>NW_028142853.1:0-674172 GCF_055691185.1 Crinia signifera | reverse complement strand
GTTGGGCGGGTGGGTGTCAGAGGGAGGGGATGTCTGTCTCGTTTCTCCTGAAAATTGCGGTTTTTCTGCGTTTACGGGAAAAGTTGAGGTCCGACGCGCAAAAGTGAGGTATCGTAGAAATCAACTTTTAAAGACGCACATTTTTGGCCCCCCAAAAATGGGCATTTCAAATGAGAAATGAGTCCAATGAACAAAATAGGGTGAATAAGTATGTATTTCAGGGGTGAGTTAGCAGGTTATTGGGGAAGTAAATCCTGATATTTTTGGAGGTTGCAGGGGCAACTACACCATTCAAAATAGGCAGGCTTTAGCATATGCAGTTAGGCCCTGTAGGATGATTTTAGCTAAAAAGTGCCCCAAACACTCAAACGGGCTTGTATCTGGGAAGGGAAAATATGGGAAACATGACTTAGACACCAAATGATACACTGTATGCCATGTTTCCAAATTTTTATGCACAGTGGTTACAGCATGAAGCGAATGCATGTGAAAATACAAAGGTGCATTGCATTAAACAAGTCCAATGAGCGTCCCAAAATGGCCGGCCTGCCTGCTTTTATCCATCAATTGTTCTAAATTTTTTATTACCCAATGAGCTGAGGTGGAGTCTTAGCCAGTTGTACCATCAGGGAGGTGTGTAAAGCACTTTAGGCTAGACAGCCAATCAGCTGCCAGCTTCCATCTGTCAATCAAATACAGCAGCCAATCAGAAAGCTGCCCATTGATCAGCAGGCCCTTTATGACATCACAGACAGACCTTCAGAACTATCTGTGCATGTCTAATGGCTGGCTGTCAGTTGGGCGGGTGGGTGGCAGAGGGAGGGGATGTCTGTCTCGTTTCTCCTGAAAATTGCGTTTTTTCTGCGTTTACGGGAAAAGTTGAGGTCCGACGCGCAAAAGTGGGATATCGTAGAAATCACCTTTTAAAGACGCACATTTCTGGCCCCCCAAAAATGGGCATTTCAAATGAGAAATGAGTCCAATTAACAAAATAGGGTGAATAAGTATGTATTTCAGGGGTGAGATAGCAGGTTATTGGGGAAGTAAGTCCTGATATTTTTGGAGGTTGCAGGGGCCACTAGACCATTCAAAATAGGCAGGCTTTAGCATATGCAGTTAGGCCCCGTAGGATGATTTAAGCTAAAAAGTGCCCCAAACACTCAAACGGGCTAGTATCTGGGAAGGAAAAACATGGGAAACATGACTTAGACACCAAATGATACTCTGTATGCCATGTTTCCAAATTTTTATGCACAGTGGTTACAGCATGAAGCGAATGCATGTGAAAATACAAAGGTGCATTGCATTAAACAAGTCCAATGAGCGTCCCAAAATGGCCGGCCTGCCTGCTTTCATCCATCAATTGTTCTAAATTTTTCATTACCCAATGAGCTGAGGTGGAGTCTTAGCCAGTTGTACCATCAGGGAGGTGTGTAAAGCACTTTAGGCTAGACAGCCAATCAGCTGCCAGCTTCCATCTGTCAATCAAATACAGCAGCCAATCAGAAAGCTGCCCATTGATCAGCAGGCCCTTTTTGACATCACAGGCAGACCATCAGAACTATCTGTGCATGTCTAATGGCTGGCTGTCAGTTGGGCGGGTGGGTGGCAGAGGGAGGGGATGTCTGTCTCGTTTCTCCTGAAAATTGCGGTTTTTCTGCGTTTACGGGAAAAGTTTAGGTCCGACGCGCAAAAGTGGGGTCTCGTAGAAATCACCTTTTGAAGACGCACATTTATGGCCCCCAAAAAATGGGCATTTCAAATGAGAAATGAGTCCAATTAACAAAATAGGGTGAATAAGTAGGTATTTCAGGGGTGATTTAGCAGGTTATTGGGGAAGTAAATCCTGATATTTTTGGAGGTTGCAGGGGCAACTACACCATTCAAAATAGGCAGGCTTTAGCATATGCAGTTAGGCCCTGTAGGATGATTTTAGCTAAAAAGTGCCCCAAACACTCAAACGGGCTTGTATCTGGGAAGGGAAAATATAGGAAACATGACTTAGACACCAAATGATACACTGTATGCCATGTTTCCAAATTTTTATGCACAGTGGTTACAGCATGAAGCGAATGCATGTGAAAATACAAAGGTGCATTGCATTAAACAAGTCCAATGAGCGTCCCAAAATGGCCGGCCTGCCTGCTTTCATCCATCAATTGTTCTAAATTTTTCATTACCCAATGAGCTGAGGTGGAGTCTTAGCCAGTGGTACCATCAGGGAGGTGTGTAAAGCACTTTAGGATAGACAGCCAATCAGCTGCCAGCTTCCATCTGTCAATCAAATACAGCAGCCAATCAGAAAGCTGCCCATTGATCAGCAGGCCCTTTATGACATCACAGACAGACCCTCAGAACTATCTGTGCATGTCTAATGGCTGGCTTTCAGTTGGGCGGGTGGGTGTCAGAGGGAGGGGATGTCTGTCTCGTTTCTCCTGAAAATTGCGGTTTTTCTGCGTTTACGGGAAAAGTTGAGGTCCGACGCGCAAAAGTGAGGTATCGTAGAAATCAACTTTTAAAGACGCACATTTTTGGCCCCCCAAAAATGGGCATTTCAAATGAGAAATGAGTCCAATGAACAAAATAGGGTGAATAAGTATGTATTTCAGGGGTGAGTTAGCAGGTTATTGGGGAAGTAAATCCTGATATTTTTGGAGGTTGCAGGGGCAACTACACCATTCAAAATAGGCAGGCTTTAGCATATGCAGTTAGGCCCTGTAGGATGATTTTAGCTAAAAAGTGCCCCAAACACTCAAACGGGCTTGTATCTGGGAAGGGAAAATATGGGAAACATGACTTAGACACCAAATGATACACTGTATGCCATGTTTCCAAATTTTTATGCACAGTGGTTACAGCATGAAGCGAATGCATGTGAAAATACAAAGGTGCATTGCATTAAACAAGTCCAATGAGCGTCCCAAAATGGCCGGCCTGCCTGCTTTTATCCATCAATTGTTCTAAATTTTTTATTACCCAATGAGCTGAGGTGGAGTCTTAGCCAGTTGTACCATCAGGGAGGTGTGTAAAGCACTTTAGGCTAGACAGCCAATCAGCTGCCAGCTTCCATCTGTCAATCAAATACAGCAGCCAATCAGAAAGCTGCCCATTGATCAGCAGGCCCTTTATGACATCACAGACAGACCTTCAGAACTATCTGTGCATGTCTAATGGCTGGCTGTCAGTTGGGCGGGTGGGTGGCAGAGGGAGGGGATGTCTGTCTCGTTTCTCCTGAAAATTGCGTTTTTTCTGCGTTTACGGGAAAAGTTGAGGTCCGACGCGCAAAAGTGGGATATCGTAGAAATCACCTTTTAAAGACGCACATTTCTGGCCCCCAAAAATGGGCATTTCAAATGAGAAATGAGTCCAATTAACAAAATAGGGTGAATAAGTATGTATTTCAGGGGTGAGATAGCAGGTTATTGGGGAAGTAAGTCCTGATATTTTTGGAGGTTGCAGGGGCCACTAGACCATTCAAAATAGGCAGGCTTTAGCATATGCAGTTAGGCCCCGTAGGATGATTTTAGCTAAAAAGTGCCCCAAACACTCAAACGGGCTAGTATCTGGGAAGGAAAAACATGGGAAACATGACTTAGACACCAAATGATACTCTGTATGCCATGTTTCCAAATTTTTATGCACAGTGGTTACAGCATGAAGCGAATGCATGTGAAAATACAAAGGTGCATTGCATTAAACAAGTCCAATGAGCGTCCCAAAATGGCCGGCCTGCCTGCTTTCATCCATCAATTGTTCTAAATTTTTCATTACCCAATGAGCTGAGGTTGAGTCTTAGCCAGTGGTACCATCAGGGAGGTGTGTAAAGCACTTTGGGCTAGACAGCCAATCAGCTGCCAGCTTCCATCTGTCAATCAAATACAGCAGCCAATCAGAAAGCTGCCCATTGATCAGCAGGCCCTTTATGACATCACAGACAGACCCTCAGAACTATCTGTGCATGTCTAATGGCTGGCTGTCAGTTGGGCGGGTGGGTGGCAGAGGGAGGGGATGTCTGTCTCGTTTCTCCTGAAAATTGCGTTTTTTCTGCGTTTACGGGAAAAGTTGAGGTCCGACGCGCAAAAGTGGGGTATCGTAGAAATCACCTTTTAAAGACGCACATTTCTGGCCCCCCAAAAATGGGCATTTCAAATGAGAAATGAGTCCAATGAACAAAATAGGGTGAATAAGTATGTATTTCAGGGGTGAGTTAGCAGGTTATTGGGGAAGTAAGTCCTGATATTTTTGGAGGTTGCAGGGGCCACTAGACCATTCAAAATAGGCAGGCTTTAGCATATGCAGTTAGGCCCCGTAGGATGATTTTAGCTAAAAAGTGCCCCAAACACTCAAACGGGCTTGTATCTGGGAAGGGAAAATATGGGAAACATGACTTAGACACCAAATGATACACTGTATGCCATGTTTCCAAATTTTTATGCACAGTGGTTACAGCATGAAGCGAATGCATGTGAAAATACAAAGGTGCATTGCATTAAACAAGTCCAATGAGCGTCCCAAAATGGCCGGCCTGCCTGCTTTTATTTATCAATTGTTCTAAATTTTTTATTACCCAATGAGCTGAGGTGGAGTCTTAGCCAGTGGTACCATCAGGGAGGTGTGTAAAGCACTTTAGGCTAGACAGCCAATCAGCTGCCAGCTTCCATCTGTCAATCAAATACAGCAGCCAATCAGAAAGCTGCCCATTGATCAGCAGGCCCTTTATGACATCACAGACAGACCATCAGAACTATCTGTGCATGTCTAATGGCTGGCTGTCAGTTGGGCGGGTGGGTGGCAGAGGGAGGGGATGTCTGTCTCGTTTCTCCTGAAAATTGTGTTTTTTCTGCGTTTACGGGAAAAGTTTAGGTCCGACGCGCAAAAGTGGGGTCTCGTAGAAATCACATTTTAAAGACGCACATTTATGGCCCCCAAAAAATGGGCATTTCAAATGAGAAATGAGTCCAATGAACAAAATAGGGTGAATAAGTAAGTATTTCAGGGGTGAGTTAGCAGGATATTGGGGAAGTAAATCTTGATATTTTTGGAGGTTGCAGGGGCAACTACACCATTCAAAAAAGGCAGGCTTTAGCATATGCAGTTAGGCCCTGTAGGATGATTTTAGCTAAAAAGTGCCCCAAACACTCAAACGGGCTTGTATCTGGGAAGGGAAAATATGGGAAACATGACTTAGACACCAAATGATACACTGTATGCCATGTTTCCAAATTTTTATGCACAGTGGTTACAGCATGAAGCGAATGCATGTGAAAATACAAAGGTGCATTGCATTAAACAAGTCCAATGAGCGTCCCAAAATGGCCGGCCTGCCTGCTTTCATCCATCAATTGTTCTAAATTTTTCATTACCCAATGAGCTAAGGTGGAGTCTTAGCCAGTGGTACCATCAGGGAGGTGTGTAAAGCACTTTAGGCTAGACAGCCAATCAGCTGCCAGCTTCCATCTGTCAATCAAATACAGCAGCCAATCAGAAAGCTGCCCATTGATCAGCAGGCCCTTTATGACATCACAGACAGACCCTCAGAACTATCTGTGCATGTCTAATGGCTGGCTGTCAGTTGGGCGGGTGGGTGGCAGAGGGAGGGGATGTCTGTCTCGTTTCTCCTGAAAATTGCGGTTTTTCTGCGTTTACGGGAAAAGTTGAGGTCCAACGCGCAAAAGTGGGGTCTCGTAGAAATCACCTTTTAAAGACGCACATTTCTAGCCCCCAAAAAATGGGCATTTCCAATGAGAAATGAGTCCAATTAACAAAATAGGGTGAATAAGTATGTATTTCAGGGGTGATTTAGCAGGTTATTGGGGAAGTAAATCCTGATATTTTTGGAGGTTGCAGGGGCAACTACACCATTCAAAATAGGCAGGCTTTAGCATATGCAGTTAGGCCCTGTAGGATGATTTTAGCTAAAAAGTGCCCCAAACACTCAAACGGGCTTGTATCTGGGAAGGGAAAATATAGGAAACATGACTTAGACACCAAATGATACACTGTATGCCATGTTTCCAAATTTTTATGCACAGTGGTTACAGCATGAAGCGAATGCATGTGAAAATACAAAGGTGCATTGCATTAAACAAGTCCAATGAGCGTCCCAAAATGGCCGGCCTGCCTGCTTTCATCCATCAATTGTTCTAAATTTTTCATTACCCAATGAGCTGAGGTGGAGTCTTAGCCAGTGGTACCATCAGGGAGGTGTGTAAAGCACTTTAGGATAGACAGCCAATCAGCTGCCAGCTTCCATCTGTCAATCAAATACAGCAGCCAATCAGAAAGCTGCCCATTGATCAGCAGGCCCTTTATGACATCACAGACAGACCCTCAGAACTATCTGTGCATGTCTAATGGCTGGCTTTCAGTTGGGCGGGTGGGTGTCAGAGGGAGGGGATGTCTGTCTCGTTTCTCCTGAAAATTGCGGTTTTTCTGCGTTTACGGGAAAAGTTGAGGTCCGACGCGCAAAAGTGAGGTATCGTAGAAATCAACTTTTAAAGACGCACATTTTTGGCCCCCCAAAAATGGGCATTTCAAATGAGAAATGAGTCCAATGAACAAAATAGGGTGAATAAGTATGTATTTCAGGGGTGAGTTAGCAGGTTATTGGGGAAGTAAATCCTGATATTTTTGGAGGTTGCAGGGGCAACTACACCATTCAAAATAGGCAGGCTTTAGCATATGCAGTTAGGCCCTGTAGGATGATTTTAGCTAAAAAGTGCCCCAAACACTCAAACGGGCTTGTATCTGGGAAGGGAAAATATGGGAAACATGACTTAGACACCAAATGATACACTGTATGCCATGTTTCCAAATTTTTATGCACAGTGGTTACAGCATGAAGCGAATGCATGTGAAAATACAAAGGTGCATTGCATTAAACAAGTCCAATGAGCGTCCCAAAATGGCCGGCCTGCCTGCTTTTATCCATCAATTGTTCTAAATTTTTTATTACCCAATGAGCTGAGGTGGAGTCTTAGCCAGTTGTACCATCAGGGAGGTGTGTAAAGCACTTTAGGCTAGACAGCCAATCAGCTGCCAGCTTCCATCTGTCAATCAAATACAGCAGCCAATCAGAAAGCTGCCCATTGATCAGCAGGCCCTTTATGACATCACAGACAGACCTTCAGAACTATCTGTGCATGTCTAATGGCTGGCTGTCAGTTGGGCGGGTGGGTGGCAGAGGGAGGGGATGTCTGTCTCGTTTCTCCTGAAAATTGCGTTTTTTCTGCGTTTACGGGAAAAGTTGAGGTCCGACGCGCAAAAGTGGGATATCGTAGAAATCACCTTTTAAAGACGCACATTTCTGGCCCCCCAAAAATGGGCATTTCAAATGAGAAATGAGTCCAATTAACAAAATAGGGTGAATAAGTATGTATTTCAGGGGTGAGATAGCAGGTTATTGGGGAAGTAAGTCCTGATATTTTTGGAGGTTGCAGGGGCCACTAGACCATTCAAAATAGGCAGGCTTTAGCATATGCAGTTAGGCCCCGTAGGATGATTTAAGCTAAAAAGTGCCCCAAACACTCAAACGGGCTAGTATCTGGGAAGGAAAAACATGGGAAACATGACTTAGACACCAAATGATACTCTGTATGCCATGTTTCCAAATTTTTATGCACAGTGGTTGCAGCATGAAGCGAATGCATGTGAAAATACAAAGGTGCATTGCATTAAACAAGTCCAATGAGCGTCCCAAAATGGCCGGCCTGCCTGCTTTCATCCATCAATTGTTCTAAATTTTTCATTACCCAATGAGCTGAGGTGGAGTCTTAGCCAGTTGTACCATCAGGGAGGTGTGTAAAGCACTTTAGGCTAGACAGCCAATCAGCTGCCAGCTTCCATCTGTCAATCAAATACAGCAGCCAATCAGAAAGCTGCCCATTGATCAGCAGGCCCTTTATGACATCACAGGCAGACCATCAGAACTATCTGTGCATGTCTAATGGCTGGCTGTCAGTTGGGCGGGTGGGTGGCAGAGGGAGGGGATGTCTGTCTCGTTTCTCCTGAAAATTGCGGTTTTTCTGCGTTTACGGGAAAAGTTTAGGTCCGACGCGCAAAAGTGGGGTCTCGTAGAAATCACCTTTTGAAGACGCACATTTATGGCCCCCAAAAAATGGGCATTTCAAATGAGAAATGAGTCCAATTAACAAAATAGGGTGAATAAGTAGGTATTTCAGGGGTGATTTAGCAGGTTATTGGGGAAGTAAATCCTGATATTTTTGGAGGTTGCA
This sequence comes from Crinia signifera, assembly GCF_055691185.1. Taxonomy (NCBI): domain Eukaryota; kingdom Metazoa; phylum Chordata; class Amphibia; order Anura; family Myobatrachidae; genus Crinia; species Crinia signifera. Next base: position 665,938 of record NW_028142853.1, on the reverse strand, counting down.
GGGGCAACTACACCATTCAAAATAGGCAGGCTTTAGCATATGCAGTTAGGCCCTGTAGGATGATTTTAGCTAAAAAGTGCCCCAAACACTCAAACGGGCTTGTATCTGGGAAGGGAAAATATAGGAAACATGACTTAGACACCAAATGATACACTGTATGCCATGTTTCCAAATTTTTATGCACAGTGGTTACAGCATGAAGCGAATGCATGTGAAAATACAAAGGTGCATTGCATTAAACAAGTCCAATGAGCGTCCCAAAATGGCCGGCCTGCCTGCTTTCATCCATCAATTGTTCTAAATTTTTCATTACTCAATGAGCTGAGGTGGAGTCTTAGCCAGTGGTACCATCAGGGAGGTGTGTAAAGCACTTTAGGATAGACAGCCAATCAGCTGCCAGCTTCCATCTGTCAATCAAATACAGCAGCCAATCAGAAAGCTGCCCATTGATCAGCAGGCCCTTTATGACATCACAGACAGACCCTCAGAACTATCTGTGCATGTCTAATGGCTGGCTTTCAGTTGGGCGGGTGGGTGTCAGAGGGAGGGGATGTCTGTCTCGTTTCTCCTGAAAATTGCGGTTTTTCTGCGTTTACGGGAAAAGTTGAGGTCCGACGCGCAAAAGTGAGGTATCGTAGAAATCAACTTTTAAAGACGCACATTTTTGGCCCCCCAAAAATGGGCATTTCAAATGAGAAATGAGTCCAATGAACAAAATAGGGTGAATAAGTATGTATTTCAGGGGTGAGTTAGCAGGTTATTGGGGAAGTAAATCCTGATATTTTTGGAGGTTGCAGGGGCAACTACACCATTCAAAATAGGCAGGCTTTAGCATATGCAGTTAGGCCCTGTAGGATGATTTTAGCTAAAAAGTGCCCCAAACACTCAAACGGGCTTGTATCTGGGAAGGGAAAATATGGGAAACATGACTTAGACACCAAATGATACACTGTATGCCATGTTTCCAAATTTTTATGCACAGTGGTTACAGCATGAAGCGAATGCATGTGAAAATACAAAGGTGCATTGCATTAAACAAGTCCAATGAGCGTCCCAAAATGGCCGGCCTGCCTGCTTTTATCCATCAATTGTTCTAAATTTTTTATTACCCAATGAGCTGAGGTGGAGTCTTAGCCAGTTGTACCATCAGGGAGGTGTGTAAAGCACTTTAGGCTAGACAGCCAATCAGCTGCCAGCTTCCATCTGTCAATCAAATACAGCAGCCAATCAGAAAGCTGCCCATTGATCAGCAGGCCCTTTATGACATCACAGACAGACCTTCAGAACTATCTGTGCATGTCTAATGGCTGGCTGTCAGTTGGGCGGGTGGGTGGCAGAGGGAGGGGATGTCTGTCTCGTTTCTCCTGAAAATTGCGTTTTTTCTGCGTTTACGGGAAAAGTTGAGGTCCGACGCGCAAAAGTGGGATATCGTAGAAATCACCTTTTAAAGACGCACATTTCTGGCCCCCAAAAATGGGCATTTCAAATGAGAAATGAGTCCAATTAACAAAATAGGGTGAATAAGTATGTATTTCAGGGGTGAGATAGCAGGTTATTGGGGAAGTAAGTCCTGATATTTTTGGAGGTTGCAGGGGCCACTAGACCATTCAAAATAGGCAGGCTTTAGCATATGCAGTTAGGCCCCGTAGGATGATTTTAGCTAAAAAGTGCCCCAAACACTCAAACGGGCTAGTATCTGGGAAGGAAAAACATGGGAAACATGACTTAGACACCAAATGATACTCTGTATGCCATGTTTCCAAATTTTTATGCACAGTGGTTACAGCATGAAGCGAATGCATGTGAAAATACAAAGGTGCATTGCATTAAACAAGTCCAATGAGCGTCCCAAAATGGCCGGCCTGCCTGCTTTCATCCATCAATTGTTCTAAATTTTTCATTACCCAATGAGCTGAGGTTGAGTCTTAGCCAGTGGTACCATCAGGGAGGTGTGTAAAGCACTTTGGGCTAGACAGCCAATCAGCTGCCAGCTTCCATCTGTCAATCAAATACAGCAGCCAATCAGAAAGCTGCCCATTGATCAGCAGGCCCTTTATGACATCACAGACAGACCCTCAGAACTATCTGTGCATGTCTAATGGCTGGCTGTCAGTTGGGCGGGTGGGTGGCAGAGGGAGGGGATGTCTGTCTCGTTTCTCCTGAAAATTGCGTTTTTTCTGCGTTTACGGGAAAAGTTGAGGTCCGACGCGCAAAAGTGGGGTATCGTAGAAATCACCTTTTAAAGACGCACATTTCTGGCCCCCCAAAAATGGGCATTTCAAATGAGAAATGAGTCCAATGAACAAAATAGGGTGAATAAGTATGTATTTCAGGGGTGAGTTAGCAGGTTATTGGGGAAGTAAGTCCTGATATTTTTGGAGGTTGCAGGGGCCACTAGACCATTCAAAATAGGCAGGCTTTAGCATATGCAGTTAGGCCCCGTAGGATGATTTTAGCTAAAAAGTGCCCCAAACACTCAAACGGGCTTGTATCTGGGAAGGGAAAATATGGGAAACATGACTTAGACACCAAATGATACACTGTATGCCATGTTTCCAAATTTTTATGCACAGTGGTTACAGCATGAAGCGAATGCATGTGAAAATACAAAGGTGCATTGCATTAAACAAGTCCAATGAGCGTCCCAAAATGGCCGGCCTGCCTGCTTTTATCCATCAATTGTTCTAAATTTTTTATTACCCAATGAGCTGAGGTGGAGTCTTAGCCAGTGGTACCATCAGGGAGGTGTGTAAAGCACTTTAGGCTAGACAGCCAATCAGCTGCCAGCTTCCATCTGTCAATCAAATACAGCAGCCAATCAGAAAGCTGCCCATTGATCAGCAGGCCCTTTATGACATCACAGACAGACCATCAGAACTATCTGTGCATGTCTAATGGCTGGCTGTCAGTTGGGCGGGTGGGTGGCAGAGGGAGGGGATGTCTGTCTCGTTTCTCCTGAAAATTGTGTTTTTTCTGCGTTTACGGGAAAAGTTTAGGTCCGACGCGCAAAAGTGGGGTCTCGTAGAAATCACATTTTAAAGACGCACATTTATGGCCCCCAAAAAATGGGCATTTCAAATGAGAAATGAGTCCAATGAACAAAATAGGGTGAATAAGTAAGTATTTCAGGGGTGAGTTAGCAGGTTATTGGGGAAGTAAATCTTGATATTTTTGGAGGTTGCAGGGGCAACTACACCATTCAAAAAAGGCAGGCTTTAGCATATGCAGTTAGGCCCTGTAGGATGATTTTAGCTAAAAAGTGCCCCAAACACTCAAACGGGCTTGTATCTGGGAAGGGAAAATATGGGAAACATGACTTAGACACCAAATGATACAATGTATGCCATGTTTCCAAATTTTTATGCACAGTGGTTACAGCATGAAGCGAATGCATGTGAAAATACAAAGGTGCATTGCATTAAACAAGTCCAATGAGCGTCCCAAAATGGCCGGCCTGCCTGCTTTCATCCATCAATTGTTCTAAATTTTTCATTACCTAATGAGCTGAGGTGTAGTCTTAGCCAGTGGTACCATCAGGGAGGTGTGTAAAGCACTTTAGGCTAGACAGCCAATCAGCTGCCAGCTTCCATCTGTCAATCAAATACAGCAGCCAATCAGAAAGCTGCCCATTGATCAGCAGGCCCTTTATGACATCACAGACAGACCCTCAGAACTATCTGTGCATGTCTAATGGCTGGCTGTCAGTTGGGCGGGTGGGTGGCAGAGGGAGGGGATGTCTGTCTCGTTTTTCCTGAAAATTGCGTTTTTTCTGCATTTACGGGAAAAGTTGAGGTCCGACGCGCAAAAGTGGGGTATCGTAGAAATCACCTTTTAAAGACGCACATTTCTGGCCCCCCAAAAATGGGCATTTCAAATGAGAAATGAGTCCAATTAACAAAATAGGGTGAATAAGTATGTATTTCAGGGGTGAGTTAGCAGGTTATTGGGGAAGTAAATCCTGATATTTTTGGAGGTTGCAGGGGCAACTACACCATTCAAAATAGGCAGGCTTTAGCATATGCAGTTAGGCCCTGTAGGATGATTTTAGCTAAAAAGTGCCCCAAACACTCAAACGGGCTTGTATCTGGGAAGGGAAAATATGGGAAACATGACTTAGACACCAAATGATACACTATATGCCATGTTTCCAAATTTTTATGCACAGTGGTTACAGCATGAAGCGAATGCATGTGAAAATACAAAGGTGCATTGCATTAAACAAGTCCAATGAGCGTCCCAAAATGGCCGGCCTGCCTGCTTTCATCCATCAATTGTTCTAAATTTTTCATTACCTAATGAGCTGAGGTGTAGTCTTAACCAGTGGTACCATCAGGGAGGTGTGTAAAGCACTTTAGGCTAGACAGCCAATCAGCTGCCAGCTTCCATCTGTCAATCAAATACAGCAGCCAATCAGAAAGCTGCCCATTGATCAGCAGGCCCTTTATGACATCACAGACAGACCCTCAGAACTATCTGTGCATGTCTAATGGCTGGCTGTCAGTTGGGCGGGTGGGTGGCAGAGGGAGGGGATGTCTGTCTCGTTTCTCCTGAAAATTGCGTTTTTTCTGCGTTTACGGGAAAAGTTGAGGTCCGACGCGCAAAAGTGGGGTATCGTAGAAATCACCTTTTAAAGACGCACATTTCTAGCCCACCAAAAATGGGCATTTCAAATGAGAAATGAGTCCAATTAACAAAATAGGGTGAATAAGTATGTATTTCAGGGGTGAGATAGCAGGTTATTGGGGAAGTAAGTCCTGATATTTTTGGAGGTTGCAGGGGCCACTAGACCATTCAAAATAGGCAGGCTTTAGCATATGCAGTTAGGCCCCGTAGGATGATTTTAGCTAAAAAGTGCCCCAAACACTCAAACGGGCTAGTATCTGGGAAGGAAAAACATGGGAAACATGACTTAGACACCAAATGATACTCTGTATGCCATGTTTCCAAATTTTTATGCACAGTGGTTACAGCATGAAGCGAATGCATGTGAAAATACAAAGGTGCATTGCATTAAACAAGTCCAATGAGCGTCCCAAAATGGCCGGCCTGCCTGCTTTCATCCATCAATTGTTCTAAATTTTTCATTACCCAATGAGCTGAGGTTGAGTCTTAGCCAGTGGTACCATCAGGGAGGTGTGTAAAGCACTTTAGGCTAGACAGCCAATCAGCTGCCAGCTTCCATCTGTCAATCAAATACAGCAGCCAATCAGAAAGCTGCCCATTGATCAGCAGGCCCTTTATGACATCACAGACAGACCCTCAGAACTATCTGTGCATGTCTAATGGCTGGCTGTCAGTTGGGCGGGTGGGTGGCAGAGGGAGGGGATGTCTGTCTCGTTTTTCCTGAAAATTGCGTTTTTTCTGCATTTACGGGAAAAGTTGAGGTCCGACGCGCAAAAGTGGGGTATCGTAGAAATCACCTTTTAAAGACGCACATTTCTGGCCCCCCAAAAATGGGCATTTCAAATGAGAAATGAGTCCAATTAACAAAATAGGGTGAATAAGTATGTATTTCAGGGGTGAGTTAGCAGGTTATTGGGGAAGTAAATCCTGATATTTTTGGAGGTTGCAGGGGCAACTACACCATTCAAAATAGGCAGGCTTTAGCATATGCAGTTAGGCCCTGTAGGATGATTTTAGCTAAAAAGTGCCCCAAACACTCAAACGGGCTTGTATCTGGGAAGGGAAAATATGGGAAACATGACTTAGACACCAAATGATACACTATATGCCATGTTTCCAAATTTTTATGCACAGTGGTTACAGCATGAAGCGAATGCATGTGAAAATACAAAGGTGCATTGCATTAAACAAGTCCAATGAGCGTCCCAAAATGGCCGGCCTGCCTGCTTTCATCCATCAATTGTTCTAAATTTTTCATTACCTAATGAGCTGAGGTGTAGTCTTAACCAGTGGTACCATCAGGGAGGTGTGTAAAGCACTTTAGGCTAGACAGCCAATCAGCTGCCAGCTTCCATCTGTCAATCAAATACAGCAGCCAATCAGAAAGCTGCCCATTGATCAGCAGGCCCTTTATGACATCACAGACAGACCCTCAGAACTATCTGTGCATGTCTAATGGCTGGCTGTCAGTTGGGCGGGTGGGTGGCAGAGGGAGGGGATGTCTGTCTCGTTTCTCCTGAAAATTGCGTTTTTTCTGCGTTTACGGGAAAAGTTGAGGTCCGACGCGCAAAAGTGGGGTATCGTAGAAATCACCTTTTAAAGACGCACATTTCTAGCCCACCAAAAATGGGCATTTCAAATGAGAAATGAGTCCAATTAACAAAATAGGGTGAATAAGTATGTATTTCAGGGGTGAGATAGCAGGTTATTGGGGAAGTAAGTCCTGATATTTTTGGAGGTTGCAGGGGCCACTAGACCATTCAAAATAGGCAGGCTTTAGCATATGCAGTTAGGCCCCGTAGGATGATTTTAGCTAAAAAGTGCCCCAAACACTCAAACGGGCTAGTATCTGGGAAGGAAAAACATGGGAAACATGACTTAGACACCAAATGATACTCTGTATGCCATGTTTCCAAATTTTTATGCACAGTGGTTACAGCATGAAGCGAATGCATGTGAAAATACAAAGGTGCATTGCATTAAACAAGTCCAATGAGCGTCCCAAAATGGCCGGCCTGCCTGCTTTCATCCATCAATTGTTCTAAATTTTTCATTACCCAATGAGCTGAGGTTGAGTCTTAGCCAGTGGTACCATCAGGGAGGTGTGTAAAGCACTTTAGGCTAGACAGCCAATCAGCTGCCAGCTTCCATCTGTCAATCAAATACAGCAGCCAATCAGAAAGCTGCCCATTGATCAGCAGGCCCTTTATGACATCACAGACAGACCCTCAGAACTATCTGTGCATGTCTAATGGCTGGCTGTCAGTTGGGCGGGTGGGTGGCAGAGGGAGGGGATGTCTGTCTCGTTTCTCCTGAAAATTGCGTTTTTTCTGCGTTTACGGGAAAAGTTGAGGTCCGACGCGCAAAAGTGGGGTATCGTAGAAATCACCTTTTAAAGACGCACATTTCTGGCCCCCCAAAAATGGGCATTTCAAATGAGAAATGAGTCCAATGAACAAAATAGGGTGAATAAGTAAGTATTTCAGGGGTGAGTTAGCAGGTTATTGGGGAAGAAAATCCTGATATTTTTGAAGGTTGCAGGGGCCACTAGACCATTCAAAATAGGCAGGCTTTAGCATATGCAGTTAGGCCCTGTAGGATGATTTTAGCTAAAAAGTGCCCCAAACGCTCAAACGGGCTTGTATCTGGGAAGGGAAAATATGGGAAACATGACTTAGACACCAAATAATACACTGTATGCCATGTTTCCAAATTTTTATGCACAGTAGTTACAGCATGAAGCGAATGCATGTGAAAATACAAAGGTGCATTGCATTAAACAAGTCCAATGAGCATCCCAAAATGGCCGGCCTGCCTGCTTTCATCCATCAATTGTTCTACATTTTTCATTACCCAATGAGCTGAGGTGGAGTCTTAGCCAGTGGTACCATCAGGGAGGTGTGTAAAGCACTTTAGGCTAGACAGCCAATCAGCTGCCAGCTTCCATCTGTCAATCAAATACAGCAGCCAATCAGAAAGCTGCCCATTGATCAGCAGGCCCTTTATGACATCACAGACAGACCCTCAGAACTATCTGTGCATATCTAATGGCTGGCTTTCAGTTGGGCGGGTGGGTGGCAGAGGGAGGGGATGTCTGTCTCGTTTCTCCTGAAAATTGCGGTTTTTCTGCGTTTACGGGAAAAGTTGAGGTCCGACGCGCAAAATTGGATTATCGTAGAAATCACCTTTTAAAGACGCACATTTCTGGCTCCCCAAAAATGGGCATTTCAAATGAGAAATGAGTCCAATGAACAAAATAGGGTGAATAAGTATGTATTTCAGGGGTGAGTTAGCAGGTTATTGGGAAAGTAAGTCCTGATATTTTTGGAGGTTGCAGGGGCCACTACACCATTCAAAATAGGCAGGCTTTAGCATATGCAGTTAGGCCCTGTAGGATGATTTTAGCTAAAAAGTGCCCCAAACACTCAAACGGGCTTGTATCTGGGAAGGGAACATATGGGAAACATGACTTAGACACCAAATGATACACTGTATGCCATGTTTCCAAATTTTTATGCACAGTGGTTACAGTATGAAGCGAATGCATGTGAAAATACAAAGGTGCATTGCATTAAACAAGTCCAATGAGCGTCCCAAAATGGCCGGCCTGCCTGCTTTCATCCATCAATTGTTCTAAATTTTTCATTACCCAATGAGCTGAGGTGTAGTCTTAGCCAGTGGTACCATCAGGGAGGTGTGTAAAGCACTTTAGTCTAGACAGCCAATCAGCTGCCAGCTTCCATCTGTCAATCAAATACAGCAGCCAATCAGAAAGCTGCCCATTGATCAGCAGGCCCTTTATGACATCACAGACAGACCCTCAGAACTATCTGTGCATGTCTAATGGCTGGCTGTCAGTTGGGCGGGTGGGTGGCAGAGGGAGGGGATGTCTGTCTCGTTTCTCCTGAAAATTGCGGTTTTTCTGCGTTTACGGGAAAAGTTGAGGTCCGACGCGCAAAAGTGGGGTATCGTAGAAATCACCTTTTAAAGACGCACATTTCTGGCCCCCCAAAAATGGGCATTTCAAATGAGAAATGAGTCCTATGAACAAAATAGGGTGAATAAGTATGTATTTCAGGGGTGAGTTAGCAGGTTATTGGGGAAGTAAATCTTGATATTTTTGGAGGTTGCAGGGGCAACTACACCATTCAAAAAAGGCAGGCTTTAGCATATGCAGTTAGGCCCTGTAGGATGATTTTAGCTAAAAAGTGCCCCAAACACTCAAACGGGCTTGTATCTGGGAAGGGAAAATATGGGAAACATGACTTAGACACCAAATGATACACTGTATGCCATGTTTCCAAATTTTTATGCACAGTGGTTACAGCATGAAGCGAATGCATGTGAAAATACAAAGGTGCATTGCATTAAACAAGTCCAATGAGCGTCCCAAAATGGCCGGCCTGCCTGCTTTCATCCATCAATTGTTCTAAATTTTTCATTACCTAATGAGCTGAGGTGTAGTCTTAGCCAGTGGTACCATCAGGGAGGTGTGTAAAGCACTTTAGGCTAGACAGCCAATCAGCTGCCAGCTTCCATCTGTCAATCAAATACAGCAGCCAATCAGAAAGCTGCCCATTGATCAGCAGGCCCTTTATGACATCACAGACAGACCCTCAGAACTATCTGTGCATGTCTAATGGCTGGCTGTCAGTTGGGCGGGTGGGTGGCAGAGGGAGGGGATGTCTGTCTCGTTTTTCCTGAAAATTGCGTTTTTTCTGCGTTTACGGGAAAAGTTGAGGTCCGACGCGCAAAAGTGGGGTATCGTAGAAATCACCTTTTAAAGACGCACATTTCTGGCCCCCCAAAAATGGGCATTTCAAATGAGAAATGAGTCCAATTAACAAAATAGGGTGAATAAGTATGTATTTCAGGGGTGAGTTAGCAGGTTATTGGGGAAGTAAATCCTGATATTTTTGGAGGTTGCAGGGGCAACTACACCATTCAAAATAGGCAGGCTTTAGCATATGCAGTTAGGCCCTGTAGGATGATTTTAGCTAAAAAGTGCCCCAAACACTCAAACGGGCTTGTATCTGGGAAGGGAAAATATGGGAAACATGACTTAGACACCAAATGATACACTATATGCCATGTTTCCAAATTTTTATGCACAGTGGTTACAGCATGAAGCGAATGCATGTGAAAATACAAAGGTGCATTGCATTAAACAAGTCCAATGAGCGTCCCAAAATGGCCGGCCTGCCTGCTTTCATCCATCAATTGTTCTAAATTTTTCATTACCTAATGAGCTGAGGTGTAGTCTTAACCAGTGGTACCATCAGGGAGGTGTGTAAAGCACTTTAGGCTAGACAGCCAATCAGCTGCCAGCTTCCATCTGTCAATCAAATACAGCAGCCAATCAGAAAGCTGCCCATTGATCAGCAGGCCCTTTATGACATCACAGACAGACCCTCAGAACTATCTGTGCATGTCTAATGGCTGGCTGTCAGTTGGGCGGGTGGGTGGCAGAGGGAGGGGATGTCTGTCTCGTTTCTCCTGAAAATTGCGTTTTTTCTGCGTTTACGGGAAAAGTTGAGGTCCGACGCGCAAAAGTGGGGTATCGTAGAAATCACCTTTTAAAGACGCACATTTCTAGCCCACCAAAAATGGGCATTTCAAATGAGAAATGAGTCCAATTAACAAAATAGGGTGAATAAGTATGTATTTCAGGGGTGAGTTAGCAGGTTATTGGGGAAGTAAATCCTGATATTTTTGGAGGTTGCAGGGGCAACTACACCATTCAAAATAGGCAGGCTTTAGCATATGCAGTTAGGCCCTGTAGGATGATTTTAGCTAAAAAGTGCCCCAAACACTCAAACGGGCTTGTATCTGGGAATGGAAAATATGGGAAACATGACTTAGATACCAACACTGTATGACATGTTTCCAAATTTATATGCACAGTGGTTACAGCATGAAGCGAATGCATGTGAAAATACAAAGGTGCATTGCATTAAACAAGTCCAATGAGCGTCCCAAAATGGCTGGCCTGCCTGCTTTCATCCATCAATTGTTCTAAATTTTTCATTACCCAATGAGCTGAGGTGGAGTCTTAGCCAGTGGTACCATCAGGGAGGTGTGTAAAGCACTTTAGGCTAGACAGCCAATCAGCTGCCAGCTTCCATCTGTCAATCAAATACAGCAGCCAATCAGAAAGCTGCTCATTGATCAGCAGGCCCTTTATGACATCACAGACAGACCCTCAGAACTATCTGTGTTTGTCTAATGGCTGGCTGTCAGTTGGGCGGGTGGGTGGCAGAGGGAGGGGATGTCTGTCTCGTTTCTCCTGAAAATTGCGTTTTTTCTGCGTTTACGGGAAAAGTTGAGGTCCGACGCGCAAAAGTGGGATATCGTAGAAATCACCTTTTAAAGACGCACATTTCTGGCCCCCCAAAAATGGGCATTTCAAATGAGAAATGAGTCCAATGAACAAAATAGGGTGAATAAGTATGTATTTCAGGGGTGAGATAGCAGGTTATTGGGGAAGTAAGTCCTGATATTTTTGGAGGTTGCAGGGGCCACTAGACCATTCAAAATAGGCAGGCTTTAGCATATGCAGTTAGGCCCTGTAGGATGATTTTAGCTAAAAAGTGCCCCAAACACTCAAACGGGCTAGTATCTGGGAAGGAAAAACATGGGAAACATGACTTAGACACCAAATGATACTCTGTATGCCATGTTTCCAAATTTTTATGCACAGTGGTTACAGCATGAAGCGAATGCATGTGAAAATACAAAGGTGCATTGCATTAAACAAGTCCAATGAGCATCCCAAAATGGCCGGCCTGCCTGCTTTCATCCATCAATTGTTCTAAATTTTTCATTACCCAATGAGCTGAGGTGTAGTCTTAGCCAGTGGTACCATCAGGGAGGTGTGTAAAGCACTTTAGGATAGACAGCCAATCAGCTGCCAGCTTCCATCTGTCAATCAAATACAGCAGCCAATCAGAAAGCTGCCCATTGATCAGCAGGCCCTTTATGACATCACAGACAGACCCTCAGAACTATCTGTGCATGTCTAATGGCTGGCTGTCAGTTGGGCGGGTGGGTGGCAGAGGGAGGGGATGTCTGTCTCGTTTCTCCTGAAAATTGCGTTTTTTCTGCGTTTACGGGAAAAGTTGAGGTCCGACGCGCAAAAGTGGGATATCGTATAAATCACCTTTTAAAGACGCACATTTCTGGCCCCCCAAAAATGGGCATTTCAAATGAGAAATGAGTCCAATTAACAAAATAGGGTGAATAAGTATGTATTTCAGGGGTGAGATAGCAGGTTATTGGGGAAGTAAGTCCTGATATTTTTGGAGGTTGCAGGGGCCACTAGACCATTCAAAATAGGCAGGCTTTAGCATATGCAGTTAGGCCCCGTAGGATGATTTTAGCTAAAAAGTGCCCCAAACACTCAAACGGGCTAGTATCTGGGAAGGAAAAACATGGGAAACATGACTTAGACACCAAATGATACTCTGTATGCCATGTTTCCAAATTTTTATGCACAGTGGTTACAGCATGAAGCGAATGCATGTGAAAATACAAAGGTGCATTGCATTAAACAAGTCCAATGAGCGTCCCAAAATGGCCGGCCTGCCTGCTTTCATCCATCAATTGTTCTAAATTTTTCATTACCCAATGAGCTGAGGTGGAGTCTTAGCCAGTGGTACCATCAGGGAGGTGTGTAAAGCACTTTAGGCTAGACAGCCAATCAGCTGCCAGCTTCCATCTGTCAATCAAATACAGCAGCCAATCAGAAAGCTGCCCATTGATCAGCAGGCCCTTTATGACATCACAGACAGACCCTCAGAACTATCTGTGCATGTCTAATGGCTGGCTGTCAGTTGGGCGGGTGGGTGGCAGAGGGAGGGGATGTCTGTCTCGTTTCTCCTGAAAATTGCGTTTTTTCTGCGTTTACGGGAAAAGTTGAGGTCCGACGCGCAAAAGTGGGGTATCGTAGAAATCACCTTTCAAAGACGCACATTTCTGGCCCCCCAAAAATGGGCATTTCAAATGAGAAATGAGTCCAATTAACAAAATAGTGTGAATAAGTATGTATTTCAGGGTTGAGTTAGCAGGTTATTGGGGGAGTAAGTCCTGATATTTTTGGAGGTTGCAGGGGCCACTAGACCATTCAAAATAGGCAGGCTTTAGCATATGCAGTTAGGCCCCGTAGGATGATTTTAGCTAAAAAGTGCCCTAAACACTCAAACGGGCTTGTATCTGGGAAGGGAAAATATGGGAAACATGACTTAGACACCAAATGATACACTGTATGTCATGTTTCCAAATTTTTATGCACAGTGGTTACAGCATGAAGCGAATGCATGTGAAAATACAAAGGTGCATTGCATTAAACAAGTCCAATGAGCGTCCCAAAATGGCCGGCCTGCCTGCTTTTATCCATCAATTGTTCTAAATTTTTTATTACCCAATGAGCTGAGGTGGAGTCTTAGCCAGTTGTACCATCAGGGAGGTGTGTAAAGCACTTTAGGCTAGACAGCCAATCAGCTGCCAGCTTCAATCTGTCAATCAAATACAGCAGCCAATCAGAAAGCTGCCCATTGATCAGCAGGCCCTTTATGACATCACAGACAGACCATCAGAACTATCTGTGCATGTCTAATGGCTGGCTGTCAGTTGGGCGGGTGGGTGGCAGAGGGAGGGGATGTCTGTCTCGTTTCTCCTGAAAATTGCGGTTTTTCTGCGTTTACGGGAAAAGTTGAGGTCCGACGCGCAAAAGTGGGGTCTCGTAGAAATCACCTTTTAAAGACGCACATTTATGGCCCCCAAAAAATGGGCATTTCAAATGAGAAATGAGTCCAATGAACAAAATAGGGTGAATAAGTATGTATTTCAGGGGTGAGTTAGCAGGTTATTGGGGAAGTAAATCCTGATATTTTTGGAGGTTGCAGGGGCAACTACACCATTCAAAATAGGCAGGCTTTAGCATATGCAGTTAGGCCCTGTAGGATGATTTTAGCTAAAAAGTGCCCCAAACACTCAAACGGGCTTGTATCTGGGAAGGGAAAATATGGGAAACATGACTTAGACACCAAATGATACACTGTATGCCATGTTTCCAAATTTTTATGCACAGTGGTTACAGCATGAAGCGAATGCATGTGAAAATACAAAGGTGCATTGCATTAAACAAGTCCAATGAGCGTCCCAAAATGGCTGGCCTGCCTGCTTTCATCCATCAATTGTTCTAAATTTTTCATTAACCAATGAGCTGAGGTGGAGTCTTAGCCAGTGGTACCATCAGGGAGGTGTGTAAAGCACTTTAGGCTAGACAGCCAATCAGCTGCCAGCTTCCATCTGTCAATCAAATACAGCAGCCAATCAGAAAGCTGCCCATTGATCAGCAGGCCCTTTATGACATCACAGACAGACCCTCAGAACTATCTGTGTTTGTCTAATGGCTGGCTGTCAGTTGGGCGGGTGGGTGGCAGAGGGAGGGGATGTCTGTCTCGTTTCTCCTGAAAATTGCGTTTTTTCTGCGTTTACGGGAAAAGTTGAGGTCAGACGCGCAAAAGTGGGATATCGTAGAAATCACCTTTTAAAGACGCACATTTCTGGCCCCCCAAAAATGGGCATTTCAAATGAGAAATGAGTCCAATTAACAAAATAGGGTGAATAAGTATGTATTTCAGGGGTGAGATAGCAGGTTATTGGGGAAGTAAGTCCTGATATTTTTGGAGGTTGCAGGGGCCACTAGGCCATTCAAAATAGGCAGGCTTTAGCATATGCAGTTAGGCCCCGTAGGATGATTTTAGCTAAAAAGTGCCCCAAACACTCAAACGGGCTAGTATCTGGGAAGGAAAAACATGGGAAACATGACTTAGACACCAAATGATACTCTGTATGCCATGTTTCCAAATTTTTATGCACAGTGGTTACAGCATGAAGCGAATGCATGTGAAGATACAAAGGTGCATTGCATTAAACAAGTCCAATGAGCGTCCCAAAATGGCCGGCCTGCCTGCTTTCATCCATCAATTGTTCTAAATTTTTCATTACCCAATGAGCTGAGGTGGAGTCTTAGCCAGTTGTACCATCAGGGAGGTGTGTAAAGCACTTTAGGCTAGACAGCCAATCAGCTGCCAGCTTCCATCTGTCAATCAAATACAGCAGCCAATCAGAAAGCTGCCCATTGATCAGCAGGCCCTTTATGACATCACAGACAGACCATCAGAACTATCTGTGCATGTCTAATGGCTGGCTGTCAGTTGGGCGGGTGGGTGGCAGAGGGAGGGGATGTCTGTCTCGTTTCTCCTGAAAATTGCGGTTTTTCTGCGTTTACGGGAAAAGTTTAGGTCCGACGCGCAAAAGTGGGGTCTCGTAGAAATCACCTTTTGAAGACGCACATTTATGGCCCCCAAAAAATGGGCATTTCAAATGAGAAATGAGTCCAATTAACAAAATAGGGTGAATAAGTAGGTATTTCAGGGGTGAGTTAGCAGGTTATTGGGGAAGAAAATCCTGATATTTTTGGAGGTTGCAGGGGCCACTAGACCATTCAAAATAGGCAGGCTTTAGCATATGCAGTTAGGCCCTGTAGGATGATTTTAGCTAAAAAGTGCCCCAAACGCTCAAACGGGCTTGTATCTGGGAAGGGAAAATATGGGAAACATGACTTAGACACCAAATAATACACTGTATGCCATGTTTCCAAATTTTTATGCACAGTGGTTACAGCATGAAGCGAATGCATGTGAAAATACAAAGGTGCATTGCATTAAACAAGTCCAATGAGCATCCCAAAATGGCTGGCCTGCCTGCTTTCATCCATCAATTGTTCTACATTTTTCATTACCCAATGAGCTGAGGTGGAGTCTTAGCCAGTGGTACCATCAGGGAGGTGTGTAAAGCACTTTAGGCTAGACAGCCAATCAGCTGCCAGCTTCCATCTGTCAATCAAATACAGCAGCCAATCAGAAAGCTGCCCATTGATCAGCAGGCCCTTTATGACATCACAGACAGACCCTCAGAACTATCTGTGCATATCTAATGGCTGGCTTTCAGTTGGGCGGGTGGGTGGCAGAGGGAGGGGATGTCTGTCTCGTTTCTCCTGAAAATTGCGGTTTTTCTGCGTTTACTGGAAAAGTTGAGGTCCGACGCGCAAAAGTGGATTATCGTAGAAATCACCTTTTAAAGACGCACATTTCTGGCTCCCCAAAAATGGGCATTTCAAATGAGAAATGAATCCAATGAACAAAATAGGGTGAATAAGTATGTATTTCAGGGGTGAGTTAGCAGGTTATTGGGGAAGTAAGTCCTGATATTTTTGGAGGTTGCAGGGGCCACTACACCATTCAAAATAGGCAGGCTTTAGCATATGCAGTTAGGCCCTGTAGGATGATTTTAGCTAAAAAGTGCCCCAAACACTCAAACGGGCTTGTATCTGGGAAGGGAAAATATGGGAAACATGACTTAGACACCAAATGATACACTCTATGCCATGTTTCCAAATTTTTATGCACAGTGGTTACAGTATGAAGCGAATGCATGTGAAATTACAAAGGTGCATTGCATTAAACAAGTCCAATGAGCGTCCCAAAATGGCCGGCCTGCCTGCTTTTATCCATCAATTGTTCTAAATTTTTTATTACCCAATGAGCTGAGGTGTAGTCTTAGCCAGTGGTACCATCAGGGAGGTGTGTAAAGCACTTTAGGCTAGACAGCCAATCAGCTGCCAGCTTCCATCTGTCAATCAAATACAGCAGCCAATCAGAAAGCTGCCCATTGATCAGCAGGCCCTTTATGACATCACAGACAGACCATCAGAACTATCTGTGCATGTCTAATGGCTGGCTGTCAGTTGGGCGGGTGGGTGGCAGAGGGAGGGGATGTCTGTCTCGTTTCTCCTGAAAATTGCGGTTTTTCTGCGTTTACGGGAAAAGTTTAGGTCCGACGCGCAAAAGTGGGGTCTCGTAGAAATCACCTTTTGAAGACGCACATTTATGGCCCCAAAAAAATGGGCATTTCAAATGAGAAATGAGTCCAATTAACAAAATAGGGTGAATAAGTAGGTATTTCAGGGGTGAGTTAGCAGGTTATTGGGGAAGAAAATCCTGATATTTTTGGAGGTTGCAGGGGCCACTAGACCATTCAAAATAGGCAGGCTTTAGCATATGCAGTTAGGCCCCGTAGGATGATTTTAGCTAAAAAGTGCCCCAAACACTCAAACGGGCTAGTATCTGGGAAGGAAAAACATGGGAAACATGACTTAGACACCAAATGATACTCTGTATGCCATGTTTCCAAATTTTTATGCACAGTGGTTACAGCATGAAGCGAATGCATGTGAAAATACAAAGGTGCATTGCATTAAACAAGTCCAATGAGCATCCCAAAATGGCTGGCCTGCCTGCTTTCATCCATCAATTGTTCTACATTTTTCATTACCCAATGAGCTGAGGTGGAGTCTTAGCCAGTGGTACCATCAGGGAGGTGTGTAAAGCACTTTAGGCTAGACAGCCAATCAGCTGCCAGCTTCCATCTGTCAATCAAATACAGCAGCCAATCAGAAAGCTGCCCATTGATCAGCAGGCCCTTTATGACATCACAGACAGACCCTCAGAACTATCTGTGCATATCTAATGGCTGGCTTTCAGTTGGGCGGGTGGGTGGCAGAGGGAGGGGATGTCTGTCTCGTTTCTCCTGAAAATTGCGGTTTTTCTGCGTTTACTGGAAAAGTTGAGGTCCGACGCGCAAAAGTGGATTATCATAGAAATCACCTTTTAAAGACGCACATTTCTGGCTCCCCAAAAATGGGCATTTCAAATGAGAAATGAATCCAATGAACAAAATAGGGTGAATAAGTATGTATTTCAGGGGTGAGTTAGCAGGTTATTGGGGAAGTAAGTCCTGATATTTTTGGAGGTTGCAGGGGCCACTACACCATTCAAAATAGGCAGGCTTTAGCATATGCAGTTAGGCCCTGTAGGATGATTTTAGCTAAAAAGTGCCCCAAACACTCAAACGGGCTTGTATCTGGGAAGGGAAAATATGGGAAACATGACTTAGACACCAAATGATACACTCTATGCCATGTTTCCAAATTTTTATGCACAGTGGTTACAGTATGAAGCGAATGCATGTGAAATTACAAAGGTGCATTGCATTAAACAAGTCCAATGAGCGTCCCAAAATGGCCGGCCTGCCTGCTTTTATCCATCAATTGTTCTAAATTTTTTATTACCCAATGAGCTGAGGTGTAGTCTTAGCCAGTGGTACCATCAGGGAGGTGTGTAAAGCACTTTAGGCTAGACAGCCAATCAGCTGCCAGCTTCCATCTGTCAATCAAATACAGCAGCCAATCAGAAAGCTGCCCATTGATCAGCAGGCCCTTTATGACATCACAGACAGACCATCAGAACTATCTGTGCATGTCTAATGGCTGGCTGTCAGTTGGGCGGGTGGGTGGCAGAGGGAGGGGATGTCTGTCTCGTTTCTCCTGAAAATTGCGTTTTTTCTGCGTTTACGGGAAAAGTTGAGGTCCGACGCGCAAAAGTGGGGTATCGTAGAAATCACCTTTTAAAGACGCACATTTCTGGCCCCCCAAAAATGGGCATTTCAAATGAGAAATGAGTCCAATGAACAAAATAGGGTGAATAAGTATGTATTTCAGGGGTGAGTTAGCAGGTTATTGGGGAAGTAAGTCCTGATATTTTTGGAGGTTGCAGGGGCCACTAGACCATTCAAAATAGGCAGGCTTTAGCATATGCAGTTAGGCCCTGTAGGATGATTTTAGCTAAAAAGTGCCCCAAACACTCAAACGGGCTTGTATCTGGGAAGGGAAAATATGAGAAACATGACTTAGACACCAAATGATACACTGTATGCCATGTTTCCAAATTTTTATGCACAGTGGTTACAGCATGAAGCGAATGCATGTGAAAATACAAAGGTGCATTGCATTAAACAAGTCCAATGAGCGTCCCAAAATGGCCGGCCTGCCTGCTTTTATCCATCAATTGTTCTAAATTTTTTATTACCCAATGAGCTGAGGTGGAGTCTTAGCCAGTGGTACCATCAGGGAGGTGTGTAAAGCACTTTAGGCTAGACAGCCAATCAGCTGCCAGCTTCCATCTGTCAATCAAATACAGCAGCCAATCAGAAAGCTGCCCATTGATCAGCAGGCCCTTTATGACATCACAGACAGACCATCAGAACTATCTGTGCATGTCTAATGGCTGGCTGTCAGTTGGGCGGGTGGGTGGCAGAGGGAGGGGATGTCTGTCTCGTTTCTCCTGAAAATTGTGTTTTTTCTGCGTTTACGGGAAAAGTTTAGGTCCGACGCGCAAAAGTGGGGTCTCGTAGAAATCACATTTTAAAGACGCACATTTATGGCCCCCAAAAAATGGGCATTTCAAATGAGAAATGAGTCCAATGAACAAAATAGGGTGAATAAGTAGGTATTTCAGGGGTGAGTTAGCAGGTTATTGGGGAAGAAAATCCTGATATTTTTGGAGGTTGCAGGGGCCACTAGACCATTCAAAATAGGCAGGCTTTAGCATATGCAGTTAGGCCCTGTAGGATGATTTTAGCTAAAAAGTGCCCCAAACGCTCAAACGGGCTTGTATCTGGGAAGGGAAAATATGGGAAACATGACTTAGACACCAAATAATACACTGTATGCCATGTTTCCAAATTTTTATGCACAGTGGTTACAGCATGAAGCGAATGCATGTGAAAATACAAAGGTGCATTGCATTAAACAAGTCCAATGAGCATCCCAAAATGGCCGGCCTGCCTGCTTTCATCCATCAATTGTTCTACATTTTTCATTACCCAATGAGCTGAGGTGGAGTCTTAGCCAGTGGTACCATCAGGGAGGTGTGTAAAGCACTTTAGGCTAGACAGCCAATCAGCTGCCAGCTTCCATCTGTCAAACAAATACAGCAGCCAATCAGAAAGCTGCCCATTGATCAGCAGGCCCTTTATGACATCACAGACAGACCCTCAGAACTATCTGTGCATATCTAATGGCTGGCTTTCAGTTGGGCGGGTGGGTGGCAGAGGGAGGGGATGTCTGTCTCGTTTCTCCTGAAAATTGCGGTTTTTCTGCGTTTACGGGAAAAGTTGAGGTCCGACGCGCAAAATTGGATTATCGTAGAAATCACCTTTTAAAGACGCACATTTCTGGCTCCCCAAAAATGGGCATTTCAAATGAGAAATGAGTCCAATGAACAAAATAGGGTGAATAAGTATGTATTTCAGGGGTGAGTTAGCAGGTTATTGGGAAAGTACGTCCTGATATTTTTGGAGGTTGCAGGGGCCACTACACCATTCAAAATAGGCAGGCTTTAGCATATGCAGTTAGGCCCTGTAGGATGATTTTAGCTAAAAAGTGCCCCAAACACTCAAACGGGCTTGTATCTGGGAAGGGAAAATATGGGAAACATGACTTAGACACCAAATGATACACTGTATGCCATGTTTCCAAATTTTTATGCACAGTGTTTACAGTATGAAGCGAATGCATGTGAAAATACAAAGGTGCATTGCATTAAACAAGTCCAATGAGCGTCCCAAAATGGCCGGCCTGCCTGCTTTCATCCATCAATTGTTCTAATTTTTTCATTACCCAATGAGCTGAGGTGTAGTCTTAGCCAGTGGTACCATCAGGGAGGTGTGTAAAGCACTTTAGTCTAGACAGCCAATCAGCTGCCAGCTTCCATCTGTCAATCAAATACAGCAGCCAATCAGAAAGCTGCCCATTGATCAGCAGGCCCTTTATGACATCACAGACAGACCCTCAGAACTATCTGTGCATGTCTAATGGCTGGCTGTCAGTTGGGCGGGTGGGTGGCAGAGGGAGGGGATGTCTGTCTCGTTTCTCCTGAAAATTGCGGTTTTTCTGCGTTTACGGGAAAAGTTGAGGTCCGACGCGCATAAGTGGGGTATCGTAGAAATCACCTTTTAAAGACGCACATTTCTGGCCCCCCAAAAATGGGCATTTCAAATGAGAAATGAGTCCTTTGAACAAAATAGGGTGAATAAGTATGTATTTCAGGGGTGAGTTAGCAGGTTATTGGGGAAGTAAATCTTGATATTTTTGGAGGTTGCAGGGGCAACTACACCATTCAAAAAAGGCAGGCTTTAGCATATGCAGTTAGGCCCTGTAGGATGATTTTAGCTAAAAAGTGCCCCAAACACTCAAACGGGCTTGTATCTGGGAAGGGAAAATATGGGAAACATGACTTAGACACCAAATGATACACTGTATGCCATGTTTCCAAATTTTTATGCACAGTGGTTACAGCATGAAGCGAATGCATGTGAAAATACAAAGGTGCATTGCATTAAACAAGTCCAATGAGCGTCCCAAAATGGCCGGCCTGCTTGCTTTCATCCATCAATTGTTCTAAATTTTTCATTACCTAATGAGCTGAGGTGTAGTCTTAGCCAGTGGTACCATCAGGGAGGTGTGTAAAGCACTTTAGGCTAGACAGCCAATCAGCTGCCAGCTTCCATCTGTCAATCAAATACAGCAGCCAATCAGAAAACTGCCCATTGATCAGCAGGCCCTTTATGACATCACAGACAGACCCTCAGAACTATCTGTGCATGTCTAATGGCTGGCTGTCAGTTGGGCGGGTGGGTGGCAGAGGGAGGGGATGTCTGTCTCGTTTCTCCTGAAAATTGCGTTTTTTCTGCGTTTACGGGAAAAGTTGAGGTCCGACGCGCAAAAGTGGGGTATCGTAGAAATCACCTTTTAAAGACGCACATTTCTGGCCCCCCAAAAATGGGCATTTCAAATGAGAAATGAGTCCAATTAACAAAATAGGGTGAATAAGTATGTATTTCAGGGGTGAGTTAGCAGGTTATTGGGGAAGTAAATCCTGATATTTTTGGAGGTTGCAGGGGCAACTACACCATTCAAAATAGGCAGGCTTTAGCATATGCAGTTAGGCCCTGTAGGATGATTTTAGCTAAAAAGTGCCCCAAACACTCAAACGGGCTTGTATCTGGGAAGGGAAAATATGGGAAACATGACTTAGACACCAAATGATACACTATATGCCATGTTTCCAAATTTTTATGCACAGTGGTTACAGCATGAAGCGAATGCATGTGAAAATACAAAGGTGCATTGCATTAAACAAGTCCAATGAGCGTCCCAAAATGGCCGGCCTGCCTGCTTTCATCCATCAATTGTTCTAAATTTTTCATTACCTAATGAGCTGAGGTGTAGTCTTAACCAGTGGTACCATCAGGGAGGTGTGTAAAGCACTTTAGGCTAGACAGCCAATCAGCTGCCAGCTTCCATCTGTCAATCAAATACAGCAGCCAATCAGAAAGCTGCCCATTGATCAGCAGGCCCTTTATGACATCACAGACAGACCCTCAGAACTATCTGTGCATGTCTAATGGCTGGCTGTCAGTTGGGCGGGTGGGTGGCAGAGGGAGGGGATGTCTGTCTCGTTTCTCCTGAAAATTGCGTTTTTTCTGCGTTTACGGGAAAAGTTGAGGTCCGACGCGCAAAAGTGGGGTATCGTAGAAATCACCTTTTAAAGACGCACATTTCTAGCCCACCAAAAATGGGCATTTCAAATGAGAAATGAGTCCAATTAACAAAATAGGGTGAATAAGTATGTATTTCAGGGGTGAGTTAGCAGGTTATTGGGGAAGTAAATCCTGATATTTTTGGAGGTTGCAGGGGCAACTACACCATTCAAAATAGGCAGGCTTTAGCATATGCAGTTAGGCCCTGTAGGATGATTTTAGCTAAAAAGTGCCCCAAACACTCAAACGGGCTTGTATCTGGGAAGGGAAAATATGGGAAACATGACTTAGACACCAACACTGTATGACATGTTTCCAAATTTATATGCACAGTGGTTACAGCATGAAGCGAATGCATGTGAAAATACAAAGGTGCATTGCATTAAACAAGTCCAATGAGCGTCCCAAAATGGCTGGCCTGCCTGCTTTCATCCATCAATTGTTCTAAATTTTTCATTACCCAATGAGCTGAGGTGGAGTCTTAGCCAGTGGTACCATCAGGGAGGTGTGTAAAGCACTTTAGGCTAGACAGCCAATCAGCTGCCAGCTTCCATCTGTCAATCAAATACAGCAGCCAATCAGAAAGCTGCTCATTGATCAGCAGGCCCTTTATGACATCACAGACAGACCCTCAGAACTATCTGTGTTTGTCTAATGGCTGGCTGTCAGTTGGGCGGGTGGGTGGCAGAGGGAGGGGATGTCTGTCTCGTTTCTCCTGAAAATTGCGTTTTTTCTGCGTTTACGGGAAAAGTTGAGGTCCGACGCGCAAAAGTGGGATATCGTAGAAATCACCTTTTAAAGACGCACATTTCTGGCCCCCCAAAAATGGGCATTTCAAATGAGAAATGAGTCCAATGAACAAAATAGGGTGAATAAGTATGTATTTCAGGGGTGAGATAGCAGGTTATTGGGGAAGTAAGTCCTGATATTTTTGGAGGTTGCAGGGGCCACTAGACCATTCAAAATAGGCAGGCTTTAGCATATGCAGTTAGGCCCTGTAGGATGATTTTAGCTAAAAAGTGCCCCAAACACTCAAACGGGCTAGTATCTGGGAAGGAAAAACATGGGAAACATGACTTAGACACCAAATGATACTCTGTATGCCATGTTTCCAAATTTTTATGCACAGTGGTTACAGCATGAAGCGAATGCATGTGAAAATACAAAGGTGCATTGCATTAAACAAGTCCAATGAGCATCCCAAAATGGCCGGCCTGCCTGCTTTCATCCATCAATTGTTCTAAATTTTTCATTACCCAATGAGCTGAGGTGGAGTCTTAGCCAGTGGTACCATCAGGAAGGTGTGTAAAGCACTTTAGGCTAGACAGCCAATCAGCTGCCAGCTTCCATCTGTCAATTAAATACAGCAGCCAATTTGAAAGCTGCCCATTGATCAGCAGGCCCTTTATGACATCACAGACAGACCCTCAGAACTATCTGTGCATGTCTAATGGCTGGCTTTCAGTTGGGCGGGTGGGTGGCAGAGGGAGGGGATGTCTGTCTCGTTTCTCCTGAAAATTGCGTTTTTTCTGCGTTTACGGGAAAAGTTGAGGTCCGACGCGCAAAAGTGGGGTATCGTAGAAATCACCTTTTAAAGACGCACATTTCTGACTCCCCAAAAATGGGCATTTTAAATGAGAAATGAGTCCAATGAACAAAATAGTGCGAATAAGTATGTATTTCAGGGGTGAGTTAGCAGGTTATTGGGGAAGTAAGTCCTGATATTTTTGGAGGTTGCAGGGGCCACTACACCATTCAAAATAGGCAGGCTTTAGCATATGCAGTTAGGCCCTGTAGGATGATTTTAGCTAAAAAGTGCCCCAAACACTCAAACGGGCTTGTATCTGGGAAGGGAAAATATGGGAAACATGACTTAGACACCAAATGATACACTGTATGCCATGTTTCCAAATTTTTATGCACAGTGGTTACAGCATGAAGCGAATGCATGTGAAAATACAAAGGTGCATTGCATTAAACAAGTCCAATGAGCGTCCCAAAATGGCCAGCCTGCCTGCTTTCATCCATCAATTGTTCTAAATTTTTCATTACCCAATGAGCTGAGGTGGTGTCTTAGCCAGTGGTACCATCAGGGAGGTGTGTAAAGCACTTTAGGCTAGACAGCCAATCAGCTGCCAGCTTCCATCTGTCAATCAAATACAGCAGCCAATCAGAAAGCTGCCCATTGATCAGCAGGCCCTTTATGACATCACAGACAGACCCTCAGAACTATCTGTGCATGTCTAATGGCTGGCTGTCAGTTGGGCGGGTGGGTGGCAGAGGGAGGGGATGTCTGTCTCGTTTCTCCTGAAAATTGCGGTTTTTCTGCGTTTACGGGAAAAGTTGAGGTCCGACGCGCAAAAGTGGGGTATCGTAGAAATCACCTTTTAAAGACGCACATTTCTGGCCCCCCAAAAATGGGCATTTCAAATGAGAAATGAGTCCAATGAACAAAATAGGGTGAATAAGTATGTATTTCAGGGGTGAGTTAGCAGGTTATTGGGGAAGTAAATCCTGATATTTTTGGAGGTTGCAGGGGCAACTACACCATTCAAAATAGGCAGGCTTTAGCATATGCAGTTAGGCCCTGTAGGATGATTTTAGCTAAAAAGTGCCCCAAACACTCAAACGGGCTTGTATCTGGGAAGGGAAAATATGGGAAACATGACTTAGACACCAAATGATACACTGTATGCCATGTTTCCAAATTTTTATGCACAGTGGTTACAGCATGAAGCGAATGCATGTGAAAATACAAAGGTGCATTGCATTAAACAAGTCCAATGAGCGTCCCAAAATGGCCGGCCTGCCTGCTTTCATCCATCAATTGTTCTAAATTTTTCATTACCCAATGAGCTGAGGTGTAGTCTTAGCCAGTGGTACCATCAGGGAGGTGTGTAAAGCACTTTAGGCTAGACAGCCAATCAGCTAACAGCTTCCATCTGTCAATCAAATACAGCAGCCAATCAGAAAGCTGCCCATTGATCAGCAGGCCCTTTATGACATCACAGACAGACCCTCAGAACTATCTGTGCATGTCTAATGGCTGGCTTTCAGTTGGGCGGGTGGGTGGCAGAGGGAGGGGATGTCTGTCTCGTTTCTCATGAAAATTGCGTTTTTTCTGCGTTTACGGGAAAAGTTGAGGTCCGACGCGCAAAAGTGGGGTATCGTAGAAATCACCTTATTAAGACGCACTTTTCTGGCTCCCCAAAAATGGGCATTTCAAATGAGAAATGAGTCCAATGAACAAAATAGGGTGAATAAGTATGTATTTCAGGGGTGAGTTAGCAGGTTATTGGGGAAGTAAGTCCTGATATTTTTGGAGGTTGCAGGGGCCACTACACCATTCAAAATAGGCAGGCTTTAGCATATGCAGTTAGGCCCTGTAGGATGATTTTAGCTAAAAAGTGCCCCAAACACTCAAACGGGCTTGTATCTGGGAAGGGAAAATATGGGAAACATGACTTAGACACCAAGTGATACACTGTATGCCATGTTTCCAAATTTTTATGCACAGTGGTTACAGCATGAAGCGAATGCATGTGAATATACAAAAGTGCATTGCATTAAACAAGTCCACTGAGCGTCCCAAAATGGCCGGCCTGCCTGCTTTCATCCATCAATTGTTCTAAATTTTTCATTACCCAATGAGCTGAGGTGGAGTCTTAGCGAGTGGTACCATCAGGGAGGTGTGTAAAGCACTTTAGGCTAGACAGCCAATCAGCTGCCAGCTTCCATCTGTCAATCTAATACAGCAGCCAATCAGAAAGCTGCCCATTGATCAGCAGGCCCTTTATGACATCACAGACAGACCCTCAGAACTATCTGTGCATGTCTAATGGCTGGCTGTCAGTTGGGCGGGTGGGTGGCAGAGGGAGGGGATGTCTGTCTCGTTTCTCCTGAAAATTGCGTTTTTTCTGCGTTTACGGGAAAAGTTGAGGTCCGACGCGCAAAAGTGGGATATCGTAGAAATCACCTTTTAAAGACGCACATTTCTGGCCCCCCAAAAATGGGCATTTCAAATGAGAAATGAGTCCAATGAACAAAATAGGGTGAATAAGTATGTATTTCAGGGGTGAGATAGCAGGTTATTTGGGAAGTAAGTCCTGATATTTTTGGAGGTTGCAGGGGCCACTAGACCATTCAAAATAGGCAGGCTTTAGCATATGCAGTTAGGCCCCGTAGGATGATTTTAGCTAAAAAGTGCCCCAAACACTCAAGCGGGCTTGTATCTGGGAAGGGAAAATATGGGAAACATGACTTAGACACCAAATGATACACTATATGCCATGTTTCCAAATTTTTATGCACAGTGGTTACAGCATGAAGCGAATGCATGTGAAAATACAAAGGTGCATTGCATTAAACAAGTCCAATGAGCGTCCCAAAATGGCCGGCCTGCCTGCTTTCATCCATCAATTGTTCTAAATTTTTCATTACCCAATGAGCTGAGGTGTAGTCTTAGCCAGTGGTACCATCAGGGAGGTGTGTAAAGCACTTTAGGCTAGACAGCCAATCAGCTAACAGCTTCCATCTGTCAATCAAATACAGCAGCCAATCAGAAAGCTGCCCATTGATCAGCAGGCCCTTTATGACATCACAGACAGACCCTCAGAACTATCTGTGCATGTCTAATGGCTGGCTTTCAGTTGGGCGGGTGGGTGGCAGAGGGAGGGGATGTCTGTCTCGTTTCTCATGAAAATTGCGTTTTTTCTGCGTTTACGGGAAAAGTTGAGGTCCGACGCGCAAAAGTGGGGTATCGTAGAAATCACCTTATAAAGACGCACTTTTCTGGCTCCCCAAAAATGGGCATTTCAAATGAGAAATGAGTCCAATGAACAAAATAGGGTGAATAAGTATGTATTTCAGGGGTGAGTTAGCAGGTTATTGGGGAAGTAAGTCCTGATATTTTTGGAGGTTGCAGGGGCCACTACACCATTCAAAATAGGCAGGCTTTAGCATATGCAGTTAGGCCCTGTAGGATGATTTTAGCTAAAAAGTGCCCCAAACACTCAAACGGGCTTGTATCTGGGAAGGGAAAATATGGGAAACATGACTTAGACACCAAGTGATACACTGTATGCCATGTTTCCAAATTTTTATGCACAGTGGTTACAGCATGAAGCGAATGCATGTGAATATACAAAGGTGCATTGCATTAAACAAGTCCACTGAGCGTCCCAAAATGGCCGGCCTGCCTGCTTTCATCCATCAATTGTTCTAAATTTTTCATTACCCAATGAGCTGAGGTGGAGTCTTAGCGAGTGGTACCATCAGGGAGGTGTGTAAAGCACTTTAGGCTAGACAGCCAATCAGCTGCCAGCTTCCATCTGCCAATCTAATACAGCAGCCAATCAGAAAGCTGCCCATTGATCAGCAGGCCCTTTATGACATCACAGACAGACCCTCAGAACTATCTGTGCATGTCTAATGGCTGGCTGTCAGTTGGGCGGGTGGGTGGCAGAGGGAGGGGATGTCTGTCTCGTTTCTCCTGAAAATTGCGTTTTTTCAGCGTTTACGGGAAAAGTTGAGGTCCGACGCGCAAAAGTGGGATATCGTAGAAATCACCATTTAAAGACGCACATTTCTGGCCCCCCAAAAATGGGCATTTCAAATGAGAAATGAGTCCAATGAACAAAATATGGTGAATAAGTATGTATTTCAGGGGTGAGATAGCAGGTTATTGGGGAAGTAAGTCCTGATATTTTTGGAGGTTGCAGGGGCCACTAGACCATTCAAAATAGGCAGGCTTTAGCATATGCAGTTAGGCCCCGTAGGATGATTTTAGCTAAAAAGTGCCCCAAACACTCAAACGGGCTAGTATCTGGGAAGGAAAAACATGGGAAACATGACTTAGACACCAAATGATACTCTGTATGCCATGTTTCCAAATTTTTATGCACAGTGGTTACAGCATGAAGCGAATGCATGTGAAAATACAAAGGTGCATTGCATTAAACAAGTCCAATGAGCGTCCCAAAATGGCCGGCCTGCCTGCTTTCATCCATCAATTGTTCTAAATTTTTCATTACCCAATGAGCTGAGGTGGAGTCTTAGCCAGTGGTACCATCAGGGAGGTGTGTAAAGCACTTTAGGCTAGACAGCCAATCAGCTGCCAGCTTCCATCTGTCAATCAAATACAGCAGCCAATCAGAAAGCTGCCCATTGATCAGCAGGCCCTTTATGACATCACAGACAGACCCTCAGAACTATCTGTGCATGTCTATTGGCTGGCTGTCAGTTGGGCGGGTGGGTGGCAGAGGGAGGGGATGTCTGTCTCGTTTCTCCTGAAAATTGCGGTTTTTCTGCGTTTACGGGAAAAGTTGAGGTCCGACGCGCAAAAAGTGGGGTATCGTAGAAATCACCTTATAAAGACGCACTTTTCTGGCTCCCCAAAAATGGGCATTTCAAATGAGAAATGAGTCCAATTAACAAAATAGGGTGAATAAGTATGTATTTCAGGGGTGAGTTAGCAGGTTATTGGGGAAGTAAATCCTGATATTTTTGGAGGTTGCAGGGGCAACTACACCATTCAAAATAGGCAGGCTTTAGCATACGCAGTTAGGCCCTGTAGGATGATTTTAGCTAAAAAGTGCCCCAAACACTCAAACGGGCTTGTATCTGGGAAGGGAAAATATGGGAAACATGACTTAGACACCAAATGATACACTATATGCCATGTTTCCAAATTTTTATGCACAGTGGTTACAGCATGAAGCGAATGCATGTGAAAATACAAAGGTGCATTGCATTAAACAAGTCCAATGAGCGTCCCAAAATGGCCGGCCTGCCTGCTTTCATCCATCAATTGTTCTAAATTTTTCATTACCCAATGAGCTGAGGTGTAGTCTTAGCCAGTGGTACCATCAGGGAGGTGTGTAAAGCACTTTAGGCTAGACAGCCAATCAGCTAACAGCTTCCATCTGTCAATCAAATACAGCAGCCAATCAGAAAGCTGCCCATTGATCAGCAGGCCCTTTATGACATCACAGACAGACCATCAGAACTATCTGTGCATGTCTAATGGCTGGCTTTCAGTTGGGCGGGTGGGTGGCAGAGGGAGGGGATGTCTGTCTCGTTTCTCATGAAAATTGCGTTTTTTCTGCGTTTACGGGAAAAGTTGAGGTCCGACGCGCAAAAGTGGGGTATCGTAGAAATCACCTTATAAAGACGCACTTTTCTGGCTCCCCAAAAATGGGCATTTCAAATGAGAAATGAGTCCAATGAACAAAATAGGGTGAATAAGTATGTATTTCAGGGGTGAGTTAGCAGGTTATTGGGGAAGTAAGTCCTGATATTTTTGGAGGTTGCAGGGGCCACTACACCATTCAAAATAGGCAGGCTTTAGCATATGCAGTAAGGCCCTGTAGGATGATTTTAGCTAAAAAGTGCCCCAAACACTCAAACGGGCTTGTATCTGGGAAGGGAAAATATGGGAAACATGACTTAGACACCAAGTGATACACTGTATGCCATGTTTCCAAATTTTTATGCACAGTGGTTACAGCATGAAGCGAATGCATGTGAATATACAAAGGTGCATTGCATTAAACAAGTCCACTAAGCGTCCCAAAATGGCCGGCCTGCCTGCTTTCATCCATCAATTGTTCTAAATTTTTCAATACCCAATGAGCTGAGGTGGAGTCTTAGCGAGTGGTACCATCAGGGAGGTGTGTAAAGCACTTTAGGCTAGACAGCCAATCAGCTGCCAGCTTCCATCTGTCAATCTAATACAGCAGCCAATCAGAAAGCTGCCCATTGATCAGCAGGACCTTAATGACATCACAGACAGACCCTCAGAACTATCTGTGCATGTCTAATGGCTGGCTGTCAGTTGGGCGGGTGGGTGGCAGAGGGAGGGGATGTCTGTCTCGTTTCTCCTGAAAATTACGTTTTTTCTGCGTTTAAGGGAAAAGTTGAGGTCC
Organism: Crinia signifera; assembly: GCF_055691185.1. NCBI lineage: Eukaryota > Metazoa > Chordata > Amphibia > Anura > Myobatrachidae > Crinia > Crinia signifera. Next base: position 635,885 of record NW_028142853.1, on the reverse strand, counting down.
GACGCGCAAAAGTGGGATATCGTAGAAATCACCTTTTAAAGACGCACATTTCTGGCCCCCCAAAAATGGGCATTTCAAATGAGAAATGAGTCCAATGAACAAAATAGGGTGAATAAGTATGTATTTCAGGGGTGAGATAGCAGGTTATTGGGAAAGTAAGTCCTGATATTTTTGGAGGTTGCAGGGGCCACTAGACCATGCAAAATAGGCAGGCTTTAGCATATGCAGTTAGGCCCCGTAGGATAATTTTAGCTAAAAAGTGCCCCAAACACTCAAACGGGCTAGTATCTGGGAAGGAAAAACATGGGAAACATGACTTAGACACCAAATGATACTCTGTATGCCATGTTTCCAAATTTTTATGCACAGTGGTTACAGCATGAAGCGAATGCATGTGAAAATACAAAGGTGCATTGCATTAAACAAGTCCAATGAGCGTCCCAAAATGGCCGGCCTGCCTGCTTTCATCCATCAATTGTTCTAAATTTTTCATTACCCAATGAGCTGAGGTGGAGTCTTAGCCAGTGGTACCATCAGGGAGGTGTGTAAAGCACTTTAGGCTAGACAGCCAATCAGCTGCCAGCTTCCATCTGTCAATCAAATACAGCAGCCAATCAGAAAGCTGCCCATTGATCAGCAGGCCCTTTATGACATCACAGACAGACCCTCAGAACTATCTGTGCATGTCTAATGGCTGGCTGTCAGTTGGGCGGGTGGGTGGCAGAGGGAGGGGATGTCTGTCTCGTTTCTCCTGAAAATTGCGGTTTTTCTGCGTTTACGGGAAAAGTTGAGGTCCGACGCGCAAAAAGTGGGGTATCGTAGAAATCACCTTTTAAAGACGCACATTTCTGGCCCCCCAAAAATGGGCATTTCAAATGAGAAATGAGTCCAATTAACAAAATAGGGTGAATAAGTATGTATTTAAGGGGTGAGTTAGCAGGTTATTAGGGAAGTAAATCCTGATATTTTTGGAGGTTGCAGGGGCAACTACACCATTCAAAATAGGCAGGCTTTAGCATATGCAGTTAGGCCCTGTAGGATGATTTTAGCTAAAAAGTGCCCCAAACACTCAAACGGGCTTGTATCTGGGAAGGGAAAATATGGGAAACATGACTTAGACACCAAATGATACACTATATGCCATGTTTCCAAATTTTTATGCACAGTGGTTACAGCATGAAGCGAATGCATGTGAAAATACAAAGGTGCATTGCATTAAACAAGTCCAATGAGCGTCCCAAAATGGCCGGCCTGCCTGCTTTCATCCATCAATTGTTCTAAATTTTTCATTACCCAATGAGCTGAGGTGGAGTCTTAGCCAGTGGTACCATCAGGGAGGTGTGTAAAGCACTTTAGGCTAGACAGCCAATCAGCTGCCAGCTTCCATCTGTCAATCAAATACAGCAGCCAATTTGAAAGCTGCCCATTGATCAGCAGGCCCTTTATGACATCACAGACAGACCCTCAGAACTATCTGTGCATGTCTAATGGCTGGCTGTCAGTTGGGCGGGTGGGTGGCAGAGGGAGGGGATGTCTGTCTCGTTTCTCCTGAAAATTGCGGTTTTTCTGCGTTTACGGGAAAAGTTGAGGTCCGACGCGCAAAAGTGGGGTATCGTAGAAATCACCTTTTAAAGACGCACATTTCTGGCCCCCCAAAAATGGGCATTTCAAATGAGAAATGAGTCCAATTAACAAAATAGGGTGAATAAGTATGTATTTCAGGGGTGAGTTAGCAGGTTATTGGGGAAGTAAATCCTGATATTTTTGGAGGTTGCAGGGGCAACTACACCATTCAAAATAGGCAGGCTTTAGCATATGCAGTTAGGCCCTGTAGGATGATTTTAGCTAAAAAGTGCCCCAAACACTCAAACGGGCTTGTATCTGGGAAGGGAAAATATGGGAAACATGACTTAGACACCAAATGATACACTGTATGCCATGTTTCCAAATTTTTATGCACAGTGGTTACAGCATGAAGCGAATGCATGTGAAAATACAAAGGTGCATTGCATTAAACAAGTCCAATGAGCGTCCCAAAATGGCCGGCCTGCCTGCTTTCATCCATCAATTGTTCTAAATTTTTCATTACCCAATGAGCTGAGGTGGAGTCTTAGCGAGTGGTACCATCAGGGAGGTGTGTAAAGCACTTTAGGCTAGACAGCCAATCAGCTGCCAGCTTCCATCTGTCAATCTAATACAGCAGCCAATCAGAAAGCTGCCCATTGATCAGCAGGCCCTTTATGACATCACAGACAGACCCTCAGAACTATCTGTGCATGTCTAATGGCTGGCTGTCAGTTGGGCGGGTGGGTGGCAGAGGGAGGGGATGTCTGTCTCGTTTCTCCTGAAAATTGCGTTTTTTCTGCGTTTACGGGAAAAGTTGAGGTCCGACGCGCAAAAGTGGGATATCGTAGAAATCACCTTTTAAAGACGCACATTTCTGGCCCCCCAAAAATGGGCATTTCAAATGAGAAATGAGTCCAATTAACAAAATAGGGTGAATAAGTATGTATTTCAGGGGTGAGATAGCAGGTTATTGGGGAAGTAAGTCCTGATAATTTTGGAGGTTGCAGGGGCCACTAGACCATTCAAAATAGGCAGGCTTTAGCATATGCAGTTAGGCCCCGTAGGATGATTTTAGCTAAAAAGTGCCCCAAACACTCAAACGGGCTAGTATCTGGGAAGGAAAAACATGGGAAACATGACTTAGACACCAAATGATACTCTGTATGCCATGTTTCCAAATTTTTATGCACAGTGGTTACAGCATGAAGCGAATGCATGTGAAAATACAAAGGTGCATTGCATTAAACAAGTCCAATGAGCGTCCCAAAATGGCCGGCCTGCCTGCTTTCATCCATCAATTGTTCTAAATTTTTCATTACCCAATGAGCTGAGGTGGAGTCTTAGCCAGTGGTACCATCAGGGAGGTGTGTAAAGCACTTTAGGCTAGACAGCCAATCAGCTGCCAGCTTCCATCTGTCAATCAAATACAGCAGCCAATTTGAAAGCTGCCCATTGATCAGCAGGCCCTTTATGACATCACAGACAGACCCTCAGAACTATCTGTGCATGTCTAATGGCTGGCTGTCAGTTGGGCGGGTGGGTGGCAGAGGGAGGGGATGTCTGTCTCGTTTCTCCTGAAAATTGCGGTTTTTCTGCGTTTACGGGAAAAGTTGAGGTCCGACGCGCAAAAGTGGGGTATCGTAGAAATCACCTTTTAAAGACGCACATTTCTGGCCCCCCAAAAATGGGCATTTCAAATGAGAAATGAGTCCAATTAACAAAATAGGGTGAATAAGTATGTATTTCAGGGGTGAGTTAGCAGGTTATTGGGGAAGTAAATCCTGATATTTTTGGAGGTTGCAGGGGCAACTACACCATTCAAAATAGGCAGGCTTTAGCATATGCAGTTAGGCCCTGTAGGATGATTTTAGCTAAAAAGTGCCCCAAACACTCAAACGGGCTTGTATCTGGGAAGGGAAAATATGGGAAACATGACTTAGACACCAAATGATACACTGTATGCCATGTTTCCAAATTTTTATGCACAGTGGTTACAGCATGAAGCGAATGCATGTGAAAATACAAAGGTGCATTGCATTAAACAAGTCCAATGAGCGTCCCAAAATGGCCGGCCTGCCTGCTTTCATCCATCAATTGTTCTAAATTTTTCATTACCCAATGAGCTGAGGTGGAGTCTTAGCGAGTGGTACCATCAGGGAGGTGTGTAAAGCACTTTAGGCTAGACAGCCAATCAGCTGCCAGCTTCCATCTGTCAATCTAATACAGCAGCCAATCAGAAAGCTGCCCATTGATCAGCAGGCCCTTTATGACATCACAGACAGACCCTCAGAACTATCTGTGCATGTCTAATGGCTGGCTGTCAGTTGGGCGGGTGGGTGGCAGAGGGAGGGGATGTCTGTCTCGTTTCTCCTGAAAATTGCGTTTTTTCTGCGTTTACGGGAAAAGTTGAGGTCCGACGCGCAAAAGTGGGATATCGTAGAAATCACCTTTTAAAGACGCACATTTCTGGCCCCCCAAAAATGGGCATTTCAAATGAGAAATGAGTCCAATTAACAAAATAGGGTGAATAAGTATGTATTTCAGGGGTGAGATAGCAGGTTATTGGGGAAGTAAGTCCTGATAATTTTGGAGGTTGCAGGGGCCACTAGACCATTCAAAATAGGCAGGCTTTAGCATATGCAGTTAGGCCCCGTAGGATGATTTTAGCTAAAAAGTGCCCCAAACACTCAAACGGGCTAGTATCTGGGAAGGAAAAACATGGGAAACATGACTTAGACACCAAATGATACTCTGTATGCCATGTTTCCAAATTTTTATGCACAGTGGTTACAGCATGAAGCGAATGCATGTGAAAATACAAAGGTGCATTGCATTAAACAAGTCCAATGAGCGTCCCAAAATGGCCGGCCTGCCTGCTTTCATCCATCAATTGTTCTAAATTTTTCATTACCCAATGAGCTGAGGTGGAGTCTTAGCCAGTGGTACCATCAGGGAGGTGTGTAAAGCACTTTAGGCTAGACAGCCAATCAGCTGCCAGCTTCCATCTGTCAATCAAATACAGCAGCCAATCAGAAAGCTGCCCATTGATCAGCAGGCCCTTTATGACATCACAGACAGACCCTCAGAACTATCTGTGCATGTCTAATGGCTGGCTGTCAGTTGGGCGGGTGGGTGGCAGAGGGAGGGGATGTCAATCTCGTTTCTCCTGAAAATTGCGGTTTTTCTGCGTTTACGGGAAAAGTTGAGGTCCGACGCGCAAAAGTGGGGTATCGTAGAAATCACCTTTTAAAGACGCACATTTCTGGCGCCCCAAAAATGGGCATTTCAAATGAGAAATGAGTCCAATTAACAAAATAGGGTGAATAAGTATGTATTTCAGGGGTGAGTTAGCAGGTTATTGGCGAAGTAAATCCTGATATTTTTGGAGGTTGCAGGGGCAACTACACCATTCAAAAAAGGCAGGCTTTAGCATATGCAGTTAGGCCCTGTAGGATGATTTTAGCTAAAAAGTGCCCCAGACACTCAAACGGGCTTGTATCTGGGAAGGGAAAATATGGGAAACATGACTTAGATACCAAATGATACACTGTATGCCATGTTTCCAAATTTTTATGCACAGTGGTTACAGCATGAAGCGAATGCATGTGAATATACAAAGGTGCATTGCATTAAACAAGTCCACTGAGCGTCCCAAAATGGCGGGCCTGCCTGCTTTCATCCATCAATTGTTCTAAATTTTTCATTACCCAATGAGCTGAGGTGGAGTCTTAGCGAGTGGTACCATCAGGGAGGTGTGTAAAGCACTTTAGGCTAGACAGCCAATCAGCTGCCAGCTTCCATCTGTCAATCTAATACAGCAGCCAATCAGAAAGCTGCCCATTGATCAGCAGGCCCTTTATGACATCACAGACAGACCCTCAGAACTATCTGTGCATGTCTAATGGCTGGCTGTCAGTTGGGCGGGTGGGTGGCAGAGGGAGGGGATGTCTGTCTCGTTTCTCCTGAAAATTGCGTTTTTTCTGCGTTTACGGGAAAAGTTGAGGTCCGACGCGCAAAAGTGGGATATCGTAGAAATCACCTTTTAAAGACGCACATTTCTGGCCCCCCAAAAATGGGCATTTCAAATGAGAAATGAGTCCAATTAACAAAATAGGGTGAATAAGTATGTATTTCAGGGGTGAGATAGCAGGTTATTGGGGAAGTAAGTCCTGATATTTTTGGAGGTTGCAGGGGCCACTAGACCATTCAAAATAGGCAGGCTTTAGCATATGCAGTTAGGCCCCGTAGGATGATTTTAGCTAAAAAGTGCCCCAAACATTCAAACGGGCTTGTATCTGGGAAGGGAAAATATGGGAAACATGACTTAGACACCAAATGATACACTGTATGCCATGTTTCCAAATTTTTATGCACAGTGGTTACAGCATGAAGCGAATGCATGTGAAAATACAAAGGTGCATTGCATTAAACAAGTCCAATGAGCGTCCCAAAATGGCCGGTCTGCCTGCTTTCATCCATCAATTGTACTAAATTTTTTATTACCCAATGAGCTGAGGTGGAGTCTTAGCCAGTGGTACCATCAGAGAGGTGTGTAAAGCAGTTTAGGCTAGACAGCCAATCAGCTGCCAGCTTCCATCTGTCAATCAAATACAGCAGCCAATCAGAAAGCTGCCCATTGATCAGCAGGCCCTTTATGACATCACAGACAGACCATCAGAACTATCTGTGCATGTCTAATGGCTGGCTGTCAGTTGGGCGGGTGGGTGGCAGAGGGAGGGGATGTCTGTCTCGTTTCTCCTGAAAATTGTGGTTTTTCTGCGTTTACGGGAAAAGATTAGGTCCGACGCGCAAAAGTGGGGTCTCGTAGAAATCACCTTTTAAAGACGCACATTTATGGCCCCCAAAAAATGGGCATTTCAAATGAGAAATGAGTCCAATTAACAAAATAGGGTGAATAAGTAGGTATTTCAGGGGTGAGTTAGCAGGTTATTGGGGAAGAAAATCCTGATATTTTTGGAGGTTGCAGGGGCCACTAGACCATTCAAAATAGGCAGGCTTTAGCATATGCAGTTAGGCCCTGTAGGATGATTTTAGCTAAAAAGTGCCCCAAACGCTCAAACGGGCTTGTATCTGGGAAGGGAAAATATGGGAAACATGACTTAGACACCAAATAATACACTGTATGCCATGTTTCCAAATTTTTATGCACAGTGGTTACAGCATGAAGCGAATGCATGTGAAAATACAAAGGTGCATTGCATTAAACAAGTCCAATGAGCGTCCCAAAATGGCCGGTCTGCCTGCTTTCATCCATCAATTGTACTAAATTTTTTATTACCCAATGAGCTGAGGTGGAGTCTTAGCCAGTGGTACCATCAGGGAGGTGTGTAAAGCACTTTAGGCTAGACAGCCAATCAGCTGCCAGCCTCCATCTGTCAATCAAATACAGCAGCCAATCAGAAAGCTGCCCATTGATCAGCAGGCCCTTTATGACATCACAGACAGACCCTCAGAACTATCTGTGCATATCTAATGGCTGGCTTTCAGTTGGGCGGGTGGGTGGCAGAGGGAGGGGATGTCTGTCTCGTTTCTCCTGAAAATTGCGGTTTTTCTGCGTTTACGGGAAAAGTTGAGGTCCGACGCGCAAAATTGGATTATCGTAGAAATCACCTTTTAAAGACGCACATTTCTGGCTCCCCAAAAATGGGCATTTCAAATGAGAAATGAGTCCAATGAACAAAATAGGGTGAATAAGTATGTATTTCAGGGGTGAGTTAGCAGGTTATTGGGGAAGTAAATCCTGATATTTTTGGAGGTTGCAGGGGCAACTACACCATTCAAAATAGGCAGGCTTTAGCATATGCAGTTAGGCCCTGTAGGATGATTTTAGCTAAAAAGTGCCCCAAACACTCAAACGGGCTTGTATCTGGGAAGGGAAAATATGGGAAACATGACTTAGACACCAAATGATACACTGTATGCCATGTTTCCAAATTTTTATGCACAGTGGTTACAGCATGAAGCGAATGCATGTGAATATACAAAGGTGCATTGCATTAAACAAGTCCACTGAGCGTCCCAAAATGGCCGGCCTGCCTGCTTTCATCCATCAATTGTTCTAAATTTTTCATTACCCAATGAGCTGAGGTGGAGTCTTAGCGAGTGGTACCATCAGGGAGGTGTGTAAAGCACTTTAGGCTAGACAGCCAATCAGCTGCCAGCTTCCATCTGTCAATCTAATACAGCAGCCAATCAGAAAGCTGCCCATTGATCAGCAGGCCCTTTATGACATCACAGACAGACCCTCAGAACTATCTGTGCATGTCTAATGGCTGGCTGTCAGTTGGGCGGGTGGGTGGCAGAGGGAGGGGATGTCTGTCTCGTTTCTCCTGAAAATTGCGTTTTTTCTGCATTTACGGGAAAAGTTGAGGTCCGACGCGCAAAAGTGGGATATCGTAGAAATCACCTTTTAAAGACGCACATTCCTGGCCCCCCAAAAATGGGCATTTCAAATGAGAAATGAGTCCAATTAACAAAATAGGGTGAATAAGTATGTATTTCAGGGGTGAGTTAGCAGGTTATTGGGGAAGTAAATCCTGATATTTTTGGAGGTTGCAGGGGCAACTACACCATTCAAAATAGGCAGGCTTTAGCATATGCAGTTAGGCCCTGTAGGATGATTTTAGCTAAAAAGTGCCCCAAACACTCAAACGGGCTTGTATCTGGGAAGGGAAAATAAGGGAAACATGACTTAGACACCAAATGATACACTGTATGCCATGTTTCCAAATTTTTATGCACAGTGGTTACAGCATGAAGCGAATGCATGTGAATATACAAAGGTGCATTGCATTAAACAAGTCCACTGAGCGTCCCAAAATGGCCGGCCTGCCTGCTTTCATCCATCAATTGTTCTAAATTTTTCATTACCCAATGAGCTGAGGTGGAGTCTTAGCGAGTGGTACCATCAGGGAGGTGTGTAAAGCACTTTAGGCTAGACAGCCAATCAGCTGCCAGCTTCCATCTGTCAATCTAATACAGCAGCCTATCAGAAAGCTGCCCATTGATCAGCAGGCCCTTTAGGACATCACAGACAGACCCTCAGAACTGTCTGTGCATGTCTTATGGCTGGCTGTCAGTTGGGCGGGTGGGTGGCAGAGGGAGGGGATGTCTGTCTCGTTTCTCCTGAAAATTGCGTTTTTTCTGTGTTTACGGGAAAAGTTGAGGTCCGACGCGCAAAAGTGGGATATCGTAGAAATCACCTTTTAAAGACGCACATTTCTGGCCCCCCAAAAATGGGCATTTCAAATGAGAAATGAGTCCAATTAACAAAATAGGGTGAATAAGTATGTATTTCAGGGGTGAGATAGCAGGTTATTGGGGAAGTAAGTCCTGATATTTTTGGAGGTTGCAGGGGCCACTAGACCATTCAAAATAGGCAGGCTTTAGCATATGCAGTTAGGCCCCGTAGGATGATTTTAGCTAAAAACTGCCCCAAACATTCAAACGGGCTTGTATCTGGGAAGGGAAAATATGGGAAACATGACTTAGACACCAAATGATACACTGTATGCCATGTTTCCAAATTTTTATGCACAGTGGTTACAGCATGAAGCGAATGCATGTGAAAATACAAAGGTGCATTGCATTAAACAAGTCCAATGAGCATCCCAAAATGGCCGGCCTGCCTGCTTTCATCCATCAATTGTTCTACATTTTTCATTACCCAATGAGCTGAGGTGCAGTCTTAGCCAGTGGTACCATCAGGGAGGTGTGTAAAGCACTTTAGGCTAGACAGCCAATCAGCTGCCAGCTTCCATCTGTCAATCAAATACAGCAGCCAATCAGAAAGCTGCCCATTGATCAGCAGGCCCTTTATGACATCACAGACAGACCCTCAGAACTATCTGTGCATATCTAATGGCTGGCTTTCAGTTGGGCGGGTGGGTGGCAGAGGGAGGGGATGTCTGTCTCGTTTCTCCTGAAAATTGCGGTTTTTCTGCGTTTACGGGAAAAGTTGAGGTCCGACGCGCAAAATTGGATTATCGTAGAAATCACCTTTTAAAGACGCACATTTCTGGCTCCCCAAAAATGGGCATTTCAAATGAGAAATGAGTCCAATGAACAAAATAGGGTGAATAAGTATGTATTTCAGGGGTGAGTTAGCAGGTTATTGGGGAAGTAAATCCTGATATTTTTGGAGGTTGCAGGGGCAACTACACCATTCAAAATAGGCAGGCTTTAGCATATGCAGTTAGGCCCTGTAGGATGATTTTAGCTAAAAAGTGCCCCAAACACTCAAACGGGCTTGTATCTGGGAAGGGAAAATATGGGAAACATGACTTAGACACCAAATGATACACTGTATGCCATGTTTCCAAATTTTTATGCACAGTGGTTACAGCATGAAGCGAATGCATGTGAATATACAAAGGTGCATTGCATTAAACAAGTCCACTGAGCGTCCCAAAATGGCCGGCCTGCCTGCTTTCATCCATCAATTGTTCTAAATTTTTCATTACCCAATGAGCTGAGGTGGAGTCTTAGCGAGTGGTACCATCAGGGAGGTGTGTAAAGCACTTTAGGCTAGACAGCCAATCAGCTGCCAGCTTCCATCTGTCAATCTAATACAGCAGCCAATCAGAAAGCTGCCCATTGATCAGCAGGCCCTTTATGACATCACAGACAGACCCTCAGAACTATCTGTGCATGTCTAATGGCTGGCTGTCAGTTGGGCGGGTGGGTGGCAGAGGGAGGGGATGTCTGTCTCGTTTCTCCTGAAAATTGCGTTTTTTCTGCATTTACGGGAAAAGTTGAGGTCCGACGCGCAAAAGTGGGATATCGTAGAAATCACCTTTTAAAGACGCACATTTCTGGCCCCCCAAAAATGGGCATTTCAAATGAGAAATGAGTCCAATTAACAAAATAGGGTGAATAAGTATGTATTTCAGGGGTGAGTTAGCAGGTTATTGGGGAAGTAAATCCTGATATTTTTGGAGGTTGCAGGGGCAACTACACCATTCAAAATAGGCAGGCTTTAGCATATGCAGTTAGGCCCTGTAGGATGATTTTAGCTAAAAAGTGCCCCAAACACTCAAACGGGCTTGTATCTGGGAAGGGAAAATAAGGGAAACATGACTTAGACACCAAATGATACACTGTATGCCATGTTTCCAAATTTTTATGCACAGTGGTTACAGCATGAAGCGAATGCATGTGAATATACAAAGGTGCATTGCATTAAACAAGTCCACTGAGCGTCCCAAAATGGCCGGCCTGCCTGCTTTCATCCATCAATTGTTCTAAATTTTTCATTACCCAATGAGCTGAGGTGGAGTCTTAGCGAGTGGTACCATCAGGGAGGTGTGTAAAGCACTTTAGGCTAGACAGCCAATCAGCTGCCAGCTTCCATCTGTCAATCTAATACAGCAGCCTATCAGAAAGCTGCCCATTGATCAGCAGGCCCTTTAGGACATCACAGACAGACCCTCAGAACTGTCTGTGCATGTCTTATGGCTGGCTGTCAGTTGGGCGGGTGGGTGGCAGAGGGAGGGGATGTCTGTCTCGTTTCTCCTGAAAATTGCGGTTTTTCTGCGTTTACGGGAAAAGTTGAGGTCCGACGCGCAAAATTGGATTATCGTAGAAATCACCTTTTAAAGACGCACATTTCTGGCTCCCCAAAAATGGGCATTTCAAATGAGAAATGAGTCCAATGAACAAAATAGGGTGAATAAGTATGTATTTCAGGGGTGAGTTAGCAGGTTATTGGGGAAGTAAGTCCTGATATTTTTGGAGGTTGCAGGGGCCACTACACCATTCAAAATAGGCAGGCTTTAGCATATGCAGTTAGGCCCTGTAGGATGATTTTAGCTAAAAAGTGCCCCAAACACTCAAACGGGCTTGTATCTGGGAAGGGAAAATATGGGAAACATGACTTAGACACCAAATGATACACTGTATGCCATGTTTCCAAATTTTTATGCACAGTGGTTACAGTATGAAGCGAATGCATGTGAAAATACAAAGGTGCATTGCATTAAACAAGTCCAATGAGCGTCCCAAAATGGCCGGCCTGCCTGCTTTCATCCATCAATTGTTCTAAATTTTTCATTACCCAATGAGCTGAGGTGTAGTCTTAGCCAGTGGTACCATCAGGGAGGTGTGTAAAGCACTTTAGTCTAGACAGCCAATCAGCTGCCAGCTTCCATCTGTCAATCAAATACAGCAGCCAATCAGAAAGCTGCCCATTGATCAGCAGGCCCTTTATGACATCACAGACAGACCCTCCGAACTATCTGTGCATGTCTAATGGCTGGCTGTCAGTTGGGCGGGTGGGTGGCAGAGGGAGGGGATGTCTGTCTCGTTTCTCCTGAAAATTGCGGTTTTTCTGCGTTTACGGGAAAAGTTGAGGTCCGACGCGCAAAAGTGGGGTATCGTAGAAATCACCTTTTAAAGACGCACATTTCTGGCACCCCAAAAATGGGCATTTCAAATGAGAAATGAGTCCTATGAACAAAATAGGGTGAATAAGTATGTATTTCAGGGGTGAGTTAGCAGGTTATTGGGGAAGTAAATCTTGATATTTTTGGAGGTTGCAGGGGCAACTACACCATTCAAAAAAGGCAGGCTTTAGCATATGCAGTTAGGCCCTGTAGGATGATTTTAGCTAAAATGTGCCCCAAACACTCAAACGGGCTTGTATCTGGGAAGGGAAAATATGGGAAACATGACTTAGACACCAAATGATACACTGTATGCCATGTTTCCAAATTTTTATGCACAGTGGTTACAGCATGAAGCGAATGCATGTGAATATACAAAGGTGCATTGCATTAAACAAGTCCACTGAGCGTCCCAAAATGGCCGGCCTGCCTGCTTTCATCCATCAATTGTTCTAAATTTTTCATTACCCAATGAGCTGAGGTGGAGTCTTAGCGAGTGGTACCATCAGGGAGGTGTGTAAAGCACTTTAGGCTAGACAGCCAATCAGCTGCCAGCTTCCATCTGTCAATCTAATACAGCAGCCAATCAGAAAGCTGCCCATTGATCAGCAGGCCCTTTATGACATCACAGACAGACCCTCAGAACTATCTGTGCATGTCTAATGGCTGGCTGTCAGTTGGGCGGGTGGGTGGCAGAGGGAGGGGATGTCTGTCTCGTTTCTCCTGAAAATTGCGTTTTTTCTGCGTTTACGGGAAAAGTTGAGGTCCGACGCGCAAAAGTGGGATATCGTAGAAATCACCTTTTAAAGACGCACATTTCTGGCCCCCCAAAAATGGGCATTTCAAATGAGAAATGAGTCCAATTAACAAAATAGGGTGAATAAGTATGTATTTCAGGGGTGAGATAGCAGGTTATTGGGGAAGTAAGTCCTGATATTTTTGGAGGTTGCAGGGGCCACTAGACCATTCAAAATAGGCAGGCTTTAGCATATGCAGTTAGGCCCCGTAGGATGATTTTAGCTAAAAAGTGCCCCAAACACTCAAACGGGCTAGTATCTGGGAAGGAAAAACATGGGAAACATGACTTAGACACCAAATGATACACTGTATGCCATGTTTCCAAATTTTTATGCACAGTGGTTACAGCATGAAGCGAATGCATGTGAAAATACAAAGGTGCATTGCATTAAACAAGTCCAATGAGCGTCCCAAAATGGCCGGCCTGCCTGCTTTCATCCATCAATTGTTCTAAATTTTTCATTACCCAATGAGCTGAGGTTGAGTCTTAGCCAGTGGTACCATCAGGGAGGTGTGTAAAGCACTTTAGGCTAGACAGCCAATCAGCTGCCAGCTTCCATCTGTCAATCTAATACAGCAGCCTATCAGAAAGCTGCCCATTGATCAGCAGGCCCTTTAGGACATCACAGACAGACCCTCAGAACTGTCTGTGCATGTCTTATGGCTGGCTGTCAGTTGGGCGGGTGGGTGGCAGAGGGAGGGGATGTCTGTCTCGTTTCTCCTGAAAATTGCGTTTTTTCTGTGTTTACGGGAAAAGTTGAGGTCCGACGCGCAAAAGTGGGATATCGTAGAAATCACCTTTTAAAGACGCACATTTCTGGCCCCCCAAAAATGGGCATTTCAAATGAGAAATGAGTCCAATTAACAAAATAGGGTGAATAAGTATGTATTTCAGGGGTGAGATAGCAGGTTATTGGGGAAGTAAGTCCTGATATTTTTGGAGGTTGCAGGGGCCACTAGACCATTCAAAATAGGCAGGCTTTAGCATATGCAGTTAGGCCCCGTAGGATGATTTTAGCTAAAAACTGCCCCAAACATTCAAACGGGCTTGTATCTGGGAAGGGAAAATATGGGAAACATGACTTAGACACCAAATGATACACTGTATGCCATGTTTCCAAATTTTTATGCACAGTGGTTACAGCATGAAGCGAATGCATGTGAAAATACAAAGGTGCATTGCATTAAACAAGTCCAATGAGCATCCCAAAATGGCCGGCCTGCCTGCTTTCATCCATCAATTGTTCTACATTTTTCATTACCCAATGAGCTGAGGTGCAGTCTTAGCCAGTGGTACCATCAGGGAGGTGTGTAAAGCACTTTAGGCTAGACAGCCAATCAGCTGCCAGCTTCCATCTGTCAATCAAATACAGCAGCCAATCAGAAAGCTGCCCATTGATCAGCAGGCCCTTTATGACATCACAGACAGACCCTCAGAACTATCTGTGCATATCTAATGGCTGGCTTTCAGTTGGGCGGGTGGGTGGCAGAGGGAGGGGATGTCTGTCTCGTTTCTCCTGAAAATTGCGGTTTTTCTGCGTTTACGGGAAAAGTTGAGGTCCGACGCGCAAAATTGGATTATCGTAGAAATCACCTTTTAAAGACGCACATTTCTGGCTCCCCAAAAATGGGCATTTCAAATGAGAAATGAGTCCAATGAACAAAATAGGGTGAATAAGTATGTATTTCAGGGGTGAGTTAGCAGGTTATTGGGGAAGTAAATCCTGATATTTTTGGAGGTTGCAGGGGCAACTACACCATTCAAAATAGGCAGGCTTTAGCATATGCAGTTAGGCCCTGTAGGATGATTTTAGCTAAAAAGTGCCCCAAACACTCAAACGGGCTTGTATCTGGGAAGGGAAAATATGGGAAACATGACTTAGACACCAAATGATACACTGTATGCCATGTTTCCAAATTTTTATGCACAGTGGTTACAGCATGAAGCGAATGCATGTGAATATACAAAGGTGCATTGCATTAAACAAGTCCACTGAGCGTCCCAAAATGGCCGGCCTGCCTGCTTTCATCCATCAATTGTTCTAAATTTTTCATTACCCAATGAGCTGAGGTGGAGTCTTAGCGAGTGGTACCATCAGGGAGGTGTGTAAAGCACTTTAGGCTAGACAGCCAATCAGCTGCCAGCTTCCATCTGTCAATCTAATACAGCAGCCAATCAGAAAGCTGCCCATTGATCAGCAGGCCCTTTATGACATCACAGACAGACCCTCAGAACTATCTGTGCATGTCTAATGGCTGGCTGTCAGTTGGGCGGGTGGGTGGCAGAGGGAGGGGATGTCTGTCTCGTTTCTCCTGAAAATTGCGTTTTTTCTGCATTTACGGGAAAAGTTGAGGTCCGACGCGCAAAAGTGGGATATCGTAGAAATCACCTTTTAAAGACGCACAATTCTGGCCCCCCAAAAATGGGCATTTCAAATGAGAAATGAGTCCAATTAACAAAATAGGGTGAATAAGTATGTATTTCAGGGGTGAGTTAGCAGGTTATTGGGGAAGTAAATCCTGATATTTTTGGAGGTTGCAGGGGCAACTACACCATTCAAAATAGGCAGGCTTTAGCATATGCAGTTAGGCCCTGTAGGATGATTTTAGCTAAAAAGTGCCCCAAACACTCAAACGGGCTTGTATCTGGGAAGGGAAAATAAGGGAAACATGACTTAGACACCAAATGATACACTGTATGCCATGTTTCCAAATTTTTATGCACAGTGGTTACAGCATGAAGCGAATGCATGTGAATATACAAAGGTGCATTGCATTAAACAAGTCCACTGAGCGTCCCAAAATGGCCGGCCTGCCTGCTTTCATCCATCAATTGTTCTAAATTTTTCATTACCCAATGAGCTGAGGTGGAGTCTTAGCGAGTGGTACCATCAGGGAGGTGTGTAAAGCACTTTAGGCTAGACAGCCAATCAGCTGCCAGCTTCCATCTGTCAATCTAATACAGCAGCCTATCAGAAAGCTGCCCATTGATCAGCAGGCCCTTTAGGACATCACAGACAGACCCTCAGAACTGTCTGTGCATGTCTTATGGCTGGCTGTCAGTTGGGCGGGTGGGTGGCAGAGGGAGGGGATGTCTGTCTCGTTTCTCCTGAAAATTGCGTTTTTTCTGTGTTTACGGGAAAAGTTGAGGTCCGACGCGCAAAAGTGGGATATCGTAGAAATCACCTTTTAAAGACGCACATTTATGGCCCCCAAAAAAATGGGCATTTCAAATGAGAAATGAGTCCAATTAACAAAATAGGGTGAATAAGTATGTATTTCAGGGGTGAGATAGCAGGTTATTGGGGAAGAAAATCCTGATATTTTTGGAGGTTGCAGGGGCCACTAGACCATTCAAAATAGGCAGGCTTTAGCATATGCAGTTAGGCCCTGTAGGATGATTTTAGCTAAAAAGTGCCCCAAACGCTCAAACGGGCTTGTATCTGGGAAGGGAAAATATGGGAAACATGACTTAGACACCAAATAATACACTGTATGCCATGTTTCCAAATTTTTATGCACAGTGGTTACAGCATGAAGCGAATGCATGTGAAAATAAAAAGGTGCATTGCATTAAACAAGTCCAATGAGCATCCCAAAATGGCCGGCCTGCCTGCTTTCATCCATCAATTGTTCTAAATTTTTCATTACCCAATGAGCTGAGGTGGAGTCTTAGCGAGTGGTACCATCAGGGAGGTGTGTAAAGCACTTTAGGCTAGACAGCCAATCAGCTGCCAGCTTCCATCTGTCAATCTAATACAGCAGCCTATCAGAAAGCTGCCCATTGATCAGCAGGCCCTTTAGGACATCACAGACAGACCCTCAGAACTGTCTGTGCATGTCTTATGGCTGGCTGTCAGTTGGGCGGGTGGGTGGCAGAGGGAGGGGATGTCTGTCTCGTTTCTCCTGAAAATTGCGTTTTTTCTGTGTTTACGGGAAAAGTTGAGGTCCGACGCGCAAAAGTGGGATATCGTAGAAATCACCTTTTAAAGACGCACATTTCTGGCCCCCCAAAAATGGGCATTTCAAATGAGAAATGAGTCCAATTAACAAAATAGGGTGAATAAGTATGTATTTCAGGGGTGAGATAGCAGGTTATTGGGGAAGTAAGTCCTGATATTTTTGGAGGTTGCAGGGGCCACTAGACCATTCAAAATAGGCAGGCTTTAGCATATGCAGTTAGGCCCCGTAGGAGGATTTTAGCTAAAAACTGCCCCAAACATTCAAACGGGCTTGTATCTGGGAAGGGAAAATATGGGAAACATGACTTAGACACCAAATGATACACTGTATGCCATGTTTCCAAATTTTTATGCACAGTGGTTACAGCATGAAGCGAATGCATGTGAAAATACAAAGGTGCATTGCATTAAACAAGTCCAATGAGCATCCCAAAATGGCCGGCCTGCCTGCTTTCATCCATCAATTGTTCTACATTTTTCATTACCCAATGAGCTGAGGTGCAGTCTTAGCCAGTGGTACCATCAGGGAGGTGTGTAAAGCACTTTAGGCTAGACAGCCAATCAGCTGCCAGCTTCCATCTGTCAATCAAATACAGCAGCCAATCAGAAAGCTGCCCATTGATCAGCAGGCCCTTTATGACATCACAGACAGACCCTCAGAACTATCTGTGCATATCTAATGGCTGGCTTTCAGTTGGGCGGGTGGGTGGCAGAGGGAGGGGATGTCTGTCTCGTTTCTCCTGAAAATTGCGGTTTTTCTGCGTTTACGGGAAAAGTTGAGGTCCGACGCGCAAAATTGGATTATCGTAGAAATCACCTTTTAAAGACGCACATTTCTGGCTCCCCAAAAATGGGCATTTCAAATGAGAAATGAGTCCAATGAACAAAATAGGGTGAATAAGTATGTATTTCAGGGGTGAGTTAGCAGGTTATTGGGGAAGTAAATCCTGATATTTTTGGAGGTTGCAGGGGCAACTACACCATTCAAAATAGGCAGGCTTTAGCATATGCAGTTAGGCCCTGTAGGATGATTTTAGCTAAAAAGTGCCCCAAACACTCAAACGGGCTTGTATCTGGGAAGGGAAAATATGGGAAACATGACTTAGACACCAAATGATACACTGTATGCCATGTTTCCAAATTTTTATGCACAGTGGTTACAGCATGAAGCGAATGCATGTGAATATACAAAGGTGCATTGCATTAAACAAGTCCACTGAGCGTCCCAAAATGGCCGGCCTGCCTGCTTTCATCCATCAATTGTTCTAAATTTTTCATTACCCAATGAGCTGAGGTGGAGTCTTAGCGAGTGGTACCATCAGGGAGGTGTGTAAAGCACTTTAGGCTAGACAGCCAATCAGCTGCCAGCTTCCATCTGTCAATCTAATACAGCAGCCAATCAGAAAGCTGCCCATTGATCAGCAGGCCCTTTATGACATCACAGACAGACCCTCAGAACTATCTGTGCATGTCTAATGGCTGGCTGTCAGTTGGGCGGGTGGGTGGCAGAGGGAGGGGATGTCTGTCTCGTTTCTCCTGAAAATTGCGTTTTTTCTGCATTTACGGGAAAAGTTGAGGTCCGACGCGCAAAAGTGGGATATCGTAGAAATCACCTTTTAAAGACGCACATTTCTGGCCCCCCAAAAATGGGCATTTCAAATGAGAAATGAGTCCAATTAACAAAATAGGGTGAATAAGTATGTATTTCAGGGGTGAGTTAGCAGGTTATTGGGGAAGTAAATCCTGATATTTTTGGAGGTTGCAGGGGCAACTACACCAT
This sequence comes from Crinia signifera, assembly GCF_055691185.1. Taxonomy (NCBI): domain Eukaryota; kingdom Metazoa; phylum Chordata; class Amphibia; order Anura; family Myobatrachidae; genus Crinia; species Crinia signifera. The sequence goes on along the minus strand of NW_028142853.1, from coordinate 617,376 downwards.
TCAAAATAGGCAGGCTTTAGCATATGCAGTTAGGCCCTGTAGGATGATTTTAGCTAAAAAGTGCCCCAAACACTCAAACGGGCTTGTATCTGGGAAGGGAAAATAAGGGAAACATGACTTAGACACCAAATGATACACTGTATGCCATGTTTCCAAATTTTTATGCACAGTGGTTACAGCATGAAGCGAATGCATGTGAATATACAAAGGTGCATTGCATTAAACAAGTCCACTGAGCGTCCCAAAATGGCCGGCCTGCCTGCTTTCATCCATCAATTGTTCTAAATTTTTCATTACCCAATGAGCTGAGGTGGAGTCTTAGCGAGTGGTACCATCAGGGAGGTGTGTAAAGCACTTTAGGCTAGACAGCCAATCAGCTGCCAGCTTCCATCTGTCAATCTAATACAGCAGCCTATCAGAAAGCTGCCCATTGATCAGCAGGCCCTTTAGGACATCACAGACAGACCCTCAGAACTGTCTGTGCATGTCTTATGGCTGGCTGTCAGTTGGGCGGGTGGGTGGCAGAGGGAGGGGATGTCTGTCTCGTTTCTCCTGAAAATTGCGTTTTTTCTGTGTTTACGGGAAAAGTTGAGGTCCGACGCGCAAAAGTGGGATATCGTAGAAATCACCTTTTAAAGACGCACATTTATGGCCCCCAAAAAATGGGCATTTCAAATGAGAAATGAGTCCAATTAACAAAATAGGGTGAATAAGTATGTATTTCAGGGGTGAGATAGCAGGTTATTGGGGAAGAAAATCCTGATATTTTTGGAGGTTGCAGGGGCCACTAGACCATTCAAAATAGGCAGGCTTTAGCATATGCAGTTAGGCCCTGTAGGATGATTTTAGCTAAAAAGTGCCCCAAACGCTCAAACGGGCTTGTATCTGGGAAGGGAAAATATGGGAAACATGACTTAGACACCAAATAATACACTGTATGCCATGTTTCCAAATTTTTATGCACAGTGGTTACAGCATGAAGCGAATGCATGTGAAAATAAAAAGGTGCATTGCATTAAACAAGTCCAATGAGCATCCCAAAATGGCCGGCCTGCCTGCTTTCATCCATCAATTGTTCTAAATTTTTCATTACCCAATGAGCTGAGGTGGAGTCTTAGCCAGTGGTACCATCAGGGAGGTGTGTAAAGCACTTTAGGCTAGACAGCCAATCAGCTGCCAGCTTCCATCTGTCAATCAAATACAGCAGCCAATCAGAAAGCTGCCCATTGATCAGCAGGCCCTTTATGATATCACAGACAGACCCTCAGAACTATCTGTGCATATCTAATGGCTGGCCTTCAGTTGGGCGGGTGGGTGGCAGAGGGAGGGGATGTCTGTCTCGTTTCTCCTGAAAATTGCGGTTTTTCTGCGTTTACGGGAAAAGTTGAGGTCCGACGCGCAAAATTGGATTATCGTAGAAATCACCTTTTAAAGACGCACATTTCTGGCTCCCCAAAAATGGGCATTTCAAATGAGAAATGAGTCCAATGAACAAAATAGGGTGAATAAGTATGTATTTCAGGGGTGAGTTAGCAGGTTATTGGGGAAGTAAGTCCTGATATTTTTGGAGGTTGCAGGGGCCACTACACCATTCAAAATAGGCAGGCTTTAGCATATGCAGTTAGGCCCTGTAGGATGATTTTAGCTAAAAAGTGCCCCAAACACTCAAACGGGCTTGTATCTGGGAAGGGAAAATATGGGAAACATGACTTAGACACCAAATGATACACTGTATGCCATGTTTCCAAATTTTTATGCACAGTGGTTACAGTATGAAGCGAATGCATGTGAAAATACAAAGGTGCATTGCATTAAACAAGTCCAATGAGCGTCCCAAAATGGCCGGCCTGCCTGCTTTCATCCATCAATTGTTCTAAATTTTTCATTACCCAATGAGCTGAGGTGTAGTCTTAGCCAGTGGTACCATCAGGGAGGTGTGTAAAGCACTTTAGTCTAGACAGCCAATCAGCTGCCAGCTTCCATCTGTCAATCAAATACAGCAGCCAATCAGAAAGCTGCCCATTGATCAGCAGGCCCTTTATGACATCACAGACAGACGCTCCGAACTATCTGTGCATGTCTAATGGCTGGCTGTCAGTTGGGCGGGTGGGTGGCAGAGGGAGGGGATGTCTGTCTCGTTTCTCCTGAAAATTGCGGTTTTTCTGCGTTTACGGGAAAAGTTGAGGTCCGACGCGCAAAAGTGGGGTATCGTAGAAATCACCTTTTAAAGACGCACATTTCTGGCACCCCAAAAATGGGCATTTCAAATGAGAAATGAGTCCTATGAACAAAATAGGGTGAATAAGTATGTATTTCAGGGGTGAGTTAGCAGGTTATTGGGGAAGTAAATCTTGATATTTTTGGAGGTTGCAGGGGCAACTACACCATTCAAAAAAGGCAGGCTTTAGCATATGCAGTTAGGCCCTGTAGGATGATTTTAGCTAAAATGTGCCCCAAACACTCAAACGGGCTTGTATCTGGGAAGGGAAAATATGGGAAACATGACTTAGACACCAAATGATACACTGTATGCCATGTTTCCAAATTTTTATGCACAGTGGTTACAGCATGAAGCGAATGCATGTGAATATACAAAGGTGCATTGCATTAAACAAGTCCACTGAGCGTCCCAAAATGGCCGGCCTGCCTGCTTTCATCCATCAATTGTTCTAAATTTTTCATTACCCAATGAGCTGAGGTGGAGTCTTAGCGAGTGGTACCATCAGGGAGGTGTGTAAAGCACTTTAGGCTAGACAGCCAATCAGCTGCCAGCTTCCATCTGTCAATCTAATACAGCAGCCAATCAGAAAGCTGCCCATTGATCAGCAGGCCCTTTATGACATCACAGACAGACCCTCAGAACTATCTGTGCATGTCTAATGGCTGGCTGTCAGTTGGGCGGGTGGGTGGCAGAGGGAGGGGATGTCTGTCTCGTTTCTCCTGAAAATTGCGTTTTTTCTGCGTTTACGGGAAAAGTTGAGGTCCGACGCGCAAAAGTGGGATATCGTAGAAATCACCTTTTAAAGACGCACATTTCTGGCCCCCCAAAAATGGGCATTTCAAATGAGAAATGAGTCCAATTAACAAAATAGGGTGAATAAGTATGTATTTCAGGGGTGAGATAGCAGGTTATTGGGGAAGTAAGTCCTGATATTTTTGGAGGTTGCAGGGGCCACTAGACCATTCAAAATAGGCAGGCTTTAGCATATGCAGTTAGGCCCCGTAGGATGATTTTAGCTAAAAAGTGCCCCAAACACTCAAACGGGCTAGTATCTGGGAAGGAAAAACATGGGAAACATGACTTAGACACCAAATGATACTCTGTATGCCATGTTTCCAAATTTTTATGCACAGTGGTTACAGCATGAAGCGAATGCATGTGAAAATACAAAGGTGCATTGCATTAAACAAGTCCAATGAGCGTCCCAAAATGGCCGGCCTGCCTGCTTTCATCCATCAATTGTTCTAAATTTTTCATTACCCAATGAGCTGAGGTTGAGTCTTAGCCAGTGGTACCATCAGGGAGGTGTGTAAAGCACTTTAGGCTAGACAGCCAATCAGCTGCCAGCTTCCATCTGTCAATCAAATACAGCAGCCAATCAGAAAGCTGCCCATTGATCAGCAGGCCCTTTATGACATCACAGACAGACCCTCAGAACTATCTGTGCATGTCTAATGGCTGGCTTGCAGTTGGGCGGGTGGGTGGCAGAGGGAGGGGATGTCTGTCTCGTTTCTCCTGAAAATTGCGTTTTTTCTGCGTTTACGGGAAAAGTTGAGGTCCGACGCGCAAAAGTGGGGTATCGTAGAAATCACCTTTTAAAGACGCACATTTCTGGCCCCCCAAAAATGGGCATTTCAAATGAGAAATGAGTCCAATTAACAAAATAGGGTGAATAAGTATGTATTTCAGGGGTGAGTTAGCAGGTTATTGGGGAAGTAAGTCCTGATATTTTTGGAGGTTGCAGGGGCCACTAGACCATTCAAAATAGGCAGGCTTTAGCATATGCAGTTAGGCCCCGTAGGATGATTTTAGCTAAAAAGTGCCCCAAACACTCAAACGGGCTTGTATCTGGGAAGGGAAAATATGGGAAACATGACTTAGACACCAAATGATACACTGTATGCCATGTTTCCAAATTTTTATGCACAGTGGTTACAGCATGAAGCGAATGCATGTGAAAATACAAAGGTGCATTGCATTAAACAAGTCCAATGAGCGTCCCAAAATGGCCGGCCTGCCTGCTTTTATCCATCAATTGTTCTAAATTTTTTATTACCCAATGAGCTGAGGTGGAGTCTTAGCCAGTGGTACCATCAGGGAGGTGTGTAAAGCACTTTAGGCTAGACAGCCAATCAGCTGCCAGCTTCCATCTGTCAATTAAATACAGCAGCCAATCAGAAAGCTGCCCATTGATCAGCAGGCCCTTTATGACATCACAGACAGACCATCAGAACTATCTGTGCATGTCTAATGGCTGGCTGTCAGTTGGGCGGGTGGGTGGCAGAGGGAGGGGATGTCTGTCTCGTTTCTCCTGAAAATTGTGGTTTTTCTGCGTTTACGGGAAAAGTTTAGGTCCGACGCGCAAAAGTGGGGTCTCGTAGAAATCACATTTTAAAGACGCACATTTATGGCCCCCAAAAAATGGGCATTTCAAATGAGAAATGAGTCCAATGAACAAAATAGGGTGAATAAGTAGGTATTTCAGGGGTGAGTTAGCAGGTTATTGGGGGAAGAAAATCCTGATATTTTTGGAGGTTGCAGGGGCCACTAGACCATTCAAAATAGGCAGGCTTTAGCATATGCAGTTAGGCCCTGTAGGATGATTTTAGCTAAAAAGTGCCCCAAACGCTCAAACGGGCTTGTATCTGGGAAGGGAAAATATGGGAAACATGACTTAGACACCAAATAATACACTGTATGCCATGTTTCCAAATTTTTATGCACAGTGGTTACAGCATGAAGCGAATGCATGTGAAAATACAAAGGTGCATTGCATTAAACAAGTCCAATGAGCATCCCAAAATGGCCGGCCTGCCTGCTTTCATCCATCAATTGTTCTACATTTTTCATTACCCAATGAGCTGAGGTGGAGTCTTAGCCAGTGGTACCATCAGGGAGGTGTGTAAAGCACTTTAGGCTAGACAGCCAATCAGCTGCCAGCTTCCATCTGTCAATCAAATACAGCAGCCAATCAGAAAGCTGCCCATTGATCAGCAGGCCCTTTATGACATCACAGACAGACCCTCAGAACTATCTGTGCATATCTAATGGCTGGCTTTCAGTTGGGCGGGTGGGTGGCAGAGGGAGGGGATGTCTGTCTCGTTTCTCCTGAAAATTGCGGTTTTTCTGCGTTTACGGGAAAAGTTGAGGTCCGACGCGCAAAATTGGATTATCGTAGAAATCACCTTTTAAAGACGCACATTTCTGGCTCCCCAAAAATGGGCATTTCAAATGAGAAATGAGTCCAATGAACAAAATAGGGTGAATAAGTATGTATTTCAGGGGTGAGTTAGCAGGTTATTGGGAAAGTAAGTCCTGATATTTTTGGAGGTTGCAGGGGCCACTACACCATTCAAAATAGGCAGGCTTTAGCATATGCAGTTAGGCCCTGTAGGATGATTTTAGCTAAAAAGTGCCCCAAACACTCAAACGGGCTTGTATCTGGGAAGGGAAAATATGGGAAACATGACTTAGACACCAAATGATACACTGTATGCCATGTTTCCAAATTTTTATGCACAGTGGTTACAGTATGAAGCGAATGCATGTGAAAATACAAAGGTGCATTGCATTAAACAAGTCCAATGAGCGTCCCAAAATGGCCGGCCTGCCTGCTTTCATCCATCAATTGTTCTAAATTTTTCATTACCCAATGAGCTGAGGTGTAGTCTTAGCCAGTGGTACCATCAGGGAGGTGTGTAAAGCACTTTAGTCTAGACAGCCAATCAGCTGCCAGCTTCCATCTGTCAATCAAATACAGCAGCCAATCAGAAAGCTGCCCATTGATCAGCAGGCCCTTTATGACATCACAGACAGACCCTCAGAACTATCTGTGCATGTCTAATGGCTGGCTGTCAGTTGGGCGGGTGGGTGGCAGAGGGAGGGGATGTCTGTCTCGTTTCTCCTGAAAATTGCGGTTTTTCTGCGTTTACGGGAAAAGTTGAGGTCCGACGCGCAAAAGTGGGGTATCGTAGAAATCACCTTTTAAAGACACACATTTCTGGCCCCACAAAAATGGGCATTTCAAATGAGAAATGAGTCCTATGAACAAAATAGGGTGAATAAGTATGTATTTCAGGGGTGAGTTAGCAGGTTATTGGGGAAGTAAATCTTGATATTTTTGGAGGTTGCAGGGGCAACTACACCATTCAAAAAAGGCAGGCTTTAGCATATGCAGTTAGGCCCTGTAGGATGATTTTAGCTAAAAAGTGCCCCAAACACTCAAACGGGCTTGTATCTGGGAAGGGAAAATATGGGAAACATGACTTAGACACCAAATGATACACTGTATGCCATGTTTCCAAATTTTTATGCACAGTGGTTACAGCATGAAGCGAATGCATGTGAAAATACAAAGGTGCATTGCATTAAACAAGTCCAATGAGCGTCCCAAAATGGCCGGCCTGCCTGCTTTTATCCATCAATTGTTCTAAATTTTTTATTACCCAATGAGCTGAGGTGGAGTCTTAGCCAGTGGTACCATCAGGGAGGTGTGTAAAGCACTTTAGGCTAGACAGCCAATCAGCTGCCAGCTTCCATCTGTCAATCAAATACAGCAGCCAATCAGAAAGCTGCCCATTGATCAGCAGGCCCTTTATGACATCACAGACAGACCATCAGAACTATCTGTGCATGTCTAATGGCTGGCTGTCAGTTGGGCGGGTGGGTGGCAGAGGGAGGGGATGTCTGTCTCGTTTCTCCTGAAAATTGTGGTTTTTCTGCGTTTACGGGAAAAGTTTAGGTCCGACGCGCAAAAGTGGGGTCTCGTAGAAATCACCTTTTAAAGACGCACATTTATGGCCCCCAAAAAATGGGCATTTCAAATGAGAAATGACTCCAATTAACAAAATAGGGTGAATAAGTAGGTATTTCAGGGGTGAGTTAGCAGGTTATTGGGGAAGAAAATCCTGATATTTTTGGAGGTTGCAGGGGCCACTAGACCATTCAAAATAGGCAGGCTTTAGCATATGCAGTTAGGCCCTGTAGGATGATTTTAGCTAAAAAGTGCCCCAAACGCTCAAACGGGCTTGTATCTGGGAAGGGAAAATATGGGAAACATGACTTAGACACCAAATAATACACTGTATGCCATGTTTCCAAATTTTTATGCACAGTGGTTACAGCATGAAGCGAATGCATGTGAAAATACAAAGGTGCATTGCATTAAACAAGTCCAATGAGCATCCCAAAATGGCCGGCCTGCCTGCTTTCATCCATCAATTGTTCTACATTTTTCATTACCCAATGAGCTGAGGTGGAATCTTAGCCAGTGGTACCATCAGGGAGGTGTGTAAAGCACTTTAGGCTAGACAGCCAATCAGCTGCCAGCTTCCATCTGTCAATCAAATACAGCAGCCAATCAGAAAGCTGCCCATTGATCAGCAGGCCCTTTATGACATCACAGACAGACCCTCAGAACTATCTGTGCATATCTAATGGCTGGCTTTCAGTTGGGCGGGTGGGTGGCAGAGGGAGGGGATGTCTGTCTCGTTTCTCCTGAAAATTGCGGTTTTTCTGCGTTTACGGGAAAAGTTGAGGTCCGACGCGCAAAATTGGATTATCGTAGAAATCACCTTTTAAAGACGCACATTTCTGGCTCCCCAAAAATGGGCATTTCAAATGAGAAATGAGTCCAATGAACAAAATAGGGTGAATAAGTATGTATTTCAGGGGTGAGTTAGCAGGTTATTGGGGAAGTAAGTCCTGATATTTTTGGAGGTTGCAGGGGCCACTACACCATTCAAAATAGGCAGGCTTTAGCATATGCAGTTAGGCCCTGTAGGATGATTTTAGCTAAAAAGTGCCCCAAACACTCAAACGGGCTTGTATCTGGGAAGGGAAAATATGGGAAACATGACTTAGACTCCAAATGATACACTGTATGCCATGTTTTCAAATTTTTATGCACAGTGGTTACAGTATGAAGCGAATGCATGTGAAAATACAAAGGTGCATTGCATTAAACAAGTCCAATGAGCGTCCCAAAATGGCCGGCCTGCCTGCTTTCATCCATCAATTGTTCTAAATTTTTCATTACCCAATGAGCTGAGGTGTAGTCTTAGCCAGTGGTACCATCAGGGAGGTGTGTAAAGCACTTTAGTCTAGACAGCCAATCAGCTGCCAGCTTCCATCTGTCAATCAAATACAGCAGCCAATCAGAAAGCTGCCCATTGATCAGCAGGCCCTTTATGACATCACAGACAGACCCTCAGAACTATCTGTGCATGTCTAATGGCTGGCTGTCAGTTGGGCGGGTGGGTGGCAGAGGGAGGGGATGTCTGTCTCGTTTCTCCTGAAAATTGCGGTTTTTCTGCGTTTACGGGAAAAGTTGAGGTCCGACGCGCAAAAGTGGGGTATCGTAGAAATCACCTTTTAAAGACGCACATTTCTGGCCCCCCAAAAATGGGCATTTCAAATGAGAAATGAGTCCTATGAACAAAATAGGGTGAATAAGTATGTATTTCAGGGGTGAGTTAGCAGGTTATTGGGGAAGTAAATCTTGATATTTTTGGAGGTTGCAGGGGCAACTACACCATTCAAAAAAGGCAGGCTTTAGCATATGCAGTTAGGCCCTGTAGGATGATTTTAGCTAAAAAGTGCCCCAAACACTCAAACGGGCTTGTATCTGGGAAGGGAAAATATGGGAAACATGACTTAGACACCAAATGATACACTGTATGCCATGTTTCCAAATTTTTATGCACAGTCGTTACAGCATGAAGCGAATGCATGTGAAAATACAAAGGTGCATTGCATTAAACAAGTCCAATGAGCGTCCCAAAATGGATGGCCTGCCTGCTTTCATCCATCAATTGTTCTAAATTTTTCATTACCTAATGAGCTGAGGTGTAGTCTTAGCCAGTGGTACCATCAGGGAGGTGTGTAAAGCACTTTAGGCTAGACAGCCAATCAGCTGCCAGCTTCCATCTGTCAATCAAATACAGCAGCCAATCAGAAAGCTGCCCATTGATCAGCAGGCCCTTTATGACTTCACAGACAGACAATCAGAACTATCTGTGCATGTCTAATGGCTAGCTGTCAGTTGGGCGGGTGGGTGGCAGAGGGAGGGGATGTCTGTCTCGTTTCTCCTGAAAATTGCGGTTTTTCTGCGTTTACGGGAAAAGTTGAGGTCCAACGCGCAAAAGTGGGGTCTCGTAGAAATCACCTTTTAAAGAAGCACATTTCTGGCCCCCAAAAAATGGGCATTTCCAATGAGAAATGAGTCCAATTAACAAAATAGGGTGAATAAGTATGTATTTCAGGGGTGATTTAGCAGGTTATTGGGGAAGTAAATCCTGATATTTTTGGAGGTTGCAGGGGCAACTACACCATTCAAAATAGGCAGGCTTTAGCATATGCAGTTAGGCCCTGTAGGATGATTTTAGCTAAAAAGTGCCCCAAACACTCAAACGGGCTTGTATCTGGGAAGGGAAAATATAGGAAACATGACTTAGACACCAAATGATACACTGTATGCCATGTTTCCAAATTTTTATGCACAGTGGTTACAGTATGAAGCGAATGCATGTGAAAATACAAAGGTGCATTGCATTAAACAAGTCCAATGAGCGTCCCAAAATGGCCGGCCTGCCTGCTTTCATCCATCAATTGTTCTAAATTTTTCATTACCCAATGAGCTGAGGTGTAGTCTTAGCCAGTGGTACCATCAGGGAGGTGTGTAAAGCACTTTAGTCTAGACAGCCAATCAGCTGCCAGCTTCCATCTGTCAATCAAATACAGCAGCCAATCAGAAAGCTGCCCATTGATCAGCAGGCCCTTTATGACATCACAGACAGACCCTCAGAACTATCTGTGCATGTCTAATGGCTGGCTGTCAGTTGGGCGGGTGGGTGGCAGAGGGAGGGGATGTCTGTCTCGTTTCTCCTGAAAATTGCGGTTTTTCTGCGTTTACGGGAAAAGTTGAGGTCCGACGCGAAAAAGTGGGGTATCGTAGAAATCACCTTTTAAAGACGCACATTTCTGGCCCCCCAAAAATGGGCATTTCAAATGAGAAATGAGTCCTATGAACAAAATAGGGTGAATAAGTATGTATTTCAGGGGTGAGTTAGCAGGTTATTGGGGAAGTAAATCTTGATATTTTTGGAGGTTGCAGGGGCAACTACACCATTCAAAAAAGGCAGGCTTTAGCATATGCAGTTAGGCCCTGTAGGATGATTTTAGCTAAAAAGTGCCCCAAACACTCAAACGGGCTTGTATCTGGGAAGGGAAAATATGGGAAACATGACTTAGACACCAAATGATACACTGTATGCCATGTTTCCAAATTTTTAAGCACAGTGGTTACAGCATGAAGCGAATGCATGTGAAAATACAAAGGTGCATTGCATTAAACAAGTCCAATGAGCGTCCCAAAATGGATGGCCTGCCTGCTTTCATCCATCAATTGTTCTACATTTTTCATTACCTAATGAGCTGAGGTGTAGTCTTAGCCAGTGGTACCATCAGGGAGGTGTGTAAAGCACTTTAGGCTAGACAGCCAATCAGCTGCCAGCTTCCATCTGTCAATCAAATACAGCAGCCAATCAGAAAGCTGCCCATTGATCAGCAGGCCCTTTATGACATCACAGACAGACAATCAGAACTATCTGTGCATGTCTAATGGCTAGCTGTCAGTTGGGCGGGTGGGTGGCAGAGGGAGGGGATGTCTGTCTCGTTTCTCCTGAAAATTGCGGTTTTTCTGCGTTTACGGGAAAAGTTGAGGTCCAACGCGCAAAAGTGGGGTCTCGTAGAAATCACCTTTTAAAGACGCACATTTCTGGCCCCCAAAAAATGGGCATTTCCAATGAGAAATGAGTCCAATTAACAAAATAGGGTGAATAAGTATGTATTTCAGGGGTGATTTAGCAGGTTATTGGGGAAGTAAATCCTGATATTTTTGGAGGTTGCAGGGGCAACTACACCATTCAAAATAGGCAGGCTTTAGCATATGCAGTTAGGCCCTGTAGGATGATTTTAGCTAAAAAGTGCCCCAAACACTCAAACGGGCTTGTATCTGGGAAGGGAAAATATAGGAAACATGACTTAGACACCAAATGATACACTGTATGCCATGTTTCCAAATTTTTATGCACAGTGGTTACAGTATGAAGCGAATGCATGTGAAAATACAAAGGTGCATTGCATTAAACAAGTCCAATGAGCGTCCCAAAATGGCCGGCCTGCCTGCTTTCATCCATCAATTGTTCTAAATTTTTCATTACCCAATGAGCTGAGGTGTAGTCTTAGCCAGTGGTACCATCAGGGAGGTGTGTAAAGCACTTTAGTCTAGACAGCCAATCAGCTGCCAGCTTCCATCTGTCAATCAAATACAGCAGCCAATCAGAAAGCTGCCCATTGATCAGCAGGCCCTTTATGACATCACAGACAGACCCTCAGAACTATCTGTGCATGTCTAATGGCTGGCTGTCAGTTGGGCGGGTGGGTGGCAGAGGGAGGGGATGTCTGTCTCGTTTCTCCTGAAAATTGCGGTTTTTCTGCGTTTACGGGAAAAGTTGAGGTCCAACGCGCAAAAGTGGGGTCTCGTAGAAATCACCTTTTAAAGACGCACATTTCTGGCCCCCCAAAAATGGGCATTTCAAATGAGAAATGAGTCCTATGAACAAAATAGGGTGAATAAGTATGTATTTCAGGGGTGAGTTAGCAGGTTATTGGGGAAGTAAATCTTGATATTTTTGGAGGTTGCAGGGGCAACTACACCATTCAAAAAAGGCAGGCTTTAGCATATGCAGTTAGGCCCTGTAGGATGATTTTAGCTAAAAAGTGCCCCAAACACTCAAACGGGCTTGTATCTGGGAAGGGAAAATATGGGAAACATGACTTAGACACCAAATGATACACTGTATGCCATGTTTCCAAATTTTTATGCACAGTCGTTACAGCATGAAGCGAATGCATGTGAAAATACAAAGGTGCATTGCATTAAACAAGTCCAATGAGCGTCCCAAAATGGATGGCCTGCCTGCTTTCATCCATCAATTGTTCTAAATTTTTCATTACCTAATGAGCTGAGGTGTAGTCTTAGCCAGTGGTACCATCAGGGAGGTGTGTAAAGCACTTTAGGCTAGACAGCCAATCAGCTGCCAGCTTCCATCTGTCAATCAAATACAGCAGCCAATCAGAAAGCTGCCCATTGATCAGCAGGCCCTTTATGACATCACAGACAGACAATCAGAACTATCTGTGCATGTCTAATGGCTAGCTGTCAGTTGGGCGGGTGGGTGGCAGAGGGAGGGGATGTCTGTCTCGTTTCTCCTGAAAATTGCGGTTTTTCTGCGTTTACGGGAAAAGTTGAGGTCCAACGCGCAAAAGTGGGGTCTCGTAGAAATCACCTTTTAAAGACGCACATTTCTGGCCCCCAAAAAATGGGCATTTCCAATGAGAAATGAGTCCAATTAACAAAATAGGGTGAATAAGTATGTATTTCAGGGGTGATTTAGCAGGTTATTGGGGAAGTAAATCCTGATATTTTTGGAGGTTGCAGGGGCAACTACACCATTCAAAATAGGCAGGCTTTAGCATATGCAGTTAGGCCCTGTAGGATGATTTTAGCTAAAAAGTGCCCCAAACACTCAAACGGGCTTGTATCTGGGAAGGGAAAATATAGGAAACATGACTTAGACACCAAATGATACACTGTATGCCATGTTTCCAAATTTTTATGCACAGTGGTTACAGTATGAAGCGAATGCATGTGAAAATACAAAGGTGCATTGCATTAAACAAGTCCAATGAGCGTCCCAAAATGGCCGGCCTGCCTGCTTTCATCCATCAATTGTTCTAAATTTTTCATTACCCAATGAGCTGAGGTGTAGTCTTAGCCAGTGGTACCATCAGGGAGGTGTGTAAAGCACTTTAGTCTAGACAGCCAATCAGCTGCCAGCTTCCATCTGTCAATCAAATACAGCAGCCAATCAGAAAGCTGCCCATTGATCAGCAGGCCCTTTATGACATCACAGACAGACCCTCAGAACTATCTGTGCATGTCTAATGGCTGGCTGTCAGTTGGGCGGGTGGGTGGCAGAGGGAGGGGATGTCTGTCTCGTTTCTCCTGAAAATTGCGGTTTTTCTGCGTTTACGGGAAAAGTTGAGGTCCGACGCGAAAAAGTGGGGTATCGTAGAAATCACCTTTTAAAGACGCACATTTCTGGCCCCCCAAAAATGGGCATTTCAAATGAGAAATGAGTCCTATGAACAAAATAGGGTGAATAAGTATGTATTTCAGGGGTGAGTTAGCAGGTTATTGGGGAAGTAAATCTTGATATTTTTGGAGGTTGCAGGGGCAACTACACCATTCAAAAAAGGCAGGCTTTAGCATATGCAGTTAGGCCCTGTAGGATGATTTTAGCTAAAAAGTGCCCCAAACACTCAAACGGGCTTGTATCTGGGAAGGGAAAATATGGGAAACATGACTTAGACACCAAATGATACACTGTATGCCATGTTTCCAAATTTTTAAGCACAGTGGTTACAGCATGAAGCGAATGCATGTGAAAATACAAAGGTGCATTGCATTAAACAAGTCCAATGAGCGTCCCAAAATGGATGGCCTGCCTGCTTTCATCCATCAATTGTTCTACATTTTTCATTACCTAATGAGCTGAGGTGTAGTCTTAGCCAGTGGTACCATCAGGGAGGTGTGTAAAGCACTTTAGGCTAGACAGCCAATCAGCTGCCAGCTTCCATCTGTCAATCAAATACAGCAGCCAATCAGAAAGCTGCCCATTGATCAGCAGGCCCTTTATGACATCACAGACAGACAATCAGAACTATCTGTGCATGTCTAATGGCTAGCTGTCAGTTGGGCGGGTGGGTGGCAGAGGGAGGGGATGTCTGTCTCGTTTCTCCTGAAAATTGCGGTTTTTCTGCGTTTACGGGAAAAGTTGAGGTCCAACGCGCAAAAGTGGGGTCTCGTAGAAATCACCTTTTAAAGACGCACATTTCTGGCCCCCAAAAAATGGGCATTTCCAATGAGAAATGAGTCCAATTAACAAAATAGGGTGAATAAGTATGTATTTCAGGGGTGATTTAGCAGGTTATTGGGGAAGTAAATCCTGATATTTTTGGAGGTTGCAGGGGCAACTACACCATTCAAAATAGGCAGGCTTTAGCATATGCAGTTAGGCCCTGTAGGATTATTTTAGCTAAAAAGTGCCCCAAACACTCAAACGGGCTTGTATCTGGGAAGGGAAAATATAGGAAACATGACTTAGACACCAAATGATACACTGTATGCCATGTTTCCAAATTTTTATGCACAGTGGTTACAGCATGAAGCGAATGCATGTGAAAATACAAAGGTGCATTGCATTAAACAAGTCCAATGAGCGTCCCAAAATAGATGGCCTGCCTGCTTTCATCCATCAATTGTTCTAAATTTTTCATTACCTAATGAGCTGAGGTGTAGTCTTAGCCAGTGGTACCATCAGGGAGGTGTGTAAAGCACTTTAGGCTAGACAGCCAATCAGCTGCCAGCTTCCATCTGTCAATCAAATACAGCAGCCAATCAGAAAGCTGCCCATTGATCAGCAGGCCCTTTATGACATCACAGACAGACAATCAGAACTATCTGTGCATGTCTAATGGCTAGCTGTCAGTTGGGCGGGTGGGTGGCAGAGGGAGGGGATGTCTGTCTCGTTTCTCCTGAAAATTGCGGTTTTTCTGCGTTTACGGGAAAAGTTGAGGTCCAACGCGCAAAAGTGGGGTCTCGTAGAAATCACCTTTTAAAGACGCACATTTCTGGCCCCCAAAAAATGGGCATTTCCAATGACAAATGAGTCCAATTAACAAAATAGGGTGAATAAGTATGTATTTCAGGGGTGATTTAGCAGGTTATTGGGGAAGTAAATCCTGATATTTTTGGAGGTTGCAGGGGCAACTACACCATTCAAAATAGGCAGGCTTTAGCATATGCAGTTAGGCCCTGTAGGATGATTTTAGCTAAAAAGTGCCCCAAACACTCAAACGGGCTTGTATCTGGGAAGGGAAAATATAGGAAACATGACTTAGACACCAAATGATACACTGTATGCCATGTTTCCAAATTTTTATGCACAGTGGTTACAGTATGAAGCGAATGCATGTGAAAATACAAAGGTGCATTGCATTAAACAAGTCCAATGAGCGTCCCAAAATGGCCGGCCTGCCTGCTTTCATCCATCAATTGTTCTAAATTTTTCATTACCCAATGAGCTGAGGTGTAGTCTTAGCCAGTGGTACCATCAGGGAGGTGTGTAAAGCACTTTAGTCTAGACAGCCAATCAGCTGCCAGCTTCCATCTGTCAATCAAATACAGCAGCCAATCAGAAAGCTGCCCATTGATCAGCAGGCCCTTTATGACATCACAGACAGACCCTCAGTACTATCTGTGCATGTCTAATGGCTGGCTGTCAGTTGGGCGGGTGGGTGGCAGAGGGAGGGGATGTCTGTCTCGTTTCTCCTGAAAATTGCGGTTTTTCTGCGTTTACGGGAAAAGTTGAGGTCCGACGCGCAAAAGTGGGGTATCGTAGAAATCACCTTTTAAAGACGCACATTTCTGGCCCCCCAAAAATGGGCATTTCAAATGAGAAATGAGTCCTATGAACAAAATAGGGTGAATAAGTATGTATTTCAGGGGTGAGTTAGCAGGTTATTGGGGAAGTAAATCCTGATATTTTTGGAGGTTGCAGGGGCAACTACACCATTCAAAAAAGGCAGGCTTTAGCATATGCAGTTAGGCCCTGTAGGATGATTTTAGCTAAAAAGTGCCCCAAACACTCAAACGGGCTTGTATCTGGGAAGGGAAAATATGGAAAACATGACTTAGACACCAAATGATACACTGTATGCCATGTTTCCAAATTTTTATGCACAGTGGTTACAGCATGAAGCGAATGCATGTGAAAATACAAAGGTGCATTGCATTAAACAAGTCCAATGAGCGTCCCAAAATAACCGACCTGCCTGCTTTCATCCATCAATTGTTCTAAATTTTTCATTACCTAATGAGCTGAGGTGTAGTCTTAGCCAGTGGTACCATCAGGGAGGTGTGTAAAGCACTTTAGGCTAGACAGCCAATCAGCTGCCAGCTTCCATCTGTCAATCAAATACAGCAGCCAATCAGAAAGCTGCCCATTGATCAGCAGGCCCTTTATGACATCACAGACAGACCCTCAGAACTATCTGTGCATGTCTAATGGCTGGCTGTCAGTTGGGCGGGTGGGTGGCAGAGGGAGGGGATGTCTGTCTCGTTTCTCCTGAAAATTGCGTTTTTTCTGCGTTTACGGGAAAAGTTGAGGTCCGACGCGCAAAAGTGGGGTATCGTAGAAATCACCTTTTAAAGACGCACATTTCTAGCCCACCAAAAATGGGCATTTCACATGAGAAATGAGTCCAATTAACAAAATAGGGTGAATAAGTATGTATTTCAGGGGTAAGTTAGCAGGTTATTGGGGAAGTAAATCCTGATATTTTTGGAGGTTGCAGGGGCAACTACACCATTCAAAATAGGCAGGCTTTAGCATATGCAGTTAGGCCCTGTAGGATGATTTTAGCTAAAAAGTGCCCCAAACACTCAAACGGGCTTGTATCTGGGAAGGGAAAATATGGGAAACATGACTTAGACACCAAATGATACACTGTATGCCATGTTTCCAAATTTATATGCACAGTGGTTACAGCATGAAGCAAATGCATGTGAAAATACAAAGGTGCATTGCATTAAACAAGTCCAATGAGCGTCCCAAAATGGCTGGCCTGCCTGCTTTCATCCATCAATTGTTCTAAATTTTTCATTACCCAATGAGCTGAGGTGGAGTCTTAGCCAGTGGTACCATCAGGGAGGTGTGTAAAGCACTTTAGGCTAGACAGCCAATCAGCTGCCAGCTTCCATCTGTCAATCAAATACAGCAGCCAATCAGAAAGCTGCCCATTGATCAGCAGGCCCTTTATGACATCACAGACAGACCCTCAGAACTATCTGTGTTTGTCTAATGGCTGGCTGTCAGTTGGGCGGGTGGGTGGCAGAGGGAGGGGATGTCTGTCTCATTTCTCCTGAAAATTGCGTTTTTTCTGCGTTTACGGGAAAAGTTGAGGTCCGACGCGCAAAAGTGGGATATCGTAGAAATCACCTTTTAAAGACGCACATTTCTGGCCCCCCAAAAATGGGCATTTCAAATGAGAAATGAGTCCAATTAACAAAATAGGGTGAATAAGTATGTATTTCAGGGGTGAGATAGCAGGTTATTGGGGAAGTAAGTCCTGATATTTTTGGAGGTTGCAGGGGCCACTAGACCATTCAAAATAGGCAGGCTTTAGCATATGCAGTTAGGCCCCGTAGGATGATTTTAGCTAAAAAGTGCCCCAAACATTCAAACGGGCTTGTATCTGGGAAGGGAAAATATGGGAAACATGACTTAGACACCAAATGATACACTGTATGCCATGTTTCCAAATTTTTATGCACAGTGGTTACAGCATGAAGCGAATGCATGTGAAAATACAAAGGTGCATTGCATTAAACAAGTCCAATGAGCGTCCCAAAATGGCCGGCCTGCCTGCTTTCATCCATCAATTGTTCTAAATTTTTTATTACCCAATGAGCTGAGGTGGAGTCTTAGCCAGTGGTACCATCAGGGAGGTGTGTAAAGCACTTTAGGCTAGACAGCCAATCAGCTGCCAGCTTCCATCTGTCAATCAAATACAGCAGCCAATCAGAAAGCTGCCCATTGATCAGCAGGCCCTTTATGACATCACAGACAGACCATCAGAACTATCTGTGCATGTCTAATGGCTGGCTGTCAGTTGGGCGGGTGGGTGGCAGAGGGAGGGGATGTCTGTCTCGTTTCTCCTGAAAATTGTGGTTTTTCTGCGTTTACGGGAAAAGTTTAGGTCCGACGCGCAAAAGTGGGGTCTCGTCGAAATCACCTTTTAAAGACGCACATTTATGGCCCCCAAAAAATGGGCATTTCAAATGAGAAATGAGTCCAATTAACAAAATAGGGTGAATAAGTAGGTATTTCAGGGGTGAGTTAGCAGGTTATTGGGGAAGAAAATCCTGATATTTTTGGAGGTTGCAGGGGCCACTAGACCATTCAAAATAGGCAGGCTTTAGCATATGCAGTTAGGCCCTGTAGGATGATTTTAGCTAAAAAGTGCCCCAAACGCTCAAACGGGCTTGTATCTGGGAAGGGAAAATATGGGAAACATGACTTAGACACCAAATGATACACTGTATGCCATGTTTCCAAATTTTTATGCACAGTGGTTACAGCATGAAGCGAATGCATGTGAAAATACAAAGGTGCATTGCATTAAACAAGTCCAATGAGCATCCCAAAATGGCCGGCCTGCCTGCTTTCATCCATCAATTGTTCTACATTTTTCATTACCCAATGAGCTGAGGTGGAGTCTTAGCCAGTGGTACCATCAGGGAGGTGTGTAAAGCACTTTAGGCTAGACAGCCAATCAGCTGCCAGCTTCCATCTGTCAATCAAATACAGCAGCCAATCAGAAAGCTGCCCATTGATCAGCAGGCCCTTTATGACATCACAGACAGACCCTCAGAACTATCTGTGCATATCTAATGGCTGGCCTTCAGTTGGGCGGGTGGGTGGCAGAGGGAGGGGATGTCTGTCTCGTTTCTCCTGAAAATTGCGGTTTTTCTGCGTTTACGGGAAAAGTTGAGGTCCGACGCGCAAAATTGGATTATCGTAGAAATCACCTTTTAAAGACGCACATTTCTGGCTCCCCAAAAATGGGCATTTCAAATGAGAAATGAGTCCAATGAACAAAATAGGGTGAATAAGTATGTATTTCAGGGGTGAGTTAGCAGGTTATTGGGGAAGTAAGTCCTGATATTTTTGGAGGTTGCAGGGGCCACTACACCATTCAAAATAGGCAGGCTTTAGCATATGCAGTTAGGCCCTGTAGGATGATTTTAGCTAAAAAGTGCCCCAAACACTCAAACGGGCTTGTATCTGGGAAGGGAAAATATGGGAAACATGACTTAGACACCAAATGATACACTGTATGCCATGTTTCCAAATTTTTATGCACAGTGGTTACAGTATGAAGCGAATGCATGTGAAAATACAAAGGTGCATTGCATTAAACAAATCCAATGAGCGTCCCAAAATGGCCGGCCTGCCTGCTTTCATCCATCAATTGTTCTAAATTTTTCATTACCCAATGAGCTGAGGTGTAGTCTTAGCCAGTGGTACCATCAGGGAGGTGTGTAAAGCACTTTAGTCTAGACAGCCAATCAGCTGCCAGCTTCATCTGTCAATCAAATACAGCAGCCAATCAGAAAGCTGCCCATTGATCAGCAGGCCCTTTATGACATCACAGACAGACCCTCCGAACTATCTGTGCATGTCTAATGGCTGGCTGTCAGTTGGGCGGGTGGGTGGCAGAGGGAGGGGATGTCTGTCTCGTTTCTCCTGAAAATTGCGTTTTTTCTGCGTTTACGGGAAAAGTTGAGGTCCGACGCGCAAAAGTGGGGTATCGTAGAAATCACCTTTTAAAGACGCACATTTCTGGCACCCCAAAAATGGGCATTTCAAATGAGAAATGAGTCCTATGAACAAAATAGGGTGAATAAGTAGGTATTTCAGGGGTGAGTTAGCAGGTTATTGGGGAAGTAAATCTTGATATTTTTGGAGGTTGCAGGGGCAACTACACCATTCAAAAAAGGCAGGCTTTAGCATATGCAGTTAGGCCCTGTAGGATGATTTTAGCTAAAATGTGCCCCAAACACTCAAACGGGCTTGTATCTGGGAAGGTAAAATATGGGAAACATGACTTAGACACCAAATGATACACTGTATGCCATGTTTCCAAATTTTTATGCACAGTGGTTACAGCATGAAGCGAATGCATGTGAATATACAAAGGTGCATTGCATTAAACAAGTCCACTGAGCGTCCCAAAATGGCCGGCCTGCCTGCTTTCATCCATCAATTGTTCTAAATTTTTCATTACCCAATGAGCTGAGGTGGAGTCTTAGCCAGTGGTACCATCAGGGAGGTGTGTAAAGCACTTTAGGCTAGACAGCCAATCAGCTGCCAGCTTCCATCTGTCAATCAAATACAGCAGCCAATCAGAAAGCTGCCCATTGATCAGCAGGCCCTTTATGACATCACAGAAAGACCCTCAGAACTATCTGTGCATGTCTAATGGCTGGCTGTCAGTTGGGCGGGTGGGTGGCAGAGGGAGGGGATGTCTGTCTCGTTTCTCCTGAAAATTGCGGTTTTTCTGCGTTTACGGGAAAAGTTGAGGTCCGACGCGCAAAAGTGGGGTATCGTAGAAATCACCTTTTAAAGACGCACATTTCTGGCCCCCCAAAAATGGGCATTTCAAATGAGAAATGAGTCCAATTAACAAAATAGGGTGAATAAGTATGTATTTCAGGGGTGAGTTAGCAGGTTATTGGGGAAGTAAATCCTGATATTTTTGGAGGTTGCAGGGGCAACTACACCATTCAAAATATTCAGGCTTTAGCATATGCAGTTAGGCCCTGTAGGATGATTTTAGCTAAAAAGTGCCCCAAACACTCAAACGGGCTTGTATCTGGGAAGGGAAAATATGGGAAACATGACTTAGACACCAAATGATACACTGTATGCCATGTTTCCAAATTTTTATGCACAGTGGTTACAGCATGAAGCGAATGCATGTGAATATACAAAGGTGCATTGCATTAAACAAGTCCACTGAGCGTCCCAAAATGGCCGGCCTGCCTGCTTTCATCCATCAATTGTTCTAAATTTTTCATTACCCAATGAGCTGAGGTGGAGTCTTAGCGAGTGGTACCATCAGGGAGGTGTGTAAAGCACTTTAGGCTAGACAGCCAATCAGCTGCCAGCTTCCATCTGTCAATCTAATACAGCAGCCAATCAGAAAGCTGCCCATTGATCAGCAGGCCCTTTATGACATCACAGACAGACCCTCAGAACTATCTGTGCATGTCTAATGGCTGGCTGTCAGTTGGGCGGGTGGGTGGCAGAGGGAGGGGATGTCTGTCTCGTTTCTCCTGAAAATTGCGTTTTTTCTGCGTTTACGGGAAAAGTTGAGGTCCGACGCGCAAAAGTGGGATATCGTAGAAATCACCTTTTAAAGACGCACATTTCTGGCCCCCCAAAAATGGGCATTTCAAATGAGAAATGAGTCCAATTAACAAAATAGGGTGAATAAGTATGTATTTCAGGGGTGAGATAGCAGGTTATTGGGGAAGTAAGTCCTGATATTTTTGGAGGTTGCAGGGGCCACTAGACCATTCAAAATAGGCAGGCTTTAGCATATGCAGTTAGGCCCCGTAGGATGATTTAAGCTAAAAAGTGCCCCAAACACTCAAACGGGCTAGTATCTGGGAAGGAAAAACATGGGAAACATGACTTAGACACCAAATGATACTCTGTATGCCATGTTTCCAAATTTTTATGCACAGTGGTTACAGCATGAAGCGAATGCATGTGAAAATACAAAGGTGCATTGCATTAAACAAGTCCAATGAGCGTCCCAAAATGGCCGGCCTGCCTGCTTTCATCCATCAATTGTTCTAAATTTTTCATTACCCAATGAGCTGAGGTTGAGTCTTAGCCAGTGGTACCATCAGGGAGGTGTGTAAAGCACTTTAGGCTAGACAGCCAATCAGCTGCCAGCTTTCATCTGTCAATCAAATACAGCAGCCAATCAGAAAGCTGCCCATTGATCAGCAGGCCCTTTATGACATCACAGACAGACCCTCAGAACTATCTGTGCATGTCTAATGGCTGGCTGGCAGTTGGGCGGGTGGGTGGCAGAGGGAGGGGATGTCTGTCTCGTTTCTCCTGAAAATTGCGTTTTTTCTGCGTTTACGGGAAAAGTTGAGGTCCGACGCGCAAAAGTGGGGTATCGTAGAAATCACCTTTTAAAGACGCACATTTCTGGCCCCCCAAAAATGGGCATTTCAAATGAGAAATGAGTCCAATTAACAAAATAGGGTGAATAAGTATGTATTTCAGGGGTGAGTTAGCAGGTTATTGGGGAAGTAAGTCCTGATATTTTTGGAGGTTGCAGGGGCCACTAGACCATTCAAAATAGGCAGGCTTTAGCATATGCAGTTAGGCCCCGTAGGATGATTTTAGCTAAAAAGTGCCCCAAACACTCAAACGGGCTTGTATCTGGGAAGGGAAAATATGGGAAACATGACTTAGACACCAAATGATACACTGTATGCCATGTTTCCAAATTTTTATGCACAGTGGTTACAGCATGAAGCGAATGCATGTGAAAATACAAAGGTGCATTGCATTAAACAAGTCCAATGAGCGTCCCAAAATGGCCGGCCTGCCTGCTTTTATCCATCAATTGTTCTAAATTTTTTATTACCCAATGAGCTGAGGTGGAGTCTTAGCCAGTGGTACCATCAGGGAGGTGTGTAAAGCACTTTAGGCTAGACAGCCAATCAGCTGCCAGCTTCCATCTGTCAATCAAATACAGCAGCCAATCAGAAAGCTGCCCATTGATCAGCAGGCCCTTTATGACATCACAGACAGACCCTCAGAACTATCTGTGCATATCTAATGGCTGGCTTTCAGTTGGGCGGGTGGGTGGCAGAGGGAGGGGATGTCTGTCTCGTTTCTCCTGAAAATTGCGGTTTTTCTGCGTTTACGGGAAAAGTTGAGGTCCGACGCGCAAAATTGGATTATCGTAGAAATCACCTTTTAAAGACGCACATTTCTGGCTCGCCAAAAATGGGCATTTCAAATGAGAAATGAGTCCAATGAACAAAATAGGGTGAATAAGTATGCATTTCAGGGGTGAGTTAGCAGGTTATTGGGAAAGTAAGTCCTGATATTTTTGGAGGTTGCAGGGGCCACTACACCATTCAAAATAGGCAGGCTTTAGCATATGCAGTTAGGCCCTGTAGGATGATTTTAGCTAAAAAGTGCCTCAAACACTCAAACGGGCTTGTATCTGGGAAGGGAAAATATGGGAAACATGACTTAGACACCAAATGATACACTGTATGCCATGTTTCCAAATTTTTATGCACAGTGGTTACAGTATGAAGCGAATGCATGTGAAAATACAAAGGTGCATTGCATTAAACAAGTCCAATGAGCGTCCCAAAATGGCCGGCCTGCCTGCTTTCATCCATCAATTGTTCTAATTTTTTCATTACCCAATGAGCTGAGGTGTAGTCTTAGCCAGTGGTACCATCAGGGAGGTGTGTAAAGCACTTTAGTCTAGACAGCCAATCAGCTGCCAGCTTCCATCTGTCAATCAAATACAGCAGCCAATCAGAAAGCTGCCCATTGATCAGCAGGCCCTTTATGACATCACAGACAGACCCTCAGAACTATCTGTGCATGTCTAATGGCTGGCTGTCAGTTGGGCGGGTGGGTGGCAGAGGGAGGGGATGTCTGTCTCGTTTCTCCTGAAAATTGCGGTTTTTCTGCGTTTACGGGAAAAGTTGAGGTCCGACGCGCAAAAGTGGGGTATCGTAGAAATCACCTTTTAAAGACACACATTTCTGGCCCCCCAAAAATGGGCATTTCAAATGAGAAATGAGTCCTATGAACAAAATAGGGTGAATAAGTATGTATTTCAGGGGTGAGTTAGCAGGTTATTGGGGAAGTAAATCTTGATATTTTTGGAGGTTGCAGGGGCAACTACACCATTCAAAAAAGGCAGGCTTTAGCATATGCAGTTAGGCCCTGTAGGATGATTTTAGCTAAAAAGTGCCCCAAACACTCAGACGGGCTTGTATCTGGGAAGGGAAAATATGGGAAACATGACTTAGACACCAAATGATACACTGTATGCCATGTTTCCAAATTTTTATGCACAGTGGTTACAGCATGAAGCGAATGCATGTGAAAATACAAAGGTGCATTGCATTAAACAAGTCCAATGAGCGTCCCAAAATGGCCGGCCTGCCTGCTTTTATCCATCAATTGTTCTAAATTTTTTATTACCCAATGAGCTGAGGTGGAGTCTTAGCCAGTGGTACCATCAGGGAGGTGTGTAAAGCACTTTAGGCTAGACAGCCAATCAGCTGCCAGCTTCCATCTGTCAATCAAATACAGCAGCCAATCAGAAAGCTGCCCATTGATCAGCAGGCCCTTTATGACATCACAGACAGACCATCAGAACTATCTGTGCATGTCTAATGGCTGGCTGTCAGTTGGGCGGGTGGGTGGCAGAGGGAGGGGATGTCTGTCTCGTTTCTCCTGAAAATTGTGGTTTTTCTGCGTTTACGGGAAAAGTTTAGGTCCGACGCGCAAAAGTGGGGTCTCGTAGAAATCACATTTTAAAGACGCACATTTATGGCCCCCAAAAAATGGGCATTTCAAATGAGAAATGAGTCCAATTAACAAAATAGGGTGAATAAGTAGGTATTTCAGGGGTGAGTTAGCAGGTTATTGGGGAAGAAAATCCTGATATTTTTGGAGGTTGCAGGGGCCACTAGACCATTCAAAATAGGCAGGCTTTAGCATATGCAGTTAGGCCCTGTAGGATGATTTTAGCTAAAAAGTGCCCCAAACGCTCAAACGGGCTTGTATCTGGGAAGGGAATATATGGGAAACATCACTTAGACACCAAATAATACACTGTATGCCATGTTTCCAAATTTTTATGCACAGTGGTTACAGCATGAAGCGAATGCATGTGAAAATACAAAGGTGCATTGCATTAAACAAGTCCAATGAGCATCCCAAAATGGCCGGCCTGCCTGCTTTCATCCATCAATTGTTCTACATTTTTCATTACCCAATGAGCTGAGGTGGAGTCTTAGCCAGTGGTACCATCAGGGAGGTGTGTAAAGCACTTTAGGCTAGACAGCCAATCAGCTGCCAGCTTCCATCTGTCAATCAAATACAGCAGCCAATCAGAAAGCTGCCCATTGATCAGCAGGCCCTTTATGACATCACAGACAGACCCTCAGAACTATCTGTGCATATCTAATGGCTGGCTTTCAGTTGGGCGGGTGGGTGGCAGAGGGAGGGGATGTCTGTCTCGTTTCTCCTGAAAATTGCGGTTTTTCTGCGTTTACGGGAAAAGTTGAGGTCCGACGCGCAAAATTGGATTATCGTAGAAATCACCTTTTAAAGACGCACATTTCTGGCTCCCCAAAAATGGGCATTTCAAATGAGAAATGAGTCCAATGAACAAAATAGGGTGAATAAGTATGTATTTCAGGGGTGAGTTAGCAGGTTATTGGGGAAGTAAGTCCTGATATTTTTGGAGGTTGCAGGGGCCACTACACCATTCAAAATAGGCAGGCTTTAGCATATGCAGTTAGGCCCTGTAGGATGATTTTAGCTAAAAAGTGCCCCAAACACTCAAACGGGCTTGTATCTGGGAAGGGAAAATATGGGAAACATGACTTAGACACCAAATGATACACTGTATGCCATGTTTCCAAATTTTTATGCACAGTGGTTACAGTATGAAGCGAATGCATGTGAAAATACAAAGGTGCATTGCATTAAACAAGTCCAATGAGCGTCCCAAAATGGCCGGCCTGCCTGCTTTCATCCATCAATTGTTCTAAATTTTTCATTACCCAATGAGCTGAGGTGGAGTCTTAGCCAGTGGTACCATCAGGGAGGTGTGTAAAGCACTTTAGGCTAGACAGCCAATCAGCTGCCAGCTTCCATCTGTCAATCAAATACAGCAGCCAATCAGAAAGCTGCCCATTGATCAGCAGGCCCTTTATGACATCACAGACAGACCCTCAGAACTATCTGTGCATGTCTAATGGCTGGCTGTCAGTTGGGCGGGTGGGTGGCAGAGGGAGGGGATGTCTGTCTCGTTTCTCCTGAAAATTGCGGTTTTTCTGCGTTTACGGGAAAAGTTGAGGTCCGACGCGCAAAAGTGGGGTATCGTAGAAATCACCTTTTAAAGACGCACATTTCTGGCCCCCCAAAAATGGGCATTTCAAATGAGAAATGAGTCCTATGAACAAAATAGGGTGAATAAGTATGTATTTCAGGGGTGAGTTAGCAGGTTATTGGGGAAGTAAATCTTGATATTTTTGGAGGTTGCAGGGGCAACTACACCATTCAAAAAAGGCAGGCTTTAGCATATGCAGTTAGGCCCTGTAGGATGATTTTAGCTAAAAAGTGCCCCAAACACTCAAACAGGCTTGTATCTGGGAAGGGAAAATATGGGAAACATGACTTAGACACCAAATGATACACTGTATGCCATGTTTCCAAATTTTTATGCACAGTGGTTACAGCATGAAGCGAATGCATGTGAAAATACAAAGGTGCATTGCATTAAACAAGTCCAATGAGCGTCCCAAAATGGATGGCCTGCCTGCTTTCATCCATCAATTGTTCTAAATTTTTCATTACCTAATGAGCTGAGGTGTAGTCTTAGCCAGTGGTACCATCAGGGAGGTGTGTAAAGCACTTTAGGCTAGACAGCCAATCAGCTGCCAGCTTCCATCTGTCAATCAAATACAGCAGCCAATCAGAAAGCTGCCCATTGATCAGCAGGCCCTTTATGACATCATAGACAGACAATCAGAACTATCTGTGCATGTCTAATGGCTAGCTGTCAGTTGGGCGGGTGGGTGGCAGAGGGAGGGGATGTCTGTCTCGTTTCTCCTGAAAATTGCGGTTTTTCTGCGTTTACGGGAAAAGTTGAGGTCCAACGCGCAAAAGTGGGGTCTCGTAGAAATCACCTTTTAAAGACGCACATTTCTGGCCCCCAAAAAATGGGCATTTCCAATGAGAAATGAGTCCAATTAACAAAATAGGGTGAATAAGTATGTATTTCAGGGGTGATTTAGCAGGTTATTGGGGAAGTAAATCCTGATATTTTTGGAGGTTGCAGGGGCAACTACACCATTCAAAATAGGCAGGCTTTAGCATATGCAGTTAGGCCCTGTAGGATGATTTTAGCTAAAAAGTGCCCCAAACACTCAAACGGGCTTGTATCTGGGAAGGGAAAATATAGGAAACATGACTTAGACACCAAATGATACACTGTATGCCATGTTTCCAAATTTTTATGCACAGTGGTTACAGTATGAAGCGAATGCATGTGAAAATACAAAGGTGCATTGCATTAAACAAGTCCAATGAGCGTCCCAAAATGGCCGGCCTGCCTGCTTTCATCCATCAATTGTTCTAAATTTTTCATTACCCAATGAGCTGAGGTGTAGTCTTAGCCAGTGGTACCATCAGGGAGGTGTGTAAAGCACTTTAGTCTAGACAGCCAATCAGCTGCCAGCTTCCATCTGTCAATCAAATACAGCAGCCAATCAGAAAGCTGCCCATTGATCAGCAGGCCCTTTATGACATCACAGACAGACCCTCAGAACTATCTGTGCATGTCTAATGGCTGGCTGTCAGTTGGGCGGGTGGGTGGCAGAGGGAGGGGATGTCTGTCTCGTTTCTCCTGAAAATTGCGGTTTTTCTGCGTTTACGGGAAAAGTTGAGGTCCAACGCGCAAAAGTGGGGTATCGTAGAAATCACCTTTTAAAGACGCACATTTCTGGCCCCCCAAAAATGGGCATTTTAAATGAGAAATGAGTCCTATGAACAAAATAGGGTGAATAAGTATGTATTTCAGGGGTGAGTTAGCAGGTTATTGGGGAAGTAAATCTTGATATTTTTGGAGGTTGCAGGGGCAACTACACCATTCAAAAAAGGCAGGCTTTAGCATATGCAGTTAGGCACTGTAGGATGATTTTAGCTAAAAAGTGCCCCAAACACTCAAACGGGCTTGTATCTGGGAAGGGAAAATATAGGAAACATGACTTAGACACCAAATGATACACTGTATGCCATGTTTCCAAATTTTTATGCACAGTGGTTACAGTATGAAGCGAATGCATGTGAAAATACAAAGGTGCATTGCATTAAACAAGTCCAATGAGCGTCCCAAAATGGCCGGCCTGCCTGCTTTCATCCATCAATTGTTCTAAATTTTTCATTACCCAATGAGCTGAGGTGTAGTCTTAGCCAGTGGTACCATCAGGGAGGTGTGTAAAGCACTTTAGTCTAGACAGCCAATCAGCTGCCAGCTTCCATCTGTCAATCAAATACAGCAGCCAATCAGAAAGCTGCCCATTGATCAGCAGGCCCTTTATGACATCACAGACAGACCCTCAGAACTATCTGTGCATGTCTAATGGCTGGCTGTCAGTTGGGCGGGTGGGTGGCAGAGGGAGGGGATGTCTGTCTCGTTTCTCCTGAAAATTGCGGTTTTTCTGCGTTTACGGGAAAAGTTGAGGTCCGACGCGCAAAAGTGGGGTATCGTAGAAATCACCTTTTAAAGACGCACATTTCTGGCCCCCCCAAAAATGGGCATTTCAAATGAGAAATGAGTCCTATGAACAAAATAGGGTGAATAAGTATGTATTTCAGGGGTGAGTTAGCAGGTTATTGGGGAAGTAAATCTTGATATTTTTGGAGGTTGCAGGGGCAACTACACCATTCAAAAAAGGCAGGCTTTAGCATATGCAGTTAGGCCCTGTAGGATGATTTTAGCTAAAAAGTGCCCCAAACACTCAAACGGGCTTGTATCTGGGAAGGGAAAATATGGGAAACATGACTTAGACACCAAATGATACACTGTATGCCATGTTTCCAAATTTTTAAGCACAGTGGTTACAGCATGAAGCGAATGCATGTGAAAATACAAAGGTGCATTGCATTAAACAAGTCCAATGAGCGTCCCAAAATGGATGGCCTGCCTGCTTTCATCCATCAATTGTTCTAAATTTTTCATTACCTAATGAGCTGAGGTGTAGTCTTAGCCAGTGGTACCATCAGGGAGGTGTGTAAAGCACTTTAGGCTAGACAGCCAATCAGCTGCCAGCTTCCATCTGTCAATCAAATACAGCAGCCAATCAGAAAGCTGCCCATTGATCAGCAGGCCCTTTATGACATCACAGACAGACAATCAGAACTATCTGTGCATGTCTAATGGCTAGCTGTCAGTTGGGCGGGTGGGTGGCAGAGGGAGGGGATGTCTGTCTCGTTTCTCCTGAAAATTGCGGTTTTTCTGCGTTTACGGGAAAAGTTGAGGTCCAACGCGCAAAAGTGGGGTCTCGTAGAAATCACCTTTTAAAGACGCACATTTCTGGCCCCCAAAAAATGGGCATTTCCAATGAGAAATGAGTCCAATTAACAAAATAGGGTGAATAAGTATGTATTTCAGGGGTGATTTAGCAGGTTATTGGGGAAGTAAATCCTGATATTTTTGGAGGTTGCAGGGGCAACTACACCATTCAAAATAGGCAGGCTTTAGCATATGCAGTTAGGCCCTGTAGGATTATTTTAGCTAAAAAGTGCCCCAAACACTCAAACGGGCTTGTATCTGGGAAGGGAAAATATAGGAAACATGACTTAGACACCAAATGATACACTGTATGCCATGTTTCCAAATTTTTATGCACAGTGGTTACAGCATGAAGCGAATGCATGTGAAAATACAAAGGTGCATTGCATTAAACAAGTCCAATGAGCGTCCCAAAATGGCCGGCCTGCCTGCTTTCATCCATCAATTGTTCTAAATTTTTCATTACCTAATGAGCTGAGGTGTAGTCTTAGCCAGTGGTACCATCAGGGAGGTGTGTAAAGCACTTTAGGCTAGACAGCCAATCAGCTGCCAGCTTCCATCTGTCAATCAAATACAGCAGCCAATCAGAAAGCTGCCCATTGATCAGCAGGCCCTTTATGACATCACAGACAGACCCTCAGAACTATCTGTGCATGTCTAATGGCTGGCTGTCAGTTGGGCGGGTGGGTGGCAGAGGGAGGGGATGTCTGTCTCGTTTCTCCTGAAAATTGCGTTTTTTCTGCGTTTACGGGA
Organism: Crinia signifera; assembly: GCF_055691185.1. Classification (NCBI taxonomy): domain Eukaryota; kingdom Metazoa; phylum Chordata; class Amphibia; order Anura; family Myobatrachidae; genus Crinia; species Crinia signifera. The sequence goes on along the minus strand of NW_028142853.1, from coordinate 587,339 downwards.
AAAGTTGAGGTCCGACGCGCAAAAGTGGGGTATCGTAGAAATCACCTTTTAAAGACGCACATTTCTAGCCCACCAAAAATGGGCATTTCAAATGAGAAATGAGTCCAATTAACAAAATAGGGTGAATAAGTATGTATTTCAGGGGTAAGTTAGCAGGTTATTGGGGAAGTAAATCCTGATATTTTTGGAGGTTGCAGGGGCAACTACACCATTCAAAATAGGCAGGCTTTAGCATATGCAGTTAGGCCCTGTAGGATGATTTTAGCTAAAAAGTGCCCCAAACACTCAAACGGGCTTGTATCTGGGAAGGGAAAATATGGGAAACATGACTTAGACACCAAATGATACACTGTATGCCATGTTTCCAAATTTATATGCACAGTGGTTACAGCATGAAGCAAATGCATGTGAAAATACAAAGGTGCATTGCATTAAACAAGTCCAATGAGCGTCCCAAAATGGCTGGCCTGCCTGCTTTCATCCATCAATTGTTCTAAATTTTTCATTACCCAATGAGCTGAGGTGGAGTCTTAGCCAGTGGTACCATCAGGGAGGTGTGTAAAGCACTTTAGGCTAGACAGCCAATCAGCTGCCAGCTTCCATCTGTCAATCAAATACAGCAGCCAATCAGAAAGCTGCCCATTGATCAGCAGGCCCTTTATGACATCACAGACAGACCCTCAGAACTATCTGTGTTTGTCTAATGGCTGGCTGTCAGTTGGGCGGGTGGGTGGCAGAGGGAGGGGATGTCTGTCTCATTTCTCCTGAAAATTGCGTTTTTTCTGCGTTTACGGGAAAAGTTGAGGTCCGACGCGCAAAAGTGGGATATCGTAGAAATCACCTTTTAAAGACGCACATTTCTGGCCCCCCAAAAATGGGCATTTCAAATGAGAAATGAGTCCAATGAACAAAATAGGGTGAATAAGTATGTATTTCAGGGGTGAGTTAGCAGGTTATTGGGGAAGTAAATCCTGATATTTTTGGAGGTTGCAGGGGCAACTACACCATTCAAAAAAGGCAGGCTTTAGCATATGCAGTTAGGCCCTGTAGGATGATTTTAGCTAAAATGTGCCCCAAACACTCAAACGCAGAACTATGGAGTGTGTGGAGATGATATCCCCACTCAGTAGCGCTGCCACACTCAATAATCAGAAACCCAGTCTTGTATAGGAAATTACAAAATATTTTACTTGGATGTCAAATAATACATTTTAAAAGATACACATTACATACACATTATTACACTCAAAATAGACATACATGACATACAACATAAAACATATAAGGCATGGGCTGGCTATGAGGCTTGTATCTGCATATATATGAGGCAATAACATACGTTTGTTTATGAGCAAATAGTTACCAGTCCTCCTTATGGTCAGCACTTTGTGCTGTACTGGATGCAGGTCACCAAGTCCTATATCTGAGCCTGTAGATGCTGCTGTAATTGCTCACTCCCTATTAGGGGAGGATCGGCTCCAGGTGCTTGTTTCCTACAATGTCCAGATCCCCACTGGGATATTTGTAATCCAAGGTAGTGCAGTCAGACTAAATGTCTGGATGACCAATCGGCTGGTTCTCTATGCGGCTAGAGCGGGCTCCAAGTACGCGTTTCTCCGCCTCTCTTACTCGGCGGCTTCATTAGCTGGATGCCCTGTCTCCTCTGACGCCGGTTTTTATCTGGTGTACATTCGCGGGCTTCCGCGACTTCCGCATTTTGCGGGTCACGCCTCGTTTTGGATATCACATAGTCGGCGGCCATCTTGCGGCTCACACCTCGATTTCATCCTCCAATGAGGATATTGCGGCGGCCATTTTATATTTGATCATTTGCTCAATGCTGTTTGCTGCTTTCACCTTATAGCGGCGGCCATCTTTTTGGTTATTTTATTCATATGACAACGCTGTTCGCTGCTTTCACCTTATAGCGGCGGCCATTTTTTTGGAGTTATTTCATCCATATGACATCAGTGGCCATTTTTCTGGTTAGGTATCAGCGCTCACTTTCCTCAGGTCTTCTCAGTGGCCATTTATATATATACAGAATGGTGTTTTATCTGTCGCCATTTTTAAATAAATTAGGGTTAGTATAAAGATATGAATGGATTCTTATTTAATTGAGTGTATAGGTTATGAGTATTAGTAATAGTATTATCATTATTATTGGGTGTAGTATTATTATTATTATTATTATGATTTAATCCAATTGGATGCGCATGTATATATGTGGGATTTGTCCATGCTAACATATTATATATACATGTGTGTACTATGTATGTACATGTGTGTATGAATATGTATATGTATATTTTATATATATATATATATTTTTTATATATACATTTTTAGTGTTTTTTGATTAATGGTATATATTTTCATGAAATAAAAATTGGGTGATTGAAAATTATTATGATTATTATTATTATTGTAATTATAATTTTTTATATTATTATTATTGTTGTTTTTATGATTTGATATGTAATTATGAGGCTGGCATGATGGCAAGATATATGAGGCAATAAATGAGCAAATCTATGGGCTAAGCGGCATCCTAAAATGGCCGTGATAATGGGCACGAGGAATAAATGTATATATAAAAAGAGGCATAGTATTATATAATGAAATCTGCATATATTTGTATAAAGACTGTGATTTCAGGACTTCCTAATAAAGAGGCATAATGATAAAAACCCAGCGATGGTCCATTAATATGAAAAGTCACAATGAAAGTACAACCAATAAAATGGCGATTGATATATCGTATAAAAATGGCGACAGATAAAACACCATTCTGTATATATATAAATGGCCGCTGAGAAGACCTGAGGAAAGTGAGCGCTGTTACCTAACCAGAAAAATGGCCACTGATGTCATATGGATGAAATAACTCCAAAAAAATGGCCGCCGCTATAAGGTGAAAGCAGCGAACAGCGTTGTCATATGAATAAAATAACCAAAAAGATGGCCGCCGCTATAAGGTGAAAGCAGCAAACAGCATTGAGCAAATGATCAAATATAAAATGGCCGCCGCAATATCCTCATTGGAGGATGAAATCGAGGTGTGAGCCGCAAGATGGCCGCCGACTATGTGATATCCAAAACGAGGCGTGACCCGCAAAATGCGGAAGTCGCGGAAGCCCGCGAATGTACACCAGATGAAAACCGGCGTCAGAGGAGACAGGGCATCCAGCTGATGAAGCCGCCGAGTAAGAGAGGCGGAGAAACGCGTACTTGGAGCACGCTCTAGCCGCATAGAGAACCAGCCGATTGGTCATCCAGACATTTAGTCTGACTGCACTACCTTGGATTACAAATATCCCAGTGGGGATCTGGACATTGTAGGAAACAAGCACCTGGAGCCGATCCTCCCCTAATAGGGAGTGAGCAATTACAGCAGCATCTACAGGCTCAGATATAGGACTTGGTGACCTGCATCCAGTACAGCACAAAGTGCTGACCATAGGGAGGACTGGTAACTATTTGCTCATAAACAAACGTATGTTATTGCCTCATATATATGCAGATACAAGCCTCATAGCCAGCCCATGCCTTATATGTTTTATGTTGTATGTCATGTATGTCTATTTTGAGTGTAATAATGTGTATGTAATGTGTATCTTTTAAAATGTATTATTTGACACCCAAGTAAAATATTTTGTAATTTCCTATACAAGACTTGGTTTCTGATTATTGAGTGTGGCAGCGCTACTGAGTGGGGATATCATCTCCACACACTCCATAGTTCTGCGTTTGAGTGTTTGGGGCACTTTTTAGCTAAAATCATCCTACAGGGCCTAACTGCATATGCTAAAGCCTGCCTTTTTTGAATGGTGTAGTTGCCCCTGCAACCTCCAAAAATATCAGGATTTACTTCCCCAATAACCTGCTAACTCACCCCTGAAATACATACTTATTCACCCTATTTTGTTCATTGGACTCATTTCTCATTTGAAATGCCCATTTTTGGGGGGCCAGAAATGTGCGTCTTTAAAAGGTGATTTCTACGATACCTCACTTTTGCGCGTCGGACCTCAACTTTTCCCGTAAACGCAGAAAAAACGCAATTTTCAGGAGAAACGAGACAGACATCCCCTCCCTCTGCCACCCACCCGCCCAACTAAAAGCCAGCCATTAGACATGCACAGATAGTTCTGAGGGTCTGTCTGTGATGTCATAAAGGGCCTGCTGATCAATGGGCAGCTTTCTGATTGGCTACTGTATTTGATTGACAGATGGAAGCTGGCAGCTGATTGGCTGTCTAGCCTAAAGTGCTTTACACACCTCCCTGATGGTACCACTGGCTAAGACTACACCTCAGCTCATTAGGTAATGAAAAATTTAGAACAATTGATGGATGAAAGCAGGCAGGCCGGCCATTTTGGGACGCTCATTGGACTTGTTTAATGCAATGCACCTTTGTATTTTCACATGCATTCGCTTCATGCTGTAACCACTGTGCATAAAAATTTGGAAACATGGCATACAGTGTATCATTTGGTGTCTAAGTCATGTTTCCCATGTTTTTCCTTCCCAGATACTAGCCCGTTTGAGTGTTTGGGGCACTTTTTAGCTAAAATCATCCTACGGGGCCTAACTGCATATGCTAAAGCCTGCCTATTTTGAATGGTGTAGTGGCACCTGCAACCTCCAAAAATATCAGGACTTACTTCCCCAATAACCTGCTAACTCACCCCTGAAATACATACTTATTCACCCTATTTTGTTAATTGGACTCATTTCTCATTTGAAATGCCCATTTTTGGGGGGCCAGAAATGTGCGTCTTTAAATGGTGATTTCTACGATACCCCACTTTTGCGCGTCGGACCTCAACTTTTCCCGTAAACGCAGAAAAACCGCAATTTTCAGGAGAAACGAGACAGACATCCCCTCCCTCTGCCACCCACCCGCCCAACTGACAGCCAGCCATTAGACATGCACAGATAGTTCTGAGGGTCTGTCTGTGATGTCATAAAGGGCCTGCTGATCAATGGGCAGCTTTCTGATTGGCTGCTGTATTTGATTGACAGATGGAAGCTGGCAGCTGATTGGCTGTCTAGCCTAAAGTGCTTTACACACCTCCCTGATGGTACGACTGGCTAAGACTCCACCTCAGCTCATTGGGTAATGAAAAATTTAGAACAATTGATGGATGAAAGCAGGCAGGCCGGCCATTTTGGGACGCTCATTGGACTTGTTTAATGCAATGCACCTTTGTATTTTCACATGCATTCGCTTCATGCTGTAACCACTGTGCATAAAAATTTGGAAACATGGCATACAGAGTATCATTTGGTGTCTAAGTCATGTTTCCCATGTTTTTCCTTCCCAGATACTAGCCCGTTTGAGTGTTTGGGGCACTTTTTAGCTAAAATCATCCTACGGGGCCTAACTGCATATGCTAAAGCCTGCCTGTTTTGAATGGTCTAGTGGCCCCTGCAACCTCCAAAAATATCAGGACTTACTTCCCCAATAACCTGCTATCTCACCCCTGAAATACATACTTATTCACCCTATTTTGTTAATTGGACTCATTTCTCATTTGAAATGCCCATTTTTGGGGGGCCAGAAATGTGCGTCTTTAAAAGGTGATTTCTACGATATCCCACTTTTGTGCGTCGGACCTCAACTTTTCCCGTAAACGCAGAAAAAACGCAATTTTCAGGAGAAACGAGACAGACATCCCCTCCCTCTGCCACCCACCCGCCCAACTGACAGCCAGCCATTAGACATGCACAGATAGTTCTGAGGGTCTGTCTGTGATGTCATAAAGGGCCTGCTGATCAATGGGCAGCTTTCTGATTGGCTGCTGTATTTGATTGACAGATGGAAGCTGGCAGCTGATTGGCTGTCTAGCCTAAAGTGCTTTACACACCTCCCTGATGGTACCACTGGCTAAGACTACACCTCAGCTCATTAGGTAATGAAAAATTTAGAACAATTGATGGATGAAAGCAGGCAGGCCGGCCATTTTGGGACGCTCATTGGACTTGTTTAATGCAATGCACCTTTGTATTTTCACATGCATTCGCTTCATGCTGTAACCACTGTGCATAAAAATTTGGAAACATGGCATACAGTTTATCATTTGGTGTCTAAGTCATGTTTCCCATATTTTCCCTTCCCAGATAGAAGCCCGTTTGAGTGTTTGGGGCACTTTTTAGCTAAAATCATCCTACAGGGCCTAACTGCATATGCTAAAGCCTGCCTTTTTTGAATGGTGTAGTTGCCCCTGCAACCTCCAAAAATATCAGGATTTACTTCCCCAATAACCTGCTAACTCACCCCTGAAATACATAGTTATTCACCCTATTTTGTTCATTGGACTCATTTCTCATTTGAAATGCCCATTTTTGGGGGGGGGGGCAGAAATGTGCGTCTTTAAAAGGTGATTTCTACGATACCTCACTTTTGCGCGTCGGACCTCAACTTTTCCCGTAAACACAGAAAAAACGCAATTTTCAGGAGAAACGAGACAGACATCACCTCCCTCTGCCACCCACCCGCCCAACTGAAAGCCAGCCATTAGACATGCACAGATAGTTCTGAGGGTCTGTCTGTGATGTCATAAAGGGCCTGCTGATCAATGGGCAGCTTTCTGATTGGCTGCTGCATTTGATTGACAGATGGAAGCTGGCAGCTGATTGGCTTTCTAGCCTAAAGTGCTTTACACACCTCCCTGATGGTACCACTGGCTAAGACTCCACCTCAGCTCATTGGGTAATGAAAAATTTAGAACAATTGATGGATGAAAGCAGGCAGGCCGGCCATTTTGGGACGCTCATTGGACTTTTTTAATGCAATGCACCTTTGTATTTTCACATGCATTCGCTTCATGCTGTAACCACTGTGCATAAAAATTTGGAAACATGGCATACAGTGTATCATTTGGTGTCTAAGTCATGTTTCCTATATTTTCCCTTCCCAGATACAAGCCCGTTTGAGTGTTTGGGGCACTTTTTAGCTAAAATCATCCTACAGGGCCTAACTGCATATGCTAAAGCCTGCCTATTTTGAATGGTGTAGTTGCCCCTGCAACCTCCAAAAATATCAGGATTTACTTCCCCAATAACCTGCTAACTCACCCCTGAAATACATACTTATTCACCCTATTTTGTTCATTGGACTCATTTCTCATTGGAAATGCCCATTTTTGGGGAGCCAGAAATGTGCGTCTTTAAAAGGTGATTTCTACGATAATCCAATTTTGCGCGTCGGACCTCAGCTTTTCCAGTAAACGCAGAAAAACCGCAATTTTCAGGAGAAACGAGACAGACATCCCCTCCCTCTGCCACCCACCCGCCCAACTGAAAGCCAGCCATTAGATATGCACAGATAGTTCTGAGGGTCTGTCTGTGATGTCATAAAGGGCCTGCTGATCAATGGGCAGCTTTCTGATTGGCTGCTGTATTTGATTGACAGATGGAAGCTGGCAGCTGATTGGCTGTCTAGCCTAAAGTGCTTTACACACCTCCCTGATGGTACCACTGGCTAAGACTCCACCTCAGCTCATTGGGTAATGAAAAATGTAGAACAATTGATGGATGAAAGCAGGCAGGCCGGCCATTTTGGGATGCTCATTGGACTTGTTTAATGCAATGCACCTTTGTATTTTCACATGCATTCGCTTCATGCTGTAACCACTGTGCATAAAAATTTGGAAACATGGCATACAGTGTATTATTTGGTGTCTAAGTCATGTTTCCCATATTTTCCCTTCCCAGATACAAGCCCGTTTGAGCGTTTGGGGCACTTTTTAGCTAAAATCATCCTACAGGGCCTAACTGCATATGCTAAAGCCTGCCTATTTTGAATGGTCTAGTGGCCCCTGCAACCTCCAAAAATATCAGGATTTTCTTCCCCAATAACCTGCTAACTCACCCCTGAAATACCTACTTATTCACCCTATTTTGTTAATTGGACTCATTTCTCATTTGAAATGCCCATTTTTGGGGGGCCATAAATGTGCGTCTTTAAAAGGTGATTTCTACGATACCCCACTTTTGCGCGTCGGACCTCAACTTTTCCCGTAAACGCAGAAAAACCACAATTTTCAGGAGAAACGAGACAGACATCCCCTCCCTCTGCCACCCACCCGCCCAACTGACAGCCAGCCATTAGACATGCACAGATAGTTCTGAGGGTCTGTCTGTGATGTCATAAAGGGCCTGCTGATCAATGGGCAGCTTTCTGATTGGCTGCTGTATTTGATTGACAGATGGAAGCTGGCAGCTGATTTGCTGTCTAGCCTAAAGTGCTTTACACACCTCCCTGATGGTACCACTGGCTAAGACTCAACCTCAGCTCATTGGGTAATGAAAAATTTAGAACAATTGATGGATGAAAGCAGGCAGGCCGGCCATTTTGGGACGCTCATTGGACTTGTTTAATGTAATGCACCTTTGTATTTTCACATGCATTCGCTTCATGCTGTAACCACTGTGCATAAAAATTTGGAAACATGGCATACAGAGTATCATTTGGTGTCTAAGTCATGTTTCCCATGTTTTTCCTTCCCAGATACTAGCCCGTTTGAGTGTTTGGGGCACTTTTTAGCTAAAATCATCCTACGGGGCCTAACTGCATATGCTAAAGCCTGCCTATTTTGAATGGTCTAGTGGCCCCTGCAACCTCCAAAAATATCAGGACTTACTTCCCCAATAACCTGCTATCTCACCCCTGAAATACATACTTATTCACCCTATTTTGTTAATTGGACTCATTTCTCATTTGAAATGCCCATTTTTGGTGGGCCAGAAATGTGCGTCTTTAAAAGGTGATTTCTACGATATCCCACTTTTGCGCGTCGGACCTCAACTTTTCCCGTAAATGCAGAAAAAACGCAATTTTCAGGAGAAACGAGACAGACATCCCCTCCCTCTGCCACCCACCCGCCCAACTGACAGCCAGCCATTAGACATGCACAGATAGTTCTGAGGGTCTGTCTGTGATGTAATAAAGGGCCTGCTGATCAATGGGCAGCTTTCTGATTGGCTGCTGTATTAGATTGACAGATGGAAGCTGGCAGCTGATTGGCTGTCTAGCCTAAAGTGCTTTACACACCTCCCTGATGGTACCACTCGCTAAGACTCCACCTCAGCTCATTGGGTAATGAAAAATTTAGAACGATTGATGGATGAAAGCAGGCAGGCCGGCCATTTTGGGACGCTCAGTGGACTTGTTTAATGCAATGCACCTTTGTATATTCACATGCATTCGCTTCATGCTGTAACCACTGTGCATAAAAATTTGGAAACATGGCATACAGTGTATCATTTGGTGTCTAAGTCATGTTTCCCATATTTTCCCTTCCCAGATACAAGCCCGTTTGAGTGTTTGGGGCACTTTTTAGCTAAAATCATCCTACAGGGCCTAACTGCATATGCTAAAGCCTGCCTATTTTGAATGGTGTAGTTGCCCCTGCAACCTCCAAAAATATCAGGATTTACTTCCCCAATAACCTGCTAACTCACCCCTGAAATACATACTTATTCACCCTATTTTGTTAATTGGACTCATTTCTCATTTGAAATGCCCATTTTTGGGGGGCCAGAAATGTGCGTCTTTAAAAGGTGATTTCTACGATACCCCACTTTTGCGCGTCGGACCTCAACTTTTCCCGTAAACGCAGAAAAACCGCAATTTTCAGGAGAAACGAGACAGACATCCCCTCCCTCTGCCACCCACCCGCCCAACTGACAGCCAGCCATTAGACATGCACAGATAGTTCTGAGGGTCTGTCTGTGATGTCATAAAGGGCCTGCTGATCAATGGGCAGCTTTCTGATTGGCTGCTGTATTTGATTGACAGATGGAAGCTGGCAGCTGATTGGCTGTCTAGCCTAAAGTGCTTTACACACCTCCCTGATGGTACCACTGGCTAAGACTCCACCTCAGCTCATTGGGTAATGAAAAATTTAGAACAATTGATGGATGAAAGCAGGCAGGCCGGCCATTTTGGGACGCTCATTGGACTTGTTTAATGCAATGCACCTTTGTATTTTCACATGCATTCGCTTCATGCTGTAACCACTGTGCATAAAAATTTGGAAACATGGCATACAGAGTATCATTTGGTGTCTAAGTCATGTTTCCCATGTTTTTCCTTCCCAGATACTAGCCCGTTTGAGTGTTTGGGGCACTTTTTAGCTAAAATCATCCTACGGGGCCTAACTGCATATGCTAAAGCCTGCCTATTTTGAATGGTCTAGTGGCCCCTGCAACCTCCAAAAATATCAGGACTTACTTCCCCAATAACCTGCTATCTCACCCCTGAAATACATACTTATTCACCCTATTTTGTTAATTGGACTCATTTCTCATTTGAAATGCCCATTTTTGGGGGGCCAGAAATGTGCGTCTTTAAAAGGTGATTTCTACGATATCCCACTTTTGCGCGTCGGACCTCAACTTTTCCCGTAAACGCAGAAAAAACGCAATTTTCAGGAGAAACGAGACAGACATCCCCTCCCTCTGCCACCCACCCGCCCAACTGACAGCCAGCCATTAGACATGCACAGATAGTTCTGAGGGTCTGTCTGTGATGTCATAAAGGGCCTGCTGATCAATGGGCAGCTTTCTGATTGGCTGCTGTATTAGATTGACAGATGGAAGCTGGCAGCTGATTGGCTGTCTAGCCTAAAGTGCTTTACACACCTCCCTGATGGTACCACTCGCTAAGACTCCACCTCAGCTCATTGGGTAATGAAAAATTTAGAACAATTGATGGATGAAAGCAGGCAGGCCGGCCATATTGGGACGCTCAGTGGACTTGTTTAATGCAATGCACCTTTGTATATTCACATGCATTCGCTTCATGCTGTAACCACTGTGCATAAAATTTTGGAAACATGGCATACAGTGTATCATTTGGTGTCTAAGTCATGTTTCCCATATTTTCCCTTCCCAGATACAAGCCCGTTTGAGTGTTTGGGGCACTTTTTAGCTAAAATCATCCTACAGGGCCTAACTGCATATGCTAAAGCCTGCCTTTTTTGAATGGTGTAGTTGCCCCTGCAACCTCCAAAAATATCAAGATTTACTTCCCCAATAACCTGCTAACTCACCCCTGAAATACATACTTATTCACCCTATTTTGTTCATAGGACTCATTTCTCATTTGAAATGCCCATTTTTGGGGGGCCAGAAATGTGCGTCTTTAAAAGGTGATTTCTACGATACCCCACTTTTGCGCGTCGGACCTCAACTTTTCCCGTAAACGCAGAAAAACCGCAATTTTCAGGAGAAACGAGACAGACATCCCCTCCCTCTGCCACCCACCCGCCCAACTGACAGCCAGCCATTAGACATGCACAGATAGTTCTGAGGGTCTGTGTAGAGTTTTATTTTAGGGATCATATATCTCTCTTAGCCCAATAATGGTTATTGAGATTGAAATATTATCTAAAATATATTTATTATATCTGGTATTGATATAACACATATATTTAACATCTGCAATTATATTCTAATAGACCTTACAATACAATATGCAGAGTACTTGTCATAATTTGATTCCCCAAATATGAGAGTTCGAGACTTGTAATTTTAGCTCCAATTGGAGGATTTTATTTATAGGCAAAACAAACCATACAGAATAATTTTAACACAGTAATTGATGTATATGCTATTATATATATATTTTTATACGCCTCCTTGCTTATATTACATTAAACAATTGACAAACTTAGATTGCTACAAAACTAACATAAAATGACATACTTACAAGTTACATGGGTATAGCTACCTATGATTCACCTCACCTCCTGCCCAGAGGCGTAACTAGAACTGTGTGGGCCCCATAGCAAAATTTATAATGGGGCCCCCCCTCCGCGGGTCTTTACCAGTGTCAGTTATTACCATCATATTATATGAAAAAAATGTTTCAATGACATTAGCCAACGTAATAATATTTTTTTTTATTTTGAAAATGATTTAATTACTACAATTTAAATAAAACATTTGAGAATGCAGATGTTGGATGCACTGAAGAATCCGATTCAGATTCTGCAAAACATAAATAAACCATTAGTAAATTACCTTATTTCATGTTTTTGTATATGTAGCACCAGGGCTATTTTTGTGCAGGCTCCAGCAGGAACTGTGGCCCTTATTCTAGTTCACTCTTTCTGACAAAATATTTCTTAGATGGACAAAACCTTTTGCACTGCAGGTGAGGCAGGTGTAAAACCCTACCCAAATCTAATTATCTCTGGACAAGTAACACCTGCCTCACCTGCAGTGCACATGGTTTTGTCCATCTAAGAAATATTTTGTCTGAAACAGTGAACTAGAATAAGGGTCTCAGTTCCTGCTGGAGCCTGCACAAAAATAGCCCTGCGTAGCACTATATAAAAAAAAAATATAGGCATTTGGAACTCACCTAAAACTATTAGGAGATCAGCAATTTCCCAACACTCCAAAAGCTTTGATAGAAGGTAATGAAACTTTCACTCTCATACAGAAAACCTAAACGCGATAAAATAAAAAAAACAATTAAGCACTATAGCATTTTGTTTATGTTCATGCATTCCTTCTTACACATTAAAATGCCAGTTTTTAAAAACTTACTTGAAACCAGGAGCAGATATATATCCTTATTCCCAGAGAATTACTTCACTTTAAACTTGTAACATAAATATATAATAATGAACCTGTAAAAAAAAAAAAAGAAAGAAAAGCAATCAAATTAATTTTGGTCTTTTCACTTATTTTAATGGTAAACATTTGTGTTCATTCTAGAACCCGCTATCTTTGAAAATCCATGCAGTTCCTCTTCCCTGCCTGGGGTGTCGTTGTCTGCTGTGGTGTTTCTAGCAGTGTGGTCTGCATATCAGCACTGATAAGCAAACCAAACTTGTGCTAGTAACACCACAGCAGACAGCGACATCCCAGGCAGGAAAGAGGAACTGCAAGGATTTTCAAAGATAGCGGGTGCTAGAATGAACACTAAGCATTATACATTTCCTTTAAAATAGAATAAGAGCTCAAAGGAAGTTGAATATAATGTATACTTACTGATTAACAAAACACTGGCATCAAACTGGAACTTGGAGTAATCTAAACAAGAGAATGACAATTAGAAATGCACTTAGATTTAGCTTTCCTTTTCCCCCATTCCTGTGTACAGCTGCCTCTGCACAAACGTATATAATTGTGTTTTCTCTTGTTTATAGAAAGGCACCACCAAGAACGTCAGAGACTAATTACTGTTAATAATATTGGCGAACATATGATTCACTATAAATTTAAGAGGAGGAACTTGTTTACCAGTAGCAGCAGCAGCTATAAACAGGCCTGGGGTAAAAGTAATATAAATACAGAGTGGTACATAAGTGTGGAAACACCCTTACAAAAAGGAAATTAATTTGTTTTAATGGCATTGTTAATAAAGTAAATACCTGCAAAAAGAAAACTCCATATATATATATATAACAGGATTACCTTCCCAATTAAAAGATTACAGTTGCATCCAAAATGGCTTATTTCAAGATGGCCTCCATACTGGTTAAATACACTAAAGTCTTTTCCGCCAACAACTGTAATATGTGTGTAGATGCTATATTAATATGTCCTTACTAATTTTCTCTTTATAAGGGTGTTTCACATTCATGGGACCACACTGTACATGAAAACCAGTATATTAACTTTGTTTTTTGAAAAACTGTGTTAGTTTAACTTAAAACTGTCAGAATAGTTCAACTGGAAACATGTTAGTAAAACTTTCCCAACTGTAGAAAAAAAACTTTCCAACTCCCAATTAACTTTTTACTCACATACAAGAGCATTACTCAGAAAATACGTCGACGTGCTTTTACTTCAGCAAAACGTGTCACAATGTCATCCAGGTTTAGTTTTCTAGCCCTTTCATTTTCAATGCTTAGTACTGCAAGCCCAGAAAGTCTTTCTTCTGACATGCTGCTCCGCAAGTAACTTTTGATGAATTTTAGCTTAGAAAATGATCTTTCTGCACTTGCTACGGTCACCGGAAGGGTTAGGAAAAGCAGCAATGCTATGCACACATCTGGTAGTGTAGAAGAAAGAGCGCCATTTTCAACCAACAGGAGATGCGCAAGGTCTTTCACAGAGCAACATGTATAAATGTCCTCCTGAAGTGCAGATCTGAAGCTAAGGAGCTGACCAGGAAAGTCAGGTGATAGATCATTGTGGTATTTCAATTGAAGAGCTGATGCGGCATTGAATAGGTCATCATCTGATGTCAAAGCTAGTGTTGCAGGCTGAATGATTTCAAAGTTTTGGACAACCAGGTTTAGACCACGAAATCGGCTTGAGAGCTGTTGTGTTATTATGTCTAAACAACGATAAAAAACTGTAACTTTGAAGTGCTGCTCAGGATCTGCCAATCTCTCATCCACACACAACTCATCAAAGTGACGCTTAACACTGACAACTCTCTTGCTTTCAAAGTGTGTATGAATCCTCCACTTTTCTGCAAGAGCGACTGAGGTTTGCTTAGCAATATCAAAATTGCTTCGGAAAGTGGAAAGTGACTCCGCAGCATTCTTAATTAGCTGGGATGCTTTGGACAAATCCATGTCTTTGGCCTGAATCATTTTTGATACTGAATTCACACTGTTCAAAATTGTTGTCTGCAGGACAATCAGAAATACAAACTGGAAAGACTCCATTTTCTTTTTAATACTTGTGGCATCATCTCTTTCCTTTGTTTTCTTGGATAGTAGAATAATTTTGGACAATGCTTGCAAGATGTCTACAAACCGGAACCGCAAAGCAAGAAGAGAGTCATAACGCGATGACCAACGGGTAGGACATAGCTTTTTTAATGAGAGCGAGGATTCACTAGAAAATGTAGACAAAATTTCCCATCTCTGTATGCTTTCCCCAAAGAAGGTATACACGTGTTGAACCACAGCAAAAAAACTTTCTACTTCTTTGATTCCAGCAACTGAATCTTGTAGAACCAAATTAAGGTTGTGTGAGGCACAATGAACATACTGGGCACATTCTTCTTTCTGTAAAATTCGTGCCTGAACGCCAGAATAGATGCCACTCATTGTAGCTGCCCCATCATACCCCTGACCTCGACATCTATCTAATGATAGTCCCTTGGTTTCTATGCAAGCGATTATTTCTTTTTCCAGACCTGCAGCACTCTGATCTTTTATAGCATGGAAACCCAAAAACACTTCATTGATGTTAACAGAAGTTGCTCTCAGGCTTGCATCTCTGTCAATAGAAACATATCTGATAATCTGGCTCAACTGGTCAACTTTAGCTATGTCCTGAGTTGTATCCATGATTATCGAATAAAACTGGGCCTGTTTTATTTCGGTCACAATTTCTTTCTGTACCTTCTTTGACAAGATGGCTATAATTTCGTTTTGAATTTTTGGGCTTAGGTATTTCACAGAGCCATGGGGTAACTGTAGTAGCTCCTTTAGAATAGGATCATAATCCGCAAGCAACTCTATAATGGAAAGGAAATTACCATTATTTATGGAGCCTAATTGCTCACGGTGACCCCTAAAAGCTAAATTAGCCATTGCCATAGTTAGGGTCACATTAATAATCCTGTGAAGAACCTTCCGCCAAAAACTTTGTTCTTGTCGTATTTGATTCTCAGATGTTTCATCAAGCGTCCCCTTCTTCCTCCATTGGTCATAGACCATGCAGGCGTCAATGTGAGCTTTTGAGTTTTCATGAGCCTGAATTTTTGAGGACAAGCTGCGCCATTTGCGAATTCCTCTGGCCCAAGCAGGTTCAAAACCTTGCTTTTTACGATCCCCAAACAACCAGCATGGCTCACAGTATACTGCATTTAATTTTGGGGAGTAGCACAGCCAAGTAACTGGAAGTTTAAGTCCAGTTTTAGTGACTCTTTCATAAAAGTGTGCCGAGAAGCATCTCCTATTTTGCCTGTCTCTTGGAAATGGACCAGGCGGTCTGCAAGGACCATTGGCAATTATAAAATGCTTAACACTGGGGTCCATGATTGTAACAGGGTAATTAGCCCTATCAGTTATAAAACGTTCAGCAACAGTATTACAATCTATTCCATCAGGAGTTGACTTTTCAGCTTGTTCCCCAGTGAACACTGGTTCTGGAGTTGAATGTGCCGCTTGTTCCCCAGTGAACACTAATTCAGATAGTCCGGATGTGCTATATTCACTTTCCACAAGCTCTGCAACACTACTACATCCACTGACTCCTGCTTTTGATACGTCATGAACATGCATAGAAGACTGGCTGGAATGAGCGTATTCAGGATCAGTGGGGCTAACAGTATCTGAAATAACCTCAGCAGAAATTACTTGAGACTTTTCAACTGTATCTTTAGCAGATGAAAAAAAAGTGCTTATTTTAGGAATTTTTTGGATTCTTAAACTGTCTTCCCTTTTCTTTTTACGTTTCTGTGCACCACTCTGATGTTGGTAATTTGACATTATGAAAATGTTTTCTACAGAAAAGTGAAAAAAGAAGAGTACGCATATACATATATATTTGTATCTATCTCAAAAATGTTCACAGTAATGCCTATTACCTTCACACACCCATTACATATATTATACGACATGCCATAATGCCCATTACATATATTATACGACATGCCATAATGCCCATTACATATAATAACACAAACCGTGATGCCCATTACATATTATGTCTTATATGTTCAGCTTACCTACGTGCTCATTGCTATAAGTTTCATGCTTGATGCCAGGGTTGCATGCTCTTTGCCAGGGGGTTAACATGCTGTGCCAGGGGTAAATGTTTATTGCCAGGGGGTTAACATGCTGTGCCAGGGGTAAATGTTCATTGCCAGGGGGTTAACATGCTGTGCCAGGGGTAAATGTTCATTGCCAGGGGGTTAACATGCTGTGCCAGGGGTAAATGTTCATTGCCAGGGGGTTAACATGCTGTGCCAGGGGTAAATGTTCATTGCCAGGGGGTTAACATGCTGTGCCAGGGGTAAATGTTCATTGCCAGGGGGTTAACATGCTGTGCCAGGGGTAAATGTTCATTGCCAGGGGGTAAACATGCTGTGCCAGGGGTAAATGTTCATTGCCAGGGGGTAAACATGCTGTGCCAGGGGTAAATGTTCATTGCCAGGGGTTAAACATGCTGTGCCAGGGGTAAATGTTCATTGCCAGGGGTTTAACATGCTGTGCCAGGGGTAACTAAGCATTGCCAGGGCTTTAACATGCTGCCATGGGGGGACAACAGTAAATGCAGAGCAGAGAGATCATAAATCCACCTGGCTAAGAGCAGGACAGGTCCGCCGTGGCAATTTGAAAACTAGCGCCAGATCCTGAGACATGCGTAACTCACGGTCTGACAATCAGGAGCTGTGGCTCCAGATTGGCAGCAGACCTGCAGACTCATACAGCCACCGGCTGGATTGATGAACTCTGTCTGGCTCTTACAGCAAGCGCATCAGGCAACGACTAGATTCTGCTTCCTCTCCAAAAAAATCTGGTCGCCGCAGGGATCTGGCGCCTGGAGTTTGTCAAGCCCTAGTATAGCGCAACATATTCTGTAGCGCTTTACAATTGGAAATAACAGTCATAAAACAAAGTGGGTAGGAACAAAGACAGAGGTAGGAGGGCCCTGCTTGCAAGCTTAATTTTAGCAGACATAAAGCAATAAATACGAATATTTAAGAAATCTGTAACCCAAATTCAACCACAGTCCTATTTATCCTGAGAAATGGATTATTGGGAGTTCAATAGTTATAAAACACGCTGTGACATTTCAAAAAAGATAATTATAAATGTTCTTTACTTACAGCCTGTTTCTTCTTTCAATAAATGAGTCTTGAAATTCACAATTGATGAATCTGAGAAAAGCACATTGAAATAGTTCACTTTCATATAAGAATTTTATCTATGAATGTATTATGAATAATTGCTCAATTTCATGCTGAATTACACAGATTGCAAACTCTACTGGGGCAGGGACAATGTAAATGGACAAATATTTTCTATAAATACTGTATACACTCCTGAACATTGTAAATCTCAAAAAGAATGTGCAAAGAGTACCAGTGTGCCCCTTCAATAGATATTTAAAAAAAAAAAAGTGTGCTTTGTTTCAAGGGGTAATGGCCCTCACACAAATTGTCACACATAGCAATGCCCGCCATTACACATTATGCGACACACCGCAACGCCCATTACACATTATGCAACACACCGTAATGCCCATTACGCAACACAACGCAGTAACCATTACACATTATGCGACCCATCTAAGTGCCCACCATTACACATTATGTGACCCATTTCAGTGCCCACCACTACACATTATGCGACCCACCTCAATGCCCGCCATTACTCATTATGCAAAACACAGTAATGCCCATAACATAACGCAGTGCCCATTACACATTATGCGGCCCACCACAGTGCCCACCATTACACATCATGCAAGTCGCATAATGTGTGGGCACTGAGGTCACGGGTCACATAATGCAACCCACCTCAGTGCCCACCATTACACATTATGCAACCCACCTCAGTGCCCACCATTACACATTATGCAAGTCGCATAATGTGTAATGGTGGGCACTGAGGTGGGTCACATAATGCGACCTACCTCAGAGCCCACCATTACACATTATGTGACCCACGTATGCAGAAAAATGCAGCAATAAATTATAACATTATTTGCCCAGCTCACCAGAAATAATAGATGCCCATAACACCGTGATGCCCATATCATAATGCAGTGCCCATTACACATTATGCGGCCCATCACAGTGCCCGCCATTACACATTATGCAACCCACCTCAGTGCCCACCATTACACATTATGCAAGTCGCATAATGTGTAATGGTGGGCACTGAGGTGGGTCACATAATGCGACCTACCTCAGTGCCCACTATTACACATTATGCAACCCACCTCAGTGCCCACCATTACACATTATGCAAGTCGCATAATGTGTAATGGTGGGCACTGAGGTGGGTCACATAATGCGACCTACCTCAGTGCCCACCATTACACATTATGCAACCCACCTCAGTGCCCACCATTACACATTATGCAAGTCGCATAATGTGTAATGGTGGGCACTGAGGTGGGTCACATAATGCGACCTACCTCAGTGCCCACCATTACACATTATGCAACCCACCTCAGTGCCCACCATTACACATTATGCAAGTCGCATAATGTGTAATGGTGGGCACGGAGGTGGGTCACATAATGCGACCTACCTCAGTGCCCACCATTACACATTATGCAACCCACCTCAGTGCCCACCATTACACATTATGCAAGTCGCATAATGTGTAATGGTGGGCACTGAGGTGGGTCACATAATGCGACCTACCTCAGTGCCCACCATTACACATTATGCAACCCACCTCAGTGCCCACCATTACACATTATGCAAGTCGCATAATGTGTAATGGTGGGCACGGAGGTGGGTCACATAATGCGACCTACCTCAGTGCCCACCATTACACATTATGTAACCCACCTCAGTGCCCACCATTACACATTATGCAAGTCGCATAATGTGTAATGGTGGGCACTGAGGTGGGTCACATAATGCGACCCACCTCAGAGTCCACCATTACACATTATGCGACCCACGTAGGCAGAAAAATGCAGCAATAAATGATAAAATGAATGCCAGCCAGCTCACCAGAAATAATAGATGCTTTTTCACTCCCAACTGCAGCCGGATCCGGATGATGAATCTGGATCCCTTTGTGCCAGCGTCCTCCTTGCACGTGGGTCCAGGCAGCACTCAGCAGGCACGTGAGGTTGAGGGTCCACCCTTCCGGATTCGCGAGATGATGACGTCATCATCTCGCGCGTCTTTCCCCTATACGCGCGGCCAGGCTTGCAGAGTATGCAGCAGCAGCAGCACAGCGTGCACAAACTCGCGAGATGATGACGTCATCATCTCGCGAGTCTCTCTCCCTCATCAGCACAGTACAAGCGGCCGGGCACGGGGCTATAACCAGCAGCAGCATCAGCTGCTGCTGCAGCAGAAAACCCGCGAGATGATGACGCTTCATCTCGCGGGTCAAAGGGTACTTCGTCTGCGTCCACCCCTGCCTGACTTCTCCCCCGGCCAGCCCAGAGCACCTCACAGTGGGGCTAAAATGGCGGACGGCGCCGGCGATAGTATTATATTGGCGGTCAGTGCACTGACGGTGCAGGGAGTGCTTGCTTGCTGTCTATGGGGCCCGGGCCCCCCCACCCGCCGGGCCCCATAGCAGCTGCACTCCCTGCACCCACGGTAGTTCCGCCACTGCTCCTGCCCATTGCTTATTTATTCCATTCTTTCTCTTGCTTCTCTCTCACATCTCTCCTCCTGACTCTGAATGGGTTTCTTGCCGACTGTCCGTGTGTCTGTGAGTGTCTGTGTGTGTGAGAGTGAATGTCTACTCTATCTCTCTCCTTATATCCCAAATACATGAATTGAAGTTCCCTGTTCTCATGACGTTATTGAATTTATGGATGCTAATGGTGACAGGGTCTCATGCTTGTCTGGACTCTAGTGGTAATCTCCTTTGCGAGATCTCCTGTTCTGGTCTCTCCCTGTGCATCAATCTATTTTACACTCTTGTTGTCAAAATACACAATAGTGTCCTGTCTGTCCTGCAAAGTAACTTGGATGATGTACTAGCAGCTACATTCTCCAGATGGCTGGGGTCTGGCCCATAGTGTATACATTGCTTACTCCTTACAGCACAGACTACCTAAATACAAATATTGCTACATTCTGTAAACATTTAAATGATATACATATTCAATTTATAGCTACATTACTTTATAGTATCAAAATAATATTCAATTTCTATGCAAACAAAATTATATATGGTAACAGTTGTCTGTGATGTCATAAAGGGCCTGCTGATCAATGGGCAGCTTTCTGATTGGCTGCTGTATTTGATTGACAGATGGAAGCTGGCAGCTGATTGGCTGTCTAGACTAAAGTGCTTTACAAACCTCCCTGATGGTACCACTGGCTAAGACTACACCTCAGCTCATTGGGTAATGAAAAATTTAGAACAATTGATGGATGAAAGCAGGCAGGCCGGCCATTTTGGGACGCTCATTGGACTTGTTTAATGCAATGCACCTTTGTATTTTCACATGCATTCGCTTCATACTGTAACCACTGTGCATAAAAATTTGGAAACATGGCATACAGTGTATCATTTGGTGTCTAAGTCATGTTTCCCATATTTTCCCTTCCCAGATACAAGCCCGTTTGAGTGTTTGGGGCACTTTTTAGCTAAAATCATCCTACAGGGCCTAACTGCATATGCTAAAGCCTGCCTATTTTGAATGGTGTAGTGGCCCCTGCAACCTCCAAAAATATCAGGACTTACTTCCCCAATAACCTGCTAACTCACCCCTGAAATACATACTTATTCACCCTATTTTGTTCATTGGACTCATTTCTCATTTGAAATGCCCATTTTTGGGGAGCCAGAAATGTGCGTCTTTAAAAGGTGATTTCTACGATAATCCAATTTTGCGCGTCGGACCTCAACTTTTCCCGTAAACGCAGAAAAACCGCAATTTTCAGGAGAAACGAGACAGACATCCCCTCCCTCTGCCACCCACCCGCCCAACTGAAAGCCAGCCATTAGATATGCACAGATAGTTCTGAGGGTCTGTCTGTGATGTCATAAAGGGCCTGCTGATCAATGGGCAGCTTTCTGATTGGCTGCTGTATTTGGTTGACAGATGGAAGCTGGCAGCTGATTGGCTGTCTAGCCTAAAGTGCTTTACACACCTCCCTGATGGTACCACTGGCTAAGACTCCACCTCAGCTCATTGGGTAATGAAAAATGTAGAACAATTGATGGATGAAAGCAGGCAGGCCGGCCATTTTGGGATGCTCATTGGACTTGTTTAATGCAATGCACCTTTGTATTTTCACATGCATTCGCTTCATGCTGTAACCACTGTGCATAAAAATTTGGAAACATGGCATACAGTGTATTATTTGGTGTCTAAGTCATGTTTCCCATATTTTCCCTTCCCAGATACAAGCCCGTTTGAGCGTTTGGGGCACTTTTTAGCTAAAATCATCCTACAGGGCCTAACTGCATATGCTAAAGCCTGCCTATTTTGAATGGTCTAGTGGCCCCTGCAACCTCCAAAAATATCAGGATTTTCTTCCCCAATAACCTGCTAACTCACCCCTGAAATACCTACTTATTCACCCTATTTTGTTAATTGGACTCATTTCTCATTTGAAATGCCCATTTTTTGGGGGCCATAAATGTGCGTCTTTAAAAGGTGATTTCTACGAGACCCCACTTTTGCGCGTCGGACCTAAACTTTTCCCGTAAACGCAGAAAAACCACAATTTTCAGGAGAAACGAGACAGACATCCCCTCCCTCTGCCACCCACCCGCCCAACTGACAGCCAGCCATTAGACATGCACAGATAGTTCTGAGGGTCTGTCTGTGATGTCATAAAGGGCCTGCTGATCAATGGGCAGCTTTCTGATTGGCTGCTGTATTTGATTGACAGATGGAAGCTGGCAGCTGATTGGCTGTCTAGCCTAAAGTGCTTTACACACCTCCCTGATGGTACCACTGGCTAAGACTCAACCTCAGCTCATTGGGTAATGAAAAATTTAGAACAATTGATGGATGAAAGCAGGCAGGCCGGCCATTTTGGGACGCTCATTGGACTTGTTTAATGCAATGCACCTTTGTATTTTCACATGCATTCGCTTCATGCTGTAACCACTGTGCATAAAAATTTGGAAACATGGCATACAGAGTATCATTTGGTGTCTAAGTCATGTTTCCCATGTTTTTCCTTCCCAGATACTAGCCCGTTTGAGTGTTTGGGGCACTTTTTAGCTAAAATCATCCTACGGGGCCTAACTGCATATGCTAAAGCCTGCCTATTTTGAATGGTCTAGTGGCCCCTGCATCCTCCAAAAATATCAGGACTTACTTCCCCAATAACCTGCTATCTCACCCCTGAAATACATACTTATTCACCCTATTTTGTTAATTGGACTCATTTCTCATTTGAAATGCCCATTTTTGGGGGGCCAGAAATGTGCGTCTTTAAAAGGTGATTTCTACGATATCCCACTTTTGCGCGTCGGACCTCAACTTTTCCCGTAAACGCAGAAAAAACGCAATTTTCAGGAGAAACGAGACAGACATCCCCTCTCTCTGCCACCCACCCGCCCAACTGACAGCCAGCCATTAGACATGCCCAGATAGTTCTGAGGGTCTGTCTGTGATGTCATAAAGGGCCTGCTGATCAATGGGCAGCTTTCTTATTGGCTGCTGTATTAGATTGACAGATGGAAGCTGGCAGCTGATTGGCTGTCTAGCCTAAAGTGCTTTACACACCTCCCTGATGGTACCACTCGCTAAGACTCCACCTCAGCTCATTGGGTAATGAAAAATTTAGAACAATTGATGGATGAAAGCAGGCAGGCCGGCCATTTTGGGACGCTCATTGGACTTGTTTAATGCAATGCACCTTTGTATTTTCACATGCATTCGCTTCATACTGTAACCACTGTGCATAAAAATTTGGAAACATGGCATACAGTGTATCATTTGGTGTCTAAGTCATGTTTCCCATATTTTCCCTTCCCAGATACAAGCCCGTTTGAATGTTTGGGGCACTTTTTAGCTAAAATCATCCTACGGGGCCTAACTGCATATGCTAAAGCCTGCCTATTTTGAATGGTCTAGTGGCCCCTGCAACCTCCAGAATTATCAGGACTTACTTCCCCAATAACCTGCTAACTCACCCCTGAAATACATACTTATTCACCCTATTTTGTTAATTGGACTCATTTCTCATTTGAAATGCCCATTTTTGGGGGGCCAGAAATGTGCGTCTTTAAAAGGTGATTTCTACGATACCCCACTTTTGCGCGTCGGACCTCAACTTTTCCCGTAAACGCAGAAAAAACGCAATTTTCAGGAGAAACGAGACAGACATCCCCTCCCTCTGCCACCCACCCGCCCAACTGACAGCCAGCCATTAGACATGCACAGATAGTTCTGAGGGTCTGTCTGTGATGTAATAAAGGGCCTGCTGATCAATGGGCAGCTTTCTGATTGGCTGCTGTATTTGATTGACAGATGGAAGCTGGCAGCTGATTGGCTGTCTAGCCTAAAGTGCTTTACACACCTCCCTGATGGTACCACTGGCTAAGACTCCACCTCAGCTCATTGGGTAATGAAAAATTTAGAACAATTGATGGATGAAAGCAGGCAGGCCGGCCATTTTGGGACGCTCATTGGACTTGTTTAATGCAATGCACCTTTGTATTTTCACATGCATTCGCTTCATGCTGTAACCACTGTGCATAAAAATTTGGAAACATGGCATACAGAGTATCATTTGGTGTCTAAGTCATGTTTCCCATGTTTTTCCTTCCCAGATACTAGCCCGTTTGAGTGTTTGGGGCACTTTTTAGCTAAAATCATCCTACGGGGCCTAACTGCATATGCTAAAGCCTGCCTATTTTGAATGGTCTAGTGGCCCCTGCATCCTCCAAAAATATCAGGACTTACTTCCCCAATAACCTGCTATCTCACCCATGAAATACATACTTATTCACCCTATTTTGTTAATTGGACTCATTTCTCATTTGAAATGCCCATTTTTGGGGGGCCAGAAATGTGCGTCTTTAAAAGGTGATTTCTACGATATCCCACTTTTGCGCGTCGGACCTCAACTTTTCCCGTAAACGCAGAAAAAACGCAATTTTCAGGAGAAACGAGACAGACATCCCCTCCCTCTGCCACCCACCCGCCCAACTGACAGCCAGCCATTAGACATGCCCAGATAGTTCTGAGGGTCTGTCTGTGATGTCATAAAGGGCCTGCTGATCAATGGGCAGCTTTCTTATTGGCTGCTGTATTAGATTGACAGATGGAAGCTGGCAGCTGATTGGCTGTCTAGCCTAAAGTGCTTTACACACCTCCCTGATGGTACTACTCGCTAAGACTCCACCTCAGCTCATTGGGTAATGAAAAATTTAGAACAATTGATGGATGAAAGCAGGCAGGCCGGCCATTTTGGGACGCTCAGTGGACTTGTTTAATGCAATGCACCTTTGTATATTCACATGCATTCGCTTCATGCTGTAACCACTGTGCATAAAAATTTGGAAACATGGCATACAGTGTATCATTTGGTGTCTAAGTCATGTTTCCCATATTTTCCCTTCCCAGATACAAGCCCGTTTGAGTGTTTGGGGCACTTTTTAGCTAAAATCATCCTACAGGGCCTAACTGCATATGCTAAAGCCTGCCTATTTTGAATGGTGTAGTTGCCCCTGCAACCTCCAAAAATATCAGGATTTACTTCCCCAATAACCTGCTAACTCACCCCTGAAATACATACTTATTCACCCTATTTTGTTAATTGGACTCATTTCTCATTTGAAATGCCCATTTTTGGGGGGCCAGAAATGTGCGTCTTTAAAAGGTGATTTCTACGATACCCCACTTTTGCGCGTCGGACCTCAACTTTTCCCGTAAACGCAGAAAAACAGCAATTTTCAGGAGAAACGAGACAGACATCCCCTCCCTCTTCCACCCACCCGCCCAACTGACAGCCAGCCATTAGACATGCACAGATAGTTCTGAGGGTCTGTCTGTGATGTCATAAAGGGCCTGCTGATCAATGGGCAGCTTTCTGATTGGCTGCTGTATTTGATTGACAGATGGAAGCTGGCAGCTGATTGGCTGTCTAGCCTAAAGTGCTTTACACACCTCCCTGATGGTACCACTGGCTAAGACTCCACCTCAGCTCATTGGGTAATGAAAAATTTAGAACAATTGATGGATGAAAGCAGGCAGGCCGGCCATTTTGGGACGCTCATTGGACTTGTTTAATGCAATGCACCTTTGTATTTTCACATGCATTCGCTTCATGCTGTAACCACTGTGCATAAAAATTTGGAAACATGGCATACAGAGTATTATTTGGTGTCTAAGTCATGTTTCCCATGTTTTTCCTTCCCAGATACTAGCCCGTTTGAGTGTTTGGGGCACTTTTTAGCTAAAATCATCCTACGGGGCCTAACTGCATATGCTAAAGCCTGCCTATTTTGAATGGTCTAATGGCCCCTGCAACCTCCAAAAATATCAGGACTTACTTCCCCAATAACCTGCTATCTCACCCCTGAAATACATACTTATTCACCCTATTTTGTTAATTGGACTCATTTCTCATTTGAAATGCCCATTTTTGGGGGGCCAGAAATGTGCGTCTTTAAAAGGTGATTTCTACGATACCTCACATTTGCGCGTCGGACCTCAACTTTTCCCGTAAACGCAGAAAAAACGCAATTTTCAGGAGAAACGAGACAGACATCCCCTCCCTCTGCCACCCACCCGCCCAACTAAAAGCCAGCCATTAGACATGCACAGATAGTTCTGAGGGTCTGTCTGTGATGTCATAAAGGGCCTGCTGATCAATGGGCAGCTTTCTGATTGGCTGCTGTATTTGATTGACAGATGGAAGCTGGCAGCTGATTGGCTGTCTAGCCTAAAGTGCTTTACACACCTCCCTGATGGTACCACTGGCTAAGACTCCACCTCAGCTCATTGGGTAATGAAAAATTTAGAACAATTGATGGATGAAAGCAGGCAGGCCGGCCATTTTGGGACGCTCATTGGACTTGTTTAATGCAATGCACCTTTGTATTTTCACATGCATTCACTTCATGCTGTAACCACTGTGCATACAAATTTGGAAACATGGCATACAGTGTATCATTTGGTGTCTAAGTCATGTTTCCTATATTTTCCCTTCCCAGATACAAGCCCGTTTGAGTGTTTGGGGCACTTTTTAGCTAAAATCATCCTACAGGGCCTAACTGCATATGCTAAAGCCTGCCTATTTTGAATGGTGTAGTTGCCCCTGCAACCTCCAAAAATATCAGGATTTACTTCCCCAATAACCTGCTAAATCACCCCTGAAATACATACTTATTCACCCTATTTTGTTAATTGGACTCATTTCTCATTTGAAATGCCCATTTTTTGGGGGCCAGAAATGTGCGTCTTTAAAATGTGATTTCTACGAGACCCCACTTTTGCGCGTTGGACCTCAACTTTTCCCGTAAACGCAGAAAAACCGCAATTTTCAGGAGAAACGAGACAGACATCCCCTCCCTCTGCCACCCACCCGCCCAACTGACAGCCAGCCATTAGACATGCACAGATAGTTCTGAGGGTCTGTCTGTGATGTCATAAAGGGCCTGCTGATCAATGGGCAGCTTTCTGATTGGCTGCTGTATTTGATTGACAGATAGAAGCTGGCAGCTGATTGGCTGTCTAGCCTAAAGTGCTTTACACACCTCCCTGATGGTACCACTGGCTAAGACTCCACCTCAGCTCATTGGGTAATGAAAAATTTAGAACAATTGATGGATGAAAGCAGGCAGGCCGGCCATTTTGGGACGCTCATTGGACTTGTTTAATGCAATGCACCTTTGTATTTTCACATGCATTCAGTTCATGCTGTAACCACTGTGCATAAAAATTTGGAAACATGGCATACAGTGTATCATTTGGTGTCTAAGTCATGTTTCCCATATTTTCCCTTCCCAGCTACAAGCCCGTTTGAGTGTTTGGGGCACTTTTTAGCTAAAATCATCCTACAGGGCCTAACTGCATATGCTAAAGCCTGCCTATTTTGAATGGTGTAGTGGCCCCTGCAACCTCCAAAAATATCAGGACTTACTTCCCCAATAACCTGCTAACTCACCCCTGAAATACATACTTATTCACCCTATTTTGTTCATTGGACTAATTTCTCATTTAAAATGCCCATTTTTGGGGAGCCAGAAATGTCCGTCTTTAAAAGTTGATTTCTACGATACCCCACTTTTGCGCGTCGGACCTCAACTTTTCCCGTAAACGCAGAAAAAACGCAATTTTCAGGAGAAACGAGACAGACATCCCCTCCCTCTGCCACCCACCCGCCCAACTGAAAGCCAGCCATTAGACATGCACAGATAGTTCTGAGGGTTTGTCTGTGATGTCATAAAGGGCCTGCTGATCAATGGGCAGCTTTCAAATTGGCTGCTGTATTTGATTGACAGATGGAAGCTGGCAGCTGATTGGCTGTCTAGCCTAAAGTGCTTTACACACCTTCCTGATGGTACCACTGGCTAAGACTCCACCTCAGCTCATTGGGTAATGAAAAATTTAGAACAATTGATGGATGAAAGCAGGCAGGCCGGCCATTTTGGGACGCTCATTGGACTTGTTTAATGCAGTGCACCTTTGTATTTTCACATGCATTCGCTTCATGCTGTAACCACTGTGCATAAAAATTTGGAAACATGGCATATAGTGTATCATTTGGTGTCTAAGTCATGTTTCCCATATTTTCCCTTCCCAGATACAAGCCCGTTTGAGTGTTTGGGGCACTTTTTAGCTAAAATCATCCTACAGGGCCTAACTGCATATGCTAAAGCCTGCCTATTTTGAATGGTGTAGTGGC
The DNA here is from genome assembly GCF_055691185.1 of Crinia signifera. Taxonomy (NCBI): domain Eukaryota; kingdom Metazoa; phylum Chordata; class Amphibia; order Anura; family Myobatrachidae; genus Crinia; species Crinia signifera. The sequence continues at coordinate 558,874 of NW_028142853.1, read as the reverse complement.
CCCTGCAACCTCCAAAAATATCAGGACTTACTTCCCCAATAACCTGCTAACTCACCCCTGAAATACATACTTATTCACCCTATTTTGTTCATTGGACTCATTTCTCATTGGAAATGCCCATTTTTTGGGGGCCAGAAATGTGCTTCTTTAAAAGGTGATTTCTACGAGACCCCACTTTTGCGTGTTGGACCTCAACTTTTCCCGTAAACGCAGAAAAACCGCAATTTTCAGGAGAAACGAGACAGACATCCCCTCCCTCTGCCACCCACCCGCCCAACTGACAGCTAGCCATTAGACATGCACAGATAGTTCTGATTGTCTGTCTGTGATGTCATAAAGGGCCTGCTGATCAATGGGCAGCTTTCTGATTGGCTGCTGTATTTGATTAACAGATGGAAGCTGGCAGCTGATTGGCTGTCTAGCCTAAAGTGCTTTACACACCTCCCTCTTGGTACCACTGGCTAAGACTACACCTCAGCTCATTAGGTAATGAAAAATTTAGAACAATTGATGGATGAAAGCAGGCAGGCCATCCATTTTGGGACGCTCATTGGACTTGTTTAATGCAATGCACCTTTGTATTTTCACATGCATTCGCTTCATGCTGTAACCACTGTGCATAAAAATTTGGAAACATGGCATATAGTGTATCATTTGGTGTCTAAGTCATGTTTCCCATATTTTCCCTTCCCAGATACAAGCCCGTTTGAGTGTTTGGGGCACTTTTTAGCTAAAATCATCCTACAGGGCCTAACTGCATATGCTAAAGAGTGCCTATTTTGAATGGTGTAGTTGCCCCTGCAACCTCCAAAAATATCAGGATTTACTTCCCCAATAACCTGCTAACTCACCCCTGAAATACATACTTATTCACCCTATTTTGTTCATTGGACTCATTTCTCATTTGAAATGCCCATTTTTGGGGGGCCAGAAATGTGCGTCTTTAAAAGGTGATTTCTACGATACCCCACTTTTGCGCGTCGGACCTCAACTTTTCCCGTAAACGCAGAAAAACCGCAATTTTCAGGAGAAACGAGACAGACATCCCCTCCCTCTGCCACCCACCCGCCCAACTGACAGCCAGCCATTAGACATGCACAGATAGTTCTGAGGGTCTGTCTGTGATGTCATAAAGGGCCTGCTGATCAATGGGCAGCTTTCTGATTGGCTGCTGTATTTGATTGACAGATGGAAGCTGGCAGCTGATTGGCTGTCTAGCCTAAAGTGCTTTACACACCTCCCTGATGGTACCACTGGCTAAGACACCACCTCAGCTCATTGGGTAATGAAAAATTTAGAACAATTGATGGATGAAAGCAGGCAGGCCGGCCATTTTGGGACGCTCATTGGACTTGTTTAATGCAATGCACCTTTGTATTTTCACATGCATTCGCTTCATGCTGTAACCACTGTGCATAAAAATTTGGAAACATGGCATACAGTGTATCATTTGGTGTCTAAGTCATGTTTCCCATATTTTCCCTTCCCAGATACAAGCCCGTTTGAGTGTTTGGGGCACTTTTTAGCTAAAATCATCCTACAGGGCCTAACTGCATATGCTAAAGCCTGCCTATTTTGAATGGTGTAGTGGCCCCTGCAACCTCCAAAAATATCAGGACTTACTTCCCCAATAACCTGCTAACTCACCCCTGAAATACATACTTATTCACCCTATTTTGTTCATTGGACTCATTTCTCATTGGAAATGCCCATTTTTTGGGGGCCAGAAATGTGCTTCTTTAAAAGGTGATTTCTACGAGACCCCACTTTTGCGCGTTGGACCTCAACTTTTCCCGTAAACGCAGAAAAACCGCAATTTTCAGGAGAAACGAGACAGACATCCCCTCCCTCTGCCACCCACCCGCCCAACTGACAGCTAGCCATTAGACATGCACAGATAGTTCTGATTGTCTGTCTGTGATGTCATAAAGGGCCTGCTGATCAATGGGCAGCTTTCTGATTGGCTGCTGTATTTGATTGACAGATGGAAGCTGGCAGCTGATTGGCTGTCTAGCCTAAAGTGCTTTACACACCTCCCTGATGGTACCACTGGCTAAGACTACACCTCAGCTCATTAGGTAATGAAAAATTTAGAACAATTAATGGATGAAAGCAGGCAGGCCATCCATTTTGGGACGCTCATTGGACTTGTTTAATGCAATGCACCTTTGTATTTTCACATGCATTCGCTTCATGCTGTAACCACTGTGCATAAAAATTTGGAAACATGGCATATAGTGTATCATTTGGTGTCTAAGTCATGTTTCCCATATTTTCCCTTCCCAGATACTAGCCCGTTTGAGTGTTTGGGGCACTTTTTAGCTAAATCATCCTACAGGGCCTAACTGCATATGCTAAAGCCTGCCTATTTTGAATGGTGTAGTTGCCCCTGCAACCTCCAAAAATATCAGGATTTACTTCCCCAATAACCTGCTAACTCACCCCTGAAATACATACTTATTCACCCTATTTTGTTCATTGGACTCATTTCTCATTTGAAATGCCCATTTTTGGGGGGCCAGAAATGTGCGTCTTTAAAAGGTGATTTCTACGATACCCCACTTTTGCGCGTCGGACCTCAACTTTTCCCGTAAACGCAGAAAAACCGCAATTTTCAGGAGAAACGAGACAGACATCCCCTCCCTCTGCCACCCACCCGCCCAACTGACAGCCAGGCTTTAGACATGCACAGATAGTTCTGAGGGTTTGTCTGTGATGTCATAAAGGGCCTGCTGATCAATGGGCAGCTTTCTGATTGGCTGCTGTATTTGATTGACAGATGGAAGCTGGCAGCTGATTGGCTGTCTAGCCTAAAGTGCTTTACACACCTTCCTGATGGTACCACTGGCTAAGACTCCACCTCAGCTCATTGGGTAATGAAAAATTTAGAACAATTGATGGATGAAAGCAGGCAGGCAGGCCATTTTGGGACGCTCAGTGGACTTGTTTAATGCAATGCACCTTTGTATTTTCTTTTTTTTTTTTTTCCATCAATAAATTTTTATTAACAGAGAGTTTTATATGGGGTACAGAAGGAAGAAAAGGGGGGATACTTGGGGGGGGGGGGACAACATTCTGGGTTAAAAAACAGTACAATTTTGCAAATAAGATAGGTAGAACAAAACATATATAGAACATAGCTCAGATACACCGCTACGCAGAGCGGACTATCTACGAGGTAGGTAATATACTAGACATATCAGGACATATAGGACAGTACGGCAAACTGATATGAAATGAAATAAGCATTCCCTGATAGTCCCAGCTCTGTTAACTTGATCAGGCTGTTGTCTAGTACCTAAGGTGGGGATTCCGGGTCTGGGGTTTCATTTAAACTGAACGTAGTTGACTGCCCAGGGAGGTCAGGGGGGAGAAGTCTGGTCCCCGCTCCTTTTGTTATGTAAGTATGCCAAAGGGCCCATCTAGGGTGAGGTGGGGGGGGGTTGGTCGAGTGGGGTTGGTGACCGGTCTCCATGAGGTAGTGGTGATTAGTTTTTAAAATAACCTGGAGAGAGGAAGGCGGAGAGGGTTGCTTCCACTGTTGGGCAAGGTTTGCACGTGCCGCGATAAGAATGTGTCCGAGGACATATGTTTTCCCTGCCGGGAGTTCCCGGGGGTATACGTGGAATAGGGCTATGAGTGGGTCGGGTAGGAGGGATATCTGAATTACTATGGATATTAAACTAAATACCTCTCTCCAGTACTCCCTGAGCTTGGGACAAGACCAGAAAATGTGGAATATGTTACCCACATTTCCACATTGACGCCAGCACATGTTAGAGCAAGTTGGCCAGAAAGTATGTAGACGGTCGGGGGTCAGGTAGAGGCGGTTAATCAGTTTTATATGCATCTCCGAGTGATTGAGGCAGCGGGACATTGTATATGAGGATAGAAAGATCTTGCTCCACTGGGGGTTGGAGAGCTGGATGCCTAAATCCGTCTCCCATTTCTTATGAGCTGCCGTCTTGGTAAACGCAGGGGGGGTTATCAGGGTCCTATACCAAAAGGAAATATCTCCTTTGGAGATCGTCATAGAGGGGCGGGAGAGGACCGTTTGGTGGAGAGCTTCTGGGGGAGAGTATTTGGCAAAGTGTGAGTTCCACCAATGAATCAGCTGCAGGTAGTGATAGTACTCGTGGGAGGGGAGGGAGTATGTTTCTTGTAGGGTAGCGAAGGGTAGGATTGTGTTGGCGTTTAACACATCTCCTAGGGTTTTAATCCCATTACGTTTCCAGAGGTTCAGATCGAGATTGGGTATGAGTTTTGCCGCTGTAATGATTGGGAGAGTGGTGATAAGGGCAGGTGGGGCACGGAGATTGGAAAGTAGTTGGTCCCACACATGTAGGGTAGCAGATGTCGCCGGGAGTAGGGTTAGGAGGGGGGGTCTTATATGTTTTGGGATCTTTAGTAAGTCTGAGAGAGGGATGTGTGGGCAGTGAGATTGTTCGATGTCCACCCAGGCTCTGGAAGAGGGACTCTCAGAGTAATGTTTGGATGGGGCCAAGAGGCAGGCTGTCTGGTAGAGGGACAGATCGGGGAGGTCCAGTCCTCCGAATGCTCTCGGGAGAGACATTTTGGAGCGGGCCATAGCAGGGGGTTTTGTTGACCATACATATTTTGTTAGAATAGAGGTAGCCAATTGGAGGGATTTTTTCGGGAATACATAAGGGATGGTGCGGAACAGATACATAAGCTTGGGTAGGAGTGACATCTTGAATGCCGCCATCCTACCCATCCATGATATTTCGAATGTTAGCCACGATCTGGAGAGAGACGCAAGGGAAATGAGAAGGGGAGATAGGTTAGCCTCAAATACTGACTTCATGTTTGGGGGGATATGTATGCCTAGGTATTTTATAGAGTCGGGTTGCCAGTTGTAGTTATATTTGGATTTCAGTAAGGGAAGGGAATCTGCAAGGTTTATCGGGAGGGCGTCAGTCTTGGATGTGTTAAGTTTGTAATAAGAGGCAGCGCTGTAGGAGGATAGTGTTGCGTGGATATGTGGGAGCGTTTTGAGGGGATCTGTCACAAAAAGTAGCACATCATCTGCGAATAAACTCAGCTTATGATTAGTGGAGCCTACTCGAAGGCCTGGTATATAGGGGTTATCACGGATGGACATAGCCAGTGGTTCAATGGACAGGACAAATATCAGGGGCGAGAGGGGGCAGCCCTGCCTAGTGCCATTGTAAATTGTGAAAGGGGTGGAAAGGAAGCCGTTACTAAACACTCGAGCCGATGGGGAGCTATATAGGGACATAATTGACCGCAATATCCGGTCTTTGAAGCCCAAACGGGACAGGACTTCTTGCATATATTGCCAGTTAAGGCGATCAAATGCCTTTTCGGCATAGTGAGAGGAGAAGCAAGTCCTGTCCTGTGGATAATGAATCGATTAGGTTGAACACTCTTCTAGTATTGTCTGGGGCCTGTCGTCCAGGGACGAACCCTGTCTGGTCTGGGTGGACCAGGGAGGGTAGGAAATGATTTATTCGGGACGCCATTAATTTGGCAAAAATTTTGATATCGGTGTTCAGTAGGGCTATCGGGCGGTAGTTTTGGCACATTGCAGGATTTTTGCCGGGCTTCGGGATGGTCACTATTCGGGCCTCCAGTAATTCTGGGGGGGCCTTCCCCTCAGAGGAGAGCTCATTGAAAAGGTCTCTTAGGTAGGGGGACAGTATGTCGCTAAAAGATTTATAGAAGTCTGTGATGAAGCCATCAGGCCCAGGGGCTTTGTTGCAGGGGAGTGATTTAATAGCTGACTGGATTTCAGCCTGAGACCAGGGGGCATTTAAGGAGTCTAATTGTTCAGGGGAAAGGGAAGGGAAGTGTAAGTTGTCTAAGAAATCACCGATGGTAGCATTGGTAGGTTGTGGCGTGGAGGGATCTAAGGAGACATTATAAAGCTTAGAATAGTAGTCAGCAAACTGATTGGCGATGTCCTTAGGGTTATGTACTTTCTCTTTGCTTGGAGAAATAATGTATTTAATTCTATTTCTGGCCTGCTGGGCACGTAGTTTTCGGGCTAACATCCTGCCTGATCTGTTACTGGCTAAGTAGAATTTATGCCTCATCCTATTTAAAGCTGATTGGGTACGTGTGAGGAGAAGCTTCTGGAGTTGGCTACGCACCGAAGCTAACTCTGTCTTTAGGGAGACGGAGGGGGATTTTTTATTTCTGTTTTCAAGTTCTATTAGTTTGGCCTCTAGGGCTTTTTGAGTTGCGGCGGCTCTGCGCTTTAATGTGGCTCCGGCTTGTAAGGCTGCCCCTCTGGTGACCGCCTTAAAAGCACACCAGTGATTAATCACCGAGGTATCAGATGTCTGGTTGTTTGTCATATACGCTTCCATTGTTTTTAATATGGTGTCTTTGGCTGAGGGGTCTTTTAGTAGATGAGGGAATAGGCGCCAAGGTCTGGGGGGGACTTGTGAGGGGAGGAAGTTCCATTGCCACACCACTGGTGCATGGTCAGACCATGTGATAGGGAGTATATCTGCACTCTTGGAGTGTTGGAGGGACCACTTGTCACATAGGATATAGTCGATTCTGGAGTAGGTGTTATGGACTTGGGAGTGAAAAGTGTATTCTCGGCCAGTTGGGTAGGTTATTCTCCAGGTGTCGTACAGATCAAATTCTAATAATAGGTTGCGTAGGGCTGTCGATTGATTATCTGAATGCGTATGGTGGGAGGAGGGGAGACGGGATTTGTCCAGTCGGGGGTCAAGGGCCAAATTGAAATCACCTAACAATATCAAGGAGCCTTTTGAGATTTTTCGTACAAGAGTGAAGAGTTTGCGGAGGAAGGCCACCTGGTTCGTGTTGGGGGCGTAAATGGATACTATAGTCGTTAGTCTGTCCTCAAGGAGGCCAGTAAGTATCAAGTATCTGCCATTTTTGTCAGCAGTTTGGGACTGGCAGGTAAAGGGAGTATGGCGATTAAAAAGGATAGCAACACCATTACGTTTGAAAGGGCCATTGGCATAGTAGATTGTCGGGTAGTTTGGGTCTCTGAATTTGGGTGGGTTGGTGGAGGCAAAGTGCGTCTCTTGAAGGGCCACTATATCCGCCTTTTGTTTGTGTAGATATGACAGGGCCATCCTGCGCTTATGTGGGGAATTTAGCCCCTTAACATTTAAAGATAATAGCTTAGGCATGGTATGTCCTTAAAAATGCTATGGATATAACGGGTGTGTCTGTGTGAAGGGTGGAAAATGGCGTATACTGGTGGTTAGGAATGCAGTCCAGGGGAGGGGAAGGGGGGAAGAAAAACAGGTAACATAAGGAGAGTAGAGGAAAGGGAAAGGTAAAACAAAAGGGTCCAACTACTAGGACCCGCATGACTACTGCAGGGGAAAGAAAAAGGTTTTTCATGCAGTAGTATCAAGGAGTTTTTGGGGTGGCGGCCTGGCCTCACCGGGGAGCAGGGAAGAAGAGGAAGGCCACCGCTCCAGAAACGACTTTCCTTTCATTTGTTTTTCTTTAGGAACTGTGCAACATATTACAAATTAACAAACATTCCACCTATAAAACCTGGAAGTAATTAGGTAAACAACTGTTGTATATAACTCGCTAGAACGGGCGCGAGTGGGCCCCAACTGTTGTATGGGGTACAGTGCGCATAAACAAAAACAGAAACAGAAATTTTTAACGTGCTAACATCAAAATGCAACAAACATCTGTAAACAGATTCCCAATGCCTAGCATCCTACCGCTACTAGTAAGTAATAAAACTGATACTTATCGCAGAAACCTCCACCCACTGTGGGGAGGTAGGGAGGTAGGATGGCAAGGGAGTTCAGATATGAAGAGGGAATGTCCGTGGCTTCATATAGGGCATCAAGTGTCAGTCCATTCCTGGCGGAAAGGTTGGGGGCGCTTCTGCCCTTGGGTTCCTGTTGTCGAGATGTCCCATTCTAACAGGAGTTTCATTCCAGCATCTAGAGTGGACACATTGTAGGTGGTGTCTTCATGTGTAATGATCAGCTTCACAGGGAACCCCCAGCGGTATCGGATCTCGTGAGCGCGCAGTGCCGTAGTAATTGGGGCGAAGGCTCTCCTGTTAGCCAGGGTCGCAGGGGAGAAATCTTGATACAGTTGGAGGCCTCCTAGAGCATCAGATTTCTTTGCTTCACGTGCTGCTTTCAGGAGTTGTTCTTTAATTGTGAAAAAATGGACCCGGAGGAGAGTGTCTTTGGGTAGGTCGGCAGGGATTGTTTTGGGTCTCGGCAAGCGATGGATGCGGTCAATAAGTAGATCTTTGGGATCGGCAGAGGGGAGAAGTCTAGAGAACAATGCAGTAGCGTAGCCTTCTAGTTCGGCGTTGGTCACTGACTCTGGGATGCCCCTGATCTTGATGTTGTTCCGTCTGGACCTGTCCTCGAGGTCCGCGAGCTTGGTTTTGAATTGGTTGATTTCGATTTGTTGACGGTCATAAGAAGATATAAGACCATTGTGAGAAGCGACCAACTCCTCCATTTTCTTCTCTAAGTGGTCCGTTCTGTCTCCGATCGCCACCAGCTCAGTTTTAACCTCTCTGATGGCTAGCTTAAGGTCTTTTGCTATCTCTGCTTGGAATGCAGAGAAGACCTGGCAGAGGGACTTTACGGTAACCGGTTCGTCAGAGTCAGCATCGATACCTGCCAGCCCAGTAGGGGGGTTTTGCTCCTCACGGACTCCCAGGGGCTCGTATGGATGCTGCTGCAGGGGGCTTGTTTGCGATTGTGGGGTTTGGGAAGTTTTCCTGGCCGACATGCTTATTTTGGTTGGGGCGACCTCCTTGGGTCTCTTGGGGGCCATATTTGAGGCAGGCACTGATTGCGCAGATGATGGGAAAGTAGTATTAGGCACCGTGGGGGTTCCAACAGTAGGTTATCACTTCATATACGGTGTGGAGTGTAGTCGTCACTGGGCAGCAGCCATGAGATGTGGGTTTTCACATTGGGGCCTGAATGGGGGCTTCTGTAGCTATGAACTGTCTGGAGTGCGCTATATCACAGTGTCACCAGGGAGATCCTGGTAGCGCTCGGGATGTTTAAAGAAAGTACTTATCCCTATAACTGGGATGTAGGCTGAGTGGTATTCAGGGCTTCAGCAGGATGATATATTGGTGTTTAGTGTGTTTAGTGTCCCCGCAGGGATTGAGACAAGTTGGGCTAATTGCAGGTCCCAGCAGTGCGACACAGGCTGTAATTTAAGGGGGGTCTGCAGGTGATGCAGGGTGTAGTTCAGCCCTGTGATCAATAGGTGGCGATATGCCCAAGGGATGTTTTGGGGCCTTGTAAGGTTGCTGCGGGGAGGCTGCGGGCTCAGGTGGAGATGGGGAGAAAATGGCGGAGCCACGAGGGGATATGATGGTGGCCGGGCCCAGCCGCGGCAAGGTAGCAGGAGTGGGGGCGGCGCGGGGAGCTCCCCAGATGGAGCTGGTTCCAGGTAGTGGCGGGGTTCCGCTTACCGGAGATGTGGGAGCGCTGTGGCACCTGACGGTGGAGATGGGCGCCTGCCTTCTATGCTCCTGCACGCTGCGGGTGGAAGGTGCGCTCCGGGCTTCCGATCAGCTGGGCGGCGGGTGAGAGGGCTTGCTGAGCGGCTAATCGGAGGGTGTAGAGATGTCCCCCGTCAGCCGTGGTGATGCGTCGTCCGCCGCGTCACCGCTCCTTCCTCCTCCCGAACTCGAGTCCCCGGCTTCTATCGCCGGACCAGGCCGCAACCTGCAGCAGCACTTAAAAGTGCTGCCCGGCTCCGCGACCTCGTACCGGGTCAGGCGGGGGGTATGGGGAGAGCTAATGAAGGGTAGGGAGGTCATCTGGGACGGGTAGGAGAGGATTAAAAGGGAAAAAGGCGCTGGGTTAGGCAGGAGCTCCAGTGAGGTGCGTCTGCTCAGCCAGCGTGCCAGGCCACGCCCCCGCACCTTTGTATTTTCACATGCATTCGCTTCATGCTGTAACCACTGTGCATAAAAATTTGGAAACATGGCATATAGTGTATCATTTGGTGTCTAAGTCATGTTTCCCATATTTTCCCTTCCCAGATACAAGCCCGTTTGAGTGTTTGGGGCACTTTTTAGCTAAAATCATCCTACAGGGCCTAACTGCATATGCTAAAGCCTGCCTATTTTGAATGGTGTAGTTGCCCCTGCAACCTCCAAAAATATCAGGATTTACTTCCCCAATAACCTGCTAACTCACCCCTGAAATACCTACTTATTCACCCTATTTTGTTAATTGGACTCATTTCTCATTTGAAATGCCCATTTTTGGGGGGCCAGAAATGTGCGTCTTTAAACAGTGTTTTCTACGATACCCCACTTTTGCGCGTCGGACCTCAACTTTTCCCGTAAACGCAGAAAAACCGCAATTTTCAGGAGAAACGAGACAGACATCCCCTCCCTCTGCCACCCACCCGCCCAACTGACAGCCAGCCATTAGACATGCACAGATAGTTCTGAGGGTCTGTCTGTGATGTCATAAAGGGCCTGCTGATCAATGGGCAGCTTTCTGATTGGCTGCTGTATTTGATTGACAGATGGTAGCTGGCAGCTGATTGGCTGTCTAGCCTAAACTGCTTTACACACCTCCCTGATGGTACCACTGGCTAAGACTCCACCTCAGCTCATTGGGTAATGAAAAATTTAGAACAATTGATGGATGAAAGCAGGCAGGCTGGCCATTTTGGGACGCTCATTGGACATGTTTAATGCAATGCACCTTTGTATTTTCACATGCATTCGCTTCATGCTGTAACCACTGTGCATAAAAATTTGGAAACATGGCATACAGTGTATCATTTGGTGTCTAAGTCATGTTTCCCATGTTTTTCCTTCCCAGATACTAGCCCGTTTGAGTGTTTGGGGCACTTTTTAGCTAAAATCATCCTACGGGGCCTAACTGCATATGCTAAAGCCTGCCTATTTTGAATGGTGTAGTGGCCCCTGCAACCTCCAAAAATATCAGGACTTACTTCCCCAATAACCTGCTAACTCACCCCTGAAATACATACTTATTCACCCTATTTTGTTAATTGGACTCATTTCTCATTTGAAATGCCCATTTTTGGGGGGCCAGAAATGTGCGTCTTTAAATGGTGATTTCTACGATACCCCACTTTTGCGCGTCGGACCTCAACTTTTCCCGTAAACGCAGAAAAACCGCAATTTTCAGGAGAAACGAGACAGACATCCCCTCCCTCTGCCACCCACCCGCCCAACTGACAGCCAGCCATTAGACATGCACAGATAGTTCTGAGGGTCTGTCTGTGATGTCATAAAGGGCCTGCTGATCAATGGGCAGCTTTCTGATTGGCTGCTGTATTTGATTGACAGATGGAAGCTGGCAGCTGATTGGCTGTCTAGCCTAAAGTGCTTTACACACCTCCCTGATGGTACGACTGGCTAAGACTCCACCTCAGCTCATTGGGTAATGAAAAATTTAGAACAATTGATGGATGAAAGCAGGCAGGCCGGCCATTTTGGGACGCTCATTGGACTTGTGTAATGCAATGCACCTTTGTATTTTCACATGCATTCGCTTCATGCTGTAACCACTGTGCATAAAAATTTGGAAACATGGCATACAGAGTATCATTTGGTGTCTAAGTCATGTTTCCCATGTTTTTCCTTCCCAGATACTAGCCCGTTTGAGTGTTTGGGGCACTTTTTAGCTAAAATCATCCTACGGGGCCTAACTGCATATGCTAAAGCCTGCCTGTTTTGAATGGTCTAGTGGCCCCTGCAACCTCCAAAAATATCAGGACTTACTTCCCCAATAACCTGCTATCTCACCCCTGAAATACATACTTATTCACCCTATTTTGTTAATTGGACTCATTTCTCATTTGAAATGCCCATTTTTGGGGGGCCAGAAATGTGCGTCTTTAAAAGGTGATTTCTACGATATCCCACTTTTGCGCGTCGGACCTCAACTTTTCCCGTAAACGCAGAAAAACCGCAATTTTCAGGAGAAACGAAACAGACATCCCCTCCCTCTGCCACCCACCCGCCCAACTGACAGCTAGCCATTAGACATGCACAGATAGTTCTGATTGTCTGTCTGTGATGTCATAAAGGGCCTGCTGATCAATGGGCAGCTTTCTGATTGGCTGCTGTATTTGATTGACAGATGGAAGCTGGCAGCTGATTGGCTGTCTAGCCTAAAGTGCTTTACACACCTCCCTGATGGTACCACTGGCTAAGACTACACCTCAGCTCATTAGGTAATGAAAAATTTAGAACAATTGATGGATGAAAGCAGGCAGGCCATCCATTTTGGGACGCTCATTGGACTTGTTTAATGCAATGCACCTTTGTATTTTCACATGCATTCGCTTCATGCTGTAACCACTGTGCATAAAAATTTGGAAACATGGCATATAGTGTATCATTTGGTGTCTAAGTCATGTTTCCCATATTTTCCCTTCCCAGATACAAGCCCGTTTGAGTGTTTGGGGCACTTTTTAGCTAAAATCATCCTACAGGGCCTAACTGCATATGCTAAAGAGTGCCTATTTTGAATGGTGTAGTTGCCCCTGCAACCTCCAAAAATATCAGGATTTACTTCCCCAATAACCTGCTAACTCACCCCTGAAATACATACTTATTCACCCTATTTTGTTCATTGGACTCATTTCTCATTTGAAATGCCCATTTTTGGGGGGCCAGAAATGTGCGTCTTTAAAAGGTGATTTCTACGATACCCCACTTTTGCGCGTCGGACCTCAACTTTTCCCGTAAACGCAGAAAAACCGCAATTTTCAGGAGAAACGAGACAGACATCCCCTCCCTCTGCCACCCACCCGCCCAACTGACAGCCAGGCTTTAGACATGCACAGATAGTTCTGAGGGTTTGTCTGTGATGTCATAAAGGGCCTGCTGATCAATGGGCAGCTTTCTGATTGGCTGCTGTATTTGATTGACAGATGGAAGCTGGCAGCTGATTGGCTATCTAGCCTAAAGTGCTTTACACACCTTCCTGATGGTACCACTGGCTAAGACTCCACCTCAGCTCATTGGGTAATGAAAAATTTAGAACAATTGATGGATGAAAGCAGGCAGGCAGGCCATTTTGGGACGCTCAGTGGACTTGTTTAATGCAATGCACCTTTGTATTTTCTTTTTTTTTTTTTTTCATCAATAAATTTTTATTAACAGAGAGTTTTATATGGGGTACAGAAGGAAGAAAAGGGGGGATACTTGGGGGGGGGGGGACAACATTCTGGGTTAAAAAACAGTACAATTTTGCAAATAAGATAGGTAGAACAAAACATATATAGAACATAGCTCAGATACACCGCTACGCAGAGCGGACTATCAACGAGGTAGGTAATATACTAGACATATCAGGACATATAGGACAGTACGGCAAACTGATATGAAATGAAATAAGCATTCCCTGATAGTCCCAGCTCTGTTAACTTGATCAGGCTGTTGTCTAGTACCTAAGGTGGGGATTCCGGGTCTGGGGTTTCATTTAAACTGAACGTAGTTGACTGCCCAGGGAGGTCAGGGGGGAGAAGTCTGGTCCCCGCTCCTTTTGTTATGTAAGTATGCCAAAGGGCCCATCTAGGGTGAGGTGGGGGGGGGTTGGTCGAGTGGGGTTGGTGACCGGTCTCCATGAGGTAGTGGTGATTAGTTTTTAAAATAACCTGGAGAGAGGAAGGCGGAGAGGGTTGCTTCCACTGTTGGGCAAGGTTTGCACGTGCCGCGATAAGAATGTGTCCGAGGACATATGTTTTCCCTGCCGGGAGTTCCCGGGGGTATACGTGGAATAGGGCTATGAGTGGGTCGGGTAGGAGGGATATCTGAATTACTATGGATATTAAACTAAATACCTCTCTCCAGTACTCCCTGAGCTTGGGACAAGACCAGAAAATGTGGAATATGTTACCCACATTTCCACATTGACGCCAGCACATGTTAGAGCAAGTTGGCCAGAAAGTATGTAGACGGTCGGGGGTCAGGTAGAGGCGGTTAATCAGTTTTATATGCATCTCCGAGTGATTGAGGCAGCGGGACATTGTATATGAGGATAGAAAGATCTTGCTCCACTGGGGGTTGGAGAGCTGGATGCCTAAATCCGTCTCCCATTTCTTATGAGCTGCCGTCTTGGTAAACGCAGGGGGGGTTATCAGGGTCCTATACCAAAAGGAAATATCTCCTTTGGAGATCGTCATAGAGGGGCGGGAGAGGACCGTTTGGTGGAGAGCTTCTGGGGGAGAGTATTTGGCAAAGTGTGAGTTTCACCAATGAATCAGCTGCAGGTAGTGATAGTACTCGTGGGAGGGGAGGGAGTATGTTTCTTGTAGGGTAGCGAAGGGTAGGATTGTGTTGGCGTTTAACACATCTCCTAGGGTTTTAATCCCATTACGTTTCCAGAGGTTCAGATTGAGATTGGGTATGAGTTTTGCCGCTGTAATGATTGGGAGAGTGGTGATAAGGGCAGGTGGGGCACGGAGATTGGAAAGTAGTTGGTCCCACACATGTAGGGTAGCAGATGTCGCCGGGAGTAGGGTTAGGAGGGGGGGTCTTATATGTTTTGGGATCTTTAGTAAGTCTGAGAGAGGGATGTGTGGGCAGTGAGATTGTTCGATGTCCACCCAGGCTCTGGAAGAGGGACTCTCAGAGTAATGTTTGGATGGGGCCAAGAGGCAGGCTGTCTGGTAGAGGGACAGATCGGGGAGGTCCAGTCCTCCGAATGCTCTCGGGAGAGACATTTTGGAGCGGGCCATAGCAGGGGGTTTTGTTGACCATACATATTTTGTTAGAATAGAGGTAGCCAATTGGAGGGATTTTTTCGGGAATACATAAGGGATGGTGCGGAACAGATACATAAGCTTGGGTAGGAGTGACATCTTGAATGCCGCCATCCTACCCATCCATGATATTTCGAATGTTAGCCACGATCTGGAGAGAGACGCAAGGGAAATGAGAAGGGGAGATAGGTTAGCCTCAAATACTGACTTCATGTTTGGGGGGATATGTATGCCTAGGTATTTTATAGAGTCGGGTTGCCAGTTGTAGTTATATTTGGATTTCAGTAAGGGAAGGGAATCTGCAAGGTTTATCGGGAGGGCGTCAGTCTTGGATGTGTTAAGTTTGTAATAAGAGGCAGCGCTGTAGGAGGATAGTGTTGCGTGGATATGTGGGAGCGTTTTGAGGGGATCTGTCACAAAAAGTAGCACATCATCTGCGAATAAACTCAGCTTATGATTAGTGGAGCCTACTCGAAGGCCTGGTATATAGGGGTTATCACGGATGGACATAGCCAGTGGTTCAATGGACAGGACAAATATCAGGGGCGAGAGGGGGCAGCCCTGCCTAGTGCCATTGGAAATTGTGAAAGGGGTGGAAAGGAAGCCGTTACTAAACACTCGAGCCGATGGGGAGCTATATAGGGACATAATTGACCGCAATATCCGGTCTTTGAAGCCCAAACGGGACAGGACTTCTTGCATATATTGCCAGTTAAGGCGATCAAATGCCTTTTCGGCATCTAGTGAGAGGAGAAGCAAGTCCTGTCCTGTGGATAATGAATCGATTAGGTTGAACACTCTTCTAGTATTGTCTGGGGCCTGTCGTCCAGGGACGAACCCTGTCTGGTCTGGGTGGACCAGGGAGGGTAGGAAATGATTTATTCGGGACGCCATTAATTTGGCAAAAATTTTGATATCAGTGTTCAGTAGGGCTATCGGGCGGTAGTTTTGGCACATTGCAGGATTTTTGCCGGGCTTCGGGATGGTCACTATTCGGGCCTCCAGTAATTCTGGGGGGGCCTTCCCCTCAGAGGAGAGCTCATTGAAAAGGTCTCTTAGGTAGGGGGACAGTATGTCGCTAAAAGATTTATAGAAGTCTGTGATGAAGCCATCAGGCCCAGGGGCTTTGTTGCAGGGGAGTGATTTAATAGCTGACTGGATTTCAGCCTGAGACCAGGGGGCATTTAAGGAGTCTAATTGTTCAGGGGAAAGGGAAGGGAAGTGTAAGTTGTCTAAGAAATCACCGATGGTAGCATTGGTAGGTTGTGGCGTGGAGGGATCTAAGGAGAGATTATAAAGCTTAGAATAGTAGTCAGCAAACTTATTGGCGATGTCCTTAGGGTTATGTACTTTCTCTTTGCTTGGAGAAATAATGTATTTAATTCTATTTCTGGCCTGCTGGGCACGTAGTTTTCGGGCTAACATCCTGCCTGATCTGTTACTGGCTAAGTAGAATTTATGCCTCATCCTATTTAAAGCTGATTGGGTACGTGTGAGGAGAAGCTTCTGGAGTTGGCTACGCACCGAAGCTAACTCTGTCTTTAGGGAGACGGAGGGGGATTTTTTATTTCTGTTTTCAAGTTCTATTAGTTTGGCCTCTAGGGCTTTTTGAGTTGCGGCGGCTCTGCGCTTTAATGTGGCTCCGGCTTGTAAGGCTGCCCCTCTGGTGACCGCCTTAAAAGCACACCAGTGATTAATCACCGAGGTATCAGATGTCTGGTTGTTTGTCATATACGCTTCCATTGTTTTTAATATGGTGTCTTTGGCTGAGGGGTCTTTTAGTAGATGAGGGAATAGGCGCCAAGGTCTGGGGGGGACTTGTGAGGGGAGGAAGTTCCATTGCCACACCACTGGTGCATGGTCAGACCATGTGATAGGGAGTATATCTGCACTCTTGGAGTGTTGGAGGGACCACTTGTCACATAGGATATAGTCGATTCTGGAGTAGGTGTTATGGACTTGGGAGTGAAAAGTGTATTCTCGGCCAGTTGGGTAGGTTATTCTCCAGGTGTCGTACAGATCAAATTCTAATAATAGGTTGCGTAGGGCTGTCGATTGATTATCTGAATGCGTATGGTGGGAGGAGGGGAGACGGGATTTGTCCAGTCGGGGGTCAAGGGCCAAATTGAAATCACCTAACAATATCAAGGAGCCTTTTGAGATTTTTCGTACAAGAGTGAAGAGTTTGCGGAGGAAGGCCACCTGGTTCGTGTTGGGGGCGTAAATGGATACTATAGTCGTTAGTCTGTCCTCAAGGAGGCCAGTAAGTATCAAGTATCTGCCATTTTTGTCAGCAGTTTGGGACTGGCAGGTAAAGGGAGTATGGCGATTAAAAAGGATAGCAACACCATTACGTTTGAAAGGGCCATTGGCATAGTAGATTGTCGGGTAGTTTGGGTCTCTGAATTTGGGTGGGTTGGTGGAGGCAAAGTGCGTCTCTTGAAGGGCCACTATATCCGCCTTTTGTTTGTGTAGATATGACAGGGCCATCCTGCGCTTATGTGGGGAATTTAGCCCCTTAACATTTAAAGATAATAGCTTAGGCATGGTATGTCCTTAAAAATGCTATGGATATAACGGGTGTGTCTGTGTGAAGGGTGGAAAATGGCGTATACTGGTGGTTAGGAATGCAGTCCAGGGGAGGGGAAGGGGGGAAGAAAAACAGGTAACATAAGGAGAGTAGAGGAAAGGGAAAGGTAAAACAAAAGGGTCCAACTACTAGGACCCGCATGACTACTGCAGGGGAAAGAAAAAGGTTTTTCATGCAGTAGTATCAAGGAGTTTTTGGGGTGGCGGCCTGGCCTCACCGGGGAGCAGGGAAGAAGAGGAAGGCCACCGCTCCAGAAACGACTTTCCTTTCATTTGTTTTTCTTTAGGAACTGTGCAACATATTACAAATTAACAAACATTCCACCTATAAAACCTGGAAGTAATTAGGTAAACAACTGTTGTATATAACTCGCTAGAACGGGCGCGAGTGGGCCCCAACTGTTGTATGGGGTACAGTGCGCATAAACAAAAACAGAAACAGAAATTTTTAACGTGCTAACATCAAAATGCAACAAACATCTGTAAACAGATTCCCAATGCCTAGCATCCTACCGCTACTAGTAAGTAATAAAACTGATACTTATCGCAGAAACCTCCACCCACTGTGGGGAGGTAGGGAGGTAGGATGGCAAGGGAGTTCAGATATGAAGAGGGAATGTCCGTGGCTTCATATAGGGCATCAAGTGTCAGTCCATTCCTGGCGGAAAGGTTGGGGGCGCTTCTGCCCTTGGGTTCCTGTTGTCGAGATGTCCCATTCTAACAGGAGTTTCATTCCAGCATCTAGAGTGGACACATTGTAGGTGGTGTCTTCATGTGTAATGATCAGCTTCACAGGGAACCCCCAGCGGTATCGGATCTCGTGAGCGCGCAGTGCCGTAGTAATTGGGGCGAAGGCTCTCCTGTTAGCCAGGGTCGCAGGGGAGAAATCTTGATACAGTTGGAGGCCTCCTAGAGCATCAGATTTCTTTGCTTCACGTGCTGCTTTCAGGAGTTGTTCTTTAATTGTGAAAAAATGGACCCGGAGGAGAGTGTCTTTGGGTAGGTCGGCAGGGATTGTTTTGGGTCTCGGCAAGCGATGGATGCGGTCAATAAGTAGATCTTTGGGATCGGCAGAGGGGAGAAGTCTAGAGAACAATGCAGTAGCGTAGCCTTCTAGTTCGGCGTTGGTCACTGACTCTGGGATGCCCCTGATCTTGATGTTGTTCCGTCTGGACCTGTCCTCGAGGTCCGCGAGCTTGGTTTTGAATTGGTTGATTTCGATTTGTTGACGGTCATAAGAAGATATAAGACCATTGTGAGAAGCGACCAACTCCTCCATTTTCTTCTCTAAGTGGTCCGTTCTGTCTCCGATCGCCACCAGCTCAGTTTTAACCTCTCTGATGGCTAGCTTAAGGTCTTTTGCTATCTCTGCTTGGAATGCAGAGAAGACCTGGCAGAGGGACTTTACGGTAACCGGTTCGTCAGAGTCAGCATCGATACCTGCCAGCCCAGTAGGGGGGTTTTGCTCCTCACGGACTCCCAGGGGCTCGTATGGATGCTGCTGCAGGGGGCTTGTTTGCGATTGTGGGGTTTGGGAAGTTTTCCTGGCCGACATGCTTATTTTGGTTGGGGCGACCTCCTTGGGTCTCTTGGGGGCCATATTTGAGGCAGGCACTGATTGCGCAGATGATGGGAAAGTAGTATTAGGCACCGTGGGGGTTCCAACAGTAGGTTATCACTTCATATACGGTGTGGAGTGTAGTCGTCACTGGGCAGCAGCCATGAGATGTGGGTTTTCACATTGGGGCCTGAATGGGGGCTTCTGTAGCTATGAACTGTCTGGAGTGCGCTATATCACAGTGTCACCAGGGAGATCCTGGTAGCGCTCGGGATGTTTAAAGAAAGTACTTATCCCTATAACTGGGATGTAGGCTGAGTGGTATTCAGGGCTTCAGCAGGATGATATATTGGTGTTTAGTGTGTTTAGTGTCCCCGCAGGGATTGAGACAAGTTGGGCTAATTGCAGGTCCCAGCAGTGCGACACAGGCTGTAATTTAAGGGGGGTCTGCAGGTGATGCAGGGTGTAGTTCAGCCCTGTGATCAATAGGTGGCGATATGCCCAAGGGATGTTTTGGGGCCTTGTAAGGTTGCTGCGGGGAGGCTGCGGGCTCAGGTGGAGATGGGGAGAAAATGGCGGAGCCACGAGGGGATATGATGGTGGCCGGGCCCAGCCGCGGCAAGGTAGCAGGAGTGGGGGCGGCGCGGGGAGCTCCCCAGATGGAGCTGGTTCCAGGTAGTGGCGGGGTTCCGCTTACCGGAGATGTGGGAGCGCTGTGGCACCTGACGGTGGAGATGGGCGCCTGCCTTCTATGCTCCTGCACGCTGCGGGTGGAAGGTGCGCTCCGGGCTTCCGATCAGCTGGGCGGCGGGTGAGAGGGCTTGCTGAGCGGCTAATCGGAGGGTGTAGAGATGTCCCCCGTCAGCCGTGGTGATGCGTCGTCCGCCGCGTCACCGCTCCTTCCTCCTCCCGAACTCGAGTCCCCGGCTTCTATCGCCGGACCAGGCCGCAACCTGCAGCAGCACTTAAAAGTGCTGCCCGGCTCCGCGACCTCGTACCGGGTCAGGCGGGGGGTATGGGGAGAGCTAATGAAGGGTAGGGAGGTCATCTGGGACGGGTAGGAGAGGATTAAAAGGGAAAAAGGCGCTGGGTTAGGCAGGAGCTCCAGTGAGGTGCGTCTGCTCAGCCAGCGTGCCAGGCCACGCCCCCGCACCTTTGTATTTTCACATGCATTCGCTTCATGCTGTAACCACTGTGCATAAAAATTTGGAAACATGGCATATAGTGTATCATTTGGTGTCTAAGTCATGTTTCCCATATTTTCCCTTCCCAGATACAAGCCCGTTTGAGTGTTTGGGGCACTTTTTAGCTAAAATCATCCTACAGGGCCTAACTGCATATGCTAAAGCCTGCCTATTTTGAATGGTGTAGTTGCCCCTGCAACCTCCAAAAATATCAGGATTTACTTCCCCAATAACCTGCTAACTCACCCCTGAAATACCTACTTATTCACCCTATTTTGTTAATTGGACTCATTTCTCATTTGAAATGCCCATTTTTGGGGGGCCAGAAATGTGCGTCTTTAAACAGTGTTTTCTACGATACCCCACTTTTGCGCGTCGGACCTCAACTTTTCCCGTAAACGCAGAAAAACCGCAATTTTCAGGAGAAACGAGACAGACATCCCCTCCCTCTGCCACCCACCCGCCCAACTGACAGCCAGCCATTAGACATGCACAGATAGTTCTGAGGGTCTGTCTGTGATGTCATAAAGGGCCTGCTGATCAATGGGCAGCTTTCTGATTGGCTGCTGTATTTGATTGACAGATGGTAGCTGGCAGCTGATTGGCTGTCTAGCCTAAACTGCTTTACACACCTCCCTGATGGTACCACTGGCTAAGACTCCACCTCAGCTCATTGGGTAATGAAAAATTTAGAACAATTGATGGATGAAAGCAGGCAGGCTGGCCATTTTGGGACGCTCATTGGACATGTTTAATGCAATGCACCTTTGTATTTTCACATGCATTCGCTTCATGCTGTAACCACTGTGCATAAAAATTTGGAAACATGGCATACAGTGTATCATTTGGTGTCTAAGTCATGTTTCCCATGTTTTTCCTTCCCAGATACTAGCCCGTTTGAGTGTTTGGGGCACTTTTTAGCTAAAATCATCCTACGGGGCCTAACTGCATATGCTAAAGCCTGCCTATTTTGAATGGTGTAGTGGCCCCTGCAACCTCCAAAAATATCAGGACTTACTTCCCCAATAACCTGCTAACTCACCCCTGAAATACATACTTATTCACCCTATTTTGTTAATTGGACTCATTTCTCATTTGAAATGCCCATTTTTGGGGGGCCAGAAATGTGCGTCTTTAAATGGTGATTTCTACGATACCCCACTTTTGCGCGTCGGACCTCA
Source organism: Crinia signifera (assembly GCF_055691185.1). NCBI lineage: Eukaryota > Metazoa > Chordata > Amphibia > Anura > Myobatrachidae > Crinia > Crinia signifera. Next base: position 537,617 of record NW_028142853.1, on the reverse strand, counting down.
ACTTTTCCCGTAAACGCAGAAAAACCGCAATTTTCAGGAGAAACGAGACAGACATCCCCTCCCTCTGCCACCCACCCGCCCAACTGACAGCCAGCCATTAGACATGCACAGATAGTTCTGAGGGTCTGTCTGTGATGTCATAAAGGGCCTGCTGATCAATGGGCAGCTTTCTGATTGGCTGCTGTATTTGATTGACAGATGGAAGCTGGCAGCTGATTGGCTGTCTAGCCTAAAGTGCTTTACACACCTCCCTGATGGTACCACTGGCTAAGACTACACCTCAGCTCATTAGGTAATGAAAAATTTAGAACAATTGATGGATGAAAGCAGGCAGGCCATCCATTTTGGGACGCTCATTGGACTTGTTTAATGCAATGCACCTTTGTATTTTCACATGCATTCGCTTCATGCTGTAACCACTGTGCATAAAAATTTGGAAACATGGCATATAGTGTATCATTTGGTGTCTAAGTCATGTTTCCCATATTTTCCCTTCCCAGATAGAAGCCCGTTTGAGTGTTTGGGGCACTTTTTAGCTAAAATCATCCTACAGGGCCTAACTGCATATGCTAAAGCCTGCCTTTTTTGAATGGTGTAGTTGCCCCTGCAACCTCCAAAAATATCAGGATTTACTTCCCCAATAACCTGCTAACTCACCCCTGAAATACATAGTTATTCACCCTATTTTGTTCATTGGACTCATTTCTCATTTGAAATGCCCATTTTTTGGGGGGGGGGCAGAAATGTGCGTCTTTAAAAGGTGATTTCTACGATACCTCACTTTTGCGCGTCGGACCTCAACTTTTCCCGTAAACACAGAAAAAACGCAATTTTCAGGAGAAACGAGACAGACATCACCTCCCTCTGCCACCCAACCCGCCCAACTGAAAGCCAGCCATTAGACATGCACAGATAGTTCTGAGGGTCTGTCTGTGATGTCATAAAGGGCCTGCTGATCAATGGGCAGCTTTCTGATTGGCTGCTGTATTTGATTGACAGATGGAAGCTGGCAGCTGATTGGCTTTCTAGCCTAAAGTGCTTTACACACCTCCCTGATGGTACCACTGGCTAAGACTCCACCTCAGCTCATTGGGTAATGAAAAATTTAGAACAATTGATGGATGAAAGCAGGCAGGCCGGCCATTTTGGGACGCTCATTGGACTTTTTTAATGCAATGCACCTTTGTATTTTCACATGCATTCGCTTCATGCTGTAACCACTGTGCATAAAAATTTGGAAACATGGCATACAGTGTATCATTTGGTGTCTAAGTCATGTTTCCTATATTTTCCCTTCCCAGATACAAGCCCGTTTGAGTGTTTGGGGCACTTTTTAGCTAAAATCATCCTACAGGGCCTAACTGCATATGCTAAAGCCTGCCTATTTTGAATGGTGTAGTTGCCCCTGCAACCTCCAAAAATATCAGGATTTACTTCCCCAATAACCTGCTAACTCACCCCTGAAATACATACTTATTCACCCTATTTTGTTCATTGGACTCATTTCTCATTGGAAATGCCCATTTTTGGGGAGCCAGAAATGTGCGTCTTTAAAAGGTGATTTCTACGATAATCCAATTTTGCGCGTCGGACCTCAGCTTTTCCAGTAAACGCAGAAAAACCGCAATTTTCAGGAGAAACGAGACAGACATCCCCTCCCTCTGCCACCCACCCGCCCAACTGAAAGCCAGCCATTAGATATGCACAGATAGTTCTGAGGGTCTGTCTGTGATGTCATAAAGGGCCTGCTGATCAATGGGCAGCTTTCTGATTGGCTGCTGTATTTGATTGACAGATGGAAGCTGGCAGCTGATTGGCTGTCTAGCCTAAAGTGCTTTACACACCTCCCTGATGGTACCACTGGCTAAGACTACACCTCAGCTCATTAGGTAATGAAAAATTTAGAACAATTGATGGATGAAAGCAGGCAGGCCGGCCATTTTGGGACGCTCATTGGACTTGTTTAATGCAATGCACCTTTGTATTTTCACATGCATTCGCTTCATGCTGTAACCACTGTGCATAAAAATTTGGAAACATGGCATACAGTGTATCATTTGGTGTCTAAGTCATGTTTCCCATATTTTCCCTTCCCAGATAGAAGCCCGTTTGAGTGTTTGGGGCACTTTTTAGCTAAAATCATCCTACAGGGCCTAACTGCATATGCTAAAGCCTGCCTTTTTTGAATGGTGTAGTTGCCCCTGCAACCTCCAAAAATATCAGGATTTACTTCCCCAATAACCTGCTAACTCACCCCTGAAATACATAGTTATTCACCCTATTTTGTTCATTGGACTCATTTCTCATTTGAAATGCCCATTTTTGGGGGGGGGGGCAGAAATGTGCGTCTTTAAAAGGTGATTTCTACGATACCTCACTTTTGCGCGTCGGACCTCAACTTTTCCCGTAAACACAGAAAAAACGCAATTTTCAGGAGAAACGAGACAGACATCACCTCCCTCTGCCACCCAACCCGCCCAACTGAAAGCCAGCCATTAGACATGCACAGATAGTTCTGAGGGTCTGTCTGTGATGTCATAAAGGGCCTGCTGATCAATGGGCAGCTTTCTGATTGGCTGCTGTATTTGATTGACAGATGGAAGCTGGCAGCTGATTGGCTTTCTAGCCTAAAGTGCTTTACACACCTCCCTGATGGTACCACTGGCTAAGACTCCACCTCAGCTCATTGGGTAATGAAAAATTTAGAACAATTGATGGATGAAAGCAGGCAGGCCGGCCATTTTGGGACGCTCATTGGACTTTTTTAATGCAATGCACCTTTGTATTTTCACATGCATTCGCTTCATGCTGTAACCACTGTGCATAAAAATTTGGAAACATGGCATACAGTGTATCATTTGGTGTCTAAGTCATGTTTCCTATATTTTCCCTTCCCAGATACAAGCCCGTTTGAGTGTTTGGGGCACTTTTTAGCTAAAATCATCCTACAGGGCCTAACTGCATATGCTAAAGCCTGCCTATTTTGAATGGTGTAGTTGCCCCTGCAACCTCCAAAAATATCAGGATTTACTTCCCCAATAACCTGCTAACTCACCCCTGAAATACATACTTATTCACCCTATTTTGTTCATTGGACTCATTTCTCATTGGAAATGCCCATTTTTGGGGAGCCAGAAATGTGCGTCTTTAAAAGGTGATTTCTACGATAATCCAATTTTGCGCGTCGGACCTCAGCTTTTCCAGTAAACGCAGAAAAACCGCAATTTTCAGGAGAAACGAGACAGACATCCCCTCCCTCTGCCACCCACCCGCCCAACTGAAAGCCAGCCATTAGATATGCACAGATAGTTCTGAGGGTCTGTCTGTGATGTCATAAAGGGCCTGCTGATCAATGGGCAGCTTTCTGATTGGCTGCTGTATTTGATTGACAGATGGAAGCTGGCAGCTGATTGGCTGTCTAGCCTAAAGTGCTTTACACACCTCCCTGATGGTACCACTGGCTAAGACTCCACCTCAGCTCATTGGGTAATGAAAAATGTAGAACAATTGATGGATGAAAGCAGGCAGGCCGGCCATTTTGGGATGCTCATTGGACTTGTTTAATGCAATGCACCTTTGTATTTTCACATGCATTCGCTTCATGCTGTAACCACTGTGCATAAAAATTTGGAAACATGGCATACAGTGTATTATTTGGTGTCTAAGTCATGTTTCCCATATTTTCCCTTCCCAGATACAAGCCCGTTTGAGCGTTTGGGGCACTTTTTAGCTAAAATCATCCTACAGGGCCTAACTGCATATGCTAAAGCCTGCCTATTTTGAATGGTCTAGTGGCCCCTGCAACCTCCAAAAATATCAGGATTTTCTTCCCCAATAACCTGCTAACTCACCCCTGAAATACCTACTTATTCACCCTATTTTGTTAATTGGACTCATTTCTCATTTGAAATGCCCATTTTTGGGGGGCCATAAATGTGCGTCTTTAAAAGGTGATTTCTACGATACCCCACTTTTGCGCGTCGGACCTCAACTTTTCCCGTAAACGCAGAAAAACCGCAATTTTCAGGAGAAACGAGACATACATCCCCTCCCTCTGCCACCCACCCGCCCAACTGACAGCCAGCCATTAGACATGCACAGATAGTTCTGAGGGTCTGTCTGTGATGTCATAAAGGGCCTGCTGATCAATGGGCAGCTTTCTGATTGGCTGCTGTATTTGATTGACAGATGGAAGCTGGCAGCTGATTGGCTGTCTAGCCTAAAGTGCTTTACACACCTCCCTGATGGTACCACTGGCTAAGACTCAACCTCAGCTCATTGGGTAATGAAAAATTTAGAACAATTGATGGATGAAAGCAGGCAGGCCGGCCATTTTGGGACGCTCATTGGACTTGTTTAATGCAATGCACCTTTGTATTTTCACATGCATTCGCTTCATGCTGTAACCACTGTGCATAAAAATTTGGAAACATGGCATACAGTGTATCATTTGGTGTCTAAGTCATGTTTCCCATGTTTTTCCTTCCCAGATACTAGCCCGTTTGAGTGTTTGGGGCACTTTTTAGCTAAAATCATCCTACGGGGCCTAACTGCATATGCTAAAGCCTGCCTATTTTGAATGGTGTAGTGGCCCCTGCAACCTCCAAAAATATCAGGACTTACTTCCCCAATAACCTGCTAACTCACCCCTGAAATACATACTTATTCACCCTATTTTGTTAATTGGACTCATTTCTCATTTGAAATGCCCATTTTTGGGGGGCCAGAAATGTGCGTCTTTAAATGGTGATTTCTACGATACCCCACTTTTGCGCGTCGGACCTCAACTTTTCCCGTAAACGCAGAAAAACCGCAATTTTCAGGAGAAACGAGACAGACATCCCCTCCCTCTGCCACCCACCCGCCCAACTGACAGCCAGCCATTAGACATGCACAGATAGTTCTGAGGGTCTGTCTGTGATGTCATAAAGGGCCTGCTGATCAATGGGCAGCTTTCTGATTGGCTGCTGTATTTGATTGACAGATGGAAGCTGGCAGCTGATTGGCTGTCTAGCCTAAAGTGCTTTACACACCTCCCTGATGGTACCACTGGCTAAGACTCCACCTCAGCTCATTGGGTAATGAAAAATTTAGAACAATTGATGGATGAAAGCAGGCAGGCCGGCCATTTTGGGACGCTCATTGGACTTGTTTAATGCAATGCACCTTTGTATTTTCACATGCATTCGCTTCATGCTGTAACCACTGTGCATAAAAATTTGGAAACATGGCATACAGAGTATCATTTGGTGTCTAAGTCATGTTTCCCATGTTTTTCCTTCCCAGATACTAGCCCGTTTGAGTGTTTGGGGCACTTTTTAGCTAAAATCATCCTACGGGGCCTAACTGCATATGCTAAAGCCTGCCTGTTTTGAATGGTCTAGTGGCCCCTGCAACCTCCAAAAATATCAGGACTTACTTCCCCAATAACCTGCTATCTCACCCCTGAAATACATACTTATTCACCCTATTTTGTTAATTGGACTCATTTCTCATTTGAAATGCCCATTTTTGGGGGGCCAGAAATGTGCGTCTTTAAAAGGTGATTTCTACGATATCCCACTTTTGTGCGTCGGACCTTAACTTTTCCCGTAAACGCAGAAAAAACGCAATTTTCAGGAGAAACGAGACAGACATCCCCTCCCTCTGCCACCCACCCGCCCAACTGACAGCCAGCCATTAGACATGCACAGATAGTTCTGAGGGTCTGTCTGTGATGTCATAAAGGGCCTGCTGATCAATGGGCAGCTTTCTGATTGGCTGCTGTATTTGATTGACAGATGGAAGCTGGCAGCTGATTGGCTGTCTAGCCTAAAGTGCTTTACACACCTCCCTGATGGTACCACTGGCTAAGACTACACCTCAGCTCATTAGGTAATGAAAAATTTAGAACAATTGATGGATGAAAGCAGGCAGGCCGGCCATTTTGGGACGCTCATTGGACTTGTTTAATGCAATGCACCTTTGTATTTTCACATGCATTCGCTTCATGCTGTAACCACTGTGCATAAAAATTTGGAAACATGGCATACAGTGTATCATTTGGTGTCTAAGTCATGTTTCCCATGTTTTTCCTTCCCAGATACTAGCCCGTTTGAGTGTTTGGGGCACTTTTTAGCTAAAATCATCCTACGGGGCCTAACTGCATATGCTAAAGCCTGCCTATTTTGAATGGTGTAGTGGCACCTGCAACCTCCAAAAATATCAGGACTTACTTCCCCAATAACCTGCTAACTCACCCCTGAAATACATACTTATTCACCCTATTTTGTTAATTGGACTCATTTCTCATTTGAAATGCCCATTTTTGGGGGGCCAGAAATGTGCGTCTTTAAATGGTGATTTCTACGATACCCCACTTTTGCGCGTCGGACCTCAACTTTTCCCGTAAACGCAGAAAAACCGCAATTTTCAGGAGAAACGAGACAGACATCCCCTCCCTCTGCCACCCACCCGCCCAACTGACAGCCAGCCATTAGACATGCACAGATAGTTCTGAGGGTCTGTCTGTGATGTCATAAAGGGCCTGCTGATCAATGGGCAGCTTTCTGATTGGCTGCTGTATTTGATTGACAGATGGAAGCTGGCAGCTGATTGGCTGTCTAGCCTAAAGTGCTTTACACACCTCCCTGATGGTACGACTGGCTAAGACTCCACCTCAGCTCATTGGGTAATGAAAAATTTAGAACAATTGATGGATGAAAGCAGGCAGGCCGGCCATTTTGGGACGCTCATTGGACTTGTTTAATGCAATGCACCTTTGTATTTTCACATGCATTCGCTTCATGCTGTAACCACTGTGCATAAAAATTTGGAAACATGGCATACAGAGTATCATTTGGTGTCTAAGTCATGTTTCCCATGTTTTTCCTTCCCAGATACTAGCCCGTTTGAGTGTTTGGGGCACTTTTTAGCTAAAATCATCCTACGGGGCCTAACTGCATATGCTAAAGCCTGCCTGTTTTGAATGGTCTAGTGGCCCCTGCAACCTCCAAAAATATCAGGACTTACTTCCCCAATAACCTGCTATCTCACCCCTGAAATACATACTTATTCACCCTATTTTGTTAATTGGACTCATTTCTCATTTGAAATGCCCATTTTTGGGGGGCCAGAAATGTGCGTCTTTAAAAGGTGATTTCTACGATATCCCACTTTTGTGCGTCGGACCTCAACTTTTCCCGTAAACGCAGAAAAAACGCAATTTTCAGGAGAAACGAGACAGACATCCCCTCCCTCTGCCACCCACCCGCCCAACTGACAGCCAGCCATTAGACATGCACAGATAGTTCTGAGGGTCTGTCTGTGATGTCATAAAGGGCCTGCTGATCAATGGGCAGCTTTCTGATTGGCTGCTGTATTTGATTGACAGATGGAAGCTGGCAGCTGATTGGCTGTCTAGCCTAAAGTGCTTTACACACCTCCCTGATGGTACCACTGGCTAAGACTACACCTCAGCTCATTAGGTAATGAAAAATTTAGAACAATTGATGGATGAAAGCAGGCAGGCCGGCCATTTTGGGACGCTCATTGGACTTGTTTAATGCAATGCACCTTTGTATTTTCACATGCATTCGCTTCATGCTGTAACCACTGTGCATAAAAATTTGGAAACATGGCATACAGTTTATCATTTGGTGTCTAAGTCATGTTTCCCATATTTTCCCTTCCCAGATAGAAGCCCGTTTGAGTGTTTGGGGCACTTTTTAGCTAAAATCATCCTACAGGGCCTAACTGCATATGCTAAAGCCTGCCTTTTTTGAATGGTGTAGTTGCCCCTGCAACCTCCAAAAATATCAGGATTTACTTCCCCAATAACCTGCTAACTCACCCCTGAAATACATAGTTATTCACCCTATTTTGTTCATTGGACTCATTTCTCATTTGAAATGCCCATTTTTGGGGGGGGGGGCAGAAATGTGCGTCTTTAAAAGGTGATTTCTACGATACCTCACTTTTGCGCGTCGGACCTCAACTTTTCCCGTAAACACAGAAAAAACGCAATTTTCAGGAGAAACGAGACAGACATCACCTCCCTCTGCCACCCACCCGCCCAACTGAAAGCCAGCCATTAGACATGCACAGATAGTTCTGAGGGTCTGTCTGTGATGTCATAAAGGGCCTGCTGATCAATGGGCAGCTTTCTGATTGGCTGCTGCATTTGATTGACAGATGGAAGCTGGCAGCTGATTGGCTTTCTAGCCTAAAGTGCTTTACACACCTCCCTGATGGTACCACTGGCTAAGACTCCACCTCAGCTCATTGGGTAATGAAAAATTTAGAACAATTGATGGATGAAAGCAGGCAGGCCGGCCATTTTGGGACGCTCATTGGACTTTTTTAATGCAATGCACCTTTGTATTTTCACATGCATTCGCTTCATGCTGTAACCACTGTGCATAAAAATTTGGAAACATGGCATACAGTGTATCATTTGGTGTCTAAGTCATGTTTCCTATATTTTCCCTTCCCAGATACAAGCCCGTTTGAGTGTTTGGGGCACTTTTTAGCTAAAATCATCCTACAGGGCCTAACTGCATATGCTAAAGCCTGCCTATTTTGAATGGTGTAGTTGCCCCTGCAACCTCCAAAAATATCAGGATTTACTTCCCCAATAACCTGCTAACTCACCCCTGAAATACATACTTATTCACCCTATTTTGTTCATTGGACTCATTTCTCATTGGAAATGCCCATTTTTGGGGAGCCAGAAATGTGCGTCTTTAAAAGGTGATTTCTACGATAATCCAATTTTGCGCGTCGGACCTCAGCTTTTCCAGTAAACGCAGAAAAACCGCAATTTTCAGGAGAAACGAGACAGACATCCCCTCCCTCTGCCACCCACCCGCCCAACTGAAAGCCAGCCATTAGATATGCACAGATAGTTCTGAGGGTCTGTCTGTGATGTCATAAAGGGCCTGCTGATCAATGGGCAGCTTTCTGATTGGCTGCTGTATTTGATTGACAGATGGAAGCTGGCAGCTGATTGGCTGTCTAGCCTAAAGTGCTTTACACACCTCCCTGATGGTACCACTGGCTAAGACTCCACCTCAGCTCATTGGGTAATGAAAAATGTAGAACAATTGATGGATGAAAGCAGGCAGGCCGGCCATTTTGGGATGCTCATTGGACTTGTTTAATGCAATGCACCTTTGTATTTTCACATGCATTCGCTTCATGCTGTAACCACTGTGCATAAAAATTTGGAAACATGGCATACAGTGTATTATTTGGTGTCTAAGTCATGTTTCCCATATTTTCCCTTCCCAGATACAAGCCCGTTTGAGCGTTTGGGGCACTTTTTAGCTAAAATCATCCTACAGGGCCTAACTGCATATGCTAAAGCCTGCCTATTTTGAATGGTCTAGTGGCCCCTGCAACCTCCAAAAATATCAGGATTTTCTTCCCCAATAACCTGCTAACTCACCCCTGAAATACCTACTTATTCACCCTATTTTGTTAATTGGACTCATTTCTCATTTGAAATGCCCATTTTTGGGGGGCCATAAATGTGCGTCTTTAAAAGGTGATTTCTACGATACCCCACTTTTGCGCGTCGGACCTCAACTTTTCCCGTAAACGCAGAAAAACCACAATTTTCAGGAGAAACGAGACAGACATCCCCTCCCTCTGCCACCCACCCGCCCAACTGACAGCCAGCCATTAGACATGCACAGATAGTTCTGAGGGTCTGTCTGTGATGTCATAAAGGGCCTGCTGATCAATGGGCAGCTTTCTGATTGGCTGCTGTATTTGATTGACAGATGGAAGCTGGCAGCTGATTTGCTGTCTAGCCTAAAGTGCTTTACACACCTCCCTGATGGTACCACTGGCTAAGACTCAACCTCAGCTCATTGGGTAATGAAAAATTTAGAACAATTGATGGATGAAAGCAGGCAGGCCGGCCATTTTGGGACGCTCATTGGACTTGTTTAATGTAATGCACCTTTGTATTTTCACATGCATTCGCTTCATGCTGTAACCACTGTGCATAAAAATTTGGAAACATGGCATACAGAGTATCATTTGGTGTCTAAGTCATGTTTCCCATGTTTTTCCTTCCCAGATACTAGCCCGTTTGAGTGTTTGGGGCACTTTTTAGCTAAAATCATCCTACGGGGCCTAACTGCATATGCTAAAGCCTGCCTATTTTGAATGGTCTAGTGGCCCCTGCAACCTCCAAAAATATCAGGACTTACTTCCCCAATAACCTGCTATCTCACCCCTGAAATACATACTTATTCACCCTATTTTGTTAATTGGACTCATTTCTCATTTGAAATGCCCATTTTTGGTGGGCCAGAAATGTGCGTCTTTAAAAGGTGATTTCTACGATATCCCACTTTTGCGCGTCGGACCTCAACTTTTCCCGTAAATGCAGAAAAAACGCAATTTTCAGGAGAAACGAGACAGACATCCCCTCCCTCTGCCACCCACCCGCCCAACTGACAGCCAGCCATTAGACATGCACAGATAGTTCTGAGGGTCTGTCTGTGATGTAATAAAGGGCCTGCTGATCAATGGGCAGCTTTCTGATTGGCTGCTGTATTAGATTGACAGATGGAAGCTGGCAGCTGATTGGCTGTCTAGCCTAAAGTGCTTTACACACCTCCCTGATGGTACCACTCGCTAAGACTCCACCTCAGCTCATTGGGTAATGAAAAATTTAGAACGATTGATGGATGAAAGCAGGCAGGCCGGCCATTTTGGGACGCTCAGTGGACTTGTTTAATGCAATGCACCTTTGTATATTCACATGCATTCGCTTCATGCTGTAACCACTGTGCATAAAAATTTGGAAACATGGCATACAGTGTATCATTTGGTGTCTAAGTCATGTTTCCCATATTTTCCCTTCCCAGATACAAGCCCGTTTGAGTGTTTGGGGCACTTTTTAGCTAAAATCATCCTACAGGGCCTAACTGCATATGCTAAAGCCTGCCTATTTTGAATGGTGTAGTTGCCCCTGCAACCTCCAAAAATATCAGGATTTACTTCCCCAATAACCTGCTAACTCACCCCTGAAATACATACTTATTCACCCTATTTTGTTAATTGGACTCATTTCTCATTTGAAATGCCCATTTTTGGGGGGCCAGAAATGTGCGTCTTTAAAAGGTGATTTCTACGATACCCCACTTTTGCGCGTCGGACCTCAACTTTTCCCGTAAACGCAGAAAAACCGCAATTTTCAGGAGAAACGAGACAGACATCCCCTCCCTCTGCCACCCACCCGCCCAACTGACAGCCAGCCATTAGACATGCACAGATAGTTCTGAGGGTCTGTCTGTGATGTCATAAAGGGCCTGCTGATCAATGGGCAGCTTTCTGATTGGCTGCTGTATTTGATTGACAGATGGAAGCTGGCAGCTGATTGGCTGTCTAGCCTAAAGTGCTTTACACACCTCCCTGATGGTACCACTGGCTAAGACTCCACCTCAGCTCATTGGGTAATGAAAAATTTAGAACAATTGATGGATGAAAGCAGGCAGGCCGGCCATTTTGGGACGCTCATTGGACTTGTTTAATGCAATGCACCTTTGTATTTTCACATGCATTCGCTTCATGCTGTAACCACTGTGCATAAAAATTTGGAAACATGGCATACAGAGTATCATTTGGTGTCTAAGTCATGTTTCCCATGTTTTTCCTTCCCAGATACTAGCCCGTTTGAGTGTTTGGGGCACTTTTTAGCTAAAATCATCCTACGGGGCCTAACTGCATATGCTAAAGCCTGCCTATTTTGAATGGTCTAGTGGCCCCTGCAACCTCCAAAAATATCAGGACTTACTTCCCCAATAACCTGCTATCTCACCCCTGAAATACATACTTATTCACCCTATTTTGTTAATTGGACTCATTTCTCATTTGAAATGCCCATTTTTGGGGGGCCAGAAATGTGCGTCTTTAAAAGGTGATTTCTACGATATCCCACTTTTGCGCGTCGGACCTCAACTTTTCCCGTAAACGCAGAAAAAACGCAATTTTCAGGAGAAACGAGACAGACATCCCCTCCCTCTGCCACCCACCCGCCCAACTGACAGCCAGCCATTAGACATGCACAGATAGTTCTGAGGGTCTGTCTGTGATGTCATAAAGGGCCTGCTGATCAATGGGCAGCTTTCTGATTGGCTGCTGTATTAGATTGACAGATGGAAGCTGGCAGCTGATTGGCTGTCTAGCCTAAAGTGCTTTACACACCTCCCTGATGGTACCACTCGCTAAGACTCCACCTCAGCTCATTGGGTAATGAAAAATTTAGAACAATTGATGGATGAAAGCAGGCAGGCCGGCCATATTGGGACGCTCAGTGGACTTGTTTAATGCAATGCACCTTTGTATATTCACATGCATTCGCTTCATGCTGTAACCACTGTGCATAAAATTTTGGAAACATGGCATACAGTGTATCATTTGGTGTCTAAGTCATGTTTCCCATATTTTCCCTTCCCAGATACAAGCCCGTTTGAGTGTTTGGGGCACTTTTTAGCTAAAATCATCCTACAGGGCCTAACTGCATATGCTAAAGCCTGCCTTTTTTGAATGGTGTAGTTGCCCCTGCAACCTCCAAAAATATCAAGATTTACTTCCCCAATAACCTGCTAACTCACCCCTGAAATACATACTTATTCACCCTATTTTGTTCATAGGACTCATTTCTCATTTGAAATGCCCATTTTTGGGGGGCCAGAAATGTGCGTCTTTAAAAGGTGATTTCTACGATACCCCACTTTTGCGCGTCGGACCTCAACTTTTCCCGTAAACGCAGAAAAACCGCAATTTTCAGGAGAAACGAGACAGACATCCCCTCCCTCTGCCACCCACCCGCCCAACTGACAGCCAGCCATTAGACATGCACAGATAGTTCTGAGGGTCTGTGTAGAGTTTTATTTTAGGGATCATATATCTCTCTTAGCCCAATAATGGTTATTGAGATTGAAATATTATCTAAAATATATTTATTATATCTGGTATTGATATAACACATATATTTAACATCTGCAATTATATTCTAATAGACCTTACAATACAATATGCAGAGTACTTGTCATAATTTGATTCCCCAAATATGAGAGTTCGAGACTTGTAATTTTAGCTCCAATTGGAGGATTTTATTTATAGGCAAAACAAACCATACAGAATAATTTTAACACAGTAATTGATGTATATGCTATTATATATATATTTTTATACGCCTCCTTGCTTATATTACATTAAACAATTGACAAACTTAGATTGCTACAAAACTAACATAAAATGACATACTTACAAGTTACATGGGTATAGCTACCTATGATTCACCTCACCTCCTGCCCAGAGGCGTAACTAGAACTGTGTGGGCCCCATAGCAAAATTTATAATGGGGCCCCCCCTCCGCGGGTCTTTACCAGTGTCAGTTATTACCATCATATTATATGAAAAAAATGTTTCAATGACATTAGCCAACGTAATAATATTTTTTTTTATTTTGAAAATGATTTAATTACTACAATTTAAATAAAACATTTGAGAATGCAGATGTTGGATGCACTGAAGAATCCGATTCAGATTCTGCAAAACATAAATAAACCATTAGTAAATTACCTTATTTCATGTTTTTGTATATGTAGCACCAGGGCTATTTTTGTGCAGGCTCCAGCAGGAACTGTGGCCCTTATTCTAGTTCACTCTTTCTGACAAAATATTTCTTAGATGGACAAAACCTTTTGCACTGCAGGTGAGGCAGGTGTAAAACCCTACCCAAATCTAATTATCTCTGGACAAGTAACACCTGCCTCACCTGCAGTGCACATGGTTTTGTCCATCTAAGAAATATTTTGTCTGAAACAGTGAACTAGAATAAGGGTCTCAGTTCCTGCTGGAGCCTGCACAAAAATAGCCCTGCGTAGCACTATATAAAAAAAAAATATAGGCATTTGGAACTCACCTAAAACTATTAGGAGATCAGCAATTTCCCAACACTCCAAAAGCTTTGATAGAAGGTAATGAAACTTTCACTCTCATACAGAAAACCTAAACGCGATAAAATAAAAAAAACAATTAAGCACTATAGCATTTTGTTTATGTTCATGCATTCCTTCTTACACATTAAAATGCCAGTTTTTAAAAACTTACTTGAAACCAGGAGCAGATATATATCCTTATTCCCAGAGAATTACTTCACTTTAAACTTGTAACATAAATATATAATAATGAACCTGTAAAAAAAAAAAAAGAAAGAAAAGCAATCAAATTAATTTTGGTCTTTTCACTTATTTTAATGGTAAACATTTGTGTTCATTCTAGAACCCGCTATCTTTGAAAATCCATGCAGTTCCTCTTCCCTGCCTGGGGTGTCGTTGTCTGCTGTGGTGTTTCTAGCAGTGTGGTCTGCATATCAGCACTGATAAGCAAACCAAACTTGTGCTAGTAACACCACAGCAGACAGCGACATCCCAGGCAGGAAAGAGGAACTGCAAGGATTTTCAAAGATAGCGGGTGCTAGAATGAACACTAAGCATTATACATTTCCTTTAAAATAGAATAAGAGCTCAAAGGAAGTTGAATATAATGTATACTTACTGATTAACAAAACACTGGCATCAAACTGGAACTTGGAGTAATCTAAACAAGAGAATGACAATTAGAAATGCACTTAGATTTAGCTTTCCTTTTCCCCCATTCCTGTGTACAGCTGCCTCTGCACAAACGTATATAATTGTGTTTTCTCTTGTTTATAGAAAGGCACCACCAAGAACGTCAGAGACTAATTACTGTTAATAATATTGGCGAACATATGATTCACTATAAATTTAAGAGGAGGAACTTGTTTACCAGTAGCAGCAGCAGCTATAAACAGGCCTGGGGTAAAAGTAATATAAATACAGAGTGGTACATAAGTGTGGAAACACCCTTACAAAAAGGAAATTAATTTGTTTTAATGGCATTGTTAATAAAGTAAATACCTGCAAAAAGAAAACTCCATATATATATATATAACAGGATTACCTTCCCAATTAAAAGATTACAGTTGCATCCAAAATGGCTTATTTCAAGATGGCCTCCATACTGGTTAAATACACTAAAGTCTTTTCCGCCAACAACTGTAATATGTGTGTAGATGCTATATTAATATGTCCTTACTAATTTTCTCTTTATAAGGGTGTTTCACATTCATGGGACCACACTGTACATGAAAACCAGTATATTAACTTTGTTTTTTGAAAAACTGTGTTAGTTTAACTTAAAACTGTCAGAATAGTTCAACTGGAAACATGTTAGTAAAACTTTCCCAACTGTAGAAAAAAAACTTTCCAACTCCCAATTAACTTTTTACTCACATACAAGAGCATTACTCAGAAAATACATCGACGTGCTTTTACTTCAGCAAAACGTGTCACAATGTCATCCAGGTTTAGTTTTCTAGCCCTTTCATTTTCAATGCTTAGTACTGCAAGCCCAGAAAGTCTTTCTTCTGACATGCTGCTCCGCAAGTAACTTTTGATGAATTTTAGCTTAGAAAATGATCTTTCTGCACTTGCTACGGTCACCGGAAGGGTTAGGAAAAGCAGCAATGCTATGCACACATCTGGTAGTGTAGAAGAAAGAGCGCCATTTTCAACCAACAGGAGATGCGCAAGGTCTTTCACAGAGCAACATGTATAAATGTCCTCCTGAAGTGCAGATCTGAAGCTAAGGAGCTGACCAGGAAAGTCAGGTGATAGATCATTGTGGTATTTCAATTGAAGAGCTGATGCGGCATTGAATAGGTCATCATCTGATGTCAAAGCTAGTGTTGCAGGCTGAATGATTTCAAAGTTTTGGACAACCAGGTTTAGACCACGAAATCGGCTTGAGAGCTGTTGTGTTATTATGTCTAAACAACGATAAAAAACTGTAACTTTGAAGTGCTGCTCAGGATCTGCCAATCTCTCATCCACACACAACTCATCAAAGTGACGCTTAACACTGACAACTCTCTTGCTTTCAAAGTGTGTATGAATCCTCCACTTTTCTGCAAGAGCGACTGAGGTTTGCTTAGCAATATCAAAATTGCTTCGGAAAGTGGAAAGTGACTCCGCAGCATTCTTAATTAGCTGGGATGCTTTGGACAAATCCATGTCTTTGGCCTGAATCATTTTTGATACTGAATTCACACTGTTCAAAATTGTTGTCTGCAGGACAATCAGAAATACAAACTGGAAAGACTCCATTTTCTTTTTAATACTTGTGGCATCATCTCTTTCCTTTGTTTTCTTGGATAGTAGAATAATTTTGGACAATGCTTGCAAGATGTCTACAAACCGGAACCGCAAAGCAAGAAGAGAGTCATAACGCGATGACCAACGGGTAGGACATAGCTTTTTTAATGAGAGCGAGGATTCACTAGAAAATGTAGACAAAATTTCCCATCTCTGTATGCTTTCCCCAAAGAAGGTATACACGTGTTGAACCACAGCAAAAAAACTTTCTACTTCTTTGATTCCAGCAACTGAATCTTGTAGAACCAAATTAAGGTTGTGTGAGGCACAATGAACATACTGGGCACATTCTTCTTTCTGTAAAATTCGTGCCTGAACGCCAGAATAGATGCCACTCATTGTAGCTGCCCCATCATACCCCTGACCTCGACATCTATCTAATGATAGTCCCTTGGTTTCTATGCAAGCGATTATTTCTTTTTCCAGACCTGCAGCACTCTGATCTTTTATAGCATGGAAACCCAAAAACACTTCATTGATGTTAACAGAAGTTGCTCTCAGGCTTGCATCTCTGTCAATAGAAACATATCTGATAATCTGGCTCAACTGGTCAACTTTAGCTATGTCCTGAGTTGTATCCATGATTATCGAATAAAACTGGGCCTGTTTTATTTCGGTCACAATTTCTTTCTGTACCTTCTTTGACAAGATGGCTATAATTTCGTTTTGAATTTTTGGGCTTAGGTATTTCACAGAGCCATGGGGTAACTGTAGTAGCTCCTTTAGAATAGGATCATAATCCGCAAGCAACTCTATAATGGAAAGGAAATTACCATTATTTATGGAGCCTAATTGCTCACGGTGACCCCTAAAAGCTAAATTAGCCATTGCCATAGTTAGGGTCACATTAATAATCCTGTGAAGAACCTTCCGCCAAAAACTTTGTTCTTGTCGTATTTGATTCTCAGATGTTTCATCAAGCGTCCCCTTCTTCCTCCATTGGTCATAGACCATGCAGGCGTCAATGTGAGCTTTTGAGTTTTCATGAGCCTGAATTTTTGAGGACAAGCTGCGCCATTTGCGAATTCCTCTGGCCCAAGCAGGTTCAAAACCTTGCTTTTTACGATCCCCAAACAACCAGCATGGCTCACAGTATACTGCATTTAATTTTGGGGAGTAGCACAGCCAAGTAACTGGAAGTTTAAGTCCAGTTTTAGTGACTCTTTCATAAAAGTGTGCCGAGAAGCATCTCCTATTTTGCCTGTCTCTTGGAAATGGACCAGGCGGTCTGCAAGGACCATTGGCAATTATAAAATGCTTAACACTGGGGTCCATGATTGTAACAGGGTAATTAGCCCTATCAGTTATAAAACGTTCAGCAACAGTATTACAATCTATTCCATCAGGAGTTGACTTTTCAGCTTGTTCCCCAGTGAACACTGGTTCTGGAGTTGAATGTGCCGCTTGTTCCCCAGTGAACACTAATTCAGATAGTCCGGATGTGCTATATTCACTTTCCACAAGCTCTGCAACACTACTACATCCACTGACTCCTGCTTTTGATACGTCATGAACATGCATAGGAGACTGGCTGGAATGAGCGTATTCAGGATCAGTGGGGCTAACAGTATCTGAAATAACCTCAGCAGAAATTACTTGAGACTTTTCAACTGTATCTTTAGCAGATGAAAAAAAAGTGCTTATTTTAGGAATTTTTTGGATTCTTAAACTGTCTTCCCTTTTCTTTTTACGTTTCTGTGCACCACTCTGATGTTGGTAATTTGACATTATGAAAATGTTTTCTACAGAAAAGTGAAAAAAGAAGAGTACGCATATACATATATATTTGTATCTATCTCAAAAATGTTCACAGTAATGCCTATTACCTTCACACACCCATTACATATATTATACGACATGCCATAATGCCCATTACATATATTATACGACATGCCATAATGCCCATTACATATAATAACACAAACCGTGATGCCCATTACATATTATGTCTTATATGTTCAGCTTACCTACGTGCTCATTGCTATAAGTTTCATGCTTGATGCCAGGGTTGCATGCTCTTTGCCAGGGGGTTAACATGCTGTGCCAGGGGTAAATGTTTATTGCCAGGGGGTTAACATGCTGTGCCAGGGGTAAATGTTCATTGCCAGGGGGTTAACATGCTGTGCCAGGGGTAAATGTTCATTGCCAGGGGGTTAACATGCTGTGCCAGGGGTAAATGTTCATTGCCAGGGGGTTAACATGCTGTGCCAGGGGTAAATGTTCATTGCCAGGGGGTTAACATGCTGTGCCAGGGGTAAATGTTCATTGCCAGGGGGTTAACATGCTGTGCCAGGGGTAAATGTTCATTGCCAGGGGGTAAACATGCTGTGCCAGGGGTAAATGTTCATTGCCAGGGGGTAAACATGCTGTGCCAGGGGTAAATGTTCATTGCCAGGGGTTAAACATGCTGTGCCAGGGGTAAATGTTCATTGCCAGGGGTTTAACATGCTGTGCCAGGGGTAACTAAGCATTGCCAGGGCTTTAACATGCTGCCATGGGGGGACAACAGTAAATGCAGAGCAGAGAGATCATAAATCCACCTGGCTAAGAGCAGGACAGGTCCGCCGTGGCAATTTGAAAACTAGCGCCAGATCCTGAGACATGCGTAACTCACGGTCTGACAATCAGGAGCTGTGGCTCCAGATTGGCAGCAGACCTGCAGACTCATACAGCCACCGGCTGGATTGATGAACTCTGTCTGGCTCTTACAGCAAGCGCATCAGGCAACGACTAGATTCTGCTTCCTCTCCAAAAAAATCTGGTCGCCGCAGGGATCTGGCGCCTGGAGTTTGTCAAGCCCTAGTATAGCGCAACATATTCTGTAGCGCTTTACAATTGGAAATAACAGTCATAAAACAAAGTGGGTAGGAACAAAGACAGAGGTAGGAGGGCCCTGCTTGCAAGCTTAATTTTAGCAGACATAAAGCAATAAATACGAATATTTAAGAAATCTGTAACCCAAATTCAACCACAGTCCTATTTATCCTGAGAAATGGATTATTGGGAGTTCAATAGTTATAAAACACGCTGTGACATTTCAAAAAAGATAATTATAAATGTTCTTTACTTACAGCCTGTTTCTTCTTTCAATAAATGAGTCTTGAAATTCACAATTGATGAATCTGAGAAAAGCACATTGAAATAGTTCACTTTCATATAAGAATTTTATCTATGAATGTATTATGAATAATTGCTCAATTTCATGCTGAATTACACAGATTGCAAACTCTACTGGGGCAGGGACAATGTAAATGGACAAATATTTTCTATAAATACTGTATACACTCCTGAACATTGTAAATCTCAAAAAGAATGTGCAAAGAGTACCAGTGTGCCCCTTCAATAGATATTTTAAAAAAAAAAAGTGTGCTTTGTTTCAAGGGGTAATGGCCCTCACACAAATTGTCACACATAGCAATGCCCGCCATTACACATTATGCGACACACCGCAACGCCCATTACACATTATGCAACACACCGTAATGCCCATTACGCAACACAACGCAGTAACCATTACACATTATGCGACCCATCTAAGTGCCCACCATTACACATTATGTGACCCATTTCAGTGCCCACCACTACACATTATGCGACCCACCTCAATGCCCGCCATTACTCATTATGCAAAACACAGTAATGCCCATAACATAACGCAGTGCCCATTACACATTATGCGGCCCACCACAGTGCCCACCATTACACATCATGCAAGTCGCATAATGTGTGGGCACTGAGGTCACGGGTCACATAATGCAACCCACCTCAGTGCCCACCATTACACATTATGCAACCCACCTCAGTGCCCACCATTACACATTATGCAAGTCGCATAATGTGTAATGGTGGGCACTGAGGTGGGTCACATAATGCGACCTACCTCAGAGCCCACCATTACACATTAAGCGACCCACGTATGCAGAAAAATGCAGCAATAAATTATAACATTATTTGCCCAGCTCACCAGAAATAATAGATGCCCATAACACCGTGATGCCCATATCATAATGCAGTGCCCATTACACATTATGCGGCCCATCACAGTGCCCGCCATTACACATTATGCAACCCACCTCAGTGCCCACCATTACACATTATGCAAGTCGCATAATGTGTAATGGTGGGCACTGAGGTGGGTCACATAATGCGACCTACCTCAGTGCCCACTATTACACATTATGCAACCCACCTCAGTGCCCACCATTACACATTATGCAAGTCGCATAATGTGTAATGGTGGGCACTGAGGTGGGTCACATAATGCGACCTACCTCAGTGCCCACCATTACACATTATGCAACCCACCTCAGTGCCCACCATTACACATTATGCAAGTCGCATAATGTGTAATGGTGGGCACTGAGGTGGGTCACATAATGCGACCTACCTCAGTGCCCACCATTACACATTATGCAACCCACCTCAGTGCCCACCATTACACATTATGCAAGTCGCATAATGTGTAATGGTGGGCACGGAGGTGGGTCACATAATGCGACCTACCTCAGTGCCCACCATTACACATTATGCAACCCACCTCAGTGCCCACCATTACACATTATGCAAGTCGCATAATGTGTAATGGTGGGCACTGAGGTGGGTCACATAATGCGACCTACCTCAGTGCCCACTATTACACATTATGCAACCCACCTCAGTGCCCACCATTACACATTATGCAAGTCGCATAATGTGTAATGGTGGGCACTGAGGTGGGTCACATAATGCGACCTACCTCAGTGCCCACCATTACACATTATGCAACCCACCTCAGTGCCCACCATTACACATTATGCAAGTCGCATAATGTGTAATGGTGGGCACTGAGGTGGGTCACATAATGCGACCTACCTCAGTGCCCACCATTACACATTATGCAACCCACCTCAGTGCCCACCATTACACATTATGCAAGTCGCATAATGTGTAATGGTGGGCACGGAGGTGGGTCACATAATGCGACCTACCTCAGTGCCCACCATTACACATTATGCAACCCACCTCAGTGCCCACCATTACACATTATGCAAGTCGCATAATGTGTAATGGTGGGCACTGAGGTGGGTCACATAATGCGACCTACCTCAGTGCCCACCATTACACATTATGCAACCCACCTCAGTGCCCACCATTACACATTATGCAAGTCGCATAATGTGTAATGGTGGGCACGGAGGTGGGTCACATAATGCGACCTACCTCAGTGCCCACCATTACACATTATGTAACCCACCTCAGTGCCCACCATTACACATTATGCAAGTCGCATAATGTGTAATGGTGGGCACTGAGGTGGGTCACATAATGCGACCCACCTCAGAGTCCACCATTACACATTATGCGACCCACGTAGGCAGAAAAATGCAGCAATAAATGATAAAATGAATGCCAGCCAGCTCACCAGAAATAATAGATGCTTTTTCACTCCCAACTGCAGCCGGATCCGGATGATGAATCTGGATCCCTTTGTGCCAGCGTCCTCCTTGCACGTGGGTCCAGGCAGCACTCAGCAGGCACGTGAGGTTGAGGGTCCACCCTTCCGGATTCGCGAGATGATGACGTCATCATCTCGCGCGTCTTTCCCCTATACGCGCGGCCAGGCTTGCAGAGTATGCAGCAGCAGCAGCACAGCGTGCACAAACTCGCGAGATGATGACGTCATCATCTCGCGAGTCTCTCTCCCTCATCAGCACAGTACAAGCGGCCGGGCACGGGGCTATAACCAGCAGCAGCATCAGCTGCTGCTGCAGCAGAAAACCCGCGAGATGATGACGCTTCATCTCGCGGGTCAAAGGGTACTTCGTCTGCGTCCACCCCTGCCTGACTTCTCCCCCGGCCAGCCCAGAGCACCTCACAGTGGGGCTAAAATGGCGGACGGCGCCGGCGATAGTATTATATTGGCGGTCAGTGCACTGACGGTGCAGGGAGTGCTTGCTTGCTGTCTATGGGGCCCGGGCCCCCCCACCCGCCGGGCCCCATAGCAGCTGCACTCCCTGCACCCACGGTAGTTCCGCCACTGCTCCTGCCCATTGCTTATTTATTCCATTCTTTCTCTTGCTTCTCTCTCACATCTCTCCTCCTGACTCTGAATGGGTTTCTTGCCGACTGTCCGTGTGTCTGTGAGTGTCTGTGTGTGTGAGAGTGAATGTCTACTCTATCTCTCTCCTTATATCCCAAATACATGAATTGAAGTTCCCTGTTCTCATGACGTTATTGAATTTATGGATGCTAATGGTGACAGGGTCTCATGCTTGTCTGGACTCTAGTGGTAATCTCCTTTGCGAGATCTCCTGTTCTGGTCTCTCCCTGTGCATCAATCTATTTTACACTCTTGTTGTCAAAATACACAATAGTGTCCTGTCTGTCCTGCAAAGTAACTTGGATGATGTACTAGCAGCTACATTCTCCAGATGGCTGGGGTCTGGCCCATAGTGTATACATTGCTTACTCCTTACAGCACAGACTACCTAAATACAAATATTGCTACATTCTGTAAACATTTAAATGATATACATATTCAATTTATAGCTACATTACTTTATAGTATCAAAATAATATTCAATTTCTATGCAAACAAAATTATATATGGTAACAGTTGTCTGTGATGTCATAAAGGGCCTGCTGATCAATGGGCAGCTTTCTGATTGGCTGCTGTATTTGATTGACAGATGGAAGCTGGCAGCTGATTGGCTGTCTAGACTAAAGTGCTTTACAAACCTCCCTGATGGTACCACTGGCTAAGACTACACCTCAGCTCATTGGGTAATGAAAAATTTAGAACAATTGATGGATGAAAGCAGGCAGGCCGGCCATTTTGGGACGCTCATTGGACTTGTTTAATGCAATGCACCTTTGTATTTTCACATGCATTCGCTTCATACTGTAACCACTGTGCATAAAAATTTGGAAACATGGCATACAGTGTATCATTTGGTGTCTAAGTCATGTTTCCCATATTTTCCCTTCCCAGATACAAGCCCGTTTGAGTGTTTGGGGCACTTTTTAGCTAAAATCATCCTACAGGGCCTAACTGCATATGCTAAAGCCTGCCTATTTTGAATGGTGTAGTGGCCCCTGCAACCTCCAAAAATATCAGGACTTACTTCCCCAATAACCTGCTAACTCACCCCTGAAATACATACTTATTCACCCTATTTTGTTCATTGGACTCATTTCTCATTTGAAATGCCCATTTTTGGGGAGCCAGAAATGTGCGTCTTTAAAAGGTGATTTCTACGATAATCCAATTTTGCGCGTCGGACCTCAACTTTTCCCGTAAACGCAGAAAAACCGCAATTTTCAGGAGAAACGAGACAGACATCCCCTCCCTCTGCCACCCACCCGCCCAACTGAAAGCCAGCCATTAGATATGCACAGATAGTTCTGAGGGTCTGTCTGTGATGTCATAAAGGGCCTGCTGATCAATGGGCAGCTTTCTGATTGGCTGCTGTATTTGGTTGACAGATGGAAGCTGGCAGCTGATTGGCTGTCTAGCCTAAAGTGCTTTACACACCTCCCTGATGGTACCACTGGCTAAGACTCCACCTCAGCTCATTGGGTAATGAAAAATGTAGAACAATTGATGGATGAAAGCAGGCAGGCCGGCCATTTTGGGATGCTCATTGGACTTGTTTAATGCAATGCACCTTTGTATTTTCACATGCATTCGCTTCATGCTGTAACCACTGTGCATAAAAATTTGGAAACATGGCATACAGTGTATTATTTGGTGTCTAAGTCATGTTTCCCATATTTTCCCTTCCCAGATACAAGCCCGTTTGAGCGTTTGGGGCACTTTTTAGCTAAAATCATCCTACAGGGCCTAACTGCATATGCTAAAGCCTGCCTATTTTGAATGGTCTAGTGGCCCCTGCAACCTCCAAAAATATCAGGATTTTCTTCCCCAATAACCTGCTAACTCACCCCTGAAATACCTACTTATTCACCCTATTTTGTTAATTGGACTCATTTCTCATTTGAAATGCCCATTTTTTGGGGGCCATAAATGTGCGTCTTTAAAAGGTGATTTCTACGAGACCCCACTTTTGCGCGTCGGACCTAAACTTTTCCCGTAAACGCAGAAAAACCACAATTTTCAGGAGAAACGAGACAGACATCCCCTCCCTCTGCCACCCACCCGCCCAACTGACAGCCAGCCATTAGACATGCACAGATAGTTCTGAGGGTCTGTCTGTGATGTCATAAAGGGCCTGCTGATCAATGGGCAGCTTTCTGATTGGCTGCTGTATTTGATTGACAGATGGAAGCTGGCAGCTGATTGGCTGTCTAGCCTAAAGTGCTTTACACACCTCCCTGATGGTACCACTGGCTAAGACTCAACCTCAGCTCATTGGGTAATGAAAAATTTAGAACAATTGATGGATGAAAGCAGGCAGGCCGGCCATTTTGGGACGCTCATTGGACTTGTTTAATGCAATGCACCTTTGTATTTTCACATGCATTCGCTTCATGCTGTAACCACTGTGCATAAAAATTTGGAAACATGGCATACAGAGTATCATTTGGTGTCTAAGTCATGTTTCCCATGTTTTTCCTTCCCAGATACTAGCCCGTTTGAGTGTTTGGGGCACTTTTTAGCTAAAATCATCCTACGGGGCCTAACTGCATATGCTAAAGCCTGCCTATTTTGAATGGTCTAGTGGCCCCTGCATCCTCCAAAAATATCAGGACTTACTTCCCCAATAACCTGCTATCTCACCCCTGAAATACATACTTATTCACCCTATTTTGTTAATTGGACTCATTTCTCATTTGAAATGCCCATTTTTGGGGGGCCAGAAATGTGCGTCTTTAAAAGGTGATTTCTACGATATCCCACTTTTGCGCGTCGGACCTCAACTTTTCCCGTAAACGCAGAAAAAACGCAATTTTCAGGAGAAACGAGACAGACATCCCCTCTCTCTGCCACCCACCCGCCCAACTGACAGCCAGCCATTAGACATGCCCAGATAGTTCTGAGGGTCTGTCTGTGATGTCATAAAGGGCCTGCTGATCAATGGGCAGCTTTCTTATTGGCTGCTGTATTAGATTGACAGATGGAAGCTGGCAGCTGATTGGCTGTCTAGCCTAAAGTGCTTTACACACCTCCCTGATGGTACCACTCGCTAAGACTCCACCTCAGCTCATTGGGTAATGAAAAATTTAGAACAATTGATGGATGAAAGCAGGCAGGCCGGCCATTTTGGGACGCTCATTGGACTTGTTTAATGCAATGCACCTTTGTATTTTCACATGCATTCGCTTCATACTGTAACCACTGTGCATAAAAATTTGGAAACATGGCATACAGTGTATCATTTGGTGTCTAAGTCATGTTTCCCATATTTTCCCTTCCCAGATACAAGCCCGTTTGAATGTTTGGGGCACTTTTTAGCTAAAATCATCCTACGGGGCCTAACTGCATATGCTAAAGCCTGCCTATTTTGAATGGTCTAGTGGCCCCTGCAACCTCCAGAATTATCAGGACTTACTTCCCCAATAACCTGCTAACTCACCCCTGAAATACATACTTATTCACCCTATTTTGTTAATTGGACTCATTTCTCATTTGAAATGCCCATTTTTGGGGGGCCAGAAATGTGCGTCTTTAAAAGGTGATTTCTACGATACCCCACTTTTGCGCGTCGGACCTCAACTTTTCCCGTAAACGCAGAAAAAACGCAATTTTCAGGAGAAACGAGACAGACATCCCCTCCCTCTGCCACCCACCCGCCCAACTGACAGCCAGCCATTAGACATGCACAGATAGTTCTGAGGGTCTGTCTGTGATGTAATAAAGGGCCTGCTGATCAATGGGCAGCTTTCTGATTGGCTGCTGTATTTGATTGACAGATGGAAGCTGGCAGCTGATTGGCTGTCTAGCCTAAAGTGCTTTACACACCTCCCTGATGGTACCACTGGCTAAGACTCCACCTCAGCTCATTGGGTAATGAAAAATTTAGAACAATTGATGGATGAAAGCAGGCAGGCCGGCCATTTTGGGACGCTCATTGGACTTGTTTAATGCAATGCACCTTTGTATTTTCACATGCATTCGCTTCATGCTGTAACCACTGTGCATAAAAATTTGGAAACATGGCATACAGAGTATCATTTGGTGTCTAAGTCATGTTTCCCATGTTTTTCCTTCCCAGATACTAGCCCGTTTGAGTGTTTGGGGCACTTTTTAGCTAAAATCATCCTACGGGGCCTAACTGCATATGCTAAAGCCTGCCTATTTTGAATGGTCTAGTGGCCCCTGCATCCTCCAAAAATATCAGGACTTACTTCCCCAATAACCTGCTATCTCACCCATGAAATACATACTTATTCACCCTATTTTGTTAATTGGACTCATTTCTCATTTGAAATGCCCATTTTTGGGGGGCCAGAAATGTGCGTCTTTAAAAGGTGATTTCTACGATATCCCACTTTTGCGCGTCGGACCTCAACTTTTCCCGTAAACGCAGAAAAAACGCAATTTTCAGGAGAAACGAGACAGACATCCCCTCCCTCTGCCACCCACCCGCCCAACTGACAGCCAGCCATTAGACATGCCCAGATAGTTCTGAGGGTCTGTCTGTGATGTCATAAAGGGCCTGCTGATCAATGGGCAGCTTTCTTATTGGCTGCTGTATTAGATTGACAGATGGAAGCTGGCAGCTGATTGGCTGTCTAGCCTAAAGTGCTTTACACACCTCCCTGATGGTACTACTCGCTAAGACTCCACCTCAGCTCATTGGGTAATGAAAAATTTAGAACAATTGATGGATGAAAGCAGGCAGGCCGGCCATTTTGGGACGCTCAGTGGACTTGTTTAATGCAATGCACCTTTGTATATTCACATGCATTCGCTTCATGCTGTAACCACTGTGCATAAAAATTTGGAAACATGGCATACAGTGTATCATTTGGTGTCTAAGTCATGTTTCCCATATTTTCCCTTCCCAGATACAAGCCCGTTTGAGTGTTTGGGGCACTTTTTAGCTAAAATCATCCTACAGGGCCTAACTGCATATGCTAAAGCCTGCCTATTTTGAATGGTGTAGTTGCCCCTGCAACCTCCAAAAATATCAGGATTTACTTCCCCAATAACCTGCTAACTCACCCCTGAAATACATACTTATTCACCCTATTTTGTTAATTGGACTCATTTCTCATTTGAAATGCCCATTTTTGGGGGGCCAGAAATGTGCGTCTTTAAAAGGTGATTTCTACGATACCCCACTTTTGCGCGTCGGACCTCAACTTTTCCCGTAAACGCAGAAAAACAGCAATTTTCAGGAGAAACGAGACAGACATCCCCTCCCTCTTCCACCCACCCGCCCAACTGACAGCCAGCCATTAGACATGCACAGATAGTTCTGAGGGTCTGTCTGTGATGTCATAAAGGGCCTGCTGATCAATGGGCAGCTTTCTGATTGGCTGCTGTATTTGATTGACAGATGGAAGCTGGCAGCTGATTGGCTGTCTAGCCTAAAGTGCTTTACACACCTCCCTGATGGTACCACTGGCTAAGACTCCACCTCAGCTCATTGGGTAATGAAAAATTTAGAACAATTGATGGATGAAAGCAGGCAGGCCGGCCATTTTGGGACGCTCATTGGACTTGTTTAATGCAATGCACCTTTGTATTTTCACATGCATTCGCTTCATGCTGTAACCACTGTGCATAAAAATTTGGAAACATGGCATACAGAGTATTATTTGGTGTCTAAGTCATGTTTCCCATGTTTTTCCTTCCCAGATACTAGCCCGTTTGAGTGTTTGGGGCACTTTTTAGCTAAAATCATCCTACGGGGCCTAACTGCATATGCTAAAGCCTGCCTATTTTGAATGGTCTAATGGCCCCTGCAACCTCCAAAAATATCAGGACTTACTTCCCCAATAACCTGCTATCTCACCCCTGAAATACATACTTATTCACCCTATTTTGTTAATTGGACTCATTTCTCATTTGAAATGCCCATTTTTGGGGGGCCAGAAATGTGCGTCTTTAAAAGGTGATTTCTACGATACCTCACATTTGCGCGTCGGACCTCAACTTTTCCCGTAAACGCAGAAAAAACGCAATTTTCAGGAGAAACGAGACAGACATCCCCTCCCTCTGCCACCCACCCGCCCAACTAAAAGCCAGCCATTAGACATGCACAGATAGTTCTGAGGGTCTGTCTGTGATGTCATAAAGGGCCTGCTGATCAATGGGCAGCTTTCTGATTGGCTGCTGTATTTGATTGACAGATGGAAGCTGGCAGCTGATTGGCTGTCTAGCCTAAAGTGCTTTACACACCTCCCTGATGGTACCACTGGCTAAGACTCCACCTCAGCTCATTGGGTAATGAAAAATTTAGAACAATTGATGGATGAAAGCAGGCAGGCCGGCCATTTTGGGACGCTCATTGGACTTGTTTAATGCAATGCACCTTTGTATTTTCACATGCATTCACTTCATGCTGTAACCACTGTGCATACAAATTTGGAAACATGGCATACAGTGTATCATTTGGTGTCTAAGTCATGTTTCCTATATTTTCCCTTCCCAGATACAAGCCCGTTTGAGTGTTTGGGGCACTTTTTAGCTAAAATCATCCTACAGGGCCTAACTGCATATGCTAAAGCCTGCCTATTTTGAATGGTGTAGTTGCCCCTGCAACCTCCAAAAATATCAGGATTTACTTCCCCAATAACCTGCTAAATCACCCCTGAAATACATACTTATTCACCCTATTTTGTTAATTGGACTCATTTCTCATTTGAAATGCCCATTTTTTGGGGGCCAGAAATGTGCGTCTTTAAAATGTGATTTCTACGAGACCCCACTTTTGCGCGTTGGACCTCAACTTTTCCCGTAAACGCAGAAAAACCGCAATTTTCAGGAGAAACGAGACAGACATCCCCTCCCTCTGCCACCCACCCGCCCAACTGACAGCCAGCCATTAGACATGCACAGATAGTTCTGAGGGTCTGTCTGTGATGTCATAAAGGGCCTGCTGATCAATGGGCAGCTTTCTGATTGGCTGCTGTATTTGATTGACAGATAGAAGCTGGCAGCTGATTGGCTGTCTAGCCTAAAGTGCTTTACACACCTCCCTGATGGTACCACTGGCTAAGACTCCACCTCAGCTCATTGGGTAATGAAAAATTTAGAACAATTGATGGATGAAAGCAGGCAGGCCGGCCATTTTGGGACGCTCATTGGACTTGTTTAATGCAATGCACCTTTGTATTTTCACATGCATTCAGTTCATGCTGTAACCACTGTGCATAAAAATTTGGAAACATGGCATACAGTGTATCATTTGGTGTCTAAGTCATGTTTCCCATATTTTCCCTTCCCAGCTACAAGCCCGTTTGAGTGTTTGGGGCACTTTTTAGCTAAAATCATCCTACAGGGCCTAACTGCATATGCTAAAGCCTGCCTATTTTGAATGGTGTAGTGGCCCCTGCAACCTCCAAAAATATCAGGACTTACTTCCCCAATAACCTGCTAACTCACCCCTGAAATACATACTTATTCACCCTATTTTGTTCATTGGACTAATTTCTCATTTAAAATGCCCATTTTTGGGGAGCCAGAAATGTCCGTCTTTAAAAGTTGATTTCTACGATACCCCACTTTTGCGCGTCGGACCTCAACTTTTCCCGTAAACGCAGAAAAAACGCAATTTTCAGGAGAAACGAGACAGACATCCCCTCCCTCTGCCACCCACCCGCCCAACTGAAAGCCAGCCATTAGACATGCACAGATAGTTCTGAGGGTTTGTCTGTGATGTCATAAAGGGCCTGCTGATCAATGGGCAGCTTTCAAATTGGCTGCTGTATTTGATTGACAGATGGAAGCTGGCAGCTGATTGGCTGTCTAGCCTAAAGTGCTTTACACACCTTCCTGATGGTACCACTGGCTAAGACTCCACCTCAGCTCATTGGGTAATGAAAAATTTAGAACAATTGATGGATGAAAGCAGGCAGGCCGGCCATTTTGGGACGCTCATTGGACTTGTTTAATGCAGTGCACCTTTGTATTTTCACATGCATTCGCTTCATGCTGTAACCACTGTGCATAAAAATTTGGAAACATGGCATATAGTGTATCATTTGGTGTCTAAGTCATGTTTCCCATATTTTCCCTTCCCAGATACAAGCCCGTTTGAGTGTTTGGGGCACTTTTTAGCTAAAATCATCCTACAGGGCCTAACTGCATATGCTAAAGCCTGCCTATTTTGAATGGTGTAGTGGCCCCTGCAACCTCCAAAAATATCAGGACTTACTTCCCCAATAACCTGCTAACTCACCCCTGAAATACATACTTATTCACCCTATTTTGTTCATTGGACTCATTTCTCATTGGAAATGCCCATTTTTTGGGGGCCAGAAATGTGCTTCTTTAAAAGGTGATTTCTACGAGACCCCACTTTTGCGTGTTGGACCTCAACTTTTCCCGTAAACGCAGAAAAACCGCAATTTTCAGGAGAAACGAGACAGACATCCCCTCCCTCTGCCACCCACCCGCCCAACTGACAGCTAGCCATTAGACATGCACAGATAGTTCTGATTGTCTGTCTGTGATGTCATAAAGGGCCTGCTGATCAATGGGCAGCTTTCTGATTGGCTGCTGTATTTGATTAACAGATGGAAGCTGGCAGCTGATTGGCTGTCTAGCCTAAAGTGCTTTACACACCTCCCTCTTGGTACCACTGGCTAAGACTACACCTCAGCTCATTAGGTAATGAAAAATTTAGAACAATTGATGGATGAAAGCAGGCAGGCCATCCATTTTGGGACGCTCATTGGACTTGTTTAATGCAATGCACCTTTGTATTTTCACATGCATTCGCTTCATGCTGTAACCACTGTGCATAAAAATTTGGAAACATGGCATATAGTGTATCATTTGGTGTCTAAGTCATGTTTCCCATATTTTCCCTTCCCAGATACAAGCCCGTTTGAGTGTTTGGGGCACTTTTTAGCTAAAATCATCCTACAGGGCCTAACTGCATATGCTAAAGAGTGCCTATTTTGAATGGTGTAGTTGCCCCTGCAACCTCCAAAAATATCAGGATTTACTTCCCCAATAACCTGCTAACTCACCCCTGAAATACATACTTATTCACCCTATTTTGTTCATTGGACTCATTTCTCATTTGAAATGCCCATTTTTGGGGGGCCAGAAATGTGCGTCTTTAAAAGGTGATTTCTACGATACCCCACTTTTGCGCGTCGGACCTCAACTTTTCCCGTAAACGCAGAAAAACCGCAATTTTCAGGAGAAACGAGACAGACATCCCCTCCCTCTGCCACCCACCCGCCCAACTGACAGCCAGCCATTAGACATGCACAGATAGTTCTGAGGGTCTGTCTGTGATGTCATAAAGGGCCTGCTGATCAATGGGCAGCTTTCTGATTGGCTGCTGTATTTGATTGACAGATGGAAGCTGGCAGCTGATTGGCTGTCTAGCCTAAAGTGCTTTACACACCTCCCTGATGGTACCACTGGCTAAGACACCACCTCAGCTCATTGGGTAATGAAAAATTTAGAACAATTGATGGATGAAAGCAGGCAGGCCGGCCATTTTGGGACGCTCATTGGACTTGTTTAATGCAATGCACCTTTGTATTTTCACATGCATTCGCTTCATGCTGTAACCACTGTGCATAAAAATTTGGAAACATGGCATACAGTGTATCATTTGGTGTCTAAGTCATGTTTCCCATATTTTCCCTTCCCAGATACAAGCCCGTTTGAGTGTTTGGGGCACTTTTTAGCTAAAATCATCCTACAGGGCCTAACTGCATATGCTAAAGCCTGCCTATTTTGAATGGTGTAGTGGCCCCTGCAACCTCCAAAAATATCAGGACTTACTTCCCCAATAACCTGCTAACTCACCCCTGAAATACATACTTATTCACCCTATTTTGTTCATTGGACTCATTTCTCATTTAAAATGCCCATTTTTGGGGAGCCAGAAATGTGCGTCTTTAAAAGGTGATTTCTACGATACCCCACTTTTGCGCGTCGGACCTCAACTTTTCCCGTAAACGCAGAAAAAACGCAATTTTCAGGAGAAACGAGACAGACATCCCCTCCCTCTGCCACCTACCCGCCCAACTGAAAGCCAGGCTTTAGACATGCACAGATAGTTCTGAGGGTTTGTCTGTGATGTCATAAAGGGCCTGCTGATCAATGGGCAGCTTTCAAATTGGCTGCTGTATTTGATTGACAGATGGAAGCTGGCAGCTGATTGGCTGTCTAGCCTAAAGTGCTTTATACACCTTCCTGATGGTACCACTGGCTAAGACTCCACCTCAGCTCATTGGGTAATGAAAAATTTAGAACAATTGATGGATGAAAGCAGGCAGGCCGGCCATTTTGGGACGCTCATTGGACTTGTTTAATGCAATGCACCTTTGTATTTTCACATGCATTCGCTTCATGCTGTAACCACTGTGCATAAAAATTTGGAAACATGGCATATAGTGTATCATTTGGTGTCTAAGTCATGTTTCCCATATTTTCCCTTCCCAGATACAAGCCCGTTTGAGTGTTTGGGGCACTTTTTAGCTAAAATCATCCTACAGGGCCTAACTGCATATGCTAAAGCCTGCCTATTTTGAATGGTGTAGTGGCCCCTGCAACCTCCAAAAATATCAGGACTTACTTCCCCAATAACCTGCTAACTCACCCCTGAAATACATACTTATTCACCCTATTTTGTTCATTGGACTCATTTCTCATTGGAAATGCCCATTTTTTGGGGGCCAGAAATGTGCTTCTTTAAAAGGTGATTTCTACGAGACCCCACTTTTGCGCGTTGGACCTCAACTTTTCCCGTAAACGCAGAAAAACCGCAATTTTCAGGAGAAACGAGACAGACATCCCCTCCCTCTGCCACCCACCCGCCCAACTGACAGCTAGCCATTAGACATGCACAGATAGTTCTGATTGTCTGTCTGTGATGTCATAAAGGGCCTGCTGATCAATGGGCAGCTTTCTGATTGGCTGCTGTATTTGATTGACAGATGGAAGCTGGCAGCTGATTGGCTGTCTAGCCTAAAGTGCTTTACACACCTCCCTGATGGTACCACTGGCTAAGACTACACCTCAGCTCATTAGGTAATGAAAAATTTAGAACAATTAATGGATGAAAGCAGGCAGGCCATCCATTTTGGGACGCTCATTGGACTTGTTTAATGCAATGCACCTTTGTATTTTCACATGCATTCGCTTCATGCTGTAACCACTGTGCATAAAAATTTGGAAACATGGCATATAGTGTATCATTTGGTGTCTAAGTCATGTTTCCCATATTTTCCCTTCCCAGATACTAGCCCGTTTGAGTGTTTGGGGCACTTTTTAGCTAAATCATCCTACAGGGCCTAACTGCATATGCTAAAGCCTGCCTATTTTGAATGGTGTAGTTGCCCCTGCAACCTCCAAAAATATCAGGATTTACTTCCCCAATAACCTGCTAACTCACCCCTGAAATACATACTTATTCACCCTATTTTGTTCATTGGACTCATTTCTCATTTGAAATGCCCATTTTTGGGGGGCCAGAAATGTGCGTCTTTAAAAGGTGATTTCTACGATACCCCACTTTTGCGCGTCGGACCTCAACTTTTCCCGTAAACGCAGAAAAACCGCAATTTTCAGGAGAAACGAGACAGACATCCCCTCCCTCTGCCACCCACCCGCCCAACTGACAGCCAGGCTTTAGACATGCACAGATAGTTCTGAGGGTTTGTCTGTGATGTCATAAAGGGCCTGCTGATCAATGGGCAGCTTTCTGATTGGCTGCTGTATTTGATTGACAGATGGAAGCTGGCAGCTGATTGGCTGTCTAGCCTAAAGTGCTTTACACACCTTCCTGATGGTACCACTGGCTAAGACTCCACCTCAGCTCATTGGGTAATGAAAAATTTAGAACAATTGATGGATGAAAGCAGGCAGGCAGGCCATTTTGGGACGCTCAGTGGACTTGTTTAATGCAATGCACCTTTGTATTTTTTTTTTTTTTTTTCCATCAATAAATTTTTATTAACAGAGAGTTTTATATGGGGTACAGAAGGAAGAAAAGGGGGGATACTTGGGGGGGGGGGGACAACATTCTGGGTTAAAAAACAGTACAATTTTGCAAATAAGATAGGTAGAACAAAACATATATAGAACATAGCTCAGATACACCGCTACGCAGAGCGGACTATCTACGAGGTAGGTAATATACTAGACATATCAGGACATATAGGACAGTACGGCAAACTGATATGAAATGAAATAAGCATTCCCTGATAGTCCCAGCTCTGTTAACTTGATCAGGCTGTTGTCTAGTACCTAAGGTGGGGATTCCGGGTCTGGGGTTTCATTTAAACTGAACGTAGTTGACTGCCCAGGGAGGTCAGGGGGGAGAAGTCTGGTCCCCGCTCCTTTTGTTATGTAAGTATGCCAAAGGGCCCATCTAGGGTGAGGTGGGGGGGGGTTGGTCGAGTGGGGTTGGTGACCGGTCTCCATGAGGTAGTGGTGATTAGTTTTTAAAATAACCTGGAGAGAGGAAGGCGGAGAGGGTTGCTTCCACTGTTGGGCAAGGTTTGCACGTGCCGCGATAAGAATGTGTCCGAGGACATATGTTTTCCCTGCCGGGAGTTCCCGGGGGTATACGTGGAATAGGGCTATGAGTGGGTCGGGTAGGAGGGATATCTGAATTACTATGGATATTAAACTAAATACCTCTCTCCAGTACTCCCTGAGCTTGGGACAAGACCAGAAAATGTGGAATATGTTACCCACATTTCCACATTGACGCCAGCACATGTTAGAGCAAGTTGGCCAGAAAGTATGTAGACGGTCGGGGGTCAGGTAGAGGCGGTTAATCAGTTTTATATGCATCTCCGAGTGATTGAGGCAGCGGGACATTGTATATGAGGATAGAAAGATCTTGCTCCACTGGGGGTTGGAGAGCTGGATGCCTAAATCCGTCTCCCATTTCTTATGAGCTGCCGTCTTGGTAAACGCAGGGGGGGTTATCAGGGTCCTATACCAAAAGGAAATATCTCCTTTGGAGATCGTCATAGAGGGGCGGGAGAGGACCGTTTGGTGGAGAGCTTCTGGGGGAGAGTATTTGGCAAAGTGTGAGTTCCACCAATGAATCAGCTGCAGGTAGTGATAGTACTCGTGGGAGGGGAGGGAGTATGTTTCTTGTAGGGTAGCGAAGGGTAGGATTGTGTTGGCGTTTAACACATCTCCTAGGGTTTTAATCCCATTACGTTTCCAGAGGTTCAGATCGAGATTGGGTATGAGTTTTGCCGCTGTAATGATTGGGAGAGTGGTGATAAGGGCAGGTGGGGCACGGAGATTGGAAAGTAGTTGGTCCCACACATGTAGGGTAGCAGATGTCGCCGGGAGTAGGGTTAGGAGGGGGGGTCTTATATGTTTTGGGATCTTTAGTAAGTCTGAGAGAGGGATGTGTGGGCAGTGAGATTGTTCGATGTCCACCCAGGCTCTGGAAGAGGGACTCTCAGAGTAATGTTTGGATGGGGCCAAGAGGCAGGCTGTCTGGTAGAGGGACAGATCGGGGAGGTCCAGTCCTCCGAATGCTCTCGGGAGAGACATTTTGGAGCGGGCCATAGCAGGGGGTTTTGTTGACCATACATATTTTGTTAGAATAGAGGTAGCCAATTGGAGGGATTTTTTCGGGAATACATAAGGGATGGTGCGGAACAGATACATAAGCTTGGGTAGGAGTGACATCTTGAATGCCGCCATCCTACCCATCCATGATATTTCGAATGTTAGCCACGATCTGGAGAGAGACGCAAGGGAAATGAGAAGGGGAGATAGGTTAGCCTCAAATACTGACTTCATGTTTGGGGGGATATGTATGCCTAGGTATTTTATAGAGTCGGGTTGCCAGTTGTAGTTATATTTGGATTTCAGTAAGGGAAGGGAATCTGCAAGGTTTATCGGGAGGGCGTCAGTCTTGGATGTGTTAAGTTTGTAATAAGAGGCAGCGCTGTAGGAGGATAGTGTTGCGTGGATATGTGGGAGCGTTTTGAGGGGATCTGTCACAAAAAGTAGCACATCATCTGCGAATAAACTCAGCTTATGATTAGTGGAGCCTACTCGAAGGCCTGGTATATAGGGGTTATCACGGATGGACATAGCCAGTGGTTCAATGGACAGGACAAATATCAGGGGCGAGAGGGGGCAGCCCTGCCTAGTGCCATTGGAAATTGTGAAAGGGGTGGAAAGGAAGCCGTTACTAAACACTCGAGCCGATGGGGAGCTATATAGGGACATAATTGACCGCAATATCCGGTCTTTGAAGCCCAAACGGGACAGGACTTCTTGCATATATTGCCAGTTAAGGCGATCAAATGCCTTTTCGGCATAGTGAGAGGAGAAGCAAGTCCTGTCCTGTGGATAATGAATCGATTAGGTTGAACACTCTTCTAGTATTGTCTGGGGCCTGTCGTCCAGGGACGAACCCTGTCTGGTCTGGGTGGACCAGGGAGGGTAGGAAATGATTTATTCGGGACGCCATTAATTTGGCAAAAATTTTGATATCGGTGTTCAGTAGGGCTATCGGGCGGTAGTTTTGGCACATTGCAGGATTTTTGCCGGGCTTCGGGATGGTCACTATTCGGGCCTCCAGTAATTCTGGGGGGGCCTTCCCCTCAGAGGAGAGCTCATTGAAAAGGTCTCTTAGGTAGGGGGACAGTATGTCGCTAAAAGATTTATAGAAGTCTGTGATGAAGCCATCAGGCCCAGGGGCTTTGTTGCAGGGGAGTGATTTAATAGCTGACTGGATTTCAGCCTGAGACCAGGGGGCATTTAAGGAGTCTAATTGTTCAGGGGAAAGGGAAGGGAAGTGTAAGTTGTCTAAGAAATCACCGATGGTAGCATTGGTAGGTTGTGGCGTGGAGGGATCTAAGGAGACATTATAAAGCTTAGAATAGTAGTCAGCAAACTGATTGGCGATGTCCTTAGGGTTATGTACTTTCTCTTTGCTTGGAGAAATAATGTATTTAATTCTATTTCTGGCCTGCTGGGCACGTAGTTTTCGGGCTAACATCCTGCCTGATCTGTTACTGGCTAAGTAGAATTTATGCCTCATCCTATTTAAAGCTGATTGGGTACGTGTGAGGAGAAGCTTCTGGAGTTGGCTACGCACCGAAGCTAACTCTGTCTTTAGGGAGACGGAGGGGGATTTTTTATTTCTGTTTTCAAGTTCTATTAGTTTGGCCTCTAGGGCTTTTTGAGTTGCGGCGGCTCTGCGCTTTAATGTGGCTCCGGCTTGTAAGGCTGCCCCTCTGGTGACCGCCTTAAAAGCACACCAGTGATTAATCACCGAGGTATCAGATGTCTGGTTGTTTGTCATATACGCTTCCATTGTTTTTAATATGGTGTCTTTGGCTGAGGGGTCTTTTAGTAGATGAGGGAATAGGCGCCAAGGTCTGGGGGGGACTTGTGAGGGGAGGAAGTTCCATTGCCACACCACTGGTGCATGGTCAGACCATGTGATAGGGAGTATATCTGCACTCTTGGAGTGTTGGAGGGACCACTTGTCACATAGGATATAGTCGATTCTGGAGTAGGTGTTATGGACTTGGGAGTGAAAAGTGTATTCTCGGCCAGTTGGGTAGGTTATTCTCCAGGTGTCGTACAGATCAAATTCTAATAATAGGTTGCGTAGGGCTGTCGATTGATTATCTGAATGCGTATGGTGGGAGGAGGGGAGACGGGATTTGTCCAGTCGGGGGTCAAGGGCCAAATTGAAATCACCTAACAATATCAAGGAGCCTTTTGAGATTTTTCGTACAAGAGTGAAGAGTTTGCGGAGGAAGGCCACCTGGTTCGTGTTGGGGGCGTAAATGGATACTATAGTCGTTAGTCTGTCCTCAAGGAGGCCAGTAAGTATCAAGTATCTGCCATTTTTGTCAGCAGTTTGGGACTGGCAGGTAAAGGGAGTATGGCGATTAAAAAGGATAGCAACACCATTACGTTTGAAAGGGCCATTGGCATAGTAGATTGTCGGGTAGTTTGGGTCTCTGAATTTGGGTGGGTTGGTGGAGGCAAAGTGCGTCTCTTGAAGGGCCACTATATCCGCCTTTTGTTTGTGTAAATATGACAGGGCCATCCTGCGCTTATGTGGGGAATTTAGCCCCTTAACATTTAAAGATAATAGCTTAGGCATGGTATGTCCTTAAAAATGCTATGGATATAACGGGTGTGTCTGTGTGAAGGGTGGAAAATGGCGTATACTGGTGGTTAGGAATGCAGTCCAGGGGAGGGGAAGGGGGGAAGAAAAACAGGTAACATAAGGAGAGTAGAGGAAAGGGAAAGGTAAAACAAAAGGGTCCAACTACTAGGACCCGCATGACTACTGCAGGGGAAAGAAAAAGGTTTTTCATGCAGTAGTATCAAGGAGTTTTTGGGGTGGCGGCCTGGCCTCACCGGGGAGCAGGGAAGAAGAGGAAGGCCACCGCTCCAGAAACGACTTTCCTTTCATTTGTTTTTCTTTAGGAACTGTGCAACATATTACAAATTAACAAACATTCCACCTATAAAACCTGGAAGTAATTAGGTAAACAACTGTTGTATATAACTCGCTAGAACGGGCGCGAGTGGGCCCCAACTGTTGTATGGGGTACAGTGCGCATAAACAAAAACAGAAACAGAAATTTTTAACGTGCTAACATCAAAATGCAACAAACATCTGTAAACAGATTCCCAATGCCTAGCATCCTACCGCTACTAGTAAGTAATAAAACTGATACTTATCGCAGAAACCTCCACCCACTGTGGGGAGGTAGGGAGGTAGGATGGCAAGGGAGTTCAGATATGAAGAGGGAATGTCCGTGGCTTCATATAGGGCATCAAGTGTCAGTCCATTCCTGGCGGAAAGGTTGGGGGCGCTTTTGCCCTTGGGTTCCTGTTGTCGAGATGTCCCATTCTAACAGGAGTTTCATTCCAGCATCTAGAGTGGACACATTGTAGGTGGTGTCTTCATGTGTAATGATCAGCTTCACAGGGAACCCCCAGCGGTATCGGATCTCGTGAGCGCGCAGTGCCGTAGTAATTGGGGCGAAGGCTCTCCTGTTAGCCAGGGTCGCAGGGGAGAAATCTTGATACAGTTGGAGGCCTCCTAGAGCATCAGATTTCTTTGCTTCACGTGCTGCTTTCAGGAGTTGTTCTTTAATTGTGAAAAAATGGACCCGGAGGAGAGTGTCTTTGGGTAGGTCGGCAGGGATTGTTTTGGGTCTCGGCAAGCGATGGATGCGGTCAATAAGTAGATCTTTGGGATCGGCAGAGGGGAGAAGTCTAGAGAACAATGCAGTAGCGTAGCCTTCTAGTTCGGCGTTGGTCACTGACTCTGGGATGCCCCTGATCTTGATGTTGTTCCGTCTGGACCTGTCCTCGAGGTCCGCGAGCTTGGTTTTGAATTGGTTGATTTCGATTTGTTGACGGTCATAAGAAGATATAAGACCATTGTGAGAAGCGACCAACTCCTCCATTTTCTTCTCTAAGTGGTCCGTTCTGTCTCCGATCGCCACCAGCTCAGTTTTAACCTCTCTGATGGCTAGCTTAAGGTCTTTTGCTATCTCTGCTTGGAATGCAGAGAAGACCTGGCAGAGGGACTTTACGGTAACCGGTTCGTCAGAGTCAGCATCGATACCTGCCAGCCCAGTAGGGGGGTTTTGCTCCTCACGGACTCCCAGGGGCTCGTATGGATGCTGCTGCAGGGGGCTTGTTTGCGATTGTGGGGTTTGGGAAGTTTTCCTGGCCGACATGCTTATTTTGGTTGGGGCGACCTCCTTGGGTCTCTTGGGGGCCATATTTGAGGCAGGCACTGATTGCGCAGATGATGGAAAAGTAGTATTAGGCACCGTGGGGGTTCCAACAGTAGGTTATCACTTCATATACGGTGTGGAGTGTAGTCGTCACTGGGCAGCAGCCATGAGATGTGGGTTTTCACATTGGGGCCTGAATGGGGGCTTCTGTAGCTATGAACTGTCTGGAGTGCGCTATATCACAGTGTCACCAGGGAGATCCTGGTAGCGCTCGGGATGTTTAAAGAAAGTACTTATCCCTATAACTGGGATGTAGGCTGAGTGGTATTCAGGGCTTCAGCAGGATGATATATTGGTGTTTAGTGTGTTTAGTGTCCCCGCAGGGATTGAGACAAGTTGGGCTAATTGCAGGTCCCAGCAGTGCGACACAGGCTGTAATTTAAGGGGGGTCTGCAGGTGATGCAGGGTGTAGTTCAGCCCTGTGATCAATAGGTGGCGATATGCCCAAGGGATGTTTTGGGGCCTTGTAAGGTTGCTGCGGGGAGGCTGCGGGCTCAGGTGGAGATGGGGAGAAAATGGCGGAGCCACGAGGGGATATGATGGTGGCCGGGCCCAGCCGCGGCAAGGTAGCAGGAGTGGGGGCGGCGCGGGGAGCTCCCCAGATGGAGCTGGTTCCAGGTAGTGGCGGGGTTCCGCTTACCGGAGATGTGGGAGCGCTGTGGCACCTGACGGTGGAGATGGGCGCCTGCCTTCTATGCTCCTGCACGCTGCGGGTGGAAGGTGCGCTCCGGGCTTCCGATCAGCTGGGCGGCGGGTGAGAGGGCTTGCTGAGCGGCTAATCGGAGGGTGTAGAGATGTCCCCCGTCAGCCGTGGTGATGCGTCGTCCGCCGCATCACCGCTCCTTCCTCCTCCCGAACTCGAGTCCCCGGCTTCTATCGCCGGACCAGGCCGCAACCTGCAGCAGCACTTAAAAGTGCTGCCCGGCTCCGCGACCTCGTACCGGGTCAGGCGGGGGGTATGGGGAGAGCTAATGAAGGGTAGGGAGGTCATCTGGGACGGGTAGGAGAGGATTAAAAGGGAAAAAGGCGCTGGGTTAGGCAGGAGCTCCAGTGAGGTGCGTCTGCTCAGCCAGCGTGCCAGGCCACGCCCCCGCACCTTTGTATTTTCACATGCATTCGCTTCATGCTGTAACCACTGTGCATAAAAATTTGGAAACATGGCATATAGTGTATCATTTGGTGTCTAAGTCATGTTTCCCATATTTTCCCTTCCCAGATACAAGCCCGTTTGAGTGTTTGGGGCACTTTTTAGCTAAAATCATCCTACAGGGCCTAACTGCATATGCTAAAGCCTGCCTATTTTGAATGGTGTAGTTGCCCCTGCAACCTCCAAAAATATCAGGATTTACTTCCCCAATAACCTGCTAACTCACCCCTGAAATACCTACTTATTCACCCTATTTTGTTAATTGGACTCATTTCTCATTTGAAATGCCCATTTTTGGGGGGCCAGAAATGTGCGTCTTTAAACAGTGTTTTCTACGATACCCCACTTTTGCGCGTCGGACCTCAACTTTTCCCGTAAACGCAGAAAAACCGCAATTTTCAGGAGAAACGAGACAGACATCCCCTCCCTCTGCCACCCACCCGCCCAACTGACAGCCAGCCATTAGACATGCACAGATAGTTCTGAGGGTCTGTCTGTGATGTCATAAAGGGCCTGCTGATCAATGGGCAGCTTTCTGATTGGCTGCTGTATTTGATTGACAGATGGTAGCTGGCAGCTGATTGGCTGTCTAGCCTAAACTGCTTTACACACCTCCCTGATGGTACCACTGGCTAAGACTCCACCTCAGCTCATTGGGTAATGAAAAATTTAGAACAATTGATGGATGAAAGCAGGC
Source organism: Crinia signifera (assembly GCF_055691185.1). Lineage (NCBI taxonomy): Eukaryota > Metazoa > Chordata > Amphibia > Anura > Myobatrachidae > Crinia > Crinia signifera. Next base: position 495,688 of record NW_028142853.1, on the reverse strand, counting down.
AGGCTGGCCATTTTGGGACGCTCATTGGACATGTTTAATGCAATGCACCTTTGTATTTTCACATGCATTCGCTTCATGCTGTAACCACTGTGCATAAAAATTTGGAAACATGGCATACAGTGTATCATTTGGTGTCTAAGTCATGTTTCCCATGTTTTTCCTTCCCAGATACTAGCCCGTTTGAGTGTTTGGGGCACTTTTTAGCTAAAATCATCCTACGGGGCCTAACTGCATATGCTAAAGCCTGCCTATTTTGAATGGTGTAGTGGCCCCTGCAACCTCCAAAAATATCAGGACTTACTTCCCCAATAACCTGCTAACTCACCCCTGAAATACATACTTATTCACCCTATTTTGTTAATTGGACTCATTTCTCATTTGAAATGCCCATTTTTGGGGGGCCAGAAATGTGCGTCTTTAAATGGTGATTTCTACGATACCCCACTTTTGCGCGTCGGACCTCAACTTTTCCCGTAAACGCAGAAAAACCGCAATTTTCAGGAGAAACGAGACAGACATCCCCTCCCTCTGCCACCCACCCGCCCAACTGACAGCCAGCCATTAGACATGCACAGATAGTTCTGAGGGTCTGTCTGTGATGTCATAAAGGGCCTGCTGATCAATGGGCAGCTTTCTGATTGGCTGCTGTATTTGATTGACAGATGGAAGCTGGCAGCTGATTGGCTGTCTAGCCTAAAGTGCTTTACACACCTCCCTGATGGTACGACTGGCTAAGACTCCACCTCAGCTCATTAGGTAATGAAAAATTTAGAACAATTGATGGATGAAAGCAGGCAGGCCGGCCATTTTGGGACGCTCATTGGACTTGTTTAATGCAATGCACCTTTGTATTTTCACATGCATTCGCTTCATGCTGTAACCACTGTGCATAAAAATTTGGAAACATGGCATACAGAGTATCATTTGGTGTCTAAGTCATGTTTCCCATGTTTTTCCTTCCCAGATACTAGCCCGTTTGAGTGTTTGGGGCACTTTTTAGCTAAAATCATCCTACGGGGCCTAACTGCATATGCTAAAGCCTGCCTGTTTTGAATGGTCTAGTGGCCCCTGCAACCTCCAAAAATATCAGGACTTACTTCCCCAATAACCTGCTATCTCACCCCTGAAATACATACTTATTCACCCTATTTTGTTAATTGGACTCATTTCTCATTTGAAATGCCCATTTTTGGGGGGCCAGAAATGTGCGTCTTTAAAAGGTGATTTCTACGATATCCCACTTTTGCGCGTCGGACCTCAACTTTTCCCGTAAACGCAGAAAAAACGCAATTTTCAGGAGAAACGAGACAGACATCCCCTCCCTCTGCCACCCACCCGCCCAACTGACAGCCAGCCATTAGACATGCACAGATAGTTCTGAGGGTCTGTCTGTGATGTCATAAAAGGCCTGCTGATCAATGGGCAGCTTTCTGATTGGCTGCTGTATTTGATTGACAGATGGAAGCTGGCAGCTAATTGGCTGTCTAGCCTAAAGTGCTTTACACACCTCCCTGATGGTACCACTGGCTAAGACTACACCTCAGCTCATTAGGTAATGAAAAATTTAGAACAATTGATGGATGAAAGCAGGCAGGCCGGCCATTTTGGGACGCTCATTGGACTTGTTTAATGCAATGCACCTTTGTATTTTCACATGCATTCGCTTCATGCTGTAAACACTGTGCATAAAAATTTGGAAACATGGCATACAGTGTATCATTTGGTGTCTAAGTCATGTTTCCCATATTTTCCCTTCCCAGATAGAAGCCCGTTTGAGTGTTTGGGGCACTTTTTAGCTAAAATCATCCTACAGGGCCTAACTGCATATGCTAAAGCCTGCCTTTTTTGAATGGTGTAGTTGCCCCTGCAACCTCCAAAAATATCAGGATTTACTTCCCCAATAACCTGCTAACTCACCCCTGAAATACATAAATACATAGTTATTCACCCTATTTTGTTCATTGGACTCATTTCTCATTTGAAATGCCCATTTTTTGGGGGGGGGCAGAAATGTGCGTCTTTAAAAGGTGATTTCTACGATACCTCACTTTTGCGCGTCGGACCTCAACTTTTCCCGTAAACACAGAAAAAACGCAATTTTCAGGAGAAACGAGACAGACATCACCTCCCTCTGCCACCCAACCCGCCCAACTGAAAGCCAGCCATTAGACATGCACAGATAGTTCTGAGGGTCTGTCTGTGATGTCAAAAAGGGCCTGCTGATCAATGGGCAGCTTTCTGATTGGCTGCTGTATTTGATTGACAGATGGAAGCTGGCAGCTGATTGGCTTTCTAGCCTAAAGTGCTTTACACACCTCCCTGATGGTACCACTGGCTAAGACTCCACCTCAGCTCATTGGGTAATGAAAAATTTAGAACAATTGATGGATGAAAGCAGGCAGGCCGGCCATTTTGGGACGCTCATTGGACTTTTTTAATGCAATGCACCTTTGTATTTTCACATGCATTCGCTTCATGCTGTAACCACTGTGCATAAAAATTTGGAAACATGGCATACAGTGTATCATTTGGTGTCTAAGTCATGTTTCCTATATTTTCCCTTCCCAGATACAAGCCCGTTTGAGTGTTTGGGGCACTTTTTAGCTAAAATCATCCTACAGGGCCTAACTGCATATGCTAAAGCCTGCCTATTTTGAATGGTGTAGTTGCCCCTGCAACCTCCAAAAATATCAGGATTTACTTCCCCAATAACCTGCTAACTCACCCCTGAAATACATACTTATTCACCCTATTTTGTTCATTGGACTCATTTCTCATTGGAAATGCCCATTTTTGGGGAGCCAGAAATGTGCGTCTTTAAAAGGTGATTTCTACGATAATCCAATTTTGCGCGTCGGACCTCAGCTTTTCCAGTAAACGCAGAAAAACCGCAATTTTCAGGAGAAACGAGACAGACATCCCCTCCCTCTGCCACCCACCCGCCCAACTGAAAGCCAGCCATTAGATATGCACAGATAGTTCTGAGGGTCTGTCTGTGATGTCATAAAGGGCCTGCTGATCAATGGGCAGCTTTCTGATTGGCTGCTGTATTTGATTGACAGATGGAAGCTGGCAGCTGATTGGCTGTCTAGCCTAAAGTGCTTTACACACCTCCCTGATGGTACCACTGGCTAAGACTCCACCTCAGCTCATTGGGTAATGAAAAATGTAGAACAATTGATGGATGAAAGCAGGCAGGCCGGCCATTTTGGGATGCTCATTGGACTTGTTTAATGCAATGCACCTTTGTATTTTCACATGCATTCGCTTCATGCTGTAACCACTGTGCATAAAAATTTGGAAACATGGCATACAGTGTATTATTTGGTGTCTAAGTCATGTTTCCCATATTTTCCCTTCCCAGATACAAGCCCGTTTGAGCGTTTGGGGCACTTTTTAGCTAAAATCATCCTACAGGGCCTAACTGCATATGCTAAAGCCTGCCTATTTTGAATGGTCTAGTGGCCCCTGCAACCTCCAAAAATATCAGGATTTTCTTCCCCAATAACCTGCTAACTCACCCCTGAAATACCTACTTATTCACCCTATTTTGTTAATTGGACTCATTTCTCATTTGAAATGCCCATTTTTGGGGGGCCATAAATGTGCGTCTTTAAAAGGTGATTTCTACGATAACCCACTTTTGCGCGTCGGACCTCAACTTTTCCCGTAAACGCAGAAAAACCGCAATTTTCAGGAGAAACGAGACATACATCCCCTCCCTCTGCCACCCACCCGCCCAACTGACAGCCAGCCATTAGACATGCACAGATAGTTCTGAGGGTCTGTCTGTGATGTCATAAAGGGCCTGCTGATCAATGGGCAGCTTTCTGATTGGCTGCTGTATTTGATTGACAGATGGAAGCTGGCAGCTGATTGGCTGTCTAGCCTAAAGTGCTTTACACACCTCCCTGATGGTACCACTGGCTAAGACTCAACCTCAGCTCATTGGGTAATGAAAAATTTAGAACAATTGATGGATGAAAGCAGGCAGGCCGGCCATTTTGGGACGCTCATTGGACTTGTTTAATGCAATGCACCTTTGTATTTTCACATGCATTCGCTTCATGCTGTAACCACTGTGCATAAAAATTTGGAAACATGGCATACAGTGTATCATTTGGTGTCTAAGTCATGTTTCCCATGTTTTTCCTTCCCAGATACTAGCCCGTTTGAGTGTTTGGGGCACTTTTTAGCTAAAATCATCCTACGGGGCCTAACTGCATATGCTAAAGCCTGCCTATTTTGAATGGTGTAGTGGCCCCTGCAACCTCCAAAAATATCAGGACTTACTTCCCCAATAACCTGCTAACTCACCCCTGAAATACATACTTATTCACCCTATTTTGTTCATTGGACTCATTTCTCATTTGAAATGCCCATTTTTTGGGGGGGGGGGCAGAAATGTGCGTCTTTAAAAGGTGATTTCTACGATACCTCACTTTTGCGCGTCGGACCTCAACTTTTCCCGTAAACACAGAAAAAACGCAATTTTCAGGAGAAACGAGACAGACATCACCTCCCTCTGCCACCCACCCGCCCAACTGAAAGCCAGCCATTAGACATGCACAGATAGTTCTGAGGGTCTGTCTGTGATGTCATAAAGGGCCTGCTGATCAATGGGCAGCTTTCTGATTGGCTGCTGCATTTGATTGACAGATGGAAGCTGGCAGCTGATTGGCTTTCTAGCCTAAAGTGCTTTACACACCTCCCTGATGGTACCACTGGCTAAGACTCCACCTCAGCTCATTGGGTAATGAAAAATTTAGAACAATTGATGGATGAAAGCAGGCAGGCCGGCCATTTTGGGACGCTCATTGGACTTTTTTAATGCAATGCACCTTTGTATTTTCACATGCATTCGCTTCATGCTGTAACCACTGTGCATAAAAATTTGGAAACATGGCATACAGTGTATCATTTGGTGTCTAAGTCATGTTTCCTATATTTTCCCTTCCCAGATACAAGCCCGTTTGAGTGTTTGGGGCACTTTTTAGCTAAAATCATCCTACAGGGCCTAACTGCATATGCTAAAGCCTGCCTATTTTGAATGGTGTAGTTGCCCCTGCAACCTCCAAAAATATCAGGATTTACTTCCCCAATAACCTGCTAACTCACCCCTGAAATACATACTTATTCACCCTATTTTGTTCATTGGACTCATTTCTCATTGGAAATGCCCATTTTTGGGGAGCCAGAAATGTGCGTCTTTAAAAGGTGATTTCTACGATAATCCAATTTTGCGCGTCGGACCTCAGCTTTTCCAGTAAACGCAGAAAAACCGCAATTTTCAGGAGAAACGAGACAGACATCCCCTCCCTCTGCCACCCACCCGCCCAACTGAAAGCCAGCCATTAGATATGCACAGATAGTTCTGAGGGTCTGTCTGTGATGTCATAAAGGGCCTGCTGATCAATGGGCAGCTTTCTGATTGGCTGCTGTATTTGATTGACAGATGGAAGCTGGCAGCTGATTGGCTGTCTAGCCTAAAGTGCTTTACACACCTCCCTGATGGTACCACTGGCTAAGACTCCACCTCAGCTCATTGGGTAATGAAAAATGTAGAACAATTGATGGATGAAAGCAGGCAGGCCGGCCATTTTGGGATGCTCATTGGACTTGTTTAATGCAATGCACCTTTGTATTTTCACATGCATTCGCTTCATGCTGTAACCACTGTGCATAAAAATTTGGAAACATGGCATACAGTGTATTATTTGGTGTCTAAGTCATGTTTCCCATATTTTCCCTTCCCAGATACAAGCCCGTTTGAGCGTTTGGGGCACTTTTTAGCTAAAATCATCCTACAGGGCCTAACTGCATATGCTAAAGCCTGCCTATTTTGAATGGTCTAGTGGCCCCTGCAACCTCCAAAAATATCAGGATTTTCTTCCCCAATAACCTGCTAACTCACCCCTGAAATACCTACTTATTCACCCTATTTTGTTAATTGGACTCATTTCTCATTTGAAATGCCCATTTTTGGGGGGCCATAAATGTGCGTCTTTAAAAGGTGATTTCTACGATACCCCACTTTTGCGCGTCGGACCTCAACTTTTCCCGTAAACGCAGAAAAACCGCAATTTTCAGGAGAAACGAGACAGACATCCCCTCCCTCTGCCACCCACCCGCCCAACTGACAGCCAGCCATTAGACATGCACAGATAGTTCTGAGGGTCTGTCTGTGATGTCATAAAGGGCCTGCTGATCAATGGGCAGCTTTCTGATTGGCTGCTGTATTTGATTGACAGATGGAAGCTGGCAGCTGATTGGCTGTCTAGCCTAAAGTGCTTTACACACCTCCCTGATGGTACCACTGGCTAAGACTCAACCTCAGCTCATTGGGTAATGAAAAATTTAGAACAATTGATGGATGAAAGCAGGCAGGCCGGCCATTTTGGGACGCTCATTGGACTTGTTTAATGCAATGCACCTTTGTATTTTCACATGCATTCGCTTCATGCTGTAACCACTGTGCATAAAAATTTGGAAACATGGCATACAGAGTATCATTTGGTGTCTAAGTCATGTTTCCCATGTTTTTCCTTCCCAGATACTAGCCCGTTTGAGTGTTTGGGGCACTTTTTAGCTAGAATCATCCTACGGGGCCTAACTGCATATGCTAAAGCCTGCCTATTTTGAATGGTCTAGTGGCCCCTGCAACCTCCAAAAATATCAGGACTTACTTCCCCAATAACCTGCTATCTCACCCCTGAAATACATACTTATTCACCCTATTTTGTTAATTGGACTCATTTCTCATTTGAAATGCCCATTTTTGGTGGGCCAGAAATGTGCGTCTTTAAAAGGTGATTTCTACGATATCCCACTTTTGCGCGTCGGACCTCAACTTTTCCCGTAAATGCAGAAAAAACGCAATTTTCAGGAGAAACGAGACAGACATCCCCTCCCTCTGCCACCCACCCGCCCAACTGACAGCCAGCCATTAGACATGCACAGATAGTTCTGAGGGTCTGTCTGTGATGTAATAAAGGGCCTGCTGATCAATGGGCAGCTTTCTGATTGGCTGCTGTATTAGATTGACAGATGGAAGCTGGCAGCTGATTGGCTGTCTAGCCTAAAGTGCTTTACACACCTCCCTGATGGTACCACTCGCTAAGACTCCACCTCAGCTCATTGGGTAATGAAAAATTTAGAACGATTGATGGATGAAAGCAGGCAGGCCGGCCATTTTGGGACGCTCAGTGGACTTGTTTAATGCAATGCACCTTTGTATATTCACATGCATTCGCTTCATGCTGTAACCACTGTGCATAAAAATTTGGAAACATGGCATACAGTGTATCATTTGGTGTCTAAGTCATGTTTCCCATATTTTCCCTTCCCAGATACAAGCCCGTTTGAGTGTTTGGGGCACTTTTTAGCTAAAATCATCCTACAGGGCCTAACTGCATATGCTAAAGCCTGCCTATTTTGAATGGTGTAGTTGCCCCTGCAACCTCCAAAAATATCAGGATTTACTTCCCCAATAACCTGCTAACTCACCCCTGAAATACATACTTATTCACCCTATTTTGTTAATTGAACTCATTTCTCATTTGAAATGCCCATTTTTGGGGGGCCAGAAATGTGCGTCTTTAAAAGGTGATTTCTACGATACCCCACTTTTGCGCGTCGGACCTCAACTTTTCCCGTAAACGCAGAAAAACCGCAATTTTCAGGAGAAACGAGACAGACATCCCCTCCCTCTGCCACCCACCCGCCCAACTGACAGCCAGCCATTAGACATGCACAGATAGTTCTGAGGGTCTGTCTGTGATGTCATAAAGGGCCTGCTGATCAATGGGCAGCTTTCTGATTGGCTGCTGTATTTGATTGACAGATGGAAGCTGGCAGCTGATTGGCTGTCTAGCCTAAAGTGCTTTACACACCTCCCTGATGGTACCACTGGCTAAGACTCCACCTCAGCTCATTGGGTAATGAAAAATTTAGAACAATTGATGGATGAAAGCAGGCAGGCCGGCCATTTTGGGACGCTCATTGGACTTGTTTAATGCAATGCACCTTTGTATTTTCACATGCATTCGCTTCATGCTGTAACCACTGTGCATAAAAATTTGGAAACATGGCATACAGAGTATCATTTGGTGTCTAAGTCATGTTTCCCATGTTTTTCCTTCCCAGATACTAGCCCGTTTGAGTGTTTGGGGCACTTTTTAGCTAAAATCATCCTACGGGGCCTAACTGCATATGCTAAAGCCTGCCTATTTTGAATGGTCTAGTGGCCCCTGCAACCTCCAAAAATATCAGGACTTACTTCCCCAATAACCTGCTATCTCACCCCTGAAATACATACTTATTCACCCTATTTTGTTAATTGGACTCATTTCTCATTTGAAATGCCCATTTTTGGGGGGCCAGAAATGTGCGTCTTTAAAAGGTGATTTCTACGATACCCCACTTTTGCGCGTCGGACCTCAACTTTTCCCGTAAACGCAGAAAAACCGCAATTTTCAGGAGAAACGAGACAGACATCCCCTCCCTCTGCCACCCACCCGCCCAACTGACAGCCAGCCATTAGACATGCACAGATAGTTCTGAGGGTCTGTCTGTGATGTCATAAAGGGCCTGCTGATCAATGGGCAGCTTTCTGATTGGCTGCTGTATTTGATTGACAGATGGAAGCTGGCAGCTGATTGGCTGTCTAGACTAAAGTGCTTTACAAACCTCCCTGATGGTACCACTGGCTAAGACTACACCTCAGCTCATTGGGTAATGAAAAATTTAGAACAATTGATGGATGAAAGCAGGCAGGCCGGCCATTTTGGGACGCTCATTGGACTTGTTTAATGCAATGCACCTTTGTATTTTCACATGCATTCGCTTCATACTGTAACCACTGTGCATAAAAATTTGGAAACATGGCATACAGTGTATCATTTGGTGTCTAAGTCATGTTTCCCATATTTTCCCTTCCCAGATACAAGCCCGTTTGAGTGTTTGGGGCACTTTTTAGCTAAAATCATCCTACAGGGCCTAACTGCATATGCTAAAGCCTGCCTATTTTGAATGGTGTAGTGGCCCCTGCAACCTCCAAAAATATCAGGACTTACTTCCCCAATAACCTGCTAACTCACCCCTGAAATACATACTTATTCACCCTATTTTGTTCATTGGACTCATTTCTCATTTGAAATGCCCATTTTTGGGGAGCCAGAAATGTGCGTCTTTAAAAGGTGATTTCTACGATAATCCAATTTTGCGTGTCGGACCTCAACTTTTCCCGTAAACGCAGAAAAACCGCAATTTTCAGGAGAAACGAGACAGACATCCCCTCCCTCTGCCACCCACCCGCCCAACTGAAAGCCAGCCATTAGATATGCACAGATAGTTCTGAGGGTCTGTCTGTGATGTCATAAAGGGCCTGCTGATCAATGGGCAGCTTTCTGATTGGCTGCTGTATTTGGTTGACAGATGGAAGCTGGCAGCTGATTGGCTGTCTAGCCTAAAGTGCTTTACACACCTCCCTGATGGTACCACTGGCTAAGACTCCACCTCAGCTCATTGGGTAATAAAAAATATAGAACAATTGATGGATGAAAGCAGGCAGGCCGGCCATTTTGGGATGCTCATTGGACTTGTTTAATGCAATGCACCTTTGTATTTTCACATGCATTCGCTTCATGCTGTAACCACTGTGCATAAAAATTTGGAAACATGGCATACAGTGTATTATTTGGTGTCTAAGTCATGTTTCCCATATTTTCCCTTCCCAGATACAAGCCCGTTTGAGCGTTTGGGGCACTTTTTAGCTAAAATCATCCTACAGGGCCTAACTGCATATGCTAAAGCCTGCCTATTTTGAATGGTCTAGTGGCCCCTGCAACCTCCAAAAATATCAGGATTTTCTTCCCCAATAACCTGCTAACTCACCCCTGAAATACCTACTTATTCACCCTATTTTGTTAATTGGACTCATTTCTCATTTGAAATGCCCATTTTTTGGGGGCCATAAATGTGCGTCTTTAAAAGGTGATTTCTACGAGACCCCACTTTTGCGCGTCGGACCTAAACTTTTCCCGTAAACGCAGAAAAACCACAATTTTCAGGAGAAACGAGACAGACATCCCCTCCCTCTGCCACCCACCCGCCCAACTGACAGCCAGCCATTAGACATGCACAGATAGTTCTGAGGGTCTGTCTGTGATGTCATAAAGGGCCTGCTGATCAATGGGCAGCTTTCTGATTGGCTGCTGTATTTGATTGACAGATGGAAGCTGGCAGCTGATTGGCTGTCTAGCCTAAAGTGCTTTACACACCTCCCTGATGGTACCACTGGCTAAGACTCAACCTCAGCTCATTGGGTAATGAAAAATTTAGAACAATTGATGGATGAAAGCAGGCAGGCCGGCCATTTTGGGACGCTCATTGGACTTGTTTAATGCAATGCACCTTTGTATTTTCACATGCATTCGCTTCATGCTGTAACCACTGTGCATAAAAATTTGGAAACATGGCATACAGAGTATCATTTGGTGTCTAAGTCATGTTTCCCATGTTTTTCCTTCCCAGATACTAGCCCGTTTGAGTGTTTGGGGCACTTTTTAGCTAAAATCATCCTACGGGGCCTAACTGCATATGCTAAAGCCTGCCTATTTTGAATGGTCTAGTGGCCCCTGCATCCTCCAAAAATATCAGGACTTACTTCCCCAATAACCTGCTATCTCACCCCTGAAATACATACTTATTCACCCTATTTTGTTAATTGGACTCATTTCTCATTTGAAATGCCCATTTTTGGGGGGCCAGAAATGTGCGTCTTTAAAAGGTGATTTCTACGATATCCCACTTTTGCGCGTCGGACCTCAACTTTTCCCGTAAACGCAGAAAAAACGCAATTTTCAGGAGAAACGAGACAGACATCCCCTCTCTCTGCCACCCACCCGCCCAACTGACAGCCAGCCATTAGACATGCCCAGATAGTTCTGAGGGTCTGTCTGTGATGTCATAAAGGGCCTGCTGATCAATGGGCAGCTTTCTTATTGGCTGCTGTATTAGATTGACAGATGGAAGCTGGCAGCTGATTGGCTGTCTAGCCTAAAGTGCTTTACACACCTCCCTGATGGTACCACTCGCTAAGACTCCACCTCAGCTCATTGGGTAATGAAAAATTTAGAACAATTGATGGATGAAAGCAGGCAGGCCGGCCATTTTGGGACGCTCATTGGACTTGTTTAATGCAATGCACCTTTGTATTTTCACATGCATTCGCTTCATACTGTAACCACTGTGCATAAAAATTTGGAAACATGGCATACAGTGTATCATTTGGTGTCTAAGTCATGTTTCCCATATTTTCCCTTCCCAGATACAAGCCCGTTTGAATGTTTGGGGCACTTTTTAGCTAAAATCATCCTACGGGGCCTAACTGCATATGCTAAAGCCTGCCTATTTTGAATGGTCTAGTGGCCCCTGCAACCTCCAAAAATATCAGGACTTACTTCCCCAATAACCTGCTAACTCACCCCTGAAATACATACTTATTCACCCTATTTTGTTAATTGGACTCATTTCTCATTTGAAATGCCCATTTTTGGGGGGCCAGAAATGTGCGTCTTTAAAAGGTGATTTCTACGATACCCCACTTTTGCGCGTCGGACCTCAACTTTTCCCGTAAACGCAGAAAAAACGCAATTTTCAGGAGAAACGAGACAGACATCCCCTCCCTCTGCCACCCACCCGCCCAACTGACAGCCAGCCATTAGACATGCACAGATAGTTCTGAGGGTCTGTCTGTGATGTAATAAAGGGCCTGCTGATCAATGGGCAGCTTTCTGATTGGCTGCTGTATTTGATTGACAGATGGAAGCTGGCAGCTGATTGGCTGTCTAGCCTAAAGTGCTTTACACACCTCCCTGATGGTACCACTGGCTAAGACTCCACCTCAGCTCATTGGGTAATGAAAAATTTAGAACAATTGATGGATGAAAGCAGGCAGGCCGGCCATTTTGGGACGCTCATTGGACTTGTTTAATGCAATGCACCTTTGTATTTTCACATGCATTCGCTTCATGCTGTAACCACTGTGCATAAAAATTTGGAAACATGGCATACAGAGTATCATTTGGTGTCTAAGTCATGTTTCCCATGTTTTTCCTTCCCAGATACTAGCCCGTTTGAGTGTTTGGGGCACTTTTTAGCTAAAATCATCCTACGGGGCCTAACTGCATATGCTAAAGCCTGCCTATTTTGAATGGTCTAGTGGCCCCTGCATCCTCCAAAAATATCAGGACTTACTTCCCCAATAACCTGCTATCTCACCCCTGAAATACATACTTATTCACCCTATTTTGTTAATTGGACTCATTTCTCATTTGAAATGCCCATTTTTGGGGGGCCAGAAATGTGCGTCTTTAAAAGGTGATTTCTACGATATCCCACTTTTGCGCGTCGGACCTCAACTTTTCCCGTAAACGCAGAAAAAACGCAATTTTCAGGAGAAACGAGACAGACATCCCCTCCCTCTGCCACCCACCCGCCCAACTGACAGCCAGCCATTAGACATGCCCAGATAGTTCTGAGGGTCTGTCTGTGATGTCATAAAGGGCCTGCTGATCAATGGGCAGCTTTCTTATTGGCTGCTGTATTAGATTGACAGATGGAAGCTGGCAGCTGATTGGCTGTCTAGCCTAAAGTGCTTTACACACCTCCCTGATGGTACTACTCGCTAAGACTCCACCTCAGCTCATTGGGTAATGAAAAATTTAGAACAATTGATGGATGAAAGCAGGCAGGCCGGCCATTTTGGGACGCTCAGTGGACTTGTTTAATGCAATGCACCTTTGTATATTCACATGCATTCGCTTCATGCTGTAACCACTGTGCATAAAAATTTGGAAACATGGCATACAGTGTATCATTTGGTGTCTAAGTCATGTTTCCCATATTTTCCCTTCCCAGATACAAGCCCGTTTGAGTGTTTGGGGCACTTTTTAGCTAAAATCATCCTACAGGGCCTAACTTCATATGCTAAAGCCTGCCTATTTTGAATGGTGTAGTTGCCCCTGCAACCTCCAAAAATATCAGGATTTACTTCCCCAATAACCTGCTAACTCACCCCTGAAATACATACTTATTCACCCTATTTTGTTAATTGGACTCATTTCTCATTTGAAATGCCCATTTTTGGGGGGCCAGAAATGTGCGTCTTTAAAAGGTGATTTCTACGATACCCCACTTTTGCGCGTCGGACCTCAACTTTTCCCGTAAACGCAGAAAAACAGCAATTTTCAGGAGAAACGAGACAGACATCCCCTCCCTCTGCCACCCACCCGCCCAACTGACAGCCAGCCATTAGACATGCACAGATAGTTCTGAGGGTCTGTCTGTGATGTCATAAAGGGCCTGCTGATCAATGGGCAGCTTTCTGATTGGCTGCTGTATTTGATTGACAGATGGAAGCTGGCAGCTGATTGGCTGTCTAGCCTAAAGTGCTTTACACACCTCCCTGATGGTACCACTGGCTAAGACTCCACCTCAGCTCATTGGGTAATGAAAAATTGGTACTTCTTTACTTTCACGGCGCCAGCATGGCGCCGCGCGTCAGAGTCCCCTTGCGGGGCTCGCTTCGCTCGCCCACGCTGCGGGCTCGGTGGCTCGCTACGCTCGCCACGCTAATTAAAATCAACTCCATGCCAACATGGATAGTGGGGGTATGAACTATCCATGTTGGCATGGCGTTAACCCCGTTTATTTAACTTAATTAGTGGCGAGCGTAACCCGGAACTACGCGCGGCGCCATGCTGGCGCCGTGAAAGTAAAGAAGTACCGAAAAATTTAGAACAATTGATGGATGAAAGCAGGCAGGCCGGCCATTTTGGGACGCTCATTGGACTTGTTTAATGCAATGCACCTTTGTATTTTCACATGCATTCGCTTCATGCTGTAACCACTGTGCATAAAAATTTGGAAACATGGCATACAGAGTATCATTTGGTGTCTAAGTCATGTTTCCCATGTTTTTCCTTCCCAGATACTAGCCCGTTTGAGTGTTTGGGGCACTTTTTAGCTAAAATCATCCTACGGGGCCTAACTGCATATGCTAAAGCCTGCCTATTTTGAATGGTCTAATGGCCCCTGCAACCTCCAAAAATATCAGGACTTACTTCCCCAATAACCTGCTATCTCACCCCTGAAATACATACTTATTCACCCTATTTTGTTAATTGGACTCATTTCTCATTTGAAATGCCCATTTTTGGGGGGCCAGAAATGTGCGTCTTTAAAAGGTGATTTCTACGATATCCCACTTTTGCGCGTCGGACCTCAACTTTTCCCGTAAACGCAGAAAAAACGCAATTTTCAGGAGAAACGAGACAGACATCCCCTCCCTCTGCCACCCACCCGCCCAACTGACAGCCAGCCATTAGACATGCACAGATAGTTCTGAGGGTCTGTCTGTGATGTCATAAAGGGCCTGCTGATCAATGGGCAGCTTTCTGATTGGCTGCTGTATTAGATTGACAGATGGAAGCTGGCAGCTGATTGGCTGTCTAGCCTAAAGTGCTTTACACACCTCCCTGATGGTACCACTCGCTAAGACTCCACCTCAGCTCATTGGGTAATGAAAAATTTAGAACAATTGATGGATGAAAGCAGGCAGGCCGGCCATTTTGGGACGCTCAGTGGACTTGTTTAATGCAATGCACCTTTGTATATTCACATGCATTCGCTTCATGCTGTAACCACTGTGCATAAAAATTTGGAAACATGGCATACAGTGTATCATTTGGTGTCTAAGTCATGTTTCCCATATTTTCCCTTCCCAGATACAAGCCCGTTTGAGTGTTTGGGGCACTTTTTAGCTAAAATCATCCTACAGGGCCTAACTGCATATGCTAAAGCCTGCCTATTTTGAATGGTGTAGTGGCCCCTGCAACCTCCAAAAATATCAGGACTTACTTCCCCAATAACCTGCTAACTCACCCCTGAAATACATACTTATTCACCCTATTTTGTTCATTGGACTCATTTCTCATTTGAAATGCCCATTTTTGGGGAGCCAGAAATGTGTGTCTTTATAAGGTGATTTCTACGATACCCCACTTTTGCGCGTCGGACCTCAACTTTTCCCGTAAACGCAGAAAAACCGCAATTTTCAGGAGAAACGAGACAGACATCCCCTCCCTCTGCCACCCACCCGCCCAACTGAAAGCCAGCCATTAGACATGCACAGATAGTTCTGAGGGTCTGTCTGTGATGTCATAAAGGGCCTGCTGATCAATGGGCAGCTTTCTGATTGGCTGCTGTATTTGATTGACAGATGCAAGCTGTTAGCTGATTGGCTGTCTAGCCTAAAGTGCTTTACACACCTCCCTGATGGTACCACTGGCTAAGACTACACCTCAGCTCATTGGGTAATGAAAAATTTAGAACAATTGATGGATGAAAGCAGGCAGGCCGGCCATTTTGGGACGCTCATTGGACTTGTTTAATGCAATGCACCTTTGTATTTTCACATGCATTCGCTTCATGCTGTAACCACTGTGCATAAAAATTTGGAAACATGGCATACAGTGTATCATTTGGTGTCTAAGTCATGTTTCCCATATTTTCCCTTCCCAGATACAAGCCCGTTTGAGTGTTTGGGGCACTTTTTAGCTAAAATCATCCTACAGGGCCTAACTGCATATGCTAAAGCCTGCCTATTTTGAATGGTGTAGTTGCCCCTGCATCCTCCAAAAATATCAGGATTTACTTCCCCAATAACCTGCTAACTCACCCCTGAAATACATACTTATTCACCCTATTTTGTTCATTGGACTCATTTCTCATTTGAAATGCCCATTTTTGGGGGGCCAGAAATGTGCGTCTTTAAAAGGTGATTTCTACGATACCCCACTTTTGCGCGTCGGACCTCAACTTTTCCCGTAAACGCAGAAAAACCGCAATTTTCAGGAGAAACGAGACAGACATCCCCTCCCTCTGCCACCCACCCGCCCAACTGACAGCCAGCCATTAGACATGCACAGATAGTTCTGAGGGTCTGTCTGTGATGTCATAAAGGGCCTGCTGATCAATGGGCAGCTTTCTGATTGGCTGCTGTATTTGATTGACAGATGGAAGCTGGCAGCTGATTGGCTGTCTAGCCTAAAGTGCTTTACACACCTCCCTGATGGTACCAATGGCTAAGACACCACCTCAGCTCATTGGGTAATGAAAAATTTAGAACAATTGATGGATGAAAGCAGGCAGGCCGGCCATTTTGGGACGCTCATTGGACTTGTTTAATGCAATGCACCTTTGTATTTTCACATGCATTCGCTTCATGCTGTAACCACTGTGCATAAAAATTTGGAAACATGGCATACAGTGTATCATTTGGTGTCTAAGTCATGTTTCCCATATTTTCCCTTCCCAGATACAAGCCCGTTTGAGTGTTTGGGGCACTTTTTAGCTAAAATCATCCTACAGGGCCTAACTGCATATGCTAAAGCCTGCCTATTTTGAATGGTGTAGTGGCCCCTGCAACCTCCAAAAATATCAGGACTTACTTCCCCAATAACCTGCTAACTCACCCCTGAAATACATACTTATTCGCCATATTTTGTTCATTGGACTCATTTCTCATTTAAAATGCCCATTTTTGGGGAGCCAGAAATGTGCGTCTTTAAAAGGTGATTTCTACGATACCCCACTTTTGCGCGTCGGACCTCAACTTTTCCTGTAAACGCAGAAAAAACGCAATTTTCAGGAGAAACGAGACAGACATCCCCTCCCTCTGCCACCCACCCGCCCAACTGAAAACCAGCCATTAGACATGCACAGATAGTTCTGAGGGTCTGTCTGTGATGTCATAAAGGGCCTGCTGATCAATGGGCAGCTTTCTGATTGGCTGCTGTATTTGATTGACAGATGGAAGCTGGCAGCTGATTGGCTGTCTAGCCTAAAGTGCTTTACACACCTCCCTGATGGTACCACTGGCTAAGACTCCACCTCAGCTCATTGGGTAATGAAAAATTTAGAACAATTGATGGATGAAAGCAGGCAGGCCGGCCATTTTGGGATGCTCATTGGACTTGTTTAATGCAATGCACCTTTGTATTTTCACATGCATTCGCTTCATGCTGTAACCACTGTGCATAAAAATTTGGAAACATGGCATACAGTGTATCATTTGGTGTCTAAGTCATGTTTCCCATGTTTTTCCTTCCCAGATACTAGCCCGTTTGAGTGTTTGGGGCACTTTTTAGCTAAAATCATCCTACGGGGCCTAACTGCATATGCTAAAGCCTGCCTATTTTGAATGGGCTAGTTGCCCCTGCAACCTCCAAAAATATCAGGACTTACTTCCCCAATAACCTGCTAACTCACCCCTGAAATACATACTTATTCACCCTATTTTGTTAATTGGACTCATTTCTCATTTGAAATGCCCATTTTTGGGGGGCCAGAAATGTGCGTCTTTAAAAGGTGATTTCTACGATACCCCACTTTTGCGCGTCGGACCTCAACTTTTCCCGTAAACGCAGAAAAACCGCAATTTTCAGGAGAAACGAGACAGACATCCCCTCCCTCTGCCACCCACCCGCCCAACTGACAGCCAGCCATTAGACATGCACAGATAGTTCTGAGGGTCTGTCTGTGATGTCATAAAGGGCCTGCTGATCAATGGGCAGCTTTCTGATTGGCTGCTGTATTTGATTGACAGATGGAAGCTGGCAGCTGATTGGCTGTCTAGCCTAAAGTGCTTTACACACCTCCCTGATGGTACCACTGGCTAAGACTCCACCTCAGCTCATTGGGTAATGAAAAATTTAGAACAATTGATGGATGAAAGCAGGCAGGCCGGCCATTTTGGGACGCTCATTGGACTTCTTTAATTCAATGCACCTTTGTATTTTCACATGCATTCGCTTCATGCTGTAACCACTGTGCATAAAAATTTGGAAACATGGCATACAGAGTATCATTTGGTGTCTAAGTCATGTTTCCCATGTTTTTCCTTCCCAGATACTAGCCCGTTTGAGTGTTTGGGGCACTTTTTAGCTAAAATCATCCTACGGGGCCTAACTGCATATGCTAAAGCCTGCCTATTTTGAATGGTCTAGTGGCCCCTGCAACCTCCAAAAATATCAGGACTTACTTCCCCAATAACCTGCTATCTCACCCCTGAAATACATACTTATTCACCCTATTTTGTTAATTGGATTCATTTCTCATTTGAAATGCCCATTTTTGGGGGGCCAGAAATGTGCGTCTTTAAAAGGTGATTTCTACGATATCCCACTTTTGCGCGTCGGACCTCAACTTTTCCCGTAAACGCAGAAAAAACGCAATTTTCAGGAGAAACGAGACAGACATCCCCTCCCTCTGCCACCCACCCGCCCAACTGACAGCCAGCCATTAGACAAACACAGATAGTTCTGAGGGTCTGTCTGTGATGTCATAAAGGGCCTGCTGATCAATGGGCAGCTTTCTGATTGGCTGCTGTATTTGATTGACAGATGGAAGCTGGCAGCTGATTGGCTGTCTAGCCTAAAGTGCTTTACACACCTCCCTGATGGTACCACTGGCTAAGACTCCACCTCAGCTCATTGGGTAATGAAAAATTTAGAATAATTGATGGATGAAAGCAGGCAGGCCAGCCATTTTGGGACGCTCATTGGACTTGTTTAATGCAATGCACCTTTGTATTTTCACATGCATTCGCTTCATGCTGTAACCACTGTGCATATAAATTTGGAAGCATGGCATACAGTGTATCATTTGGTGTCTAAGTCATGTTTCCCATATTTTCCCTTCCCAGATACAAGCCCGTTTGAGTGTTTGGGGCACTTTTTAGCTAAAATCATCCTACAGGGCCTAACTGCATATGCTAAAGCCTGCCTATTTTGAATGGTGTAGTTGCCCCTGCAACCTCCAAAAATATCAGGATTTACTTCCCCAATAATCTGCTAACTCACCCCTGAAATACATACTTATTCACCCTATTTTGTTAATTGGACTCATTTCTCATTTGAAATGCCCATTTTTGGTGGGCTATAAATGTGCGTCTTTAAAAGGTGATTTCTACGATACCCCACTTTTGCGCGTCGGACCTCAACTTTTCCCGTAAACGCAGAAAAAACGCAATTTTTAGGAGAAACGAGACAGACATCCCCTCCCTCTGCCACCCACCCGCCCAACTGACAGCCATTAGACATGCACAGATAGTTCTGAGGGTCTGTCTGTGATGTCATAAAGGGCCTGCTGATCAATGGGCAGCTTTCTGATTGGCTGCTGTATTTGATTGACAGATGGAAGCTGGCAGCTGATTGGCTGTCTAGCCTAAAGTACTTTACACACCTCCCTGATGGTACCACTGGCTAAGACTACACCTCAGCTCATTAGGTAATGAAAAATTTAGAACAATTGATGGATGAAAGCAGGCAGGCCGGCCATTTTGGGACGCTCATTGGACTTGTTTAATGCAATGCACCTTTGTATTTTCACATGCATTCGCTTCATGCTGTAACCACTGTGCATAAAAATTTGGAAACATGGCATACAGTGTATCATTTGGTGTCTAAGTCATGTTTCCCATATTTTCCCTTCCCAGATACAAGCCCGTTTGAGTGTTTGGGGCACTTTTTAGCTAAAATCATCCTACAGGGCCTAACTGCATATGCTAAAGCCTGCCTATTTTGAATGGTGTAGTTGCCCCTGCAACCTCCAAAAATATCAGGATTTACTTCCCCAATAACCTGCTAACTCACCCCTGAAATACATACTTATTCACCCTATTTTGTTAATTGGACTCATTTCTCATTTGAAATGCCCATTTTTGGGGGGCCAGAAATGTGCGTCTTTAAAAGGTGATTTCTACGATACCCCACTTTTGCGCGTCGGACCTCAACTTTTCCCGTAAACGCAGAAAAAACGCAATTTTCAGGAGAAACGAGACAGACATCCCCTCCCTCTGCCACCCACCCGCCCAACTGACAGCCAGCCATTAGACATGCACAGATAGTTCTGAGGGTCTGTCTGTGATGTCATAAAGGGCCTGCTGATCAATGGGCAGCTTTCTGATTGGCTGCTGTATTTGATTGACAGATGGAAGCTGGCAGCTGATTGGCTGTCTAGCCTAAAGTGCTTTACACACCTCCCTGATGGTACCACTGGCTAAGACTACACCTCAGCTCATTAGGTAATGAAAAATTTAGAACAATTGATGGATGAAAGCAGGCAGGCCGGCCATTTTGGGACGCTCATTGGACTTGTTTAATGCAATGCACCTTTGTATTTTCACATGCATTCGCTTCATACTGTAACCACTGTGCATACAAATTTGGAAACATGGCATACAGTGTATCATTTGGTGTCTAAGTCATGTTTCCCATATTTTCCCTTCCCAGATACAAGCCCGTTTGAGTGTTTGGGGCACTTTTTAGCTAAAATCATCCTACAGGGCCTAACTGCATATGCTAAAGCCTGCCTATTTTGAATGGTGTAGTGGCCCCTGCAACCTCCAAAAATATCAGGACTTACTTCCCCAATAACCTGCTAACTCACCCCTGAAATACATACTTATTCACCCTATTTTGTTCATTGGACTCATTTCTCATTTGAAATGCCCATTTTTGGGGAGCCAGAAATGTGCGTCTTTAAAAGGTGATTTCTACGATACCCCATTTTTGCGCGTCGGACCTCAACTTTTCCCGTAAACGCAGAAAAAACGCAATTTTCAGGAGAAACGAGACAGACATCCCCTCCCTCTGCCACCCACCCGCCCAACTGAAAGCCAGCCATTAGACATGCACAGATAGTTCTGAGGGTCTGTCTGTGATGTCATAAAGGGCCTGCTGATCAATGGGCAGCTTTCTGATTGGCTGCTGTATTTGATTGACAGATGGAAGCTGGCAGCTAATTGGCTGTCTAGCCTAAAGTGCTTTACACACCTCCCTGATGGTACCACTGGCTAAGACTACACCTCAGCTCATTAGGTAATGAAAAATTTAGAACAATTGATGGATGAAAGCAGGCAGGCCGGCCATTTTGGGACGCTCATTGGACTTGTTTAATGCAATGCACCTTTGTATTTTCACATGCATTCGCTTCATGCTGTAACCACTGTGCATAAAAATTTGGAAACATGGCATACAGTGTATCATTTGGTGTCTTAGTCATGTTTCCCATATTTTCCCTTCCCAGATACAAGCCCGTTTGAGTGTTTAGGGCACTTTTTAGCTAAAATCATCCTACAGGGCCTAACTGCATATGCTAAAGCCTGCCTATTTTGAATGGTGTAGTGGCCCCTGCAACCTCCAAAAATATCAGGACTTACTTCCCCAATAACCTGCTAACTCACCCCTGAAATTCATACTTATTCACCCTATTGTTTTCATTGGACTCATTTCTCATTTGAAATGCCCATTTTTGGGGGGCGAGCAATGTGCGTCTTTAAAAGGTGATTTCTACGATACCCCACTTTTGCGCGTGGGACCTCAACTTTTACCGTAAACGCAGAAAAACCACAATTTTCAGGAGAAACGAGACAGACATCCCCTCCCTCTGCCACCCACCCGCCCAACTGATAGCCAGCCATTAGACATGCACAGATAGTTCTGAGGGTCTGTCTGTGATTTCATAAAGGGCCTGCTGATCAATGGGCAGCTTTCTGATTGGCTGCTGTATTTGATTGACAGATGGAAGCTGGCAGCTGATTGGCTGTCTAGCCTAACGTGCTTTACACACCTCCCTGATGGTACCACTGGCTAAGACTCCACCTCAGCTCATTGGGTAATGAAAAATTTAGAACAATTGATGGATGAAAGCAGGCAGGCCGGCCATTTTGGGACGCTCAGTGGACTTGTTTAATGCAATGCACCTTTGTATATTCACATGCATTCGCTTCATGCTGTAACCACTGTGCATAAAAATGTGGAAACATGGCGTACAGTGTATCATTTGGTGTCTTAGTCATGTTTCCCATATTTTCCCTTCCCAGATACAAGCCCGTTTGAGTGTTTGGGGCACTTTTTAGCTAAAATCATCCTACAGGGCCTAACTGCATATGCTAAAGCCTGCCTATTTTGAATGGTGTAGTGGCCCCTGCAACCTCCAAAAATATCAGGACTTACTTCCCCAATAACCTGCTAACTCACCCCTGAAATACATACTTATTCACCCTATTTTGTTCATTGGACTCATTTCTCATTTGAAATGCCCATTTTTGGGGGGCGAGTAATGTGCGTCTTTAAAAGGTGATTTCTACGATACCCCACTTTTGCACGTCGGACCTCATCTTTTCCCGTAAACGCAGAAAAACCGCAATTTTCAGGAGAAACGAGACAGACATCCCCTCCCTCTGCCACCCACCCGCCCAACTGAAAGCCAGCCATTAGACATGCACAGATAGTTCTGAGGGTCTGTCTGTGATGTCATAAAGGGCCTGCTGATCAATGGGCAGCTTTCTGATTGGCTGCTGTATTTGATTGACAGATGGAAGCTGGCAGCTGATTGGCTGTCTAGCCTAACGTGCTTTACACATCTCCCTGATGGTACCACTGGCTAAGACTCCACCTCAGCTCATTGGGTAATGAAAAATTTAGAACAATTGATGGATGAAAGCAGGCAGGCCAGCCATTTTGGGACGCTCAGTGGACTTGTTTAATGCAATGCACCTTTGTATATTCACATGCATTCGCTTCATGCTGTAACCACTGTGCATAAAAATGTGGAAACATGGCGTACAGTGTATCATTTGGTGTCTTAGTCATGTTTCCCATATTTTCCCTTCCCAGATACAAGCCCGTTTGAGTGTTTGGGGCACTTTTTAGCTAAAATCATCCTACAGGGCCTAACTGCATATGCTAAAGCCTGCCTATTTTGAATGGTGTAGTGGCCCCTGCAACCTCCAAAAATATCAGGACTTACTTCCCCAATAACCTGCTAACTCACCCCTGAAATACATACTTATTCACCCTATTGTGTTCATTGGACTCATTTCTCATTTGAAATGCCCATTTTTGGGGGGCGAGTAATGTGCGTCTTTAAAAGGTGATTTCTACGATACCCCACTTTTGCACGTCGGACCTCAACTTTTCCCGTAAATGCAGAAAAACCGCAATTTTCAGGAGAAACGAGACAGACATCCCCTCCCTCTGCCACCCACCCGCCCAACTGAAAGCCAGCCATTAGACATGCACAGATAGTTCTGAGGGTCTGTCTGTGATGTCATAAAGGGCCTGCTGATCAATGGGCAGCTTTCTGATTGGCTGCTGTATTTGATTGACAGATGGAAGCTGGCAGCTGATTGGCTGTCTAGCCTAACGTGCTTTACACATCTCCCTGATGGTACCACTGGCTAAGACTCCACCTCAGCTCATTGGGTAATGAAAAATTTAGAACAATTGATGGATGAAAGCAGGCAGGCCAGCCATTTTGGGACGCTCAGTGGACTTGTTTAATGCAATGCACCTTTGTATATTCACATGCATTCGCTTCATGCTGTAACCACTGTGCATAAAAATGTGGAAACATGGCGTACAGTGTATCATTTGGTGTCTTAGTCATGTTTCCCATATTTTCCCTTCCCAGATACAAGCCCGTTTGAGTGTTTGGGGCACTTTTTAGCTAAAATCATCCTACAGGGCCTAACTGCATATGCTAAAGCCTGCCTATTTTGAATGGTGTAGTGGCCCCTGCAACCTCCAAAAATATCAGGACTTACTTCCCCAATAACCTGCTAACTCACCCCTGAAATACATACTTATTCACCCTATTTTGTTCATTGGACTCATTTCTCATTTGAAATGCCCATTTTTGGGGGGCGAGTAATGTGCGTCTTTAAAAGGTGATTTCTACGATACCCCACTTTTGCACGTCGGACCTCAACTTTTCCCGTAAATGCAGAAAAACCGCAATTTTCAGGAGAAACGAGACAGACATCCCCTCCCTCTGCCACCCACCCGCCCAACTGAAAGCCAGCCATTAGACATGCACAGATAGTTCTGAGGGTCTGTCTGTGATGTCATAAAGGGCCTGCTGATCAATGGGCAGCTTTCTGATTGGCTGCTGTATTTGATTGACAGATGGAAGCTGGCAGCTGATTGGCTGTCTAGCCTAACGTGCTTTACACATCTCCCTGATGGTACCACTGGCTAAGACTCCACCTCAGCTCATTGGGTAATGAAAAATTTAGAACAATTGATGGATGAAAGCAGGCAGGCCAGCCATTTTGGGACGCTCAGTGGACTTGTTTAATGCAATGCACCTTTGTACATTCACATGCATTCGCTTCATGCTGTAACCACTGTGCGTAAAAATTTGGAAACATGGCATACAGTGTATCATTTGGTGTCTAAGTCATGTTTACCATATTTTCCCTTCCCAGATACAAGCCCGTTTGAGTGTTTGGGACACTTTTTAGCTAAAATCACCCTACAGGGCCTAACTGCATATGCTAAAGCCTGCCTATTTTGAATGGTGTAGTGGCCCCTGCAACCTCCAAAAATATCAGGACTTACTTCCCCAATAACCTGCTAACTCACCCCTGAAATACATACTTATTAACCCTATTTTGTTCATTGGACTCATTTCTCATTTGAAATGCCCATTTTTGGGGAGCCAGAAATGTGCGTCTTTAAAAGGTGATTTCTACGATACCCCACTTTTGCGCGTCGGACCTCAACTTTTCCCATAAACGCAGAAAAAAACGCAATTTTCAGGAGAAACGAGACAGACATCCCCTCCCTCTGCCACCCACCCGCCCAACTGAAAGCCAGCCATTAGACATGCACAGATAGTTCTGAGGGTCTGTCTGTGATGTCATAAAGGGCCTGCTGATCAATGGGCAGCTTTCTGATTGGCTGCTGTATTTGATTGACAGATGGAAGCAGGCAGCTGATTGGCTGTCTAGCCTAAAGTGCTTTACACACCTCCCTGATGGTACCACTGGCTAAGACTCCACCTCAGCTCATTGGGTAATGAAAAATTTAGAACAATTGATGGATGAAAGCAGGCAGGCCGGCCATTTTGGGACGCTCAGTGGACTTGTTTAATGCAATGCACCTTTGTATATTCACATGCATTCGCTTCATGCTGTAACCACTGTGTATAAAAATTTGGAAACATGGCATACAGTGTATCATTTGGTGTCTTAGTCATGTTTCCCATATTTTCCCTTCCCAGATACAAGCCCGTTTGAGTGTTTAGGGCACTTTTTAGCTAAAATCATCCTACAGGGCCTAACTGCATATGCTAAAGCCTGCCTATTTTGAATGGTGTAGTGGCCCCTGCAACCTCCAAAAATATCAGGACTTACTTCCCCAATAACCTGCTAACTCACCCCTGAAATTCATACTTATTCACCCTATTTTTTTCATTGGACTCATTTCTCATTTGAAATGCCCATTTTTGGGGGGCGAGCAATGTGCGTCTTTAAAAGGTGATTTCTACGATACCCCACTTTTGCGCGTGGGACCTCAACTTTTCCCGTAAACGCAGAAAAACCACAATTTTCAGGAGAAACGAGACAGACATCCCCTCCCTCTGCCACCCACCCGCCCAACTGATAGCCAGCCATTAGACATGCACAGATAGTTCTGAGGGTCTGTCTGTGATTTCATAAAGGGCCTGCTGATCAATGGGCAGCTTTCTGATTGGCTGCTGTATTTGATTGACAGATGGAAGCTGGCAGCTGATTGGCTGTCTAGCCTAACGTGCTTTACACACCTCCCTGATGGTACCACTGGCTAAGACTCCACCTCAGCTCATTGGGTAATGAAAAATTTAGAACAATTGATGGATGAAAGCAGGCAGGCCGGCCATTTTGGGACGCTCAGTGGACTTGTTTAATGCAATGCACCTTTGTATATTCACATGCATTCGCTTCATGCTGTAACCACTGTGCATAAAAATGTGGAAACATGGCGTACAGTGTATCATTTGGTGTCTTAGTCATGTTTCCCATATTTTCCCTTCCCAGATACAAGCCCGTTTGAGTGTTTGGGGCACTTTTTAGCTAAAATCATCCTACAGGGCCTAACTGCATATGCTAAAGCCTGCCTATTTTGAATGGTGTAGTGACCCCTGTAACCTCCAAAAATATCAGGACTTACTTCCCCAATAACCTGCTAACTCACCCCTGAAATACATACTTATTCACCCTATTTTGTTAATTGGACTCATTTCTCATTTGAAATGCCCATTTTTGGGGGGCGAGTAATGTGCGTCTTTAAAAGGTGATTTCTACGATACCCCACTTTTGCACGTCGGACCTCAACTTTTCCCGTAAATGCAGAAAAACCGCAATTTTCAGGAGAAACGAGACAGACATCCCCTCCCTCTGCCACCCACCCGCCCAACTGAAAGCCAGCCATTAGAAATACACAGATAGTTCTGAGTGTCTGTCTGTGATGTCATAAAGGGCCTGCTGATCAATGGGCAGCTTTCTGATTGGCTGCTGTATTTGATTGACAGATGGAAGCTGGCAGCTGATTGGCTGTCTAGCCTAACGTGCTTTACACATCTCCCTGATGGTACCACTGGCTAAGACTCCACCTCAGCTCATTGGGTAATGAAAAATTTAGAACAATTGATGGATGAAAGCAGGCAGGCCAGCCATTTTGGGACGCTCAGTGGACTTGTTTAATGCAATGCACCTTTGTACATTCACATGCATTCGCTTCATGCTGTAACCACTGTGCGTAAAAATTTGGAAACATGGCATACAGTGTATCATTTGGTGTCTAAGTCATGTTTCCCATATTTTCCCTTCCCAGATACAAGCCCGTTTGAGTGTTTGGGACACTTTTTAGCTAAAATCACCCTACAGGGCCTAACTGCATATGCTAAAGCATGCCTATTTTGAATGGTGTAGTGGCCCCTGCAACCTCCAAAAATATCAGGACTTACTTCCCCAATAACCTGCTAACTCAACCCTGAAATACATACTTATTAACCCTATTTTGTTCATTGGACTCATTTCTCATTTGAAATGCCCATTTTTGGGGGGCCAGAAATGTGCGTCTTTAAAAGGTGATTTCTACGATACCCCATTTTTGCGCGTCGGACCTCAACTTTTCCCGTAAACGCAGAAAAACCGCAATTTTCAGGAGAAACGAGACAGACATCCCCTCCCTCTGCCACCCACCCGCCCAACTGACAGCCAGCCATTAGACATGCACAGATAGTTCTGAGGGTCTGTCTGTGATGTCATAAAGGGCTGCTGATCAATGGGCAGCTTTCAAATTGGCTGCTGTATTTGATTGACAGATGGAAGCTGGCATCTGATTGGCTGTCTAGCCTAAAGTGCTTTACACACCTCCCTGATGGTACCACTGGCTAAGACTCCACCTCAGCTCATTGGGTAATGAAAAATTTAGAACAATTGATGGATGAAAGCAGGCAGGCCGGCCATTTTGGGACGCTCAGAGGACTTGTTTAATGCAATGCACGTTTGTATATTCACATGCATTCGCTTCATGCTGTAACCACTGTGCATAAAAATTTGGAAACATGGTGTACAGTGTATCATTTGGTGTCTTAGTCATGTTTCCCATATTTTCCCTTCCCAGATACAAGCCCGTTTGAGTGTTTGGGGCACTTTTTAGCTAAAATCATCCTACAGGGCCTAACTGCATATGCTAAAGCCTGCCTATTTTGAATGGTGTAGTTGCCCCTGCAACCTCCAAAAATATCAGGACTTACTTCCCCAATAACCTGCTAACTCACCCCTGAAATACATACTTATTCACCCTATTTTGTTCATTGGACTCATTTCTCATTTGAAATGCCCATTTTTGGGGGGCGAGTAATGTGCGTCTTTAAAAGATGATTTCTACGATACCCCACTTTTGCACGTCGGACCTCAACTTTTCCCATAAATGCAGAAAAACCATAATTTTCAGGAGAAACGAGACAGACATCCCCTCCCTCTGCCACCCACCCGCCCAACTGAAAGCCAGCCATTAGACATGCACAGATAGTTCTGAGGGTCTGTCTGTGATGTCATAAAGGGCCTGCTGATCAATGGGCAGCTTTCTGATTGGCTGCTGTATTTGATTGACAGATGGAAGCTGGCAGCTGATTGGCTGTCTAGCCTAACGTGCTTTACACATCTCCCTGATGGTACCACTGGCTAAGACTCCACCTCAGCTCATTGGGTAATGAAAAATTTAGAACAATTGATGGATGAAAGCAGGCAGGCCAGCCATTTTGGGACGCTCAGTGGACTTGTTTAATGCAATGCACCTTTGTACATTCACATGCATTCGCTTCATGCTGTAACCACTGTGCGTAAAAATTTGGAAACATGGCATACAGTGTATCATTTGGTGTCTAAGTCATGTTTCCCATATTTTCCCTTCCCAGATACAAGCCCGTTTGAGTGTTTGGGACACTTTTTAGCTAAAATCACCCTACAGGGCCTAACTGCATATGCTAAAGCATGCCTATTTTGAATGGTGTAGTGGCCCCTGCAACCTCCAAAAATATCAGGACTTACTTCCCCAATAACCTGCTAACTCAACCCTGAAATACATACTTATTAACCCTATTTTGTTCATTGGACTCATTTCTCATTTGAAATGCCCATTTTTGGGGGGCGAGTAATGTGCGTCTTTAAAAGATGATTTCTACGATACCCCACTTTTGCGCGTCGGACCTCAACTTTTCCCATAAACGCAGAAAAAACCGCAATTTTCAGGAGAAACGAGACAGACATCCCCTCCCTCTGCCACCCACCCGCCCAACTGAAAGCCAGCCATTAGACATGCACAGATAGTTCTGAGGGTCTGTCTGTGATGTCATAAAGGGCCTGCTGATCAATGGGCAGCTTTCTGATTGGCTGCTGTATTTGATTGACAGATGGAAGCTGGCAGCTGATTGGCTGTCTAGCCTAAAGTGCTTTACACACCTCCCTGATGGTACCACTGGCTAAGACTCCACCTCAGCTCATTGGGTAATGAAAAATTTAGAACAATTGATGGATGAAAGCAGGCAGGCCGGCCATTTTGGGACGCTCATTGGACTTGTTTAATGCAATGCACCTTTGTACATTCACATGCATTCGCTTCATACTGTAACCACTGTGCGTAAAAATTTGGAAACATGGCATACAGTGTATCATTTGGTGTCTAAGTCATGTTTCCCATATTTTCCCTTCCCAGATACAAGCCCGTTTGAGTGTTTGGGGCACTTTTTAGCTAAAATCATCCTACAGGGCCTAACTGCATATGCTAAAGCCTGCCTATTTTGAATGGTGTAGTTGCCCCTGCAACCTCCAAAAATATCAGGACTTACTTCCCCAATAACCTGCTAACTCACCCCTGAAATACATACTTATTAACCCTATTTTGTTCATTGGACTCATTTCTCATTTGAAATGCCCATTTTTGGGGGGCGAGTAATGTGCGTCTTTAAAAGATGATTTCTACGATACCCCACTTTTGCGCGTCGGACCTCAACTTTTCCCATAAACGCAGAAAAAACCGCAATTTTCAGGAGAAACGAGACAGACATCCCCTCCCTCTGCCACCCACCCGCCCAACTGAAAGCCAGCCATTAGACATGCACAGATAGTTCTGAGGGTCTGTCTGTGATGTCATAAAGGGCCTGCTGATCAATGGGCAGCTTTCTGATTGGCTGCTGTATTTGATTGACAGATGGAAGCTGGCAGCTGATTGGCTGTCTAGCCTAAAGTGCTTTACACACCTCCCTGATGGTACCACTGGCTAAGACTCCACCTCAGCTCATTGGGTAATGAAAAATTTAGAACAATTGATGGATGAAAGCAGGCAGGCCGGCCATTTTGGGACGCTCAGTGGACTTGTTTAATGCAATGCACCTTTGTATATTCACATGCATTCGCTTCATGCTGTAACCACTGTGCATAAACATTTGGAAACATGGCATACAGTGTATCATTTGGTGTCTTAGTCATGTTTCCCATATTTTCCCTTCCCAGATACAAGCCCGTTTGAGTGTTTAGGGCACTTTTTAGCTAAAATCATCCTACAGGGCCTAACTGCATATGCTAAAGCCTGCCTATTTTGAATGGTGTAGTGGCCCCTGCAACCTCCAAAAATATCAGGACTTACTTCCCCAATAACCTGCTAACTCACCCCTGAAATTCATACTTATTCACCCTATTTTGTTCATTGGACTCATTTCTCATTTGAAATGCCCATTTTTGGGGGGCGAGCAATGTGCGTCTTTAAAAGGTGATTTCTACGATACCCCAATTTTGCGCGTGGGACCTCAACTTTTCCCGTAAACGCAGAAAAACCACAATTTTCAGGAGAAACGATACAGACATCCCCTCCCTCTGCCACCCACCCGCCCAACTGATAGCCAGCCATTAGACATGCACAGATAGTTCTGAGGGTCTGTCTGTGATTTCATAAAGGGCCTGCTGATCAGTGGGCAGCTTTCTGATTGGCTGCTGTATTTGATTGACAGATGGAAGCTGGCAGCTGATTGGCTGTCTAGCCTAACGTGCTTTACACATCTCCCTGATGGTACCACTGGCTAAGACTCCACCTCAGCTCATTGGGTAATGAAAAAATTTAGAACAATTGATGGATGAAAGCAGGCAGGCCAGCCATTTTGGGACGCTAAGTGGACTTGTTTAATGCAATGCACCTTTGTATATTCACATGCATTCGCTTCATGCTGTAACCACTGTGCATAAAAATTTGGAAACATGGCATACAGTGTATCATTTGGTGTCTAAGTCATGTTTCCCATATTTTCCCTTCCCAGATACAAGCCCGTTTGAGTGTTTGGGGCACTTTTTAGCTAAAATCACCCTACAGGGCCTAACTGCATATGCTAAAGCCTGCCTATTTTGAATGGTGTAGTGGCCCCTGCAACCTCCAAAAATATCAGGACTTACTTCCCCAATAACCTGCTAACTCACCCCTGAAATACATACTTATTCACCCTATTTTGTTCATTGGACTCATTTCTCATTTGAAATGCCCATTTTTGGGGAGCCAGAAATGTGCGTCTTTAAAAGGTGATTTCTACGATACCCCACTTTTGCGCGTCGGACCTCAACTTTTCCCGTAAACGCAGAAAAACCGCAATTTTCAGGAGAAACGAGACAGACATCCCCTCCCTCTGCCACCCACCCGCCCAACTGACAGCCAGCCATTTGACATGCACAGATAGTTCTGAGGGTCTGTCTGTGATGTCATAAAGGGCTGCTGATCAATGGGCAGCTTTCAAATTGGCTGCTGTATTTGATTGACAGATGGAAGCTGGCAGCTGATTGGCTGTCTAGCCTAAAGTGCTTTACACACCTCCCTGATGGTACCACTGGCTAAGACTCCACCTCAGCTCATTGGGTAATGAAAAATTTAGAACAATTGATGGATGAAAGCAGGCAGGCCGGCCATTTTGGGACGCTTAGTGGACTTGTTTAATGCAATGCACCTTTGTATATTCACATGCATTCGCTTCATGCTGTAACCACTGTGCATAAAAATTTGGAAACATGGCATACAGTGTATCATTTGGTGTCTTAGTCATGTTTCCCATATTTTCCCTTCCCAGATACAAGCCTGTTTGAGTGTTTGGGGCACTTTTTAGCTAAAATCATCCTACAGGGCCTAACTGCATATGCTAAAGCCTGCCTATTTTAAATGGTGTAGTGCCCCCTGCAACCTCCAAAAATATCAGGACTTACTTCCCCAATAACCTGCTAACTCACCCCTGAAATACATACTTATTCACCCTATTTTGTTCATTGGACTCATTTCTCATTTGAAATGCCCATTTTTGGGGGGCGAGTAATGTGCGTCTTTAAAAGGTGATTTCTACGATACCCCACTTTTGCACGTCGGACCTCAACTTTTCCCGTAAATGCAGAAAAACCGCAATTTTCAGGAGAAACGAGACAGACATCCCCTCCCTCTGCCACCCACCCGCCCAACTGAAAGCCAGCCATTAGACATGCACAGATAGTTCTGAGGGTCTGTCTGTGATGTCATAAAGGGCCTGCTGATCAATGGGCAGCTTTCTGATTGGCTGCTGTATTTGATTGACAGATGGAAGCTGGCAGCTGATTGGCTGTCTAGCCTAACGTGCTTTACACATCTCCCTGATGGTACCACTGGCTAAGACTCCACCTCAGCTCATTGGGTAATGAAAAATTTAGAACAATTGATGGATGAAAGCAGGCAGGCCAGCCATTTTGGGACGCTCATTGGACTTGTTTAATGCAATGCACCTTTGTACATTCACATGCATTCGCTTCATGCTGTAACCACTGTGCATAAAAATTTGGAAACATGGCATACAGTGTATCATTTGGTGTCTAAGTCATGTTTCCCATATTTTCCCTTCCCAGATACAAGCCCGTTTGAGTGTTTGGGGCACTTTTTAGCTAAAATCACCCTACAGGGCCTAACTGCATATGCTAAAGCCTGCCTATTTTGAATGGTGTAGTGGCCCCTGCAACCTCCAAAAATATCAGGACTTACTTCCCCAATAACCTGCTAACTCACCCCTGAAATACATACTTATTCACCCTATTTTGTTCATTGGACTCATTTCTCATTTGAAATGCCCATTTTTGGGGAACCAGAAATGTGCGTCTTTAAAAGGTGATTTCTACGATACCCCACTTTTGCGCGTCGGACCTCAACTTTTCCCGTAAACGCAGAAAAACCGCAATTTTCAGGAGAAACGAGACAGACATCCCCTCCCTCTGCCACCCACCCGCCCAACTGAAAGCCAGCCATTAGACATGCACAGATAGTTCTGAGGGTCTGTCTGTGATGTCATAAAGGGCCTGCTGATCAATGGGCAGCTTTCTGATTGGCTGCTGTATTTGATTGACAGATGGAAGCTGGCAGCTGATTGGCTGTCTAGCCAAAAGTGCTTTACACACCTCCCTGATGGTACCACTGGCTAAGACTCCACCTCAGCTCATTGGGTTATGAAAAATTTAGAACAATTGATGGATGAAAGCAGGCAGGCCGGCCATTTTGGGACGCTCAGTGGACTTGTTTAATGCAATGCACCTTTGTATATTCACATGCATTCGCTTCATGCTGTAACCACTGTGCATAAAAATTTGGAAACATGGCATACAGTGTATCATTTGGTGTCTAAGTCATGTTTCCCATGTTTTTCCTTCCCAGATACTAGCCCGTTTGAGTGTTTGGGACACTTTTTAGCTAAAATCATCCTACAGGGCCTAACTGCATATGCTAAAGCCTGCCTATTTTGAATGGTGTAGTGGCCCCTGTAACCTCCAAAAATATCAGGACTTACTTCCCCAATAACCTGCTAACTCACCCCTGAAATACATACTTATTCACCCTATTTTGTTCATTGGACTCATTTCTCATTTGAAATGCCCATTTTTGGGGAGCCAGAAATGTGCGTCTTTAAAAGGTGATTTCTACGATACCCCACTTTTGCGCGTCGGACCTCAACTTTTCCCGTAAACGCAGAAAAAACGCAATTTTCAGGAGAAACGAGACAGACATCCCCTCCCTCTGCCACCCACCCGCCCAACTGAAAGCCAGCCATTAGACATGCACAGATAGTTCTGAGGGTCTGTCTGTGATGTCATAAAGGGCCTGCTGATCAATGGGCAGCTTTCTGATTGGCTGCTGTATTTGATTGACAGATGGAAGCTGGCAGCTGATTGGCTGTCTAGCCTAACGTGCTTTACACATCTCCCTGATGGTACCACTGGCTAAGACTCCACCTCAGCTCATAGGGTAATGAAAAATTTAGAACAATTGATGGATGAAAGCAGGCAGGCCAGCCATTTTGGGACGCTCAGTGGACTTGTTTAATGCAATGCACCTTTGTATATTCACATGCATTCGCTTCATGCTGTAACCACTGTGCATAAAAATTTGGAAACATGGCATACAGTGTATCATTTGGTGTCTAAGTCATGTTTCCCATATTTTCCCTTCCCAGATACAAGCCCGTTTGAGTGTTTGGGGCACTTTTTAGCTAAAATCATCCTACAGGGCCTAACTGCATATGCTAAAGCCTGCCTATTTTGAATGGTGTAGTGGCCCCTGCAACCTCCAAAAATATCAGGACTTACTTCCCCAATAACCTGCTAACGCACCCCTGAAATTTATACTTATTCACCCTATTTTGTTCATTGGACTCATTTCTCATTTGAAATGCCCATTTTTGGGGGGCGAGCAATGTGCGTCTTTAAAAGGTGATTTCTACGATACCCCACTTTTGCGCGTGGGACCTCAACTTTTCCCGTAAACGCAGAAAAACCACAATTTTCAGGAGAAACGAGACAGACATCCCCTCCCTCTGCCACCCACCCGCCCAACTGATAGCCAGCCATTAGACATGCACAGATAGTTCTGAGGGTCTGTCTGTGATGTCATAAAGGGCCTGCTGATCAATGGGCAGCTTTCTGATTGGCTGCTGTATTTGATTGACAGATGGAAGCTGGCAGCTGATTGGCTTTCTAGCCTAACGTGCTTTACACATCTCCCTGATGGTACCACTGGCTAAGACTCCACCTCAGCTCATTGGGTAATGAAAAATTTAGAACAATTGATGGATGAAAGCAGGCAGGCCAGCCATTTTGGGACGCTAAGTGGACTTGTTTAATGCAATGCACCTTTGTATATTCACATGCATTCGCTTCATGCTGTAACCACTGTGCATAAAAATTTGGAAACATGGCATACAGTGTATCATTTGGTGTCTAAGTCATGTTTCCCATATTTTCCCTTCCCAGATACAAGCCCGTTTGAGTGTTTGGGGCACTTTTTAGCTAAAATCACCCTACAGGGCCTAACTGCATATGCTAAAGCCTGCCTATTTTGAATGGTGTAGTGGCCCCTGCAACCTCCAAAAATATCAGGACTTACTTCCCCAATAACCTGCTAACTCACCCCTGAAATACATACTTATTCACCCTATTTTGTTCATTGGACTCATTTCTCATTTGAAATGCCCATTTTTGGGGGGCGAGCAATGTGCGTCTTTAAAAGGTGATTTCTACGATACCCCACTTTTGCGCGTGGGACCTCAACTTTTCCCGTAAACGCAGAAAAACCACAATTTTCAGGAGAAACGAGACAGACATCCCCTCCCTCTGCCACCCACCCGCCCAACTGATAGCCAGCCATTAGACATGCACAGATAGTTCTGAGGGTCTGTCTGTGATGTCATAAAGGGCCTGCTGATCAATGGGCAGCTTTCTGATTGGCTGCTGTATTTGATTGACAGATGGAAGCTGGCAGCTGATTGGCTGTCTAGCCTAACGTGCTTTACACATCTCCCTGATGGTACCACTGGCTAAGACTCCACCTCAGCTCATTGGGTAATGAAAAATTTAGAACAATTGATGGATGAAAGCAGGCAGGCCAGCCATTTTGGGACGCTAAGTGGACTTGTTTAATGCAATGCACCTTTGTATATTCACATGCATTCGCTTCATGCTGTAACCACTGTGCATAACAATTTGGAAACATGGCATACAGTGTATCATTTGGTGTCTAAGTCATGTTTCCCATATTTTCCCTTCCCAGATACAAGCCCGTTTGAGTGTTTGGGGCACTTTTTAGCTAAAATCACCCTACAGGGCCTAACTGCATATGCTAAAGCCTGCCTATTTTGAATGGTGTAGTGGCCCCTGCAACCTCCAAAAATATCAGGACTTACTTCCCCAATAACCTGCTAACTCACCCCTGAAATACATACTTATTCACCCTATTTTGTTCATTGGACTCATTTCTCATTTGAAATGCCCATTTTTGGGGAGCCAGAAATGTGTGTCTTTAAAAGGTGATTTCTACGATACCCCACTTTTGCGCGTCGGACCTCAACTTTTCCCGTAAACGCAGAGAAACCGCAATTTTCAGGAGAAACGAGACAGACATCCCCTCCCTCTGCCACCCACCCGCCCAACTGAAAGCCAGCCATTAGACATGCACAGATAGTTCTGAGGGTCTGTCTGTGATGTCATAAAGGGCCTGCTGATCAATGGGCAGCTTTCTGATTGGCTGCTGTATTTGATTGACAGATGGAAGCTGGCAGCTGATTGGCTGTCTAGCCAAAAGTGCTTTACACACCTCCCTGATGGTACCACTGGCTAAGACTCCACCTCAGCTCATTGGGTAATGAAAAATTTAGAACAATTGATGGATGAAAGCAGGCAGGCCGGCCATTTTGGGACGCTCAGTGGACTTGTTTAATGCAATGCACCTTTGTATATTCACATGCATTCACTTCATGCTGTAACCACTGTGCATAAAAATTTGGAAACATGGCATACAGTGTATCATTTGGTGTCTAAGTCATGTTTCCCATGTTTTTCCTTCCCAGATACTAGCCCGTTTGAGTGTTTGGGACACTTTTTAGCTAAAATCATCCTACAGGGCCTAACTGCATATGCTAAAGCCTGCCTATTTTGAATGGTGTAGTGGCCCCTGTAACCTCCAAAAATATCAGGACTTACTTCCCCAATAACCTGCTAACTCACCCCTGAAATACATACTTATTCACCCTATTTTGTTCATTGGACTCATTTCTCATTTGAAATGCCCATTTTTGGGGAGCCAGAAATGTGCGTCTTTAAAAGATGATTTCTACGATACTCCACTTTTGCGCGTCGGACCTCAACTTTTCCCGTAAACGCAGAAAAACCGCAATTTTCAGGAGAAACGAGACAGACATCCCCTCCCTCTGCCACCCACCCGCCCAACTGAAAGCCAGCCATTAGACATGCACAGATAGTTCTGAGGGTCTGTCTGTGATGTCATAAAGGGCCTGCTGATCAATGGGCAGCTTTCTGATTGGCTGCTGTATTTGATTGACAGATGGAAGCTGGCAGCTGATTGGCTGTCTAGCCTAACGTGCTTTACACATCTCCCTGATGGTACCACTGGCTAAGACTCCACCTCAGCTCATAGGGTAATGAAAAATTTAGAACAATTGATGGATGAAAGCAGGCAGGCCAGCCATTTTGGGACGCTCAGTGGACTTGTTTAATGCAATGCACCTTTGTATATTCACATGCATTCGCTTCATGCTGTAACCACTGTGCATAAAAATTTGGAAACATGGCATACAGTGTATCATTTGGTGTCTAAGTCATGTTTCCCATATTTTCCCTTCCCAGATACAAGCCCGTTTGAGTGTTTGGGGCACTTTTTAGCTAAAATCATCCTACAGGGCCTAACTGCATATGCTAAAGCCTGCCTATTTTGAATGGTGTAGTGGCCCCTGCAACCTCCAAAAATATCAGGACTTACTTCCCCAATAACCTGCTAACTCACCCCTGAAATTCATACTTATTCACCCTATTTTGTTCATTGGACTCATTTCTCATTTGAAATGCCCATTTTTGGGGGGCGAGCAATGTGCGTCTTTAAAAGGTGATTTCTACGATACCCCACTTTTGCGCGTCGGACCTCAACTTTTCCCGTAAACGCAGAAAAACCGCAATTTTCAGGAGAAACGAGACAGACATCCCCTCCCTCTGCCACCCACCCGCCCAACTGAAAGCCAGCCATTAGACATGCACAGATAGTTCTGAAGGTCTGTCTGTGATGTCATAAAGGGCCTGCTGATCAATGGGCAGCTTTCTGATTGGCTGCTGTATTTGATTGACAGATGGAAGATGGCAGCTGATTGGCTGTCTAGCCTAAAGTGCTTTACACACCTCCCTGATGGTACCATTGGCTAAGACTCCACCTCAGCTCATTGGGTAATGAAAAATTTAGAACAATTGATGGATAATAGCAGGCAGGCCGGCCATTTTGGGACGCTCATTGGACTTGTTTAATGCAATGCACCTTTGTATTTTCACATGCATTCGCTTCATGCTGTAACTACTGTGCATAAAAATTTGGAAACATGGCATACAGTGTATCATTTGGTGTCTAAGTCATGTTTTCCATATTTTCCCTTCCCAGATACAAGCCCGTTTGAGTGTTTGGGGCACTTTTTAGATAAAATCACCCTACAGGGCCTAACTGCATATGCTAAAGCCTGCCTATTTTGAATGGTGTAGTGGCCCCTGCAACCTCCAAAAATATCAGGACTTACTTCCCCAATAACCTGCTAACTCACCCCTGAAATACATACTTATTCACCCTATTTTGTTCATTGGACTCATTTCTCATTTGAAATGCCCATTTTTGGGGAGCCAGAAATGTGCGTCTTTAAAAGGTGATTTCTACGATACCCCACTTTTGCGCGTCGGACCTCAACTTTTC
Organism: Crinia signifera; assembly: GCF_055691185.1. Lineage (NCBI taxonomy): Eukaryota > Metazoa > Chordata > Amphibia > Anura > Myobatrachidae > Crinia > Crinia signifera. The sequence continues at coordinate 457,514 of NW_028142853.1, read as the reverse complement.
CCGTAAACACAGGAAAACCGCAATTTTCAGGAGAAACGAGACAGACATCCCCTCCCTCTGCCACCCACCCGCCCAACTGAAAGCCAGCCATTAGACATGCACAGATAGTTCTGAGGGTCTGTCTGTGATGTCATAAAGGGCCTGCTGATCAATGGGCAGCTTTCTGATTGGCTGCTGTATTTGATTGACAGATGGAAGCTGGTAGCTGATTGGCTGTCTAGCCTAACGTGCTTTACACATCTCCCTGATGGTACCACTGGCTAAGACTCCACCTCAGCTCATAGGGTAATGAAAAATTTAGAACAATTGATGGATGAAAGCAGGCAGGCCAGCCATTTTGGGACGCTCAGTGGACTTGTTTAATGCAATGCACCTTTGTATATTCACATGCATTCGCTTCATGCTGTAACCACTGTGCATAAAAATTTGGAAACATGGCATACAGTGTATGATTTGGTGTCTAAGTCATGTTTCCCATATTTTCCCTTCCCAGATACAAGCCCGTTTGAGTGTTTGGGGCACTTTTTAGCTAAAATCATCCTACAGGGTCTAACTGCATATGCTAAAGCCTGCCTATTTTGAATGGTGTAGTGGCCCCTGCAACCTCCAAAAATATCAGGACTTACTTGCCAATAACCTGCTAACTCACCCCTGAAATACATACTTATTCACTCTATTTTGTTCATTGGACTCATTTCTCATTTGAAATGCCCATTTTTGGGGGGCCAGAAATGTGCGTCTTTAAAAGGTGATTTCTACGATACCCCACTTTTGCGCGTCGGACCTCAACTTTTCCCGTAAACGCAGAAAAACCGCAATTTTCAGGAGAAACGAGACAGACATCCCCTCCCTCTGCCACCCACCCGCCCAACTGAAAGCCAGCCATTAGACATGCACAGATAGTTCTGAAGGTCTGTCTGTGATGTCATAAAGGGCCTGCTGATCAATGGGCAGCTTTCTGATTGGCTGCTGTATTTGATTGACAGATGGAAGATGGCAGCTGATTGGCTGTCTAGCCTAAAGTGCTTTACACACCTCCCTGATGGTACCATTGGCTAAGACTCCACCTCAGCTCATTGGGTAATGAAAAATTTAGAACAATTGATGGATAATAGCAGGCAGGCCGGCCATTTTGGGACGCTCATTGGACTTGTTTAATGCAATGCACCTTTGTATTTTCACATGCATTCGCTTCATGCTGTAACTACTGTGCATAAAAATTTGGAAACATGGCATACAGTGTATCATTTGGTGTCTAAGTCATGTTTCCCATATTTTCCCTTCCCAGATACAAGCCCGTTTGAGTGTTTGGGGCACTTTTTAGATAAAATCACCCTACAGGGCCTAACTGCATATGCTAAAGCCTGCCTATTTTGAATGGTGTAGTGGCCCCTGCAACCTCCAAAAATATCAGGACTTACTTCCCCAATAACCTGCTAACTCACCCCTGAAATACATACTTATTCACCCTATTTTGTTCATTGGACTCATTTCTCATTTGAAATGCCCATTTTTGGGGAGCCAGAAATGTGCGTCTTTAAAAGGTGATTTCTACGATACCCCACTTTTGCGCGTCGGACCTCAACTTTTCCCGTAAACGCAGGAAAACCGCAATTTTCAGGAGAAACGAGACAGACATCCCCTCCCTCTGCCACCCACCCGCCCAACTGAAAGCCAGCCATTAGACATGCACAGATAGTTCTGAGGGTCTGTCTGTGATGTCATAAAGGGCCTGCTGATCAATGGGCAGCTTTCTGATTGGCTGCTGTATTTGATTGACAGATGGAAGCTGGCAGCTGATTGGCTGTCTAGCCTAACGTGCTTTACACATCTCCCTGATGGTACCACTGGCTAAGACTCCACCTCAGCTCATAGGGTAATGAAAAATTTAGAACAATTGATGGATGAAAGCAGGCAGGCCAGCCATTTTGGGACGCTCAGTGGACTTGTTTAATGCAATGCACCTTTGTATATTCACATGCATTCGCTTCATGCTGTAACCACTGTGCATAAAAATTTGGAAACATGGCATACAGTGTATCATTTGGTGTCTAAGTCATGTTTCCCATATTTTCCCTTCCCAGATACAAGCCCGTTTGAGTGTTTGGGGCACTTTTTAGCTAAAATCATCCTACAGGGTCTAACTGCATATGCTAAAGCCTGCCTATTTTGAATGGTGTAGTGGCCCCTGCAACCTTCAAAAATATCAGGACTTACTTGCCCAATAACCTGCTAACTCACCCCTGAAATACATACTTATTCACTCTATTTTGTTCATTGGACTCATTTCTCATTTGAAATGCCCATTTTTGGGGGCGAGTAATGTGCGTCTTTAAAAGGTGATTTCTACGATACCCCACTTTTGCGTGTCGGACCTCAACTTTTCCCGTAAACGCAGAAAAACCACAATTTTCAGGAGAAACGAGACAGACATCCCCTCCCTCTGCCACCCACCCGCCCAACTGATAGCCAGCCATTAGACATGCACAGATAGTTCTGAGGGTCTGTCTGTGATGTCATAAAGGGCCTGCTGATCAATGGGCAGCTTTCTGATTGGCTGCTGTATTTGATTGACAGATGGAAGCTGGCAGCTGATTGGCTGTCTAGCCTAACGTGCTTTACACATCTCCCTGATGGTACCACTGGCTAAGACTCCACCTCAGCTCATTGGGTAATTCAAAATTGAGAACAATTGATGGATGAAAGCAGGCAGGCCAGCCATTTTGGGATGCTCAGTGGACTTGTTTAATGCAATGCACCTTTGTATATTCACATGCATTCGCTTCATGCTGTAACCACTGTGCATAAAAATTTGGAAACATGGCATACAGTGTATCATTTGGTGTCTAAGTCATGTTTCCCATATTTTCCCTTCCCAGATACAAGCCGGTTTGAGTGTTTGGGGCACTTTTTAGTTAAAATCATGCTACATGGCCTAACTGCATCTGCTAAAGCCTGCCTATTTTGAATGGTGTAGTGGCCCCTGCAACCTCCAAAAATATCAGGACTTACTTCCCCTATAACCTGCTAACTCACCCCTGAAATACATACTTATTCACCCTATTTTGTTCATTGGACTCATTTCTCATTTGAAATGCCCATTTTTGGGGAGCCAGAAATGTGCGTCTTTAAAAGGTGATTTCTACGATACCCCACTTTTGCGCGTCGGACCTCAACTTTTCCCGTAAACGCAGAAAAAACGCAATTTTCAGGAGAATCGAGACAGACATCCCCTCCCTCTGCCACCCACCCGCCCAACTGAAAGCCAGCCATTAGACATGCACAGATAGTTCTGAGGGTCTGTCTGTGATGTCATAAAGGGCCTGCTGATCAATGGGCAGCTTTCTGATTGGCTGCTGTATTTGATTGACAGATGGAAACTGGCAGCTGATTTGCTGTCTAGCCTAAAGTGCTTTACACACCACCTTGATGGTACCACTGGCTAAGACTCCACCTCATCTCATTAGGTAATGAAAACTTTAGAACAATTGATGGATGAAAGCAGGCAGGTCGTCCATTTTGGGACGTTCAGTGGACTTGTTTAATGCAATGCACCTTTGTATATTCACATGCATTCGCTTCATGCTGTAACCACTGTGCATAAAAATTTGGAAACATGGCATACAGTGTATCATTTGGTGTCTGTCATGTTTCCCATGTTTTTCCTTCCCAGATACTAGCCCGTTTAAGTGTTTGGGGCACTTTTTAGCTAAAATCATCCTACAGGGCCTAACTGCATATGCTAAAGCCTGCCTATTTTGAATGGTGTAGTGGCCCCTGCAACCTCCAAAAATATCAGGACTTACTTCCCCAATAACCTGCTAACTCACCCCTGAAATACATACTTATTCACACTATTTTGTTCATTGGACTAATTTCTTATTTGAAATGCCCATTTTTGGGGAGCCAGAAATGTGCGTCTTTAAAAGGTGATTTCTACGATACCCCACTTTTGCGCGTCGGACCTCAACTTTTCCCGTAAACGCAGAAAAACCGCAATTTTCAGGAGAAACGAGACAGACATCCCCTCCCTCTGCCACCCACCCGCCCAACTGAAAGCCAGCCATTAGACATGCACAGATAGTTCTGAGGGTCTGTCTGTGATGTCATAAAGGGCCTGCTGATCAATGGGCAGCTTTCTGATTGGCTGCTGTATTTGATTGACAGATGGAAGCTGGCAGCTGATTGGCTGTCTAGCCTAACGTGCTTTACACATCTCCCTGATGGTACCACTGGCTAAGACTCCACCTCAGCTCATAGGGTAATGAAAAATTTAGAACAATTGATGGATGAAAGCAGGCAGGCCAGCCATTTTGGGACGCTCAGTGGACTTGTTTAATGCAATGCACCTTTGTATATTCACATGCATTCGCTTCATGCTGTAACCACTGTGCATAAAAATTTGGAAACATGGCATACAGTGTATCATTTGGTGTCTAAGTCATGTTTCCCATATTTTCCCTTCCCAGATACAAGCCCGTTTGAGTGTTTGGGGCACTTTTTAGCTAAAATCATCCTACAGGGTCTAACTGCATATGCTAAAGCCTGCCTATTTTGAATGGTGTAGTGGCCCCTGCAACCTTCAAAAATATCAGGACTTACTTGCCCAATAACCTGCTAACTCACCCCTGAAATACATACTTATTCACTCTATTTTGTTCATTGGACTCATTTCTCATTTGAAATGCCCATTTTTGGGGGCGAGTAATGTGCGTCTTTAAAAGGTGATTTCTACGATACCCCACTTTTGCGTGTCGGACCTCAACTTTTCCCGTAAACGCAGAAAAACCACAATTTTCAGGAGAAACGAGACAGACATCCCCTCCCTCTGCCACCCACCCGCCCAACTGATAGCCAGCCATTAGACATGCACAGATAGTTCTGAGGGTCTGTCTGTGATGTCATAAAGGGCCTGCTGATCAATGGGCAGCTTTCTGATTGGCTGCTGTATTTGATTGACAGATGGAAGCTGGCAGCTGATTGGCTGTCTAGCCTAACGTGCTTTACACATCTCCCTGATGGTACCACTGGCTAAGACTCCACCTCAGCTCATTGGGTAATTCAAAATTGAGAACAATTGATGGATGAAAGCAGGCAGGCCAGCCATTTTGGGATGCTCAGTGGACTTGTTTAATGCAATGCACCTTTGTATATTCACATGCATTCGCTTCATGCTGTAACCACTGTGCATAAAAATTTGGAAACATGGCATACAGTGTATCATTTGGTGTCTAAGTCATGTTTCCCATATTTTCCCTTCCCAGATACAAGCCGGTTTGAGTGTTTGGGGCACTTTTTAGTTAAAATCATGCTACATGGCCTAACTGCATCTGCTAAAGCCTGCCTATTTTGAATGGTGTAGTGGCCCCTGCAACCTCCAAAAATATCAGGACTTACTTCCCCTATAACCTGCTAACTCACCCCTGAAATACATACTTATTCACCCTATTTTGTTCATTGGACTCATTTCTCATTTGAAATGCCCATTTTTGGGGAGCCAGAAATGTGCGTCTTTAAAAGGTGATTTCTACGATACCCCACTTTTGCGCGTCGGACCTCAACTTTTCCCGTAAACGCAGAAAAAACGCAATTTTCAGGAGAATCGAGACAGACATCCCCTCCCTCTGCCACCCACCCGCCCAACTGAAAGCCAGCCATTAGACATGCACAGATAGTTCTGAGGGTCTGTCTGTGATGTCATAAAGGGCCTGCTGATCAATGGGCAGCTTTCTGATTGGCTGCTGTATTTGATTGACAGATGGAAACTGGCAGCTGATTTGCTGTCTAGCCTAAAGTGCTTTACACACCACCTTGATGGTACCACTGGCTAAGACTCCACCTCATCTCATTAGGTAATGAAAACTTTAGAACAATTGATGGATGAAAGCAGGCAGGTCGTCCATTTTGGGACGTTCAGTGGACTTGTTTAATGCAATGCACCTTTGTATATTCACATGCATTCGCTTCATGCTGTAACCACTGTGCATAAAAATTTGGAAACATGGCATACAGTGTATCATTTGGTGTCTGTCATGTTTCCCATGTTTTTCCTTCCCAGATACTAGCCCGTTTAAGTGTTTGGGGCACTTTTTAGCTAAAATCATCCTACAGGGCCTAACTGCATATGCTAAAGCCTGCCTATTTTGAATGGTGTAGTGGCCCCTGCAACCTCCAAAAATATCAGGACTTACTTCCCCAATAACCTGCTAACTCACCCCTGAAATACATACTTATTCACACTATTTTGTTCATTGGACTAATTTCTTATTTGAAATGCCCATTTTTGGGGAGCCAGAAATGTGCGTCTTTAAAAGGTGATTTCTACGATACCCCACTTTTGCGCGTCGGACCTCAACTTTTCCCGTAAACGCAGAAAAACCGCAATTTTCAGGAGAAACGAGACAGACATCCCCTCCCTCTGCCACCCACCCGCCCAACTGAAAGCCAGCCATTAGACATGCACAGATAGTTCTGAGGGTCTGTCTGTGATGTCATAAAGGGCCTGCTGATCAATGGGCAGCTTTCTGATTGGCTGCTGTATTTGATTGACAGATGGAAGCTGGCAGCTGATTGGCTGTCTAGCCTAACGTGCTTTACACATCTCCCTGATGGTACCACTGGCTAAGACTCCACCTCAGCTCATAGGGTAATGAAAAATTTAGAACAATTGATGGATGAAAGCAGGCAGGCCAGCCATTTTGGGACGCTCAGTGGACTTGTTTAATGCAATGCACCTTTGTATATTCACATGCATTCGCTTCATGCTGTAACCACTGTGCATAAAAATTTGGAAACATGGCATACAGTGTATCATTTGGTGTCTAAGTCATGTTTCCCATATTTTCCCTTCCCAGATACAAGCCCGTTTGAGTGTTTGGGGCACTTTTTAGCTAAAATCATCCTACAGGGCCTAACTGCATATGCTAAAGCCTGCCTATTTTGAATGGTGTAGTGGCCCCTGCAACCTCCAAAAATATCAGGACTTACTTCCCCAATAACCTGCTAACTCACCCCTGAAATACATACTTATTCACACTATTTTGTTCATTGGACTAATTTCTCATTTGAAATGCCCATTTTTGGGGAGCCAGAAATGTGCGTCTTTAAAAGGTGATTTCTACGATACCCCACTTTTGCGCGTCGGACCTCAACTTTTCCCGTAAACGCAGAAAAACCGCAATTTTCAGGAGAAACGAGACAGACATCCCCTCCCTCTGCCACCCACCCGCCCAACTGAAAGCCAGCCATTAGACATGCACAGATAGTTCTGAGGGTCTGTCTGTGATGTCATAAAGGGCCTGCTGATCAATGGGCAGCTTTCTGATTGGCTGCTGTATTTGATTGACAGATGGAAGCTGGCAGCTGATTGGCTGTCTAGCCAAAAGTGCTTTACACACCTCCCTGATGGTACCACTGGCTAAGACTCCACCTCAGCTCATTGGGTAATGAAAAATTTAGAACAATTGATGGATGAAAGCAGGCAGGCCGGCCATTTTGGGACGCTCAGTGGACTTGTTTAATGCAATGCACCTTTGTATATTCACATGCATTCGCTTCATGCTGTAACCACTGTGCATAAAAATTTGGAAACATGGCATACAGTGTATCATTTGGTGTCTATGTCATGTTTCCCATGTTTTTCCTTCCCAGATACTAGCCCGTTTGAGTGTTTGGGACACTTTTTAGCTAAAATCATCCTACAGGGCCTAACTGCATATGCTAAAGCCTGCCTATTTTGAATGGTGTAGTGGCCCCTGTAACCTCCAAAAATATCAGGACTTACTTCCCCAATAACCTGCTAACTCACCCCTGAAATACATACTTATTCACCCTATTTTGTTCATTGGACTCATTTCTCATTTGAAATGCCCATTTTTGGGGAGCCAGAAATGTGCGTCTTTAAAAGGTGATTTCTACGATACCCCACATTTGCGCGTCGGACCTCAACTTTTCCCGTAAACGCAGAAAAACCGCAATTTTCAGGAGAAACGAGACAGACATCCCCTCCCTCTGCCACCCACCCGCCCAACTGAAAGCCAGCCATTAGACATGCACAGATAGTTCTGAGGGTCTGTCTGTGATGTCATAAAGGGCCTGCTGATCAATGGGCAGCTTTCTGATTGGCTGCTGTATTTGATTGACAGATGGAAGCTGTCAGCTGATTGGCTGTCTAGCCTAACGTGCTTTACACATCTCCCTGATGGTACCACTGGCTAAGACTCCACCTCAGCTCATAGGGTAATGAAAAATTTAGAACAATTGATGGATGAAAGCAGGCAGGCCAGCCATTTTGGGACGCTCAGTGGACTTGTTTAATGCAATGCACCTTTGTATATTCACATGCATTCGCTTCATGCTGTAACCACTGTGCATAAAAATTTGGAAACATGGCATACAGTGTATCATTTGGTGTCTAAGTCATGTTTCCCATATTTTCCCTTCCCAGATACAAGCCCGTTTGAGTGTTTGGGGCACTTTTTAGCTAAAATCATCCTACAGGGCCTAACTGCATATGCTAAAGCCTGCCTATTTTGAATGGTGTAGTGGCCCCTGCAACCTCCAAAAATATCAGGACTTACTTCCCCAATAACCTGCTAACTCACCCCTGAAATTCATACTTATTCACCCTATTTTGTTCATTGGACTCATTTCTCATTTGAAATGCCCATTTTTGGGGGGCGAGCAATGTGCGTCTTTAAAAGGTGATTTCTACGATACCCCACTTTTGCGCGTGGGACCTCAACTTTTCCCGTAAACGCAGAAAAACCACAATTTTCAGGAGAAACGAGACAGACATCCCCTCCCTCTGCCACCCACCCGCCCAACTGATAGCCAGCCATTAGACATGCACAGTTAGTTCTGAGGGTCTGTCTGTGATGTCATAAAGGGCCTGCTGATCAATGGGCAGCTTTCTGATTGGCTGCTGTATTTGATTGACAGATGGAAGCTGGCAGCTGATTGGCTGTCTAGCCTAACGTGCTTTACACATCTCCCTGATGGTACCACTGGCTAAGACTCCACCTCAGCTCATTGGGTAATGAAAAATTTAGAACAATTGATGGATGAAAGCAGGCAGGCCAGCCATTTTGGGACGCTAAGTGGACTTGTTTAATGCAATGCACCTTTGTATATTCACATGCATTCGCTTCATGCTGTAACCACTGTGCATAAAAATTTGGAAACATGGAATACAGTGTATCATTTGGTGTCTAAGTCATGTTTCCCATATTTTCCCTTCCCAGATACAAGCCCGTTTGAGTGTTTGGGGCACTTTTTAGCTAAAATCACCCTACAGGGCCTAACTGCATATGCTAAAGCCTGCCTATTTTGAATGGTGTAGTGGCCCCTGCAACCTCCAAAAATATCAGGACTTACTTCCCCAATAACCTGCTAACTCACCCCTGAAATACATACTTATTCACCCGATTTTGTTCATTGGACTCATTTCTCATTTGAAATGCCCATTTTTGGGGAGCCAGAAATGTGTGTCTTTAAAAGGTGATTTCTACGATACCCCACTTTTGCGCGTCGGACCTCAACTTTTCCCGTAAACGCAGAGAAACCGCAATTTTCAGGAGAAACGAGACAGACATCCCCTCCCTCTGCCACCCACCCGCCCAACTGAAAGCAAGCCATTAGACATGCACAGATAGTTCTGAGGGTCTGTCTTTGATGTCATAAAGGGCCTGCTGATCAATGGGCAGCTTTCTGATTGGCTGCTGTTTTTGAATGACAGATGGAAGCTGGCAGCTGATTGGCTGTCTAGCCTAACGTGCTTTACACATCTCCCTGATGGTACCACTGGCTAAGACTCCACCTCAGCTCATTGGGTAATAAAAAAATTAGAACAATTGATGGATGAAAGCAGGCAGGCCGGCCATTTTGGGACGCTCAGTGGACTTGTTTAATGCAATGCACCTTTGTATATTCACATGCATTCGCTTCATGCTGTAACCACTGTGCATAAAAATTTGGAAACATGGCATACAGTGTATCATTTGGTGTCTAAGTCATGTTTCCCATGTTTTTCCTTCCCAGATACTAGCCCGTTTGAGTGTTTGGGGCACTTTTTAGCTAAAATCATCCTACAGGGCCTAACTGCATATGCTAAAGCCTGCCTATTTTGAATGGTGTAGTAGCCCCTGCAACCTCCAAAAATATCAGGACTTACTTCCCCAATAACCTGCTAACTCACCCCAGAAATACATACTTATTCACCCTATTTTGTTCATTGGACTCATTTCTCATTTGAAATGCCCATTTTTGGGGGGCCAGAAATGTGCGTCTTTAAAAGGTGATTTCTACGATACCCCACTTTTGCGCGTCGGACCTCAACTTTTCCCGTAAACGCAGAAAAACCGCAATTTTCAGGAGAAACGAGACAGACATCCCCTCCCTCTGCCACCCACCCGCCCAACTGAAAGCCAGCCATTAGACATGCACAGATAGTTCTGAAGGTCTGTCTGTGATGTCATAAAGGGCCTGCTGATCAATGGGCAGCTTTCTGATTGGCTGCTGTATTTGATTGACAGATGGAAGATGGCAGCTGATTGGCTGTCTAGCCTAAAGTGCTTTACACACCTCCCTGATGGTACCATTGGCTAAGACTCCACCTCAGCTCATTGGGTAATGAAAAATTTAGAACAATTGATGGATAATAGCAGGCAGGCCGGCCATTTTGGGACGCTCATTGGACTTGTTTAATGCAATGCACCTTTGTATTTTCACATGCATTCGCTTCATGCTGTAACTACTGTGCATAAAAATTTGGAAACATGGCATACAGTGTATCATTTGGTGTCTAAGTCATGTTTTCCATATTTTCCCTTCCCAGATACAAGCCCGTTTGAGTGTTTGGGGCACTTTTTAGATAAAATCACCCTACAGGGCCTAACTGCATATGCTAAAGCCTGCCTATTTTGAATGGTGTAGTGGCCCCTGCAACCTCCAAAAATATCAGGACTTACTTCCCCAATAACCTGCTAACTCACCCCTGAAATACATACTTATTCACCCTATTTTGTTCATTGGACTCATTTCTCATTTGAAATGCCCATTTTTGGGGAGCCAGAAATGTGCGTCTTTAAAAGGTGATTTCTACGATACCCCACTTTTGCGCGTCGGACCTCAACTTTTCCCGTAAACACAGGAAAACCGCAATTTTCAGGAGAAACGAGACAGACATCCCCTCCCTCTGCCACCCACCCGCCCAACTGAAAGCCAGCCATTAGACATGCACAGATAGTTCTGAGGGTCTGTCTGTGATGTCATAAAGGGCCTGCTGATCAATGGGCAGCTTTCTGATTGGCTGCTGTATTTGATTGACAGATGGAAGCTGGCAGCTGATTGGCTGTCTAGCCTAACGTGCTTTACACATCTCCCTGATGGTACCACTGGCTAAGACTCCACCTCAGCTCATAGGGTAATGAAAAATTTAGAACAATTGATGGATGAAAGCAGGCAGGCCAGCCATTTTGGGACGCTCAGTGGACTTGTTTAATGCAATGCACCTTTGTATTTTCACATGCATTCGCTTCATGCTGTAACCACTGTGCATAAAAATTTGGAAACATGGCATACAGTGTATCATTTGGTGTCTAAGTCATGTTTCCCATATTTTCCCTTCCCAGATACAAGCCCGTTTGAGTGTTTGGGGCACTTTTTAGCTAAAATCATCCTACAGGGTCTAACTGCATATGCTAAAGCCTGCCTATTTTGAATGGTGTAGTGGCCCCTGCAACCTCCAAAAATATCAGGACTTACTTGCCCAATAACCTGCTAACTCACCCCTGAAATACATACTTATTCACTCTATTTTGTTCATTGGACTCATTTCTCATTTGAAATGCCCATTTTTGGGGGGCCAGAAATGTGCGTCTTTAAAAGGTGATTTCTACGATACCCCACTTTTGCGCGTCGGACCTCAACTTTTCCCGTAAACGCAGAAAAACCGCAATTTTCAGGAGAAACGAGACAGACATCCCCTCCCTCTGCCACCCACCCGCCCAACTGAAAGCCAGCCATTAGACATGCACAGATAGTTCTGAAGGTCTGTCTGTGATGTCATAAAGGGCCTGCTGATCAATGGGCAGCTTTCTGATTGGCTGCTGTATTTGATTGACAGATGGAAGATGGCAGCTGATTGGCTGTCTAGCCTAAAGTGCTTTACACACCTCCCTGATGGTACCATTGGCTAAGACTCCACCTCAGCTCATTGGGTAATGAAAAATTTAGAACAATTGATGGATAATAGCAGGCAGGCCGGCCATTTTGGGACGCTCATTGGACTTGTTTAATGCAATGCACCTTTGTATTTTCACATGCATTCGCTTCATGCTGTAACTACTGTGCATAAAAATTTGGAAACATGGCATACAGTGTATCATTTGGTGTCTAAGTCATGTTTCCCATATTTTCCCTTCCCAGATACAAGCCCGTTTGAGTGTTTGGGGCACTTTTTAAATAAAATCACCCTACAGGGCCTAACTGCATATGCTAAAGCCTGCCTATTTTGAATGGTGTAGTGGCCCCTGCAACCTCCAAAAATATCAGGACTTACTTCCCCAATAACCTGCTAACTCACCCCTGAAATACATACTTATTCACCCGATTTTGTTCATTGGACTCATTTCTCATTTGAAATGCCCATTTTTGGGGAGCCAGAAATGTGTGTCTTTAAAAGGTGATTTCTACGATACCCCACTTTTGCGCGTCGGACCTCAACTTTTCCCGTAAACGCAGAGAAACCGCAATTTTCAGGAGAAACGAGACAGACATCCCCTCCCTCTGCCACCCACCCGCCCAACTGAAAGCCAGCCATTAGACATGCACAGATAGTTCTGAGGGTCTGTCTTTGATGTCATAAAGGGCCTGCTGATCAATGGGCAGCTTTCTGATTGGCTGCTGTTTTTGATTGACAGATGGAAGCTGGCAGCTGATTGGCTGTCTAGCCTAACGTGCTTTACACATCTCCCTGATGGTACCACTGGCTAAGACTCCACCTCAGCTCATTGGGTAATAAAAAAATTAGAACAATTGATGGATGAAAGCAGGCAGGCCGGCCATTTTGGGACGCTCAGTGGACTTGTTTAATGCAATGCACCTTTGTATATTCACATGCATTCGCTTCATGCTGTAACCACTGTGCATAAAAATTTGGAAACATGGCATACAGTGTATCATTTGGTGTCTAAGTCATGTTTCCCATGTTTTTCCTTCCCAGATACTAGCCCGTTTGAGTGTTTGGGGCACTTTTTAGCTAAAATCATCCTACAGGGCCTAACTGCATATGCTAAAGCCTGCCTATTTTGAATGGTGTAGTGGCCCCTGCAACCTCCAAAAATATCAGGACTTACTTCCCCAATAACCTGCTAACTCACCCCTGAAATACATACTTATTCACCCGATTTTGTTCATTGGACTCATTTCTCATTTGAAATGCCCATTTTTGGGGAGCCAGAAATGTGTGTCTTTAAAAGGTGATTTCTACGATACCCCACTTTTGCGCGTCGGACCTCAACTTTTCCCGTAAACGCAGAGAAACCGCAATTTTCAGGAGAAACGAGACAGACATCCCCTCCCTCTGCCACCCACCCGCCCAACTGAAAGCCAGCCATTAGACATGCACAGATAGTTCTGAGGGTCTGTCTGTGATGTCATAAAGGGCCTGCTGATCAATGGGCAGCTTTCTGATTGGCTGCTGTATTTGATTGACAGATGGAAGCTGGCAGCTGATTGGCTGTCTAGCCAAAAGTGCTTTACACACCTCCCTGATGGTACCACTGGCTAAGACTCCACCTCAGCTCATTGGGTAATGAAAAATTTAGAACAATTGATGGATGAAAGCAGGCAGGCCGGCCATTTTGGGACGCTCAGTGGACTTGTTTAATGCAATGCACCTTTGTATATTCACATGCATTCGCTTCATGCTGTAACCACTGTGCATAAAAATTTGGAAACATGGCATACAGTGTATCATTTGGTGTCTAAGTCATGTTTCCCATGTTTTTCCTTCCCAGATACTAGCCCGTTTGAGTGTTTGGGACACTTTTTAGCTAAAATCATCCTACAGGGCCTAACTGCATATGCTAAAGCCTGCCTATTTTGAATGGTGTAGTGGCCCCTGTAACCTCCAAAAATATCAGGACTTACTTCCCCAATAACCTGCTAACTCACCCCTGAAATACATACTTATTCACCCTATTTTGTTCATTGGACTCATTTCTCATTTGAAATGCCCATTTTTGGGGAGCCAGAAATGTGCGTCTTTAAAAGGTGATTTCTACGATACCCCACTTTTGCGCGTCGGACCTCAACTTTTCCCGTAAACGCAGAAAAACCGCAATTTTCAGGAGAAACGAGACAGACATCCCCTCCCTCTGCCACCCACCCGCCCAACTGAAAGCCAGCCATTAGACATGCACAGATAGTTCTGAGGGTCTGTCTGTGATGTCATAAAGGGCCTGCTGATCAATGGGCAGCTTTCTGATTGGCTGCTGTATTTGATTGACAGATGGAAGCTGGCAGCTGATTGGCTGTCTAGCCTAACGTGCTTTACACATCTCCCTGATGGTACCACTGGCTAAGACTCCACCTCAGCTCATAGGGTAATGAAAAATTTAGAACAATTGATGGATGAAAGCAGGCAGGCCAGCCATTTTGGGACGCTCAGTGGACTTGTTTAATGCAATGCACCTTTGTATATTCACATGCATTCGCTTCATGCTGTAACCACTGTGCATAAAAATTTGGAAACATGGCATACAGTGTATCATTTGGTGTCTAAGTCATGTTTCCCATATTTTCCCTTCCCAGATACAAGCCCGTTTGAGTGTTTGGGGCACTTTTTAGCTAAAATCATCCTACAGGGCCTAACTGCATATGCTAAAGCCTGCCTATTTTGAATGGTGTAGTGGCCCCTGCAACCTCCAAAAATATCAGGACTTACTTCCCCAATAACCTGCTAACTCACCCCTGAAATTCATACTTATTCACCCTATTTTGTTCATTGGACTCATTTCTCATTTGAAATGCCCATTTTTGGGGGGCGAGCAATGTGCGTCTTTAAAAGGTGATTTCTACGATACCCCACTTTTGCGCGTGGGACCTCAACTTTTCCCGTAAACGCAGAAAAACCACAATTTTCAGGAGAAACGAGACAGACATCCCCTCCCTCTGCCACCCACCCGCCCAACTGATAGCCAGCCATTAGACATGCACAGTTAGTTCTGAGGGTCTGTCTGTGATGTCATAAAGGGCCTGCTGATCAATGGGCAGCTTTCTGATTGGCTGCTGTATTTGATTGACAGATGGAAGCTGGCAGCTGATTGGCTGTCTAGCCTAACGTGCTTTACACATCTCCCTGATGGTACCACTGGCTAAGACTCCACCTCAGCTCATTGGGTAATGAAAAATTTAGAACAATTGATGGATGAAAGCAGACAGGCCAGCCATTTTGGGACGCTAAGTGGACTTGTTTAATGCAATGCACCTTTGTATATTCACATGCATTCGCTTCATGCTGTAACCACTGTGCATAAAAATTTGGAAACATGGAATACAGTGTATCATTTGGTGTCTAAGTCATGTTTCCCATATTTTCCCTTCCCAGATACAAGCCCGTTTGAGTGTTTGGGGCACTTTTTAGCTAAAATCACCCTACAGGGCCTAACTGCATATGCTAAAGCCTGCCTATTTTGAATGGTGTAGTGGCCCCTGCAACCTCCAAAAATATCAGGACTTACTTCCCCAATAACCTGCTAACTCACCCCTGAAATACATACTTATTCACCCGATTTTGTTCATTGGACTCATTTCTCATTTGAAATGCCCATTTTTGGGGAGCCAGAAATGTGTGTCTTTAAAAGGTGATTTCTACGATACCCCACTTTTGCGCGTCGGACCTCAACTTTTCCCGTAAACGCAGAGAAACCGCAATTTTCAGGAGAAACGAGACAGACATCCCCTCCCTCTGCCACCCACCCGCCCAACTGAAAGCCAGCCATTAGACATGCACAGATAGTTCTGAGGGTCTGTCTTTGATGTCATAAAGGGCCTGCTGATCAATGGGCAGCTTTCTGATTGGCTGCTGTTTTTGATTGACAGATGGAAGCTGGCAGCTGATTGGCTGTCTAGCCTAACGTGCTTTACACATCTCCCTGATGGTACCACTGGCTAAGACTCCACCTCAGCTCATTGGGTAATAAAAAAATTAGAACAATTGATGGATGAAAGCAGGCAGGCCGGCCATTTTGGGACGCTCAGTGGACTTGTTTAATGCAATGCACCTTTGTATATTCACATGCATTCGCTTCATGCTGTAACCACTGTGCATAAAAATTTGGAAACATGGCATACAGTGTATCATTTGGTGTCTAAGTCATGTTTCCCATGTTTTTCCTTCCCAGATACTAGCCCGTTTGAGTGTTTGGGGCACTTTTTAGCTAAAATCATCCTACAGGGCCTAACTGCATATGCTAAAGCCTGCCTATTTTGAATGGTGTAGTGGCCCCTGCAACCTCCAAAAATATCAGGACTTACTTCCCCAATAACCTGCTAACTCACCCCAGAAATACATACTTATTCACCCTATTTTGTTCATTGGACTCATTTCTCATTTGAAATGCCCATTTTTGGGGGGCCAGAAATGTGCGTCTTTAAAAGGTGATTTCTACGATACCCCACTTTTGCGCGTCGGACCTCAACTTTTCCCGTAAACGCAGAAAAACCGCAATTTTCAGGAGAAACGAGACAGACATCCCCTCCCTCTGCCACCCACCCGCCCAACTGAAAGCCAGCCATTAGACATGCACAGATAGTTCTGAAGGTCTGTCTGTGATGTCATAAAGGGCCTGCTGATCAATGGGCAGCTTTCTGATTGGCTGCTGTATTTGATTGACAGATGGAAGATGGCAGCTGATTGGCTGTCT
This sequence comes from Crinia signifera, assembly GCF_055691185.1. NCBI lineage: Eukaryota > Metazoa > Chordata > Amphibia > Anura > Myobatrachidae > Crinia > Crinia signifera. The sequence continues at coordinate 440,586 of NW_028142853.1, read as the reverse complement.
AGCCTAAAGTGCTTTACACACCTCCCTGATGGTACCATTGGCTAAGACTCCACCTCAGCTCATTGGGTAATGAAAAATTTAGAACAATTGATGGATAATAGCAGGCAGGCCGGCCATTTTGGGACGCTCATTGGACTTGTTTAATGCAATGCACCTTTGTATTTTCACATGCATTCGCTTCATGCTGTAACTACTGTGCATAAAAATTTGGAAACATGGCATACAGTGTATCATTTGGTGTCTAAGTCATGTTTTCCATATTTTCCCTTCCCAGATACAAGCCCGTTTGAGTGTTTGGGGCACTTTTTAGATAAAATCACCCTACAGGGCCTAACTGCATATGCTAAAGCCTGCCTATTTTGAATGGTGTAGTGGCCCCTGCAACCTCCAAAAATATCAGGACTTACTTCCCCAATAACCTGCTAACTCACCCCTGAAATACATACTTATTCACCCTATTTTGTTCATTGGACTCATTTCTCATTTGAAATGCCCATTTTTGGGGATCCAGAAATGTGCGTCTTTAAAAGGTGATTTCTACGATACCCCACTTTTGCGCGTCGGACCTCAACTTTTCCCGTAAACACAGGAAAACCGCAATTTTCAGGAGAAACGAGACAGACATCCCCTCCCTCTGCCACCCACCCGCCCAACTGAAAGCCAGCCATTAGACATGCACAGATAGTTCTGAGGGTCTGTCTGTGATGTCATAAAGGGCCTGCTGATCAATGGGCAGCTTTCTGATTGGCTGCTGTATTTGATTGACAGATGGAAGCTGGCAGCTGATTGGCTGTCTAGCCTAACGTGCTTTACACATCTCCCTGATGGTACCACTGGCTAAGACTCCACCTCAGCTCATAGGGTAATGAAAAATTTAGAACAATTGATGGATGAAAGCAGGCAGGCCAGCCATTTTGGGACGCTCAGTGGACTTGTTTAATGCAATGCACCTTTGTATTTTCACATGCATTCGCTTCATGCTGTAACCACTGTGCATAAAAATTTGGAAACATGGCATACAGTGTATCATTTGGTGTCTAAGTCATGTTTCCCATATTTTCCCTTCCCAGATACAAGCCCGTTTGAGTGTTTGGGGCACTTTTTAGCTAAAATCATCCTACAGGGTCTAACTGCATATGCTAAAGCCTGCCTATTTTGAATGGTGTAGTGGCCCCTGCAACCTCCAAAAATATCAGGACTTACTTGCCCAATAACCTGCTAACTCACCCCTGAAATACATACTTATTCACTCTATTTTGTTCATTGGACTCATTTCTCATTTGAAATGCCCATTTTTGGGGGGCCAGAAATGTGCGTCTTTAAAAGGTGATTTCTACGATACCCCACTTTTGCGCGTCGGACCTCAACTTTTCCCGTAAACGCAGAAAAACCGCAATTTTCAGGAGAAACGAGACAGACATCCCCTCCCTCTGCCACCCACCCGCCCAACTGAAAGCCAGCCATTAGACATGCACAGATAGTTCTGAAGGTCTGTCTGTGATGTCATAAAGGGCCTGCTGATCAATGGGCAGCTTTCTGATTGGCTGCTGTATTTGATTGACAGATGGAAGATGGCAGCTGATTGGCTGTCTAGCCTAAAGTGCTTTACACACCTCCCTGATGGTACCATTGGCTAAGACTCCACCTCAGCTCATTGGGTAATGAAAAATTTAGAACAATTGATGGATAATAGCAGGCAGGCCGGCCATTTTGGGACGCTCATTGGACTTGTTTAATGCAATGCACCTTTGTATTTTCACATGCATTCGCTTCATGCTGTAATTACTGTGCATAAAAATTTGGAAACATGGCATACAGTGTATCATTTGGTGTCTAAGTCATGTTTTCCATATTTTCCCTTCCCAGATACAAGCCCGTTTGAGTATTTGGGGCACTTTTTAGATAAAATCACCCTACAGGGCCTAACTGCATATGCTAAAGCCTGCCTATTTTGAATGGTGTAGTGGCCCCTGCAACCTCCAAAAATATCAGGACTTACTTCCCCAATAACCTGCTAACTCACCCCTGAAATACATACTTATTCACCCTATTTTGTTCATTGGACTCATTTCTCATTTGAAATGCCCATTTTTGGGGAGCCAGAAATGTGCGACTTTAAAAGGTGATTTCTACGATACCCCACTTTTGCGCGTCGGACCTCAACTTTTCCCGTAAACACAGGAAAACCGCAATTTTCAGGAGAAACGAGACAGACATCCCCTCCCTCTGCCACCCACCCGCCCAACTGAAAGCCAGCCATTAGACATGCACAGATAGTTCTGAGGGTCTGTCTGTGATGTCATAAAGGGCCTGCTGATCAATGGGCAGCTTTCTGATTGGCTGCTGTATTTGATTGACAGATGGAAGCTGGCAGCTGATTGGCTGTCTAGCCTAACGTGCTTTACACATCTCCCTGATGGTACCACTGGCTAAGACTCCACCTCAGCTCATAGGGTAATGAAAAATTTAGAACAATTGATGGATGAAAGCAGGCAGGCCAGCCATTTTGGGACGCTCAGTGGACTTGTTTAATGCAATGCACCTTTGTATTTTCACATGCATTCGCTTCATGCTGTAACCACTGTGCATAAAAATTTGGAAACATGGCATACAGTGTATCATTTGGTGTCTAAGTCATGTTTCCCATATTTTCCCTTCCCAGATACAAGCCCGTTTGAGTGTTTGGGGCACTTTTTAGATAAAATCACCCTACAGGGCCTAACTGCATATGCTAAAGCCTGCCTATTTTGAATGGTGTAGTGGCCCCTGCAACCTCCAAAAATATCAGGACTTACTTCCCCAATAACCTGCTAACTCACCCCTGAAATACATACTTATTCACCCGATTTTGTTCATTGGACTCATTTCTCATTTGAAATGCCAATTTTTGGGGAGCCAGAAATGTGTGTCTTTAAAAGGTGATTTCTACGATACCCCACTTTTGCGCGTCGGACCTCAACTTTTCCCGTAAACGCAGAGAAACCGCAATTTTCAGGAGAAACGAGACAGACATCCCCTCCCTCTGCCACCCACCCGCCCAACTGAAAGCCAGCCATTAGACATGCACAGATAGTTCTGAGGGTCTGTCTTTGATGTCATAAAGGGCCTGCTGATCAATGGGCAGCTTTCTGATTGGCTGCTGTATTTGATTGACAGATGGAAGATGGCAGCTGATTGGCTGTCTAGCCTAAAGTGCTTTACACACCTCCCTGATGGTACCATTGGCTAAGACTCCACCTCAGCTCATTGGGTAATGAAAAATTTAGAACAATTGATGGATAATAGCAGGCAGGCCGGCCATTTTGGGACGCTCATTGGACTTGTTTAATGCAATGCACCTTTGTATTTTCACATGCATTCGCTTCATGCTGTAACTACTGTGCATAAAAATTTGGAAACATGGCATACAGTGTATCATTTGGTGTCTAAGTCATGTTTCCCATATTTTCCCTTCCCAGATACAAGCCCGTTTGAGTGTTTGGGGCACTTTTTAGATAAAATCACCCTACAGGGCCTAACTGCATATGCTAAAGCCTGCCTATTTTGAATGGTGTAGTGGCCCCTGCAACCTCCAAAAATATCAGGACTTACTTCCCCAATAACCTGCTAACTCACCCCTGAAATACATACTTATTCACCCGATTTTGTTCATTGGACTCATTTCTCATTTGAAATGCCAATTTTTGGGGAGCCAGAAATGTGTGTCTTTAAAAGGTGATTTCTACGATACCCCACTTTTGCGCGTCGGACCTCAACTTTTCCCGTAAACGCAGAGAAACCGCAATTTTCAGGAGAAACGAGACAGACATCCCCTCCCTCTGCCACCCACCCGCCCAACTGAAAGCCAGCCATTAGACATGCACAGATAGTTCTGAGGGTCTGTCTTTGATGTCATAAAGGGCCTGCTGATCAATGGGCAGCTTTCTGATTGGCTGCTGTTTTTGATTGACAGATGGAAGCTGGCAGCTGATTGGCTGTCTAGCCTAACGTGCTTTACACATCTCCCTGATGGTACCACTGGCTAAGACTCCACCTCAGCTCATTGGGTAATAAAAAAATTAGAACAATTGATGGATGAAAGCAGGCAGGCCGGCCATTTTGGGACGCTCAGTGGACTTGTTTAATGCAATGCACCTTTGTATATTCACATGCATTCGCTTCATGCTGTAACCACTGTGCATAAAAATTTGGAAACATGGCATACAGTGTATCATTTGGTGTCTAAGTCATGTTTCCCATGTTTTTCCTTCCCAGATACTAGCCCGTTTGAGTGTTTGGGGCACTTTTTAGCTAAAATCATCCTACAGGGCCTAACTGCATATGCTAAAGCCTGCCTATTTTGAATGGTGTAGTGGCCCCTGCAACCTCCAAAAATATCAGGACTTACTTCCCCAATAACCTGCTAACTCACCCCAGAAATACATACTTATTCACCCTATTTTGTTCATTGGACTCATTTCTCATTTGAAATGCCCATTTTTGGGGGGCCAGAAATGTGCGTCTTTAAAAGGTGATTTCTACGATACCCCACTTTTGCGCGTCGGACCTCAACTTTTCCCGTAAACGCAGAAAAACCGCAATTTTCAGGAGAAACGAGACAGACATCCCCTCCCTCTGCCACCCACCCGCCCAACTGAAAGCCAGCCATTAGACATGCACAGATAGTTCTGAAGGTCTGTCTGTGATGTCATAAAGGGCCTGCTGATCAATGGGCAGCTTTCTGATTGGCTGCTGTATTTGATTGACAGATGGAAGATGGCAGCTGATTGGCTGTCTAGCCTAAAGTGCTTTACACACCTCCCTGATGGTACCATTGGCTAAGACTCCACCTCAGCTCATTGGGTAATGAAAAATTTAGAACAATTGATGGATAATAGCAGGCAGGCCGGCCATTTTGGGACGCTCATTGGACTTGTTTAATGCAATGCACCTTTGTATTTTCACATGCATTCGCTTCATGCTGTAATTACTGTGCATAAAAATTTGGAAACATGGCATACAGTGTATCATTTGGTGTCTAAGTCATGTTTTCCATATTTTCCCTTCCCAGATACAAGCCCGTTTGAGTATTTGGGGCACTTTTTAGATAAAATCACCCTACAGGGCCTAACTGCATATGCTAAAGCCTGCCTATTTTGAATGGTGTAGTGGCCCCTGCAACCTCCAAAAATATCAGGACTTACTTCCCCAATAACCTGCTAACTCACCCCTGAAATACATACTTATTCACCCTATTTTGTTCATTGGACTCATTTCTCATTTGAAATGCCCATTTTTGGGGAGCCAGAAATGTGCGACTTTAAAAGGTGATTTCTACGATACCCCACTTTTGCGCGTCGGACCTCAACTTTTCCCGTAAACACAGGAAAACCGCAATTTTCAGGAGAAACGAGACAGACATCCCCTCCCTCTGCCACCCACCCGCCCAACTGAAAGCCAGCCATTAGACATGCACAGATAGTTCTGAGGGTCTGTCTGTGATGTCATAAAGGGCCTGCTGATCAATGGGCAGCTTTCTGATTGGCTGCTGTATTTGATTGACAGATGGAAGCTGGCAGCTGATTGGCTGTCTAGCCTAACGTGCTTTACACATCTCCCTGATGGTACCACTGGCTAAGACTCCACCTCAGCTCATAGGGTAATGAAAAATTTAGAACAATTGATGGATGAAAGCAGGCAGGCCAGCCATTTTGGGACGCTCAGTGGACTTGTTTAATGCAATGCACCTTTGTATTTTCACATGCATTCGCTTCATGCTGTAACCACTGTGCATAAAAATTTGGAAACATGGCATACAGTGTATCATTTGGTGTCTAAGTCATGTTTCCCATATTTTCCCTTCCCAGATACAAGCCCGTTTGAGTGTTTGGGGCACTTTTTAGCTAAAATCATCCTACAGGGTCTAACTGCATATGCTAAAGCCTGCCTATTTTGAATGGTGTAGTGGCCCCTGCAACCTCCAAAAATATCAGGACTTACTTGCCCAATAACCTGCTAACTCACCCCTGAAATACATACTTATTCACTCTATTTTGTTCATTGGACTCATTTCTCATTTGAAATGCCCATTTTTGGGGGGCCAGAAATGTGCGTCTTTAAAAGGTGATTTCTACGATACCCCACTTTTGCGCGTCGGACCTCAACTTTTCCCGTAAACGCAGAAAAACCGCAATTTTCAGGAGAAACGAGACAGACATCCCCTCCCTCTGCCACCCACCCGCCCAACTGAAAGCCAGCCATTAGACATGCACAGATAGTTCTGAAGGTCTGTCTGTGATGTCATAAAGGGCCTGCTGATCAATGGGCAGCTTTCTGATTGGCTGCTGTATTTGATTGACAGATGGAAGATGGCAGCTGATTGGCTGTCTAGCCTAAAGTGCTTTACACACCTCCCTGATGGTACCATTGGCTAAGACTCCACCTCAGCTCATTGGGTAATGAAAAATTTAGAACAATTGATGGATAATAGCAGGCAGGCCGGCCATTTTGGGACGCTCATTGGACTTGTTTAATGCAATGCACCTTTGTATTTTCACATGCATTCGCTTCATGCTGTAACTACTGTGCATAAAAATTTGGAAACATGGCATACAGTGTATCATTTGGTGTCTAAGTCATGTTTCCCATATTTTCCCTTCCCAGATACAAGCCCGTTTGAGTGTTTGGGGCACTTTTTAGATAAAATCACCCTACAGGGCCTAACTGCATATGCTAAAGCCTGCCTATTTTGAATGGTGTAGTGGCCCCTGCAACCTCCAAAAATATCAGGACTTACTTCCCCAATAACCTGCTAACTCACCCCTGAAATACATACTTATTCACCCTATTTTGTTCATTGGACTCATTTCTCATTTGAAATGCCCATTTTTGGGGAGCCAGAAATGTGCGTCTTTAAAAGGTGATTTCTACGATACCCCACTTTTGCGCGTCGGACCTCAACTTTTCCCGTAAACGCAGGAAAACCGCAATTTTCAGGAGAAACGAGACAGACATCCCCTCCCTCTGCCACCCACCCGCCCAACTGAAAGCCAGCCATTAGACATGCACAGATAGTTCTGAGGGTCTGTCTGTGATGTCATAAAGGGCCTGCTGATCAATGGGCAGCTTTCTGATTGGCTGCTGTATTTGATTGACAGATGGAAGCTGGCAGCTGATTGGCTGTCTAGCCTAACGTGCTTTACACATCTCCCTGATGGTACCACTGGCTAAGACTCCACCTCAGCTCATAGGGTAATGAAAAATTTAGAACAATTGATGGATGAAAGCAGGCAGGCCAGCCATTTTGGGACGCTCAGTGGACTTGTTTAATGCAATGCACCTTTGTATATTCACATGCATTCGCTTCATGCTGTAACCACTGTGCATAAAAATTTGGAAACATGGCATACAGTGTATCATTTGGTGTCTAAGTCATGTTTCCCATATTTTCCCTTCCCAGATACAAGCCCGTTTGAGTGTTTGGGGCACTTTTTAGCTAAAATCATCCTACAGGGTCTAACTGCATATGCTAAAGCCTGCCTATTTTGAATGGTGTAGTGGCCCCTGCAACCTCCAAAAATATCAGGACTTACTTGCCCAATAACCTGCTAACTCACCCCTGAAATACATACTTATTCACTCTATTTTGTTCATTGGACTCATTTCTCATTTGAAATGCCCATTTTTGGGGGCGAGTAATGTGCGTCTTTAAAAGGTGATTTCTACGATACCCCACTTTTGCGTGTCGGACCTCAACTTTTCCCGTAAACGCAGAAAAACCACAATTTTCAGGAGAAACGAGACAGACATCCCCTCCCTCTGCCACCCACCCGCCCAACTGATAGCCAGCCATTAGACATGCACAGATAGTTCTGAGGGTCTGTCTGTGATGTCATAAAGGGCCTGCTGATCAATGGGCAGCTTTCTGATTGGCTGCTGTATTTGATTGACAGATGGAAGCTGGCAGCTGATTGGCTGTCTAGCCTAACGTGCTTTACACATCTCCCTGATGGTACCACTGGCTAAGACTCCACCTCAGCTCATTGGGTAATGAAAAATTGAGAACAATTGATGGATGAAAGCAGGAAGGCCAGCCATTTTGGGACGCTCAGTGGACTTGTTTAATGCAATGCACCTTTGTATATTCACATGCATTCGCTTCATGCTGTAACCACTGTGCATAAATATTTGGAAACATGGCATACAGTGTATCATTTGGTGTCTAAGTCATGTTTCCCATATTTTCCCTTCCCAGATACAAGCCGGTTTGAGTGTTTGGGGCACTTTTTAGTTAAAATCATGCTACATGGCCTAACTGCATCTGCTAAAGCCTGCCTATTTTGAATGGTGTAGTGGCCCCTGCAACCTCCAAAAATATCAGGACTTACTTCCCCTATAACCTGCTAACTCACCCCTGAAATACATACTTATTCACCCTATTTTGTTCATTGGACTCATTTCTCATTTGAAATGTCCATTTTTGGGGAGCCAGAAATGTGCGTCTTTAAAAGGTGATTTCTACGATACCCCACTTTTGCGCGTCGGACCTCAACTTTTCCCGTAAACGCAGAAAAAACGCAATTTTCAGGAGAATCGAGACAGACATCCCCTCCCTCTGCCACCCACCCGCCCAACTGAAAGCCAGCCATTAGACATGCACAGATAGTTCTGAGGGTCTGTCTGTGATGTCATAAAGGGCCTGCTGATCAATGGGCAGCTTTCTGATTGGCTGCTGTATTTGATTGACAGATGGAAGCTGGCAGCTGATTTGCTGTCTAGCCTAAAGTGCTTTACACACCACCTTGATGGTACCACTGGCTAAGACTCCACCTCATCTCATTAGGTAATGAAAACTTTAGAACAATTGATGGATGAAAGCAGGCAGGTCGTCCATTTTGGGACGTTCAGTGGACTTGTTTAATGCAATGCACCTTTGTATATTCACATGCATTCGCTTCATGCTGTAACCACTGTGCATAAAAATTTGGAAACATGGCATACAGTGTATCATTTGGTGTCTGTCATGTTTCCCATGTTTTTCCTTCCCAGATACTAGCCCGTTTAAGTGTTTGGGGCACATTTTAGCTAAAATCATCCTACAGGGCCTAACTGCATATGCTAAAGCCTGCCTATTTTGAATGGTGTAGTGGCCCCTGCAACCTCCAAAAATATCAGGACTTACTTCCCCAATAACCTGCTAACTCACCCCTGAAATACATACTTATTCACACTATTTTGTTCATTGGACTCATTTCTCATTTGAAATGCCCATTTTTGGGGAGCCAGAAATGTGCGTCTTTAAAAGGTGATTTCTACGATACCCCACTTTTGCGCGTCGGACCTCAACTTTTCCCGTAAACGCAGAAAAACCGCAATTTTCAGGAGAAACGAGACAGACATCCCCTCCCTCTGCCACCCACCCGCCCAACTGAAAGCCAGCCATTAGACATGCACAGATAGTTCTGAGGGTCTGTCTGTGATGTCATAAAGGGCCTGCTGATCAATGGGCAGCTTTCTGATTGGCTGCTGTATTTGATTGACAGATGGAAGCTGTCAGCTGATTGGCTGTCTAGCCTAACGTGCTTTACACATCTCCCTGATGGTACCACTGGCTAAGACTCCACCTCAGCTCATAGGGTAATGAAAAATTTAGAACAATTGATGGATGAAAGCAGGCAGGCCAGCCATTTTGGGACGCTCAGTGGACTTGTTTAATGCAATGCACCTTTGTATATTCACATGCATTCGCTTCATGCTGTAACCACTGTGCATAAAAATTTGGAAACATGGCATACAGTGTATCATTTGGTGTCTAAGTCATGTTTCCCATATTTTCCCTTCCCAGATACAAGCCCGTTTGAGTGTTTGGGGCACTTTTTAGCTAAAATCATCCTACAGGGCCTAACTGCATATGCTAAAGCCTGCCTATTTTGAATGGTGTAGTGGCCCCTGCAACCTCCAAAAATATCAGGACTTACTTCCCCAATAACCTGCTAACTCACCCCTGAAATACATACTTATTCATTCTATTTTGTTCATTGGACTCATTTCTCATTTGAAATGCCCATTTTTGGGGGCGAGTAATGTGCGTCTTTAAAAGGTGATTTCTACGATACCCCACTTTTGCGTGTCGGACCTCAACTTTTCCCGTAAACGCAGAAAAACCACAATTTTCAGGAGAAACGAGACAGACATCCCCTCCCTCTGCCACCGACCCGCCCAACTGATAGCCAGCCATTAGACATGCACAGATAGTTCTGAGGGTCTGTCTGTGATGTCATAAAGGGCCTGCTGATCAATGGGCAGCTTTCTGATTGGCTGCTGTATTTGATTGACAGATGGAAGCTGGCAGCTGATTGGCTGTCTAGCCTAACGTGCTTTACACATCTCCCTGATGGTACCACTGGCTAAGACTCCACCTCAGCTCATTGGGTAATGAAAAATTTAGAACAATTGATGGATGAAAGCAGGCAGGCCAGCCATTTTGAGACGCTCAGTGGACTTGTTTAATGCAATGCACCTTTGTATATTCACATGCATTCGCTTCATGCTGTAACCACTGTGCATAAAAATTTGGAAACATGGCATACAGTGTATCATTTGGTGTCTAAGTCATGTTTCCCATATTTTCCCTTCCCAGATACAAGCCCGTTTAAGTGTTTGGGGCACTTTTTAGTTAAAATCATCCTACAGGGCCTAACTGCATCTGCTAAAGCCTGCCTATTTTGAATGGTGTAGTGGCCCCTGCAACCTCCAAAAATATCAGGACTTACTTCCCCAATAACCTGCTAACTCACCCCTGAAATACATACTTATTCACCCTATTTTGTTCATTGGACTCATTTCTCATTTGAAATGCCCATTTTTGGGGAGCCAGAAATGTGCGTCTTTAAAAGGTGATTTCTACGATACCCCACTTTTGCGCGTCGGACCTCAACTTTTCCCGTAAACGCAGAAAAAACGCAATTTTCAGGAGAATCGAGACAGACATCCCCTCCCTCTGCCACCCACCCGCCCAACTGAAAGCCAGCCATTAGACATGCACAGATAGTTCTGAGGGTCTGTCTGTGATGTCATAAAGGGCCTGCTGATCAATGGGCAGCTTTCTGATTGGCTGCTGTATTTGATTGACAGATGGAAGCTGGCAGCTGATTTGCTGTCTAGCCTAAAGTGCTTTACACACCACCTTGATGGTACCACTGGCTAAGACTCCACCTCAGCTCATTAGGTAATGAAAACTTTAGAACAATTGATGGATGAAAGCAGGCAGGTCGGCCATTTTGGGACGTTCAGTGGACTTGTTTAATGCAATGCACCTTTGTATATTCACATGCATTCGCTTCATGCTGTAACCACTGTGCATAAAAATTTGGAAACATGGCATACAGTGTATCATTTGGTGTCTAAGTCATGTTTCCCATATTTTCCCTTCCCAGATACAAGCCCGTTTGAGTGTTTGGGGCACTTTTTAGTTAAAATCATCCTACAGGGCCTAACTGCATCTGCTAAAGCCTGCCTATTTTGAATGGTGTAGTGGCCCCTGCAACCTCCAAAAATATCAGGACTTACTTCCCCAATAACCTGCTAACTCACCCCTGAAATACATACTTATTCACCCTATTTTGTTAATTGGACTCATTTCTCATTTGAAATGCCCATTTTTGGGGGGCCAGAAATGTGCCTCTTTAAAATGTGATTTCTACGATACCCCACTTTTGCGCGTCGGACCTCAACTTTTCCCGTAAACGCAGAAAAACCGCAATTTTCAGGAGAAACGAGACAGACATCCCCTCCCTCTGCCACCCACCCGCCCAACTGAAAGCCAGCCATTAGACATGCACAGATAGTTCTGAGGGTCTGTCTGTGATGTCATAAAGGGCCTGCTGATCAATGGGCAGCTTTCTGATTGGCTGCTGTATTTGATTGACAGATGGAAGCTGGCAGCTGATTGGCTGTCTAGCCTAAAGTGCTTTACACACCTCCCTGATGGTACCACTGGCTAAGACTCCACCTCAGCTCATTGGGTAATAAAAAATTTAGAACAATTGATGGATGAAAGCAGGCAGGCCGGCCATTTTGGGACGCTCAGTGGACTTGTTTAATGCAATGCACCTTTGTATATTCACATGCATTCGCTTCATGCTGTAACCACTGTGCATAAAAATTTGGAAACATGGCATACAGTGTATCATTTGGTGTCTAAGTCATGTTTCCCATATTTTCCCTTCCCAGATACAAGCCCGTTTGAGTGTTTGGGGCACTTTTTAGTTAAAATCATCCTACAGGGCCTAACTGCATCTGCTAAAGCCTGCCTATTTTGAATGGTGTAGTGGCCCCTGCAACCTCCAAAAATATCAGGACTTACTTCCCCAATAACCTGCTAACTCACCCCTGAAATACATACTTATTCACTCTATTTTGTTAATTGGACTCATTTCTCATTTGAAATGCCCATTTTTGGGGGGCCAGAAATGTGCCTCTTTAAAATGTGATTTCTACGATACCCCACTTTTGCGCGTCGGACCTCAACTTTTCCCGAAAACGCAGAAAAACCGCAATTTTCAGGAGAAACGAGACAGACATCCCCTCCCTCTGCCACCCACCCGCCCAACTGAAAGCCAGCCATTAGACATGCACAGATAGTTCTGAGGGTCTGTCTGTGATGTCATAAAGGGCCTGCTGATCAATGGGCAGCTTTCTGATTGGCTGCTGTATTTGATTGACAGATGGAAGCTGGCAGCTGATTGGCTGTCTAGCCTAAAGTGCTTTACACACCTCCCTGATGGTACCACTGGCTAAGACTCCACCTCAGCTCATTGGGTAATAAAAAATTTAGAACAATTGATGGATGAAAGCAGGCAGGCCGGCCATTTTGGGACGCTCAGTGGACTTGTTTAATGCAATGCACCTTTGTATATTCACATGCATTCGCTTCATGCTGTAACCACTGTGCATAAAAATTTGGAAACATGGCATACAGTGTATCATTTGGTGTCTAAGTCATGTTTCCCATGTTTTTCCTTCCCAGATACTAGCCCGTTTGAGTGTTTGGGGCACTTTTTAGCTAAAATCATCCTACAGGGCCTAACTGCATATGCTAAAGCCTGCCTATTTTGAATGGTGTTATGGCCCCTGCAACCTCCAAAAATATCAGGACTTACTTCGCCAATAACCTGCTAACTCACCCCTGAAATATATACTTATTCACCCTATTTTGTTCATTGGACTCATTTCTCATTTGAAATGCCCATTTTTGGGGGGGCAGAAATGTGCGTCGTTAAAAGGTGATTTCTACGATACCCCACTTTTGCGCGTCGGACCTCAACTTTTCCCGTAAACGCATAAAAACCGCAATTTTCAGGAGAAACGAGACAGACATCCCCTCCCTCTGCCACCCACCCGCCCAACTGACAGCCAGCCATTAGACATGCACAGATAGTTCTGAGGGTCTGTCTTTGATGTCATAAAGGGCCTGCTGATCAATGGGCAGCTTTCTGATTGGCTGCTGTATTTGATTGACAGATGGAAGCTAGCAGCTGATTGGCTGTCTAGCCTAAAGTGCTTTACACACCTCCCTGATGGTACCACTGGCTAAGACTCCACCTCAGCTCAATGGGTAATGAAAAATTTAGAACAATTGATGGATGAAAGCAGGCAGGCCGGCCATTTTGGGACGCTCATTGGACTTGTTTAATGCAATGCACCTTTGTATTTTCACATGCATTCGCTTCATGCTGTAACCACTGTGCATAAAAAATTGAAAACATGGCATACAGTGTATCATTTGGTGTCTAAGTCATGTTTCCCATGTTTTTCCTTCCCAGATACTAGCCCGTTTGAGTGTTTAGGGCACTTTTTAGCTAAAATCATCCTACGGGGCCTAACTGCATATGCTAAAGCCTGCCTATTTTGAATGGTGTAGTGGCCCCTGCAACCTCCAAAAATATCAGGACTTACTTGCCCAATAACCTGCTAACTCACCCCTGAAATACATACTTATTCACTCTATTTTGTTCATTGGACTCATTTCTCATTTGAAATGCCCATTTTTGGGGGGCCAGAAATGTGCGTCTTTAAAAGGTGATTTCTACGATACCCCACTTTTGCGCGTCGGACCTCAACTTTTCCCGTAAACGCAGAAAAACCGCAATTTTCAGGAGAAACGAGACAGACATCCCCTCCCTCTGCCACCCACCCGCCCAACTGAAAGCCAGCCATTAGACATGCACAGATAGTTCTGAGGGTCTGTCTGTGATGTCATAAAGGGCCTGCTGATCAATGGGCAGCTTTCTGATTGGCTGCTGTATTTGATTGACAGATGGAAGCTGGCAGCTGATTGGCTGTCTAGCCTAACGTGCTTTACACATCTCCCTGATGGTACCACTGGCTAAGACTCCACCTCAGCTCATAGGGTAATGAAAAATTTAGAACAATTGATGGATGAAAGCAGGCAGGCCAGCCATTTTGGGACGCTCAGTGGACTTGTTTAATGCAATGCACCTTTGTATTTTCACATGCATTCGCTTCATGCTGTAACCACTGTGCATAAAAATTTGGAAACATGGCATACAGTGTATCATTTGGTGTCTAAGTCATGTTTCCCATATTTTCCCTTCCCAGATACAAGCCCGTTTGAGTGTTTGGGGCACTTTTTAGCTAAAATCATCCTACAGGGTCTAACTGCATATGCTAAAGCCTGCCTATTTTGAATGGTGTAGTGGCCCCTGCAACCTCCAAAAATATCAGGATTACTTGCCCAATAACCTGCTAACTCACCCCTGAAATACATACTTATTCACTCTATTTTGTTCATTGGACTCATTTCTCATTTGAAATGCCCATTTTTGGGGGGCCAGAAATGTGCGTCTTTAAAAGGTGATTTCTACGATACCCCACTTTTGCGCGTCGGACCTCAACTTTTCCCGTAAACGCAGAAAAACCGCAATTTTCAGGAGAAACGAGACAGACATCCCCTCCCTCTGCCACCCACCCGCCCAACTGAAAGCCAGCCATTAGACATGCACAGATAGTTCTGAAGGTCTGTCTGTGATGTCATAAAGGGCCTGCTGATCAATGGGCAGCTTTCTGATTGGCTGCTGTATTTGATTGACAGATGGAAGATGGCAGCTGATTGGCTGTCTAGCCTAAAGTGCTTTACACACCTCCCTGATGGTACCATTGGCTAAGACTCCACCTCAGCTCATTGGGTAATGAAAAATTTAGAACAATTGATGGATAATAGCAGGCAGGCCGGCCATTTTGGGACGCTCATTGGACTTGTTTAATGCAATGCACCTTTGTATTTTCACATGCATTCGCTTCATGCTGTAACTACTGTGCATAAAAATTTGGAAACATGGCATACAGTGTATCATTTGGTGTCTAAGTCATGTTTCCCATATTTTCCCTTCCCAGATACAAGCCCGTTTGAGTGTTTGGGGCACTTTTTAGATAAAATCACCCTACAGGGCCTAACTGCATATGCTAAAGCCTGCCTATTTTGAATGGTGTAGTGGCCCCTGCAACCTCCAAAAATATCAGGACTTACTTCCCCAATAACCTGCTAACTCACCCCTGAAATACATACTTATTCACCCTATTTTGTTCATTGGACTCATTTCTCATTTGAAATGCCCATTTTTGGGGAGCCAGAAATGTGCGTCTTTAAAAGGTGATTTCTACGATACCCCACTTTTGCGCGTCGGACCTCAACTTTTCCCGTAAACGCAGGAAAACCGCAATTTTCAGGAGAAACGAGACAGACATCCCCTCCCTCTGCCACCCACCCGCCCAACTGAAAGCCAGCCATTAGACATGCACAGATAGTTCTGAGGGTCTGTCTGTGATGTCATAAAGGGCCTGCTGATCAATGGGCAGCTTTCTGATTGGCTGCTGTATTTGATTGACAGATGGAAGCTGGCAGCTGATTGGCTGTCTAGCCTAACGTGCTTTACACATCTCCCTGATGGTACCACTGGCTAAGACTCCACCTCAGCTCATAGGGTAATGAAAAATTTAGAACAATTGATGGATGAAAGCAGGCAGGCCAGCCATTTTGGGACGCTCAGTGGACTTGTTTAATGCAATGCACCTTTGTATATTCACATGCATTCGCTTCATGCTGTAACCACTGTGCATAAAAATTTGGAAACATGGCATACAGTGTATCATTTGGTGTCTAAGTCATGTTTCCCATATTTTCCCTTCCCAGATACAAGCCCGTTTGAGTGTTTGGGGCACTTTTTAGCTAAAATCATCCTACAGGGTCTAACTGCATATGCTAAAGCCTGCCTATTTTGAATGGTGTAGTGGCCCCTGCAACCTCCAAAAATATCAGGACTTACTTGCCCAATAACCTGCTAACTCACCCCTGAAATACATACTTATTCACTCTATTTTGTTCATTGGACTCATTTCTCATTTGAAATGCCCAATTTTGGGGGCGAGTAATGTGCGTCTTTAAAAGGTGATTTCTACGATACCCCACTTTTGCGTGTCGGACCTCAACTTTTCCCGTAAACGCAGAAAAACCACAATTTTCAGGAGAAACGAGACAGACATCCCCTCCCTCTGCCACCCACCCGCCCAACTGATAGCCAGCCATTAGACATGCACAGATAGTTCTGAGGGTCTGTCTGTGATGTCATAAAGGGCCTGCTGATCAATGGGCAGCTTTCTGATTGGCTGCTGTATTTGATTGACAGATGGAAGCTGGCAGCTGATTGGCTGTCTAGCCTAACGTGCTTTACACATCTCCCTGATGGTACCACTGGCTAAGACTCCACCTCAGCTCATTGGGTAATGAAAAATTGAGAACAATTGATGGATGAAAGCAGGAAGGCCAGCCATTTTGGGACGCTCAGTGGACTTGTTTAATGCAATGCACCTTTGTATATTCACATGCATTCGCTTCATGCTGTAACCACTGTGCATAAATATTTGGAAACATGGCATACAGTGTATCATTTGGTGTCTAAGTCATGTTTCCCATATTTTCCCTTCCCAGATACAAGCCGGTTTGAGTGTTTGGGGCACTTTTTAGTTAAAATCATGCTACATGGCCTAACTGCATCTGCTAAAGCCTGCCTATTTTGAATGGTGTAGTGGCCCCTGCAACCTCCAAAAATATCAGGACTTACTTCCCCTATAACCTGCTAACTCACCCCTGAAATACATACTTATTCACCCTATTTTGTTCATTGGACTCATTTCTCATTTGAAATGTCCATTTTTGGGGAGCCAGAAATGTGCGTCTTTAAAAGGTGATTTCTACGATACCCCACTTTTGCGCGTCGGACCTCAACTTTTCCCGTAAACGCAGAAAAAACGCAATTTTCAGGAGAATCGAGACAGACATCCCCTCCCTCTGCCACCCACCCGCCCAACTGAAAGCCAGCCATTAGACATGCACAGATAGTTCTGAGGGTCTGTCTGTGATGTCATAAAGGGCCTGCTGATCAATGGGCAGCTTTCTGATTGGCTGCTGTATTTGATTGACAGATGGAAGCTGGCAGCTGATTTGCTGTCTAGCCTAAAGTGCTTTACACACCACCTTGATGGTACCACTGGCTAAGACTCCACCTCATCTCATTAGGTAATGAAAACTTTAGAACAATTGATGGATGAAAGCAGGCAGGTCGTCCATTTTGGGACGTTCAGTGGACTTGTTTAATGCAATGCACCTTTGTATATTCACATGCATTCGCTTCATGCTGTAACCACTGTGCATAAAAATTTGGAAACATGGCATACAGTGTATCATTTGGTGTCTGTCATGTTTCCCATGTTTTTCCTTCCCAGATACTAGCCCGTTTAAGTGTTTGGGGCACATTTTAGCTAAAATCATCCTACAGGGCCTAACTGCATATGCTAAAGCCTGCCTATTTTGAATGGTGTAGTGGCCCCTGCAACCTCCAAAAATATCAGGACTTACTTCCCCAATAACCTGCTAACTCACCCCTGAAATACATACTTATTCACACTATTTTGTTCATTGGACTCATTTCTCATTTGAAATGCCCATTTTTGGGGAGCCAGAAATGTGCGTCTTTAAAAGGTGATTTCTACGATACCCCACTTTTGCGCGTCGGACCTCAACTTTTCCCGTAAACGCAGAAAAACCGCAATTTTCAGGAGAAACGAGACAGACATCCCCTCCCTCTGCCACCCACCCGCCCAACTGAAAGCCAGCCATTTGACATGCACAGATAGTTCTGAGGGTCTGTCTGTGATGTCATAAAGGGCCTGCTGATCAATGGGCAGCTTTCTGATTGGCTGCTGTATTTGATTGACAGATGGAAGCTGTCAGCTGATTGGCTGTCTAGCCTAACGTGCTTTACACATCTCCCTGATGGTACCACTGGCTAAGACTCCACCTCAGCTCATAGGGTAATGAAAAATTTAGAACAATTGATGGATGAAAGCAGGCAGGCCAGCCATTTTGGGACGCTCAGTGGACTTGTTTAATGCAATGCACCTTTGTATATTCACATGCATTCGCTTCATGCTGTAACCACTGTGCATAAAAATTTGGAAACATGGCATACAGTGTATCATTTGGTGTCTAAGTCATGTTTCCCATATTTTCCCTTCCCAGATACAAGCCCGTTTGAGTGTTTGGGGCACTTTTTAGCTAAAATCATCCTACAGGGCCTAACTGCATATGCTAAAGCCTGCCTATTTTGAATGGTGTAGTGGCCCCTGCAACCTCCAAAAATATCAGGACTTACTTCCCCAATAACCTGCTAACTCACCCCTGAAATACATACTTATTCATTCTATTTTGTTCATTGGACTCATTTCTCATTTGAAATGCCCATTTTTGGGGGCGAGTAATGTGCGTCTTTAAAAGGTGATTTCTACGATACCCCACTTTTGCGTGTCGGACCTCAACTTTTCCCGTAAACGCAGAAAAACCACAATTTTCAGGAGAAACGAGACAGACATCCCCTCCCTCTGCCACCGACCCGCCCAACTGATAGCCAGCCATTAGACATGCACAGATAGTTCTGAGGGTCTGTCTGTGATGTCATAAAGGGCCTGCTGATCAATGGGCAGCTTTCTGATTGGCTGCTGTATTTGATTGACAGATGGAAGCTGGCAGCTGATTGGCTGTCTAGCCTAACGTGCTTTACACATCTCCCTGATGGTACCACTGGCTAAGACTCCACCTCAGCTCATTGGGTAATGAAAAATTTAGAACAATTGATGGATGAAAGCAGGCAGGCCAGCCATTTTGAGACGCTCAGTGGACTTGTTTAATGCAATGCACCTTTGTATATTCACATGCATTCGCTTCATGCTGTAACCACTGTGCATAAAAATTTGGAAACATGGCATACAGTGTATCATTTGGTGTCTAAGTCATGTTTCCCATATTTTCCCTTCCCAGATACAAGCCCGTTTAAGTGTTTGGGGCACTTTTTAGTTAAAATCATCCTACAGGGCCTAACTGCATCTGCTAAAGCCTGCCTATTTTGAATGGTGTAGTGGCCCCTGCAACCTCCAAAAATATCAGGACTTACTTCCCCAATAACCTGCTAACTCACCACTGAAATACATACTTATTCACCCTATTTTGTTCATTGGACTCATTTCTCATTTGAAATGCCCATTTTTGGGGAGCCAGAAATGTGCGTCTTTAAAAGGTGATTTCTACGATACCCCACTTTTGCGCGTCGGACCTCAACTTTTCCCGTAAACGCAGAAAAAACGCAATTTTCAGGAGAATCGAGACAGACATCCCCTCCCTCTGCCACCCACCCGCCCAACTGAAAGCCAGCCATTAGACATGCACAGATAGTTCTGAGGGTCTGTCTGTGATGTCATAAAGGGCCTGCTGATCAATGGGCAGCTTTCTGATTGGCTGCTGTATTTGATTGACAGATGGAAGCTGGCAGCTGATTTGCTGTCTAGCCTAAAGTGCTTTACACACCACCTTGATGGTACCACTGGCTAAGACTCCACCTCAGCTCATTAGGTAATGAAAACTTTAGAACAATTGATGGATGAAAGCAGGCAGGTCGGCCATTTTGGGACGTTCAGTGGACTTGTTTAATGCAATGCACCTTTGTATATTCACATGCATTCGCTTCATGCTGTAACCACTGTGCATAAAAATTTGGAAACATGGCATACAGTGTATCATTTGGTGTCTAAGTCATGTTTCCCATATTTTCCCTTCCCAGATACAAGCCCGTTTGAGTGTTTGGGGCACTTTTTAGTTAAAATCATCCTACAGGGCCTAACTGCATCTGCTAAAGCCTGCCTATTTTGAATGGTGTAGTGGCCCCTGCAACCTCCAAAAATATCAGGACTTACTTCCCCAATAACCTGCTAACTCACCCCTGAAATACATACTTATTCACCCTATTTTGTTAATTGGACTCATTTCTCATTTGAAATGCCCATTTTTGGGGGGCAAGAAATGTGCCTCTTTAAAATGTGATTTCTACGATACCCCACTTTTGCGCGTCGGACCTCAACTTTTCCCGTAAACGCAGAAAAACCGCAATTTTCAGGAGAAACGAGACAGACATCCCCTCCCTCTGCCACCCACCCGCCCAACTGAAAGCCAGCCATTAGACATGCACAGATAGTTCTGAGGGTCTGTCTGTGATGTCATAAAGGGCCTGCTGATCAATGGGCAGCTTTCTGATTGGCTGCTGTATTTGATTGACAGATGGAAGCTGGCAGCTGATTGGCTGTCTAGCCTAAAGTGCTTTACACACCTCCCTGATGGTACCACTGGCTAAGACTCCACCTCAGCTCATTGGGTAATAAAAAATTTAGAACAATTGATGGATGAAAGCAGGCAGGCCGGCCATTTTGGGACGCTCAGTGGACTTGTTTAATGCAATGCACCTTTGTATATTCACATGCATTCGCTTCATGCTGTAACCACTGTGCATAAAAATTTGGAAACATGGCATACAGTGTATCATTTGGTGTCTAAGTCATGTTTCCCATATTTTCCCTTCCCAGATACAAGCCCGTTTGAGTGTTTGGGGCACTTTTTAGTTAAAATCATCCTACAGGGCCTAACTGCATCTGCTAAAGCCTGCCTATTTTGAATGGTGTAGTGGCCCCTGCAACCTCCAAAAATATCAGGACTTACTTCCCCAATAACCTGCTAACTCACCCCTGAAATACATACTTATTCACTCTATTTTGTTAATTGGACTCATTTCTCATTTGAAATGCCCATTTTTGGGGGGCCAGAAATGTGCCTCTTTAAAATGTGATTTCTACGATACCCCACTTTTGCGCGTCGGACCTCAACTTTTCCCGAAAACGCAGAAAAACCGCAATTTTCAGGAGAAACGAGACAGACATCCCCTCCCTCTGCCACCCACCCGCCCAACTGAAAGCCAGCCATTAGACATGCACAGATAGTTCTGAGGGTCTGTCTGTGATGTCATAAAGGGCCTGCTGATCAATGGGCAGCTTTCTGATTGGCTGCTGTATTTGATTGACAGATGGAAGCTGGCAGCTGATTGGCTGTCTAGCCTAAAGTGCTTTACACACCTCCCTGATGGTACCACTGGCTAAGACTCCACCTCAGCTCATTGGGTAATAAAAAATTTAGAACAATTGATGGATGAAAGCAGGCAGGCCGGCCATTTTGGGACGCTCAGTGGACTTGTTTAATGCAATGCACCTTTGTATATTCACATGCATTCGCTTCATGCTGTAACCACTGTGCATAAAAATTTGGAAACATGGCATACAGTGTATCATTTGGTGTCTAAGTCATGTTTCCCATGTTTTTTCTTCCCAGATACTAGCCCGTTTGAGTGTTTGGGGCACTTTTTAGCTAAAATCATCCTACAGGGCCTAACTGCATATGCTAAAGCCTGCCTATTTTGAATGGTGTTATGGCCCCTGCAACCTCCAAAAATATCAGGACTTACTTCCCCAATAACCTGCTAACTCACCCCTGAAATACATACTTATTCACCCGATTTTGTTCATTGGACTCATTTCTCATTTGAAATGCCCATTTTTGGGGGGGTAGAAATGTGCGTCGTTAAAAGGTGATTTCTACGATACCCCACTTTTGCGCGTCGGACCTCAACTTTTCCCGTAAACGCAGAAAAACCGCAATTTTCAGGAGAAACGAGACAGACATCCCCTCCCTCTGCCACCCACCCGCCCAACTGACAGCCAGCCATTAGACATGCACAGATAGTTCTGAGGGTCTGTCTTTGATGTCATAAAGGGCCTGCTGATCAATGGGCAGCTTTCTGATTGGCTGCTGTATTTGATTGACAGATGGAAGCTAGCAGCTGATTGGCTGTCTAGCCTAAAGTGCTTTACACACCTCCCTGATGGTACCACTGGCTAAGACTCCACCTCAGCTCAATGGGTAATGAAAAATTTAGAACAATTGATGGCTGAAAGCAGGCAGGCCGGCCATTTTGGGACGCTCATTGGACTTGTTTAATGCAATGCACCTTTGTATTTTCACATGCATTCGCTTCATGCTGTAACCACTGTGCATAAAAAATTGAAAACATGGCATACAGTGTATCATTTGGTGTCTAAGTCATGTTTCCCATGTTTTTCCTTCCCAGATACTAGCCCGTTTGAGTGTTTGGGGCACTTTTTAGCTAAAATCATCCTACGGGGCCTAACTGCATATGCTAAAGCCTGCCTATTTTGAATGGTCTAGTGACCCCTGCAACCTCCAAAAATATCAGGACTTACTTCCCCAATAACCTGCCAACTCACCCCTGAAATACATACTTATTCACCCTATTTTGTTAATTGGACTCATTTCTCATTTGAAATGCCCATTTTTGGGGGGCCAGAAATGTGCCTCTTTAAAATGTGATTTCTACGATACCCCACTTTTGCGCGTCGGACCTCAACTTTTCCCGTAAACGCAGAAAAAACGCAATTTTCAGGAGAAACGAGACAGACATCCCCTCCCTCTGCCACCCACCCGCCCAACTGAAAGCCAGCCATTAGACATGCACAGATAGTTCTGAGGGTCTGTCTGTGATGTCATAAAGGGCCTGCTGATCAATGGGCAGCTTTCTGATTGGCTGCTGTATTTGATTGACAGATGGAAGCTAGCAGCTGATTGGCTGTCTAGCCTAAAGTGCTTTACACACCTCCCTGATGGTACCACTGGCTAAGACTCCACCTCAGCTCAATGGGTAATGAAAAATTTAGAACAATTGATGGATGAAAGCAGGCAGGCCGGCCATTTTGGGACGCTCATTGGACTTGTTTAATGCAATGCACCTTTGTATTTTCACATGCATTCGCTTCATGCTGTAACCACTGTGCATAAAAAATTGAAAACATGGCATACAGCGTATCATTTGGTGTCTAAGTCATGTTTCCCATATTTTCCCTTCCCAGATACTAGCCCGTTTAAGTGTTTGGGGCACTTTTTAGCTAAAATCATCCTACAGGGCCTAACTGCATATGCTAAAGCCTGCCTATTTTGAATGGTGTAGTGGCCCCTGCAACCTCCAAAAATATCAGGACTTACTTCCCCAATAACCTGCTAACTCACCCCTGAAATACATACTTATTCACCCTATTTTGTTCATTGGACTCATTTCTCATTTGAAATGCCCATTTTTGGGGAGCCAGAAATGTGCGTCTTTAAAAGGTGATTTCTACGATACCCCACTTTTGCGCGTCAGACCTCAACTTTTCCCGTAAACGCAGAAAAACCGCAATTTTCAGGAGAATCGAGACAGACATCCCCTCCCTCTGCCACCCACCCGCCCAACTGAAAGCCAGCCATTAGACATGCACAGATAGTTCTGAGGGTCTGTCTGTGATGTCATAAAGGGCCTGCTGATCAATGGGCAGCTTTCTGATTGGCTGCTGTATTTGATTGACAGATGGAAGCTGGCAGCTGATTTGCTGTCTAGCCTAAAGTGCTTTACACACCACCTTGATGGTACCACTGGCTAAGACTCCACCTCAGCTCATTAGGTAATGAAAACTTTAGAACAATTGATGGATGAAAGCAGGCAGGTCGGCCATTTTGGGACGTTCAGTGGACTTGTTTAATGCAATGCACCTTTGTATATTCACATGCATTCGCTTCATGCTGTAACCACTGTGCATAAAAATTTGGAAACATGGCATACAGTGTATCATTTGGTGTCTGTCATGTTTCCCATGTTTTTCCTTCCCAGATACTAGCCCGTTTAAGTGTTTGGGGCACTTTTTAGCTAAAATCATCCTACAGGGCCTAACTGCATATGCTAAAGCCTGCCTATTTTGAATGGTGTAGTGGCCCCTGCAACCTCCAAAAATATCAGGACTTACTTCCCCAATAACCTGCTAACTCACCCCTGAAATACATACTTATTCACCCTATTTTGTTCATTGGACTCATTTCTCATTTGAAATGCCCATTTTTGGGGGGCAGAAATGTGCGTCGTTAAAAGGTGATTTCTACGATACCCCACTTTTGCGCGTCGGACCTCAACTTTTCCCGTAAACGCAGAAAAACCGCAATTTTCAGGAGAAACGAGACAGACATCCCCTCCCTCTGCCACCCACCCGCCCAACTGACAGCCAGCCATTAGACATGCACAGATAGTTCTGAGGGTCTGTCTTTGATGTCATAAAGGGCCTGCTGATCAATGGGCAGCTTTCTGATTGGCTGCTGTATTTGATTGACAGATGGAAGCTAGCAGCTGATTGGCTGTCTAGCCTAAAGTGCTTTACACACCTCCCTGATGGTACCACTGGCTAAGACTCCACCTCAGCTCAATGGGTAATGAAAAATTTAGAACAATTGATGGATGAAAGCAGGCAGGCCGGCCATTTTGGGACGCTCATTGGACTTGTTTAATGCAATGCACCTTTGTATTTTCACATGCATTCGCTTCATGCTGTAACCACTGTGCATAAAAAATTGAAAACATGGCATACAGTGTATCATTTGGTGTCTAAGTCATGTTTCCCATGTTTTTCCTTCCCAGATACTAGCCCGTTTGAGTGTTTGGGGCACTTTTTAGCTAAAATCATCCTACGGGGCCTAACTGCATATGCTAAAGCCTGCCTATTTTGAATGGTCTAGTGACCCCTGCAACCTCCAAAAATATCAGGACTTACTTCCCCAATAACCTGCCAACTCACCCCTGAAATACATACTTATTCACCCTATTTTGTTAATTGGACTCATTTCTCATTTGAAATGCCCATTTTTGGGGGGCCAGAAATGTGCCTCTTTAAAATGTGATTTCTACGATACCCCACTTTTGCGCGTCGGACCTCAACTTTTCCCGTAAACGCAGAAAAAACGCAATTTTCAGGAGAAACGAGACAGACATCCCCTCCCTCTGCCACCCACCCGCCCAACTGAAAGCCAGCCATTAGACATGCACAGATAGTTCTGAGGGTCTGTCTGTGATGTCATAAAGGGCCTGCTGATCAATGGGCAGCTTTCTGATTGGCTGCTGTATTTGATTGACAGATGGAAGCTAGCAGCTGATTGGCTGTCTAGCCTAAAGTGCTTTACACACCTCCCTGATGGTACCACTGGCTAAGACTCCACCTCAGCTCAATGGGTAATGAAAAATTTAGAACAATTGATGGATGAAAGCAGGCAGGCCGGCCATTTTGGGACGCTCATTGGACTTGTTTAATGCAATGCACCTTTGTATTTTCACATGCATTCGCTTCATGCTGTAACCACTGTGCATAAAAAATTGAAAACATGGCATACAGCGTATCATTTGGTGTCTAAGTCATGTTTCCCATATTTTCCCTTCCCAGATACTAGCCCGTTTGAGTGTTTGGGGCACTTTTTAGCTAAAATCATCCTACAGGGCCTAACTGCATATGCTAAAGCCTGCCTATTTTGAATGGTGTAGTGGCCCCTGCAACCTCCAAAAATATCAGGACGTACTTCCCCAATAACCTGCTAACTCACCCCTGAAATACATACTTATTCACCCTATTTTGTTCATTGGACTCATTTCTCATTTGAAATGCCCATTTTTGGGGGGCCAGAAATGTGCGTCTTTAAAAGGTGATTTCTACGATACCCCACTTTTGCGCGTCGGACCTCAACTTTTCCTGTAAACGCAGAAAAACCGCAATTTTCAGGAGAAACGAGACAGACATCCCCTCCCTCTGCCACCCACCCGCCCAACTGACAGCCAGCCATTAGACATGCACAGATAGTTCTGAGGGTCTGTCTGTGATGTCATAAAGGGCTGCTGATCAATGAGCAGCTTTCAAATTGGCTGCTGTATTTGATTGACAGATGGAAGATGGCAGCTGATTGGCTGTCTAGCCTAAAGTGCTTTACACACCTCCCTGATGGTACCATTGGCTAAGACTCCACCTCAGCTCATTGGGTAATGAAAAATTTAGAACAATTGATGGATGAAAGCAGGCAGGCCAGCCATTTTGGGACGCTCAGTGGACTTGTTTAATGCAATGCACCTTTGTATATTCACATGCATTTGCTTCATGCTGTAACCACTGTGCATAAAAATTTGGAAACATGGCATACAGTGTATCATTTGGTGTCTAAGTCATGTTTCCCATATTTTCCCTTCCCAGATACAAGCCCGTTTGAGTGTTTGGGGCACTTTTTAGCTAAAATCACCCTACAGGGCCTAACTGCATATGCTAAAGCCTGCCTATTTTGAATGGTGTAGTGGCCCCTGCAACCTCCAAAAATATCAGGACTTACTTCCCCAATAACCTGCTAACTCACCCCTGAAATACATACTTATTCACCCTATTTTGTTCATTGGACTCATTTCTCATTTGAAATGCCCATTTTTGGGGAGCCAGAAATGTGCGTCTTTAAAAGGTGATTTCTACGATACCCCACTTTTGCGCGTCGGACCTCAACTTTTCCCGTAAACGCAGAAAAACCGCAATTTTCAGGAGAAACGAGACAGACATCCCCTCCCTCTGCCACCCACCCGCCCAACTGAAAGCCAGCCATTAGACATGCACAGATAGTTCTGAGGGTCTGTCTGTGATGTCATAAAGGGCCTGCTGATCAATGGGCAGCTTTCTGATTGGCTGCTGTATTTGATTGACAGATGGAAGATGGCAGCTGATTGGCTGTCTAGCCTAACGTGCTTTACACATCTCCCTGATGGTACCACTGGCTAAGACTTTACCTCAGCTCATAGGGTAATGAAAAATTTAGAACAATTGATGGATGAAAGCAGGCAGGCCAGCCATTTTGGGACGCTCAGTGGACTTGTTTAATGCAATGCACCTTTGTATATTCACATGCATTCGCTTCATGCTGTAACCACTGTGCATAAAAATTTGGAAACATGGCATACAGTGTATCATTTGGTGTCTAAGTCATGTTTCCCATATTTTCCCTTCCCAGATACTAGCCCGTTTAAGTGTTTGGGGCACTTTTTAGCTAAAATCATCCTACAGGGCCTAACTGCATATGCTAAAGCCTGCCTATTTTGAATGGTGTAGTGGCCCCTGCAACCTCCAAAAATATCAGGACTTACTTCCCCAATAACCTGCTAACTCACCCCTGAAATACATACTTATTCACCCTATTTTGTTCATTGGACTCATTTCTCATTTTAAATGCCCATTTTTGGGGGGCCATAAATGTGCGTCTTTAAAAGGTGATTTCTACGATACCTCACTTTTGCGCGTCGTACCTCAACTTTTCCTGTAAACGCAGAAAAACCGCAATTTTCAGGAGAAACGAGACAGACATCCCCTCCCTCTGCCACCCACCCGCCCAACTGACAGCCAGCCATTAGACATGCACAGATAGTTCTGAGGGTCTGTCTGTGATGTCATAAAGGGCTGCTGATCAATGAGCAGCTTTCAAATTGGCTGCTGTATTTGATTGACAGATGGAAGATGGCAGCTGATTGGCTGTCTAGCCTAAAGTGCTTTACACACCTCCCTGATGGTACCATTGGCTAAGACTCCACCTCAGCTCATTGGGTAATGAAAAATTTAGAACAATTGATGGATGAAAGCAGGCAGGCCGGCCATTTTGGGACGCTCATTGGACTTGTTTAATGCAATGCACCTTTGTATTTTCACATGCATTCGCTTCATGCTGTAACTACTGTGCATAAAAATTTGGAAACATGGCATACAGTGTATCATTTGGTGTCTAAGTCATGTTTCCCATATTTTCCCTTCCCAGATACAAGCCTGTTTGAGTGTTTGGGGCACTTTTTAGCTAAAATCATCCTACAGGGCCTAACTGCATATGCTAAAGCCTGCCTATTTTGAATGGTGTAGTTGCCCCTGCAACCTCCAAAAATATCAGGATTTACTTCCCCAATAACCTGCTAACTCACCCCTGAAATACATACTTATTCACCCTATTTTGTTAATTGGACTAATTTCTCATTTGAAATGCCCATTTTTGGGGGGCGAGTAATGTGCGTCTTTAAAAAGTGATTTCTACGATACCCCACTTTTGCGCGTCGGACCTCAACTTTTCCCGTAAACGCAGAAAAACCGCAATTTTCAGGTGAAACGAGACAGACATATCCTCCCTCTGCCACCCACCCGCCCAACTGATAGCCAGCCATTAGACATGCACAGATAGTTCTGAGGGTCTGTCTGTGATGTCATACAGGGCCTGCTGATCAATGGGCAGCTTTCTGATTGGCTGCTGTATTTGATTGACAGATGGAAGCTGGCAGCTGATTGGCTGTCTAGCCTAACGTGCTTTACACATCTCCCTGATGGTACCACTGGCTAAGACTCCACCTCAGCTCATTGGGTAATGAAAAATTTAGAACAATTGATGGATGAAAGCAGGCAGGCCAGCCATTTTGGGACGCTCAGTGGACTTGTTTAATGCAATGCACCTTTATATATTCACATGCATTCGCTTCATGCTGTAACCACTGTGCATAAAAATTTGGAAACATGGCATACAGTGTATCATTTGGTGTCTAAGTCATGTTTCCCATGTTTTTCCTTCCCAGATACTAGCCCGTTTGAGTGTTTGGGGCACTTTTTAGCTAAAATCATCCTACAGGGCCTAACTGCATATGCTAAAGCCTGCCTATTTTGAATGGTGTAGTGGCCCCTGCAACCTCCAAAAATATCAGGACTTACTTCCCCAATAACCTGCTAACTCACCCCTGAAATACATACTTATTCACACTATTTTGTTCATTGGACTCATTTCTCATTTGAAATGCCCATTTTTGGGGGCGAGTAATGTGCGTCTTTAAAAAGTGATTTCTACGATACCCCACTTTTGCGCGTCGGACCTCAACTTTTCCCGTAAACGCAGAAAAACCGCAATTTTCAGGTGAAACGAGACAGACATCCCCTCCCTCTGCCCCCCACCCGCCCAACTGATAGCCAGCCATTAGACATGCACAGATAGTTCTGAGGGTCTGTCTGTGATGTCATACAGGGCCTGCTGATCAATGGGCAGCTTTCTGATTGGCTGCTGTATTTGATTGACAGATGGAAGCTGGCAGCTGATTGGCTGTCTAGCCTAACGTGCTTTACACATCTCCCTGATGGTACCACTGGCTAAGACTCCACCTCAGCTCATTGGGTAATGAAAAATTTAGAACAATTGATGGATGAAAGCAGGCAGGCCAGCCATTTTGGGACGCTCAGTGGACTTGTTTAATGCAATGCACCTTTGTATATTCACATGCATTCGCTTCATGCTGTAACCACTGTGCATAAAAATTTGGAAACATGGCATACAGTGTATCATTTGGTGTCTAAGTCATGTTTCCCATATTTTCCCTTCCCAGATACAAGCCCGTTTGAGTGTTTGGGGCACTTTTTAGCTAAAATCACCCTACAGGGCCTAACTGCATATGCTAAAGCCTGCCTATTTTGAATGGTGTAGTGGCCCCTGCAACCTCCAAAAATATCAGGACTTACTTCCCCAATAACCTGCTAACTCACCCCTGAAATACATACTTATTCACACTATTTTGTTCATTGGACTCATTTCTCATTTGAAATGCCCATTTTTGGGGGCGAGTAATGTGCGTCTTTAAAAGGTGATTTCTACGATACCCCACTTTTGCGTGTCGGACCTCAACTTTTCCCGTAAACGCAGAAAAAACACAATTTTCAGGAGAAACGAGACAGACATCCCCTCCCTCTGCCACCCACCCGCCCAACTGATAGCCAGCCATTAGACATACACAGATAGTTCTGAGGGTCTGTCTGTGATGTCATAAAGGGCCTGCTGATCAATGGGCAGCTTTCTGATTGGCTGCTGTATTTGATTGACAGATGGAAGCTGGCAGCTGATTGGCTGTCTAGCCTAACGTGCTTTACACATCTCCCTGATGGTACCACTGGCTAAGACTCCACCTCACCTCATTGGGTAATGAAAAATTTAGAACAATTGATGGATGAAAGCAGGCAGGCCAGCTATTTTGGGACGCTCAGTGGACTTGTTTAATGCAATGCACCTTTATATATTCACATGCATTCGCTTCATGCTGTAACCACTGTGCATAAAAATTTGGAAACATGGCATACAGTGTATCATTTGGTGTCTAAGTCATGTTTCCCATATTTTCCCTTCCCAGATACAAGCCCGTTTGAGTGTTTGGGGCACTTTTTAGTTAAAATCATCCTACAGGGCCTAACTGCATATGCTAAAGCCTGCCTATTTTGAATGGTGTAGTGGCCCCTGCAACCTCCAAAAATATCAGGACTTACTTCCCCAATAACCTGCTAACTCACCCCTGAAATACATACTTATTCACCCTATTTTGTTCATTGGACTCATTTCTCATTTGAAATGCCCATTTTTGGGGAGCCAGAAATGTGCGTCTTTAAAAGGTGATTTCTACGATACCCCACTTTTGCGCGTCGGACCTCAACTTTTCCCGTAAACGCAGAAAAACCGCAATTTTCAGGAGAAACGAGACAAACATCCCCTCCCTCTGCCACCCACCCGCCCAACTGAAAGCCAGCCATTAGACATGCACAGATAGTTCTGAGGGTCTGTCTGTGATGTCATAAAGGGCCTGCTGATCAATGGGCAGCTTTCTGATTGGCTGCTGTATTTGATTGACAGATGGAAGCTGGCAGCTGATTGGCTGTCTAGCCTAACGTGCTTTACACATCTCCCTGATGGTACCACTGGCTAAGACTCCACCTCAGCTCATTGGGTAATGAAAAATTTAGAACAATTGATGGATGAAAGCAGGCAGGCCAGCATTTTGGGACGCTCAGTGGACTTGTTTAATGCAATGCACCTTTGTATATTCACATGCATTCGCTTCATGCTGTAACCACTGTGCATAAAAATTTGGAAACATGGCATACAGTGTATCATTTGGTGTCTAAGTCATGTTTCCCATATTTTCCCTTCCCAGATACAAGCCCGTTTGAGTGTTTGGGGCACTTTTTAGTTAAAATCATCCTACAGGGCCTAACTGCATCTGCTAAAGCATGCCTATTTTGAATGGTGTAGTGGCCCCTGCAACCTCCAAAAATATCAGGACTTACTTCCCCAATAACCTGCTAACTCACCCCTGAAATACATACTTATTCACCCTATTTTGTTCATTGGACTCATTTCTCATTTGAAATGCCCATTTTTGGGGAGCCAGAAATGTGCGTCTTTAAAAGGTGATTTCTACGATACCCCACTTTTGCGCGTCGGACCTCAACTTTTCCCGTAAACGCAGAAAAACCGCAATTTTCAGGAGAATCGAGACAGACATCCCCTCCCTCTGCCACCCACCCGCCCAACTGAAAGCCAGCCATTAGACATGCACAGATAGTTCTGAGGGTCTGTCTGTGATGTCATAAAGGGCCTGCTGATCAATGGGCAGCTTTCTGATTGGCTGCTGTATTTGATTGACAGATGGAAGATGGCAGCTGATTGGCTGTCTAGCCTAACGTGCTTTACACATCTCCCTGATGGTACCACTGGCTAAGACTTTACCTCAGCTCATAGGGTAATGAAAAATTTAGAACAATTGATGGATGAAAGCAGGCAGGTCGGCCATTTTGGGACGTTCAGTGGACTTGTTTAATGCAATGCACCTTTGTATATTCACATGCATTCGCTTCATGCTGTAACCACTGTGCATAAAAATTTGGAAACATGGCATACAGTGTATCATTTGGTGTCTAAGTCATGTTTCCCATGTTTTTCCTTCCCAGATACTAGCCCGTTTGAGTGTTTGGGGCACTTTTTAGCTAAAATCATCCTACGGGGCCTAACTGCATATGCTAAAGCCTGCCTATTTTGAATGGTCTAGTGACCCCTGCAACCTCCAAAAATATCAGGACTTACTTCCCCAATAACCTGCCAACTCACCCCTGAAATACATACTTATTCACCCTATTTTGTTAATTGGACTTATTTCTCTTTTGAAATGCCCATTTTTGGGGGGCCAGAAATGTGCCTCTTTAAAATGTGATTTCTACGATACCCCACTTTTGCGCGTCGGACCTCAACTTTTCCCGTAAACGCAGAAAAACCACAATTTTCAGGAGAAACGAGACAGACATCCCCTCCCTCTGCCACCCACCCGCCCAACTGAAAGCCAGCCATTAGACATGCACAGATAGTTCTGAGGGTCTGTCTGTGATGTCATAAAGGGCCTGCTGATCAATGGGCAGCTTTCTGATT
This sequence comes from Crinia signifera, assembly GCF_055691185.1. NCBI lineage: Eukaryota > Metazoa > Chordata > Amphibia > Anura > Myobatrachidae > Crinia > Crinia signifera. Next base: position 408,017 of record NW_028142853.1, on the reverse strand, counting down.
GGCTGCTGTATTTGATTGACAGATGGAAGCTGGCAGCTGATTGGCTGTCTAGCCTAAAGTGCTTTACACACCTCCCTGATGGTACCACTGGCTAAGACTCCACCTCAGCTCATTGGGTAATAAAAAATTTAGAACAATTGATGGATGAAAGCAGGCAGGCCGGCCATTTTGGGACGCTCAGTGGACTTGTTTAATGCAATGCACCTTTGTATATTCACATGCATTCGCTTCATGCTGTAACCACTGTGCATAAAAATTTGGAAACATGGCATACAGTGTATCATTTGGTGTCTGTCATGTTTCCCATGTTTTTCCTTCCCAGATACTAGCCCGTTTAAGTGTTTGGGGCACTTTTTAGCTAAAATCATCCTACAGGGCCTAACTGCATATGCTAAAGCCTGCCTATTTTGAATGGTGTAGTGGCCCCTGCAACCTCCAAAAATATCAGGACTTACTTCCCCAATAACCTGCTAACTCACCCCTGAAATACATACTTATTCACCCTATTTTGTTCATTGGACTCATTTCTCATTTGAAATGCCCATTTTTGGGGGGCAGAAATGTGCGTCGTTAAAAGGTGATTTCTACGATACCCCACTTTTGCGCGTCGGACCTCAACTTTTCCCGTAAACGCAGAAAAACCGCAATTTTCAGGAGAAACGAGACAGACATCCCCTCCCTCTGCCACCCACCCGCCCAACTGACAGCCAGCCATTAGACATGCACAGATAGTTCTGAGGGTCTGTCTTTGATGTCATAAAGGGCCTGCTGATCAATGGGCAGCTTTCTGATTGGCTGCTGTATTTGATTGACAGATGGAAGCTAGCAGCTGATTGGCTGTCTAGCCTAAAGTGCTTTACACACCTCCCTGATGGTACCACTGGCTAAGACTCCACCTCAGCTCAATGGGTAATGAAAAATTTAGAACAATTGATGGATGAAAGCAGGCAGGCCGGCCATTTTGGGACGCTCATTGGACTTGTTTAATGCAATGCACCTTTGTATTTTCACATGCATTCGCTTCATGCTGTAACCACTGTGCATAAAAAATTGAAAACATGGCATACAGTGTATCATTTGGTGTCTAAGTCATGTTTCCCATGTTTTTCCTTCCCAGATACTAGCCCGTTTGAGTGTTTGGGGCACTTTTTAGCTAAAATCATCCTACGGGGCCTAACTGCATATGCTAAAGCCTGCCTATTTTGAATGGTCTAGTGACCCCTGCAACCTCCAAAAATATCAGGACTTACTTCCCCAATAACCTGCCAACTCACCCCTGAAATACATACTTATTCACCCTATTTTGTTAATTGGACTCATTTCTCATTTGAAATGCCCATTTTTGGGGGGCCAGAAATGTGCCTCTTTAAAATGTGATTTCTACGATACCCCACTTTTGCGCGTCGGACCTCAACTTTTCCCGTAAACGCAGAAAAAACGCAATTTTCAGGAGAAACGAGACAGACATCCCCTCCCTCTGCCACCCACCCGCCCAACTGAAAGCCAGCCATTAGACATGCACAGATAGTTCTGAGGGTCTGTCTGTGATGTCATAAAGGGCCTGCTGATCAATGGGCAGCTTTCTGATTGGCTGCTGTATTTGATTGACAGATGGAAGCTAGCAGCTGATTGGCTGTCTAGCCTAAAGTGCTTTACACACCTCCCTGATGGTACCACTGGCTAAGACTCCACCTCAGCTCAATGGGTAATGAAAAATTTAGAACAATTGATGGATGAAAGCAGGCAGGCCGGCCATTTTGGGACGCTCATTGGACTTGTTTAATGCAATGCACCTTTGTATTTTCACATGCATTCGCTTCATGCTGTAACCACTGTGCATAAAAAATTGAAAACATGGCATACAGCGTATCATTTGGTGTCTAAGTCATGTTTCCCATATTTTCCCTTCCCAGATACTAGCCCGTTTGAGTGTTTGGGGCACTTTTTAGCTAAAATCATCCTACAGGGCCTAACTGCATATGCTAAAGCCTGCCTATTTTGAATGGTGTAGTGGCCCCTGCAACCTCCAAAAATATCAGGACGTACTTCCCCAATAACCTGCTAACTCACCCCTGAAATACATACTTATTCACCCTATTTTGTTCATTGGACTCATTTCTCATTTGAAATGCCCATTTTTGGGGGGCCAGAAATGTGCGTCTTTAAAAGGTGATTTCTACGATACCCCACTTTTGCGCGTCGGACCTCAACTTTTCCTGTAAACGCAGAAAAACCGCAATTTTCAGGAGAAACGAGACAGACATCCCCTCCCTCTGCCACCCACCCGCCCAACTGACAGCCAGCCATTAGACATGCACAGATAGTTCTGAGGGTCTGTCTGTGATGTCATAAAGGGCTGCTGATCAATGAGCAGCTTTCAAATTGGCTGCTGTATTTGATTGACAGATGGAAGATGGCAGCTGATTGGCTGTCTAGCCTAAAGTGCTTTACACACCTCCCTGATGGTACCATTGGCTAAGACTCCACCTCAGCTCATTGGGTAATGAAAAATTTAGAACAATTGATGGATGAAAGCAGGCAGGCCAGCCATTTTGGGACGCTCAGTGGACTTGTTTAATGCAATGCACCTTTGTATATTCACATGCATTTGCTTCATGCTGTAACCACTGTGCATAAAAATTTGGAAACATGGCATACAGTGTATCATTTGGTGTCTAAGTCATGTTTCCCATATTTTCCCTTCCCAGATACAAGCCCGTTTGAGTGTTTGGGGCACTTTTTAGCTAAAATCACCCTACAGGGCCTAACTGCATATGCTAAAGCCTGCCTATTTTGAATGGTGTAGTGGCCCCTGCAACCTCCAAAAATATCAGGACTTACTTCCCCAATAACCTGCTAACTCACCCCTGAAATACATACTTATTCACCCTATTTTGTTCATTGGACTCATTTCTCATTTGAAATGCCCATTTTTGGGGAGCCAGAAATGTGCGTCTTTAAAAGGTGATTTCTACGATACCCCACTTTTGCGCGTCGGACCTCAACTTTTCCCGTAAACGCAGAAAAACCGCAATTTTCAGGAGAAACGAGACAGACATCCCCTCCCTCTGCCACCCACCCGCCCAACTGAAAGCCAGCCATTAGACATGCACAGATAGTTCTGAGGGTCTGTCTGTGATGTCATAAAGGGCCTGCTGATCAATGGGCAGCTTTCTGATTGGCTGCTGTATTTGATTGACAGATGGAAGATGGCAGCTGATTGGCTGTCTAGCCTAACGTGCTTTACACATCTCCCTGATGGTACCACTGGCTAAGACTTTACCTCAGCTCATAGGGTAATGAAAAATTTAGAACAATTGATGGATGAAAGCAGGCAGGCCAGCCATTTTGGGACGCTCAGTGGACTTGTTTAATGCAATGCACCTTTGTATATTCACATGCATTCGCTTCATGCTGTAACCACTGTGCATAAAAATTTGGAAACATGGCATACAGTGTATCATTTGGTGTCTAAGTCATGTTTCCCATATTTTCCCTTCCCAGATACTAGCCCGTTTAAGTGTTTGGGGCACTTTTTAGCTAAAATCATCCTACAGGGCCTAACTGCATATGCTAAAGCCTGCCTATTTTGAATGGTGTAGTGGCCCCTGCAACCTCCAAAAATATCAGGACTTACTTCCCCAATAACCTGCTAACTCACCCCTGAAATACATACTTATTCACCCTATTTTGTTCATTGGACTCATTTCTCATTTTAAATGCCCATTTTTGGGGGGCCATAAATGTGCGTCTTTAAAAGGTGATTTCTACGATACCCCACTTTTGCGCGTCGTACCTCAACTTTTCCTGTAAACGCAGAAAAACCGCAATTTTCAGGAGAAACGAGACAGACATCCCCTCCCTCTGCCACCCACCCGCCCAACTGACAGCCAGCCATTAGACATGCACAGATAGTTCTGAGGGTCTGTCTGTGATGTCATAAAGGGCTGCTGATCAATGAGCAGCTTTCAAATTGGCTGCTGTATTTGATTGACAGATGGAAGATGGCAGCTGATTGGCTGTCTAGCCTAAAGTGCTTTACACACCTCCCTGATGGTACCATTGGCTAAGACTCCACCTCAGCTCATTGGGTAATGAAAAATTTAGAACAATTGATGGATGAAAGCAGGCAGGCCGGCCATTTTGGGACGCTCATTGGACTTGTTTAATGCAATGCACCTTTGTATTTTCACATGCATTCGCTTCATGCTGTAACTACTGTGCATAAAAATTTGGAAACATGGCATACAGTGTATCATTTGGTGTCTAAGTCATGTTTCCCATATTTTCCCTTCCCAGATACAAGCCTGTTTGAGTGTTTGGGGCACTTTTTAGCTAAAATCATCCTACAGGGCCTAACTGCATATGCTAAAGCCTGCCTATTTTGAATGGTGTAGTTGCCCCTGCAACCTCCAAAAATATCAGGATTTACTTCCCCAATAACCTGCTAACTCACCCCTGAAATACATACTTATTCACCCTATTTTGTTAATTGGACTAATTTCTCATTTGAAATGCCCATTTTTGGGGGGCGAGTAATGTGCGTCTTTAAAAAGTGATTTCTACGATACCCCACTTTTGCGCGTCGGACCTCAACTTTTCCCGTAAACGCAGAAAAACCGCAATTTTCAGGTGAAACGAGACAGACATATCCTCCCTCTGCCACCCACCCGCCCAACTGATAGCCAGCCATTAGACATGCACAGATAGTTCTGAGGGTCTGTCTGTGATGTCATACAGGGCCTGCTGATCAATGGGCAGCTTTCTGATTGGCTGCTGTATTTGATTGACAGATGGAAGCTGGCAGCTGATTGGCTGTCTAGCCTAACGTGCTTTACACATCTCCCTGATGGTACCACTGGCTAAGACTCCACCTCAGCTCATTGGGTAATGAAAAATTTAGAACAATTGATGGATGAAAGCAGGCAGGCCAGCCATTTTGGGACGCTCAGTGGACTTGTTTAATGCAATGCACCTTTATATATTCACATGCATTCGCTTCATGCTGTAACCACTGTGCATAAAAATTTGGAAACATGGCATACAGTGTATCATTTGGTGTCTAAGTCATGTTTCCCATGTTTTTCCTTCCCAGATACTAGCCCGTTTGAGTGTTTGGGGCACTTTTTAGCTAAAATCATCCTACAGGGCCTAACTGCATATGCTAAAGCCTGCCTATTTTGAATGGTGTAGTGGCCCCTGCAACCTCCAAAAATATCAGGACTTACTTCCCCAATAACCTGCTAACTCACCCCTGAAATACATACTTATTCACACTATTTTGTTCATTGGACTCATTTCTCATTTGAAATGCCCATTTTTGGGGGCGAGTAATGTGCGTCTTTAAAAAGTGATTTCTACGATACCCCACTTTTGCGCGTCGGACCTCAACTTTTCCCGTAAACGCAGAAAAACCGCAATTTTCAGGTGAAACGAGACAGACATCCCCTCCCTCTGCCCCCCACCCGCCCAACTGATAGCCAGCCATTAGACATGCACAGATAGTTCTGAGGGTCTGTCTGTGATGTCATACAGGGCCTGCTGATCAATGGGCAGCTTTCTGATTGGCTGCTGTATTTGATTGACAGATGGAAGCTGGCAGCTGATTGGCTGTCTAGCCTAACGTGCTTTACACATCTCCCTGATGGTACCACTGGCTAAGACTCCACCTCAGCTCATTGGGTAATGAAAAATTTAGAACAATTGATGGATGAAAGCAGGCAGGCCAGCCATTTTGGGACGCTCAGTGGACTTGTTTAATGCAATGCACCTTTGTATATTCACATGCATTCGCTTCATGCTGTAACCACTGTGCATAAAAATTTGGAAACATGGCATACAGTGTATCATTTGGTGTCTAAGTCATGTTTCCCATATTTTCCCTTCCCAGATACAAGCCCGTTTGAGTGTTTGGGGCACTTTTTAGCTAAAATCACCCTACAGGGCCTAACTGCATATGCTAAAGCCTGCCTATTTTGAATGGTGTAGTGGCCCCTGCAACCTCCAAAAATATCAGGACTTACTTCCCCAATAACCTGCTAACTCACCCCTGAAATACATACTTATTCACACTATTTTGTTCATTGGACTCATTTCTCATTTGAAATGCCCATTTTTGGGGGCGAGTAATGTGCGTCTTTAAAAGGTGATTTCTACGATACCCCACTTTTGCGTGTCGGACCTCAACTTTTCCCGTAAACGCAGAAAAAACACAATTTTCAGGAGAAACGAGACAGACATCCCCTCCCTCTGCCACCCACCCGCCCAACTGATAGCCAGCCATTAGACATACACAGATAGTTCTGAGGGTCTGTCTGTGATGTCATAAAGGGCCTGCTGATCAATGGGCAGCTTTCTGATTGGCTGCTGTATTTGATTGACAGATGGAAGCTGGCAGCTGATTGGCTGTCTAGCCTAACGTGCTTTACACATCTCCCTGATGGTACCACTGGCTAAGACTCCACCTCACCTCATTGGGTAATGAAAAATTTAGAACAATTGATGGATGAAAGCAGGCAGGCCAGCTATTTTGGGACGCTCAGTGGACTTGTTTAATGCAATGCACCTTTATATATTCACATGCATTCGCTTCATGCTGTAACCACTGTGCATAAAAATTTGGAAACATGGCATACAGTGTATCATTTGGTGTCTAAGTCATGTTTCCCATATTTTCCCTTCCCAGATACAAGCCCGTTTGAGTGTTTGGGGCACTTTTTAGTTAAAATCATCCTACAGGGCCTAACTGCATATGCTAAAGCCTGCCTATTTTGAATGGTGTAGTGGCCCCTGCAACCTCCAAAAATATCAGGACTTACTTCCCCAATAACCTGCTAACTCACCCCTGAAATACATACTTATTCACCCTATTTTGTTCATTGGACTCATTTCTCATTTGAAATGCCCATTTTTGGGGAGCCAGAAATGTGCGTCTTTAAAAGGTGATTTCTACGATACCCCACTTTTGCGCGTCGGACCTCAACTTTTCCCGTAAACGCAGAAAAACCGCAATTTTCAGGAGAAACGAGACAAACATCCCCTCCCTCTGCCACCCACCCGCCCAACTGAAAGCCAGCCATTAGACATGCACAGATAGTTCTGAGGGTCTGTCTGTGATGTCATAAAGGGCCTGCTGATCAATGGGCAGCTTTCTGATTGGCTGCTGTATTTGATTGACAGATGGAAGCTGGCAGCTGATTGGCTGTCTAGCCTAACGTGCTTTACACATCTCCCTGATGGTACCACTGGCTAAGACTCCACCTCAGCTCATTGGGTAATGAAAAATTTAGAACAATTGATGGATGAAAGCAGGCAGGCCAGCATTTTGGGACGCTCAGTGGACTTGTTTAATGCAATGCACCTTTGTATATTCACATGCATTCGCTTCATGCTGTAACCACTGTGCATAAAAATTTGGAAACATGGCATACAGTGTATCATTTGGTGTCTAAGTCATGTTTCCCATATTTTCCCTTCCCAGATACAAGCCCGTTTGAGTGTTTGGGGCACTTTTTAGTTAAAATCATCCTACAGGGCCTAACTGCATCTGCTAAAGCATGCCTATTTTGAATGGTGTAGTGGCCCCTGCAACCTCCAAAAATATCAGGACTTACTTCCCCAATAACCTGCTAACTCACCCCTGAAATACATACTTATTCACCCTATTTTGTTCATTGGACTCATTTCTCATTTGAAATGCCCATTTTTGGGGAGCCAGAAATGTGCGTCTTTAAAAGGTGATTTCTACGATACCCCACTTTTGCGCGTCGGACCTCAACTTTTCCCGTAAACGCAGAAAAACCGCAATTTTCAGGAGAATCGAGACAGACATCCCCTCCCTCTGCCACCCACCCGCCCAACTGAAAGCCAGCCATTAGACATGCACAGATAGTTCTGAGGGTCTGTCTGTGATGTCATAAAGGGCCTGCTGATCAATGGGCAGCTTTCTGATTGGCTGCTGTATTTGATTGACAGATGGAAGATGGCAGCTGATTGGCTGTCTAGCCTAACGTGCTTTACACATCTCCCTGATGGTACCACTGGCTAAGACTTTACCTCAGCTCATAGGGTAATGAAAAATTTAGAACAATTGATGGATGAAAGCAGGCAGGTCGGCCATTTTGGGACGTTCAGTGGACTTGTTTAATGCAATGCACCTTTGTATATTCACATGCATTCGCTTCATGCTGTAACCACTGTGCATAAAAATTTGGAAACATGGCATACAGTGTATCATTTGGTGTCTAAGTCATGTTTCCCATGTTTTTCCTTCCCAGATACTAGCCCGTTTGAGTGTTTGGGGCACTTTTTAGCTAAAATCATCCTACGGGGCCTAACTGCATATGCTAAAGCCTGCCTATTTTGAATGGTCTAGTGACCCCTGCAACCTCCAAAAATATCAGGACTTACTTCCCCAATAACCTGCCAACTCACCCCTGAAATACATACTTATTCACCCTATTTTGTTAATTGGACTTATTTCTCTTTTGAAATGCCCATTTTTGGGGGGCCAGAAATGTGCCTCTTTAAAATGTGATTTCTACGATACCCCACTTTTGCGCGTCGGACCTCAACTTTTCCCGTAAACGCAGAAAAACCACAATTTTCAGGAGAAACGAGACAGACATCCCCTCCCTCTGCCACCCACCCGCCCAACTGAAAGCCAGCCATTAGACATGCACAGATAGTTCTGAGGGTCTGTCTGTGATGTCATAAAGGGCCTGCTGATCAATGGGCAGCTTTCTGATTGGCTGCTGTATTTGATTGACAGATGGAAGCTGGCAGCTGATTGGCTGTCTAGCCTAAAGTGCTTTACACACCTCCCTGATGGTACCACTGGCTAAGACTCCACCTCAGCTCATTGGGTAATAAAAAATTTAGAACAATTGATGGATGAAAGCAGGCAGGCCGGCCATTTTGGGACGCTCAGTGGACTTGTTTAATGCAATGCACCTTTGTATATTCACATGCATTCGCTTCATGCTGTAACCACTGTGCATAAAAATTTGGAAACATGGCATACAGTGTATCATTTGGTGTCTAAGTCATGTTTCCCATGTTTTTCCTTCCCAGATACTAGCCCGTTTGAGTGTTTGGGGCACTTTTTAGCTAAAATCATCCTACAGGGCCTAACTGCATATGCTAAAGCCTGCCTATTTTGAATGGTGTAGTGGCCCCTGCATCCTCCAAAAATATCAGGACTTACTTCCCCAATAACCTGCTAACTCACCCCTGAAATACATACTTATTCACCCTATTTTGTTCATTGGACTCATTTCTCATTTGAAATGCCCATTTTTGGGGGGCCAGAAATGTGCGTCTTTAAAAGGTGATTTCTACGATACCCCACTTTTGCGCGTCGGACCTCAACTTTTCCTGTAAACGCAGAAAAACCGCAATTTTCAGGAGAAACGAGACAGACATCCCCTCCCTCTGCCACCCACCCGCCCAACTGACAGCCAGCCATTAGACATGCACAGATAGTTCTGAGGGTCTGTCTGTGATGTCATAAAGGGCCTGCTGATCAATGGGCAGCTTTCTGATTGGCTGCTGTATTTGATTGACAGATGGAAGATGGCAGCTGATTGGCTGTCTAGCCTAAAGTGCTTTACACACCTCCCTGATGGTACCATTGGCTAAGACTCCACCTCAGCTCTTTGAGTAATGAAAAATTTAGAACAATTGATGGATGAAAGCAGGCAGGCCGGCCATTTTGGGACGCTCATTGGACTTGTTTAATGCAATGCACCTTTGTATTTTCACATGCATTCGCTTCATGCTGTAACTACTGTGCATACAAATTTGGAAACATGGCATACAGTGTATCATTTGGTGTCTAAGTCATGTTTCCCATATTTTCCCTTCCCAGATACAAGCCTGTTTGAGTGTTTGGGGCACTTTTTAGCTAAAATCATCCTACAGGGCCTAACTGCATATGCTAAAGCCTGTCTATTTTGAATGGTGTAGTTGCCCCTGCAACCTCCAAAAATATCAGGATTTACTTCCCCAATAACCTGCTAACTCACCCCTGAAATACATACTTATTCACCCTATTTTGTTAATTGGACTAATTTCTCATTTGAAATGCCCATTTTTGGGGGGCGAGTAATGTGCGTCTTTAAAAAGTGATTTCTCCGATACCCCACTTTTGCGCGTCGGACCTCAACTTTTCCCGTAAACGCAGAAAAACCACAATTTTCAGGTGAAACGAGACAGACATCCCCTCCCTCTGCCACCCACCCGCCCAACTGATAGCCAGCCATTAGACATGCACAGATAGTTCTGAGGGTCTGTCTGTGATGTCATACAGGGCCTGCTGATCAATGGGCAGCTTTCTGATTGGCTGCTGTATTTGATTGACAGATGGAAGCTGGCAGCTGATTGGCTGTCTAGCCTAACGTGCTTTACACATCTCCCTGATGGTACCACTGGCTAAGACTCCACCTCAGCTCATTGGGTAATGAAAAATTTAGAACAATTGATGGATGAAAGCAGGCAGGCCAGCCATTTTGGGACGCTCAGTGGACTTGTTTAATGCAATGCACCTTTGTATTTTCACATGCATTCGCTTCATGCTGTAACCACTGTGCATAAAAATTTGGAAACATGGCATACAGTGTATCATTTGGTGTCTAAGTCATGTTTCCCATATTTTCCCTTCCCAGATACAAGCCCGTTTGAGTGTTTGGGGCACTTTTTAGCTAAAATCATCCTACAGGGTCTAACTGCATATGCTAAAGCCTGCCTATTTTGAATGGTGTAGTGGCCCCTGCAACCTCCAAAAATATCAGGACTTACTTCCCCAATAACCTGCTAACTCACCCCTGAAATACATACTTATTCACCCTATTTTGTTCATTGGACTCATTTCTCATTTGAAATGCCCATTTTTGGGGAGCCAGAAATGTGCGTCTTTAAAAGGTGATTTCTACGATACCCCACTTTTGCGCGTCGGACCTCAACTTTTCCCGTAAACGCAGAAAAAACGCAATTTTCAGGAGAAACGAGACAGACATCCCCTCCCTCTGCCACCCACCCGCCCAACTGAAAGCCAGCCATTAGACATGCACAGATAGTTCTGAGGGTCTGTCTGTGATGTCATAAAGGGCCTGCTGATCAATGGGCAGCTTTCTGATTGGCTGCTGTATTTGATTGACAGATGGAAGCTGGCAGCTGATTGGCTGTCTAGCCTAACGTGCTTTACACATCTCCCTGATGGTACCACTGGCTAAGACTCCACCTCAGCTCATAGGGTAATGAAAAATTTAGAACAATTGATGGATGAAAGCAGGCAGGCCAGCCATTTTGGGACGCTCAGTGGACTTGTTTAATGCAATGCACCTTTGTATATTCACATGCATTCGCTTCATGCTGTAACCACTGTGCATAAAAATTTGGAAACATGGCATACAGTGTATCATTTGGTGTCTAAGTCATGTTTCCCATATTTTCCCTTCCCAGATACAAGCCCGTTTGAGTGTTTGGGGCACTTTTTAGCTAAAATCATCCTACAGGGCCTAACTGCATATGCTAAAGCCTGCCTATTTTGAATGGTGTAGTGGCCCCTGCAACCTCCAAAAATATCAGGACTTACTTCCCCAATAACCTGCTAACTCACCCCTGAAATACATACTTATTCACACTATTTTGTTCATTGGACTCATTTCTCATTTGAAATGCCCATTTTTGGGGGTGAGTAATGTGCGTCTTTAAAAGGTGATTTCTACGATACCCCACTTTTGCGTGTCGGACCTCAACTTTTCCCGTAAACGCAGAAAAACCACAATTTTCAGGAGAAACGAGACAGACATCCCCTCCCTCTGCCACCCACCCGCCCAACTGATAGCCAGCCATTAGACATGCACAGATAGTTCTGAGGGTCTGTCTGTGATGTCATAAAGGGCCTGCTGATCAATGGGCAGCTTTCTGATTGGCTGCTGTATTTGATTGACAGATGGAAGCTGGCAGCTGATTGGCTGTCTAGCCTAACGTGCTTTACACATCTCCCTGATGGTACCACTGGCTAAGACTCCACCTCAGCTCATTGGGTAATGAAAAATTTAGAACAATTGATGGATGAAAGCAGGCAGGCCAGCCATTTTGGGACGCTCAGTGGACTTGTTTAATGCAATGCACCTTTGTATATTCACATGCATTCGCTTCATGCTGTAACCACTGTGCATAAAAATTTGGAAACATGGCATACAGTGTATCATTTGGTGTCTAAGTCATGTTTCCCATATTTTCCCTTCCCAGATACAAGCCCGTTTGAGTGTTTGGGGCACTTTTTAGTTAAAATCATCCTACAGGGCCTAACTGCATATGCTAAAGCCTGCCTATTTTGAATGGTGTAGTGGCCCCTGCAACCTCCAAAAATATCAGGACTTACTTCCCCAATAACCTGCTAACTCACCCCTGAAATACATACTTATTCACCCTATTTTGTTCATTGGACTCATTTCTCATTTGAAATGCCCATTTTTGGGGAGCCAGAAATGTGCGTCTTTAAAAGTTGATTTCTACGATACCCCACTTTTGCGCGTCGGACCTCAACTTTTCCCGTAAACGCAGAAAAACCGCAATTTTCAGGAGAATCGAGACAGACATCCCCTCCCTCTGCCACCCACCCGCCCAACTGAAAGCCAGCCATTAGACATGCACAGATAGTTCTGAGGGTCTGTCTGTGATGTCATAAAGGGCCTGCTGATCAATGGGCAGCTTTCTGATTGGCTGCTGTATTTGATTGACAGATGGAAGCTGGCAGCTGATTTGCTGTCTAGCCTAAAGTGCTTTACACACCACATTGATGGTACCACTGGCTAAGACTCCACCTCAGCTCATTAGGTAATGAAAACTTTAGAACAATTGATGGATGAAAGCAGGCAGGTCGGCCATTTTGGGACGTTCAGTGGACTTGTTTAATGCAATGCACCTTTGTATATTCACATGCATTCGCTTCATGCTGTAACCACTGTGCATACAAATTTGGAAACATGGCATACAGTGTATCATTTGGTGTCTGTCATGTTTCCCATGTTTTTCCTTCCCAGATACTAGCCCGTTTAAGTGTTTGGGGCACTTTTTAGCTAAAATCATCCTACAGGGCCTAACTGCATATGCTAAAGCCTGCCTATTTTGAATGGTGTAGTGGCCCCTGCAACCTCCAAAAATATCAGGACTTACTTCCCCAATAACCTGCTAACTCACCCCTGAAATACATACTTATTCACCCTATTTTGTTCATTGGACTCATTTCTCATTTGAAATGCCCATTTTTGGGGGGGCAGAAATGTGCGTCGTTAAAAGGTGATTTCTACGATACCCCACTTTTGCGCGTCAGACCTCAACTTTTCCCATAAACGCAGAAAAAACCGCAATTTTCAGGAGAAACGAGACAGACATCCCCTCCCTCTGCCACCCACCCGCCCAACTGAAAGCCAGCCATTAGACATGCACAGATAGTTCTGAGGGTCTGTCTGTGATGTCATAAAGGGCCTGCTGATCAATGGGCAGCTTTCTGATTGGCTGCTGTATTTGATTGACAGATGGAAGCTGGCAGCTGATTGGCTGTCTAGCCTAAAGTGCTTTACACACCTCCCTGATGGTACCACTGGCTAAGACTCCACCTCAGCTCATTGGGTAATGAAAAATTTAGAACAATTGATGGATGAAAGCAGGCAGGCCGGCCATTTTGGGACGCTCATTGGACTTGTTTAATGCAATGCACCTTTGTACATTCACATGCATTCGCTTCATGCTGTAACCACTGTGCGTAAAAATTTGGAAACATGGCATACAGTGTATCATTTGGTGTCTAAGTCATGTTTCCCATATTTTCCCTTCCCAGATACAAGCCCGTTTGAGTGTTTGGGGCACTTTTTAGCTAAAATCATCCTACAGGGCCTAACTGCATATGCTAAAGCCTGCCTATTTTGAATGGTGTAGTTGCCCCTGCAACCTCCAAAAATATCAGGACTTACTTCCCCAATAACCTGCTAACTCACCCCTGAAATACATACTTATTAACCCTATTTTGTTCATTGGACTCATTTCTCATTTGAAATGCCCATTTTTGGGGGGCGAGTAATGTGCGTCTTTAAAAGATGATTTCTACGATACCCCACTTTTGCGCGTCGGACCTCAACTTTTCCCATAAACGCAGAAAAAAACGCAATTTTCAGGAGAAACGAGACAGACATCCCCTCCCTCTGCCACCCACCCGCCCAACTGAAAGCCAGCCATTAGACATGCACAGATAGTTCTGAGGGTCTGTCTGTGATGTCATAAAGGGCCTGCTGATCAATGGGCAGCTTTCTGATTGGCTGCTGTATTTGATTGACAGATGGAAGCTGGCAGCTGATTGGCTGTCTAGCCTAAAGTGCTTTACACACCTCCCTGATGGTACCACTGGCTAAGACTCCACCTCAGCTCATTGGGTAATGAAAAATTTAGAACAATTGATGGATGAAAGCAGGCAGGCCGGCCATTTTGGGACGCTCAGTGGACTTGTTTAATGCAATGCACCTTTGTATATTCACATGCATTCGCTTCATGCTGTAACCACTGTGCATAAACATTTGGAAACATGGCATACAGTGTATCATTTGGTGTCTTAGTCATGTTTCCCATATTTTCCCTTCCCAGATACAAGCCCGTTTGAGTGTTTAGGGCACTTTTTAGCTAAAATCATCCTACAGGGCCTAACTGCATATGCTAAAGCCTGCCTATTTTGAATGGTGTAGTGGCCCCTGCAACCTCCAAAAATATCAGGACTTACTTCCCCAATAACCTGCTAACTCACCCCTGAAATTCATACTTATTCACCCTATTTTGTTCATTGGACTCATTTCTCATTTGAAATGCCCATTTTTGGGGGGCGAGCAATGTGCGTCTTTAAAAGGTGATTTCTACGATACCCCAATTTTGCGCGTGGGACCTCAACTTTTCCCGTAAACGCAGAAAAACCACAATTTTCAGGAGAAACGAGACAGACATCCCCTCCCTCTGCCACCCACCCGCCCACCTGATAGCCAGCCATTAGACATGCACAGATAGTTCTGAGGGTCTGTCTGTGATTTCATAAAGGGCCTGCTGATCAGTGGGCAGCTTTCTGATTGGCTGCTGTATTTGATTGACAGATGGAAGCTGGCAGCTGATTGGCTGTCTAGCCTAACGTGCTTTACACATCTCCCTGATGGTACCACTGGCTAAGACTCCACCTCAGCTCATTGGGTAATGAAAAAATTTAGAACAATTGATGGATGAAAGCAGGCAGGCCAGCCATTTTGGGACGCTAAGTGGACTTGTTTAATGCAATGCACCTTTGTATATTCACATGCATTCGCTTCATGCTGTAACCACTGTGCATAAAAATTTGGAAACATGGCATACAGTGTATCATTTGGTGTCTAAGTGATGTTTCCCATATTTTCCCTTCCCAGATACAAGCCCGTTTGAGTGTTTGGGGCACTTTTTAGCTAAAATCACCCTACAGGGCCTAACTGCATATGCTAAAGCCTGCCTATTTTGAATGGTGTAGTGGCCCCTGCAACCTCCAAAAATATCAGGACTTACTTCCCCAATAACCTGCTAACTCACCCCTGAAATACATACTTATTTACCCATTTTTGTTCATTGGACTCATTTCTCATTTGAAATGCCCATTTTTGGGGAGCCAGAAATGTGCGTCTTTAAAAGGTGATTTCTACGATACCCCACTTTTGCGCGTCGGACCTCAACTTTTCCCGTAAACGCAGAAAAACCGCAATTTTCAGGAGAAACGAGACAGACATCCCCTCCCTCTGCCACCCACCCGCCCAACTGACAGCCAGCCATTTGACATGCACAGATAGTTCTGAGGGTCTGTCTGTGATGTCATAAAGGGCTGCTGATCAATGGGCAGCTTTCAAATTGGCTGCTGTATTTGATTGACAGATGGAAGCTGGCAGCTGATTGGCTGTCTAGCCTAAAGTGCTTTACACACCTCCCTGATGGTACCACTGGCTAAGACTCCACCTCAGCTCATTGGGTAATGAAAAATTTAGAACAATTGATGGATGAAAGCAGGCAGGCCGGCCATTTTGGGACGCTCAGTGGACTTGTTTAATGCAATGCACCTTTGTATATTCACATGCATTCGCTTCATGCTGTAACCACTGTGCATAAAAATTTGGAAACATGGCATACAGTGTATCATTTGGTGTCTTAGTCATGTTTCCCATATTTTCCCTTCCCAGATACAAGCCTGTTTGAGTGTTTGGGGCACTTTTTAGCTAAAATCATCCTACAGGGCCTAACTGCATATGCTAAAGCCTGCCTATTTTGAATGGTGTAGTGGCCCCTGCAACCTCCAAAAATATCAGGACTTACTTCCCCAATAACCTGCTAACTCACCCCTGAAATACATACTTATTCACCCTATTTTGTTCATTGGACTCATTTCTCATTTGAAATGCCCATTTTTGGGGGGCCAGTAATGTGCGTCTTTAAAAGGTGATTTCTACGATACCCCACTTTTGCACGTCGGACCTCAACTTTTCCCGTAAATGCAGAAAAACCGCAATTTTCAGGAGAAACGAGACAGACATCCCCTCCCTCTGCCACCCACCCGCCCAACTGAAAGCCAGCCATTAGACATGCACAGATAGTTCTGAGGGTCTGTCTGTGATGTCATAAAGGGCCTGCTGATCAATGGGCAGCTTTCTGATTGGCTGCTGTATTTGATTGACAGATGGAAGCTGGCAGCTGATTGGCTGTCTAGCCTAACGTGCTTTACACATCTCCCTGATGGTACCACTGGCTAAGACTCCACCTCAGCTCATTGGGTAATGAAAAATTTAGAACAATTGATGGATGAAAGCAGGCAGGCCAGCCATTTTGGGACGCTCAGTGGACTTGTTTAATGCAATGCACCTTTGTACATTCACATGCATTCGCTTCATGCTGTAACCACTGTGCATAAAAATTTGGAAACATGGCATACAGTGTATCATTTGGTGTCTAAGTCATGTTTCCCATATTTTCCCTTCCCAGATACAAGCCCGTTTGAGTGTTTGGGGCACTTTTTAGCTAAAATCACCCTACAGGGCCTAACTGCATATGCTAAAGCCTGCCTATTTTGAATGGTGTAGTGGCCCCTGCAACCTCCAAAAATATCAGGACTTACTTCCCCAATAACCTGCTAACTCACCCCTGAAATACATACTTATTCACCCTATTTTGTTCATTGGACTCATTTCTCATTTGAAATGCCCATTTTTGGGGAGTCAGAAATGTGCGTCTTTAAAAGGTGATTTCTACGATATCCCACTTTTGCGCGTCGGACCTCAACTTTTCCCGTAAACGCAGAAAAAACCGCAATTTTCAGAAGAAACGAGACAGACAACCCCTCCCTCTGCCACCCACCCGCCCAACTGAAAGCCAGCCATTAGACATGCACAGATAGTTCTGAGGGTCTGTCTGTGATGTCATAAAGTGCCTGCTGATCAATGGGCAGCTTTCTGATTGGCTGCTGTATTTGATTGACAGATGGAAGCTGGCAGCTGATTGGCTGTCTAGCCTAAAGTGCTTTACACACCTCCCTGATGGTACCACTGGCTAAGACTCCACCTCAGCTCATTGGGTAATGAAAAATTTAGAACAATTGATGGATGAAAGCAGGCAGGCCGGCCATTTTGGGACGCTCAGTGGACTTGTTTAATGCAATGCACCTTTGTATATTCACATTCATTCGCTTCATGCTGTAACCACTGTGCATAAAAATTTGGAAACATGGCATACAGTGTATCATTTGGTGTCTTAGTCATGTTTCCCATATTTTCCCTTCCCAGATACAAGCCCGTTTGAGTGTTTGGGGCACTTTTTAGCTAAAATCATCCTACAGGGCCTAACTGCATATGCTAAAGCCTGCCTATTTTGAATGGTGTAGTGGCCCCTACAACCTCCAAAAATATCAGGACTTACTTCCCT
The DNA here is from genome assembly GCF_055691185.1 of Crinia signifera. Classification (NCBI taxonomy): domain Eukaryota; kingdom Metazoa; phylum Chordata; class Amphibia; order Anura; family Myobatrachidae; genus Crinia; species Crinia signifera. Next base: position 390,050 of record NW_028142853.1, on the reverse strand, counting down.
AATAACCTGCTAACTCACCCCTGAAATACATACTTATTCACCCTATTTTGTTCATTGGACTCATTTCTCATTTGAAATGCCCATTTTTGGGGGGCGAGTAATGTGCGTCTTTAAAAGGTGATTTCTATGATACCCCACTTTTGCGCGTCGGACCTCAACTTTTCCCGTAAATGCAGAAAAACCACAATTTTCAGGAGAAACGAGACAGACATCCCCTCCCTCTGCCACCCACCCGCCCAACTGATAGCCAGCCATTAGACATGCACAGATAGTTCTGAGGGTCTGTCTGTGATGTCATAAAGGGCCTGCTGATCAATGGGCAGCTTTCTGATTGGCTGCTGTATTTGATTGACAGATGGAAGCTGGCAGCTGATTGGCTGTCTAGCCTAACGTGCTTTACACATCTCCCTGATGGTACCACTGGCTAAGACTCCACCTCAGCTCATTGGGTAATGAAAAATTTAGAACAATTGATGGATGAAAGCAGGCAGGCCAGCCATTTTGGGACGCTTAGTGGACTTGTTTAATGCAATGCACCTTTGTTAATTCACATGCATTCGCTTCATGCTGTAACCACTGTGCATAAAAATTTGGAAACATGGCATACAGTGTATCATTTGGTGTCTAAGTCATGTTTCCCATATTTTCCCTTCCCAGATACAAGCCCGTTTGAGTGTTTGGGGCACTTTTTAGCTAAAATCACCCTACAGAGGGCCTAACTGCATATGCTAAAGCCTGCCTATTTTGAATGGTGTATTGGCCCCTGCAACCTCCAAAAATATCAGGACTTACTTCCCCAATAACCTGCTAACTCACCCCTGAAATACATACTTATTCACCCTATTTTGTTCATTGGACTCATTTCTCATTTGAAATGCCCATTTTTGGGGAACCAGAAATGTGCGTCTTTAAAAGGTGATTTCTACGATACCCCACTTTTGCGCGTCGGACCTCAACTTTTCCCGTAAACGCAGAAAAACCGCAATTTTCAGGAGAAACGAGACAGACATCCCCTCCCTCTGCCACCCACCCGCCCAACTGAAAGCCAGCCATTAGACATGCACAGATAGTTCTGAGGGTCTGTCTGTGATGTCATAAAGGGCCTGCTGATCAATGGGCAGCTTTCTGATTAGCTGCTGTATTTGATTGACAGATGGAAGCTGGCAGCTGATTGGCTGTCTAGCCAAAAGTGCTTTACACACCTCCCTGATGGTACCACTGGCTAAGACTCCACCTCAGCTCATTGGGTTATGAAAAATTTAGAACAATTGATGGATGAAAGCAGGCAGGCCGGCCATTTTGGGACGCTCAGTGGACTTGTTTAATGCAATGCACCTTTGTATATTCACATGCATTCGCTTCATGCTGTAACCACTGTGCATAAAAATTTGGAAACATGGCATACAGTGTATCATTTGGTGTCTAAGTCATGTTTCCCATGTTTTTCCTTCCCAGATACTAGCCCGTTTGAGTGTTTGGGACACTTTTTAGCTAAAATCATCCTACAGGGCCTAACTGCATATGCTAAAGCCTGCCTATTTTGAATGGTTAGTGGCCCCTGTAACCTCCAAAAATATCAGGACTTACTTCCCAAATAACCTGCTAACTCACCCCTGAAATACATACTTATTCACCCTATTTTGTTCATTGGACTCATTTCTCATTTGAAATGCCCATTTTTGGGGAGCCAGAAATGTGCGTCTTTAAAAGGTGATTTCTACGATACCCCACTTTTGCGCGTCGGACCTCAACTTTTCCCGTAAACGCAGAAAAACCGCAATTTTCAGGAGAAACGAGACAGACATCCCCTCCCTCTGCCACCCACCCGCCCAACTGAAAGCCAGCCATTAGACATGCACAGATAGTTCTGAGGGTCTGTCTGTGATGTCATAAAGGGCCTGCTGATCAATGGGCAGCTTTCTGATTGGCTGCTGTATTTGATTGACAGATGGAAGCTGGCAGCTGATTGGCTGTCTAGCCTAACGTGCTTTACACATCTCCCTGATGGTACCACTGGCTAAGACTCCACCTCAGCTCATAGGGTAATGAAAAATTTAGAACAATTGATGGATGAAAGCAGGCAGGCCAGCCATTTTGGGACGCTCAGTGGACTTGTTTAATGCAATGCACCTTTGTATATTCACATGCATTCGCTTCATGCTGTAACCACTGTGCATAAAAATTTGGAAACATGGCATACAGTGTATCATTTGGTGTCTAAGTCATGTTTCCCATATTTTCCCTTCCCAGATACAAGCCCGTTTGAGTGTTTGGGGCACTTTTTAGCTAAAATCATCCTACAGGGCCTAACTGCATATGCTAAAGCCTGCCTATTTTGAATGGTGTAGTGGCCCCTGCAACCTCCAAAAATATCAGGACTTACTTCCCCAATAACCTGCTAACGCACCCCTGAAATTTATACTTATTCACCCTATTTTGTTCATTGGACTCATTTCTCATTTGAAATGCCCATTTTTGGGGGGCGAGCAATGTGCGTCTTTAAAAGGTGATTTCTACGATACCCCACTTTTGCGCGTGGGACCTCAACTTTTCCCGTAAACGCAGAAAAACCACAATTTTCAGGAGAAACGAGACAGACATCCCCTCCCTCTGCCACCCACCCGCCCAACTGATAGCCAGCCATTAGACATGCACAGATAGTTCTGAGGGTCTGTCTGTGATGTCATAAAGGGCCTGCTGATCAATGGGCAGCTTTCTGATTGGCTGCTGTATTTGATTGACAGATGGAAGCTGGCAGCTGATTGGCTTTCTAGCCTAACGTGCTTTACACATCTCCCTGATGGTACCACTGGCTAAGACTCCACCTCAGCTCATTGGGTAATGAAAAATTTAGAACAATTGATGGATGAAAGCAGGCAGGCCAGCCATTTTGGGACGCTAAGTGGACTTGTTTAATGCAATGCACCTTTGTATATTCACATGCATTCGCTTCATGCTGTAACCACTGTGCATAAAAATTTGGAAACATGGCATACAGTGTATCATTTGGTGTCTAAGTCATGTTTCCCATATTTTCCCTTCCCAGATACAAGCCCGTTTGAGTGTTTGGGGCACTTTTTAGCTAAAATCACCCTACAGGGCCTAACTGCATATGCTAAAGCCTGCCTATTTTGAATGGTGTAGTGGCCCCTGCAACCTCCAAAAATATCAGGACTTACTTCCCCAATAACCTGCTAACTCACCCCTGAAATACATACTTATTCACCCTATTTTGTTCATTGGACTCATTTCTCATTTGAAATGCCCATTTTTGGGGGGCGAGCAATGTGCGTCTTTAAAAGGTGATTTCTACGATACCCCACTTTTGCGCGTGGGACCTCAACTTTTCCCGTAAACGCAGAAAAACCACAATTTTCAGGAGAAACGAGACAGACATCCCCTCCCTCTGCCACCCACCCGCCCAACTGATAGCCAGCCATTAGACATGCACAGATAGTTCTGAGGGTCTGTCTGTGATGTCATAAAGGGCCTGCTGATCAATGGGCAGCTTTCTGATTGGCTGCTGTATTTGATTGACAGATGGAAGCTGGCAGCTGATTGGCTGTCTAGCCTAACGTGCTTTACACATCTCCCTGATGGTACCACTGGCTAAGACTCCACCTCAGCTCATTGGGTAATGAAAAATTTAGAACAATTGATGGATGAAAGCAGGCAGGCCAGCCATTTTGGGACGCTAAGTGGACTTGTTTAATGCAATGCACCTTTGTATATTCACATGCATTCGCTTCATGCTGTAACCACTGTGCATAACAATTTGGAAACATGGCATACAGTGTATCATTTGGTGTCTAAGTCATGTTTCCCATATTTTCCCTTCCCAGATACAAGCCCGTTTGAGTGTTTGGGGCACTTTTTAGCTAAAATCACCCTACAGGGCCTAACTGCATATGCTAAAGCCTGCCTATTTTGAATGGTGTAGTGGCCCCTGCAACCTCCAAAAATATCAGGACTTACTTCCCCAATAACCTGCTAACTCACCCCTGAAATACATACTTATTCACCCTATTTTGTTCATTGGACTCATTTCTCATTTGAAATGCCCATTTTTGGGGAGCCAGAAATGTGTGTCTTTAAAAGGTGATTTCTACGATACCCCACTTTTGCGCGTCGGACCTCAACTTTTCCCGTAAACACAGAGAAACCGCAATTTTCAGGAGAAACGAGACAGACATCCCCTCCCTCTGCCACCCACCCGCCCAACTGAAAGCCAGCCATTAGACATGCACAGATAGTTCTGAGGGTCTGTCTGTGATGTCAGAAAGGGCCTGCTGATCAATGGGCAGCTTTCTGATTGGCTGCTGTATTTGATTGACAGATGGAAGCTGGCAGCTGATTGGCTGTCTAGCCAAAAGTGCTTTACACACCTCCCTGATGGTACCACTGGCTAAGACTCCACCTCAGCTCATTGGGTAATGAAAAATTTAGAACAATTGATGGATGAAAGCAGGCAGGCCGGCCATTTTGGGACGCTCAGTGGACTTGTTTAATGCAATGCACCTTTGTATATTCACATGCATTCGCTTCATGCTGTAACCACTGTGCATAAAAATTTGGAAACATGGCATACAGTGTATCATTTGGTGTCTAAGTCATGTTTCCCATGTTTTTCCTTCCCAGATACTAGCCCGTTTGAGTGTTTGGGACACTTTTTAGCTAAAATCATCCTACAGGGCCTAACTGCATATGCTAAAGCCTGCCTATTTTGAATGGTGTAGTGGCCCCTGTAACCTCCAAAAATATCAGGACTTACTTCCCCAATAACCTGCTAACTCACCCCTGAAATACATACTTATTCACCCTATTTTGTTCATTGGACTCATTTCTCATTTGAAATGCCCATTTTTGGGGAGCCAGAAATGTGCGTCTTTAAAAGATGATTTCTACGATACTCCACTTTTGCGCGTCGGACCTCAACTTTTCCCGTAAACGCAGAAAAACCGCAATTTTCAGGAGAAACGAGACAGACATCCCCTCCCTCTGCCACCCACCCGCCCAACTGAAAGCCAGCCATTAGACATGCACAGATAGTTCTGAGGGTCTGTCTGTGATGTCATAAAGGGCCTGCTGATCAATGGGCAGCTTTCTGATTGGCTGCTGTATTTGATTGACAGATGGAAGCTGGCAGCTGATTGGCTGTCTAGCCTAACGTGCTTTACACATCTCCCTGATGGTACCACTGGCTAAGACTCCACCTCAGCTCATAGGGTAATGAAAAATTTAGAACAATTGATGGATGAAAGCAGGCAGGCCAGCCATTTTGGGACGCTCAGTGGACTTGTTTAATGCAATGCACCTTTGTATATTCACATGCATTCGCTTCATGCTGTAACCACTGTGCATAAAAATTTGGAAACATGGCATACAGTGTATCATTTGGTGTCTAAGTCATGTTTCCCATATTTTCCCTTCCCAGATACAAGCCCGTTTGAGTGTTTGGGGCACTTTTTAGCTAAAATCATCCTACAGGGCCTAACTGCATATGCTAAAGCCTGCCTATTTTGAATGGTGTAGTGGCCCCTGCAACCTCCAAAAATATCAGGACTTACTTCCCCAATAACCTGCTAACTCACCCCTGAAATTCATACTTATTCACCCTATTTTGTTCATTGGACTCATTTCTCATTTGAAATGCCCATTTTTGGGGGGCGAGCAATGTGCGTCTTTAAAAGGTGATTTCTACGATACCCCACTTTTGCGCGTGGGACCTCAACTTTTCCCGTAAACGCAGAAAAACCACAATTTTCAGGAGAAACGAGACAGACATCCCCTCCCTCTGCCACCCACCCGCCCAACTGATAGCCAGCCATTAGACATGCACAGTTAGTTCTGAGGGTCTGTCTGTGATGTCATAAAGGGCCTGCTGATCAATGGGCAGCTTTCTGATTGGCTGCTGTATTTGATTGACAGATGGAAGCTGGCAGCTGATTGGCTGTCTAGCCTAACGTGCTTTACACATCTCCCTGATGGTACCACTGGCTAAGACTCCACCTCAGCTCATTGGGTAATGAAAAATTTAGAACAATTGATGGATGAAAGCAGGCAGGCCAGCCATTTTGGGACGCTAAGTGGACTTGTTTAATGCAATGCACCTTTGTATATTCACATGCATTCGCTTCATGCTGTAACCACTGTGCATAAAAATTTGGAAACATGGCATACAGTGTATCATTTGGTGTCTAAGTCATGTTTCCCATATTTTCACTTCCCAGATACAAGCCCGTTTGAGTGTTTGGGGCACTTTTTAGCTAAAATCACCCTACAGGGCCTAACTGCATATGCTAAAGCCTGCCTATTTTGAATGGTGTAGTGGCCCCTGCAACCTCCAAAAATATCAGGACTTACTTCCCCAATAACCTGCTAACTCACCCCTGAAATACATACTTATTCACCCGATTTTGTTCATTGGACTCATTTCTCATTTGAAATGCCCATTTTTGGGGAGCCAGAAATGTGTGTCTTTAAAAGGTGATTTCTACGATACCCCACTTTTGCGCGTCGGACCTCAACTTTTCCCGTAAACGCAGAGAAACCGCAATTTTCAGGAGAAACGAGACAGACATCCCCTCCCTCTGCCACCCACCCGCCCAACTGAAAGCCAGCCATTAGACATGCACAGATAGTTCTGAGGGTCTGTCTTTGATGTCATAAAGGGCCTGCTGATCAATGGGCAGCTTTCTGATTGGCTGCTGTTTTTGATTGACAGATGGAAGCTGGCAGCTGATTGGCTGTCTAGCCTAACGTGCTTTACACATCTCCCTGATGGTACCACTGGCTAAGACTCCACCTCAGCTCATTGGGTAATAAAAAAATTAGAACAATTGATGGATGAAAGCAGGCAGGCCGGCCATTTTGGGACGCTCAGTGGACTTGTTTAATGCAATGCACCTTTGTATATTCACATGCATTCGCTTCATGCTGTAACCACTGTGCATAAAAATTTGGAAACATGGCATACAGTGTATCATTTGGTGTCTAAGTCATGTTTCCCATGTTTTTCCTTCCCAGATACTAGCCCGTTTGAGTGTTTGGGGCACTTTTTAGCTAAAATCATCCTACAGGGCCTAACTGCATATGCTAAAGCCTGCCTATTTTGAATGGTGTAGTGGCCCCTGCAACCTCCAAAAATATCAGGACTTACTTCCCCAATAACCTGCTAACTCACCCCAGAAATACATACTTATTCACCCTATTTTGTTCATTGGACTCATTTCTCATTTGAAATGCCCATTTTTGGGGGGCCAGAAATGTGCGTCTTTAAAAGGTGATTTCTACGATACCCCACTTTTGCGCGTCGGACCTCAACTTTTCCCGTAAACGCAGAAAAACCGCAATTTTCAGGAGAAACGAGACAGACATCCCCTCCCTCTGCCACCCACCCGCCCAACTGAAAGCCAGCCATTAGACATGCACAGATAGTTCTGAAGGTCTGTCTGTGATGTCATAAAGGGCCTGCTGATCAATGGGCAGCTTTCTGATTGGCTGCTGTATTTGATTGACAGATGGAAGATGGCAGCTGATTGGCTGTCTAGCCTAAAGTGCTTTACACACCTCCCTGATGGTACCATTGGCTAAGACTCCACCTCAGCTCATTGGGTAATGAAAAATTTAGAACAATTGATGGATAATAGCAGGCAGGCCGGCCATTTTGGGACGCTCATTGGACTTGTTTAATGCAATGCACCTTTGTATTTTCACATGCATTCGCTTCATGCTGTAACTACTGTGCATAAAAATTTGGAAACATGGCATACAGTGTATCATTTGGTGTCTAAGTCATGTTTTCCATATTTTCCCTTCCCAGATACAAGCCCGTTTGAGTGTTTGGGGCACTTTTTAGATAAAATCACCCTACAGGGCCTAACTGCATATGCTAAAGCCTGCCTATTTTGAATGGTGTAGTGGCCCCTGCAACCTCCAAAAATATCAGGACTTACTTCCCCAATAACCTGCTAACTCACCCCTGAAATACATACTTATTCACCCTATTTTGTTCATTGGACTCATTTCTCATTTGAAATGCCCATTTTTGGGGAGCCAGAAATGTGCGTCTTTAAAAGGTGATTTCTACGATACCCCACTTTTGCGCGTCGGACCTCAACTTTTCCCGTAAACACAGGAAAACCGCAATTTTCAGGAGAAACGAGACAGACATCCCCTCCCTCTGCCACCCACCCGCCCAACTGAAAGCCAGCCATTAGACATGCACAGATAGTTCTGAGGGTCTGTCTGTGATGTCATAAAGGGCCTGCTGATCAATGGGCAGCTTTCTGATTGGCTGCTGTATTTGATTGACAGATGGAAGCTGGTAGCTGATTGGCTGTCTAGCCTAACGTGCTTTACACATCTCCCTGATGGTACCACTGGCTAAGACTCCACCTCAGCTCATAGGGTAATGAAAAATTTAGAACAATTGATGGATGAAAGCAGGCAGGCCAGCCATTTTGGGACGCTCAGTGGACTTGTTTAATGCAATGCACCTTTGTATATTCACATGCATTCGCTTCATGCTGTAACCACTGTGCATAAAAATTTGGAAACATGGCATACAGTGTATGATTTGGTGTCTAAGTCATGTTTCCCATATTTTCCCTTCCCAGATACAAGCCCGTTTGAGTGTTTGGGGCACTTTTTAGCTAAAATCATCCTACAGGGTCTAACTGCATATGCTAAAGCCTGCCTATTTTGAATGGTGTAGTGGCCCCTGCAACCTCCAAAAATATCAGGACTTACTTGCCCAATAACCTGCTAACTCACCCCTGAAATACATACTTATTCACTCTATTTTGTTCATTGGACTCATTTCTCATTTGAAATGCCCATTTTTGGGGGGCCAGAAATGTGCGTCTTTAAAAGGTGATTTCTACGATACCCCACTTTTGCGCGTCGGACCTCAACTTTTCCCGTAAACGCAGAAAAAACGCAATTTTCAGGAGAAACGAGACAGACATCCCCTCCCTCTGCCACCCACCCGCCCAACTGAAAGCCAGCCATTAGACATGCACAGATAGTTCTGAAGGTCTGTCTGTGATGTCATAAAGGGCCTGCTGATCAATGGGCAGCTTTCTGATTGGCTGCTGTATTTGATTGACAGATGGAAGATGGCAGCTGATTGGCTGTCTAGCCTAAAGTGCTTTACACACCTCCCTGATGGTACCATTGGCTAAGACTCCACCTCCGCTCATTGGGTAATGAAAAATTTAGAACAATTGATGGATAATAGCAGGCAGGCCGGCCATTTTGGGACGCTCATTGGACTTGTTTAATGCAATGCACCTTTGTATTTTCACATGCATTCGCTTCATGCTGTAACTACTGTGCATAAAAATTTGGAAACATGGCATACAGTGTATCATTTGGTGTCTAAGTCATGTTTCCCATATTTTCCCTTCCCAGATACAAGCCCGTTTGAGTGTTTGGGGCACTTTTTAGATAAAATCACCCTACAGGGCCTAACTGCATATGCTAAAGCCTGCCTATTTTGAATGGTGTAGTGGCCCCTGCAACCTCCAAAAATATCAGGACTTACTTCCCCAATAACCTGCTAACTCACCCCTGAAATACATACTTATTCACCCTATTTTGTTCATTGGACTCATTTCTCATTTGAAATGCCCATTTTTGGGGAGCCAGATATGTGCGTCTTTAAAAGGTGATTTCTACGATACCCCACTTTTGCGCGTCGGACCTCAACTTTTCCCGTAAACGCAGGAAAACCGCAATTTTCATTAGAAACGAGACAGACATCCCCTCCCTCTGCCACCCACCCGCCCAACTGAAAGCCAGCCATTAGACATGCACAGATAGTTCTGAGGGTCTGTCTGTGATGTCATAAAGGGCCTGCTGATCAATGGGCAGCTTTCTGATTGGCTGCTGTATTTGATTGACAGATGGAAGCTGGCAGCTGATTGGCTGTCTAGCCTAACGTGCTTTACACATCTCCCTGATGGTACCACTGGCTAAGACTCCACCTCAGCTCATAGGGTAATGAAAAATTTAGAACAATTGATGGATGAAAGCAGGCAGGCCAGCCATTTTGGGACGCTCAGTGGACTTGTTTAATGCAATGCACCTTTGTATATTCACATGCATTCGCTTCATGCTGTAACCACTGTGCATAAAAATTTGGAAACATGGCATACAGTGTATCATTTGGTGTCTAAGTCATGTTTCCCATATTTTCCCTTCCCAGATACAAGCCCGTTTGAGTGTTTGGGGCACTTTTTAGCTAAAATCATCCTACAGGGTCTAACTGCATATGCTAAAGCCTGCCTATTTTGAATGGTGTAGTGGCCCCTGCAACCTTCAAAAATATCAGGACTTACTTGCCCAATAACCTGCTAACTCACCCCTGAAATACATACTTATTCACTCTATTTTGTTCATTGGACTCATTTCTCATTTGAAATGCCCATTTTTGGGGGCGAGTAATGTGCGTCTTTAAAAGGTGATTTCTACGATACCCCACTTTTGCGTGTCGGACCTCAACTTTTCCCGTAAACGCAGAAAAACCACAATTTTCAGGAGAAACGAGACAGACATCCCCTCCCTCTGCCACCCACCCGCCCAACTGATAGCCAGCCATTAGACATGCACAGATAGTTCTGAGGGTCTGTCTGTGATGTCATAAAGGGCCTGCTGATCAATGGGCAGCTTTCTGATTGGCTGCTGTATTTGATTGACAGATGGAAGCTGGCAGCTGATTGGCTGTCTAGCCTAACGTGCTTTACACATCTCCCTGATGGTACCACTGGCTAAGACTCCACCTCAGCTCATTGGGTAATTCAAAATTGAGAACAATTGATGGATGAAAGCAGGCAGGCCAGCCATTTTGGGACGCTCAGTGGACTTGTTTAATGCAATGCACCTTTGTATATTCACATGCATTCGCTTCATGCTGTAACCACTGTGCATAAAAATTTGGAAACATGGCATACAGTGTATCATTTGGTGTCTGTCATGTTTCCCATGTTTTTCCTTCCCAGATACTAGCCCGTTTAAGTGTTTGGGGCACTTTTTAGCTAAAATCATCCTACAGGGCCTAACTGCATATGCTAAAGCCTGCCTATTTTGAATGGTGTAGTGGCCCCTGCAACCTCCAAAAATATCAGGACTTACTTCCCCAATAACCTGCTAACTCACCCCTGAAATACATACTTATTCACACTATTTTGTTCATTGGACTAATTTCTCATTTGAAATGCCCATTTTTGGGGAGCCAGAAATGTGCGTCTTTAAAAGGTGATTTCTACGATACCCCACTTTTGCGCGTCGGACCTCAACTTTTCCCGTAAACGCAGAAAAACCGCAATTTTCAGGAGAAACGAGACAGACATCCCCTCCCTCTGCCACCCACCCGCCCAACTGAAAGCCAGCCATTAGACATGCACAGATAGTTCTGAGGGTCTGTCTGTGATGTCATAAAGGGCCTGCTGATCAATGGGCAGCTTTCTGATTGGCTGCTGTATTTGATTGACAGATGGAAGCTGGCAGCTGATTGGCTGTCTAGCCTAACGTGCTTTACACATCTCCCTGATGGTACCACTGGCTAAGACTCCACCTCAGCTCATAGGGTAATGAAAAATTTAGAACAATTGATGGATGAAAGCAGGCAGGCCAGCCATTTTGGGACGCTCAGTGGACTTGTTTAATGCAATGCACCTTTGTATATTCACATGCATTCGCTTCATGCTGTAACCACTGTGCATAAAAATTTGGAAACATGGCATACAGTGTATCATTTGGTGTCTAAGTCATGTTTCCCATATTTTCCCTTCCCAGATACAAGCCCGTTTGAGTGTTTGGGGCACTTTTTAGCTAAAATCATCCTACAGGGCCTAACTGCATATGCTAAAGCCTGCCTATTTTGAATGGTGTAGTGGCCCCTGCAACCTCCAAAAATATCAGGACTTACTTCCCCAATAACCTGCTAACTCACCCCTGAAATACATACTTATTCACACTATTTTGTTCATTGGACTAATTTCTCATTTGAAATGCCCATTTTTGGGGAGCCAGAAATGTGCGTCTTTAAAAGGTGATTTCTACGATACCCCACTTTTGCGCGTCGGACCTCAACTTTTCCCGTAAACGCAGAAAAACCGCAATTTTCAGGAGAAACGAGACAGACATCCCCTCCCTCTGCCACCCACCCGCCCAACTGAAAGCCAGCCATTAGACATGCACAGATAGTTCTGAGGGTCTGTCTGTGATGTCATAAAGGGCCTGCTGATCAATGGGCAGCTTTCTGATTGGCTGCTGTATTTGATTGACAGATGGAAGCTGGCAGCTGATTGGCTGTCTAGCCAAAAGTGCTTTACACACCTCCCTGATGGTACCACTGGCTAAGACTCCACCTCAGCTCATTGGGTAATGAAAAATTTAGAACAATTGATGGATGAAAGCAGGCAGGCCGGCCATTTTGGGACGCTCAGTGGACTTGTTTAATGCAATGCACCTTTGTATATTCACATGCATTCGCTTCATGCTGTAACCACTGTGCATAAAAATTTGGAAACATGGCATACAGTGTATCATTTGGTGTCTATGTCATGTTTCCCATGTTTTTCCTTCCCAGATACTAGCCCGTTTGAGTGTTTGGGACACTTTTTAGCTAAAATCATCCTACAGGGCCTAACTGCATATGCTAAAGCCTGCCTATTTTGAATGGTGTAGTGGCCCCTGTAACCTCCAAAAATATCAGGACTTACTTCCCCAATAACCTGCTAACTCACCCCTGAAATACATACTTATTCACCCTATTTTGTTCATTGGACTCATTTCTCATTTGAAATGCCCATTTTTGGGGAGCCAGAAATGTGCGTCTTTAAAAGGTGATTTCTACGATACCCCACATTTGCGCGTCGGACCTCAACTTTTCCCGTAAACGCAGAAAAACCGCAATTTTCAGGAGAAACGAGACAGACATCCCCTCCCTCTGCCACCCACCCGCCCAACTGAAAGCCAGCCATTAGACATGCACAGATAGTTCTGAGGGTCTGTCTGTGATGTCATAAAGGGCCTGCTGATCAATGGGCAGCTTTCTGATTGGCTGCTGTATTTGATTGACAGATGGAAGCTGGCAGCTGATTGGCTGTCTAGCCTAACGTGCTTTACACATCTCCCTGATGGTACCACTGGCTAAGACTCCACCTCAGCTCATAGGGTAATGAAAAATTTAGAACAATTGATGGATGAAAGCAGGCAGGCCAGCCATTTTGGGACGCTCAGTGGACTTGTTTAATGCAATGCACCTTTGTATATTCACATGCATTTGCTTCATGCTGTAACCACTGTGCATAAAAATTTGGAAACATGGCATACAGTGTATCATTTGGTGTCTAAGTCATGTTTCCCATATTTTCCCTTCCCAGATACAAGCCCGTTTGAGTGTTTGGGGCACTTTTTAGCTAAAATCATCCTACAGGGCCTAACTGCATATGCTAAAGCCTGCCTATTTTGAATGGTGTAGTGGCCCCTGCAACCTCCAAAAATATCAGGACTTACTTCCCCAATAACCTGCTAACTCACCCCTGAAATTCATACTTATTCACCCTATTTTGTTCATTGGACTCATTTCTCATTTGAAATGCCCATTTTTGGGGGGCGAGCAATGTGCGTCTTTAAAAGGTGATTTCTACGATACCCCACTTTTGCGCGTGGGACCTCAACTTTTCCCGTAAACGCAGAAAAACCACAATTTTCAGGAGAAACGAGACAGACATCCCCTCCCTCTGCCACCCACCCGCCCAACTGATAGCCAGCCATTAGACATGCACAGTTAGTTCTGAGGGTCTGTCTGTGATGTCATAAAGGGCCTGCTGATCAATGGGCAGCTTTCTGATTGGCTGCTGTATTTGATTGACAGATGGAAGCTGGCAGCTGATTGGCTGTCTAGCCTAACGTGCTTTACACATCTCCCTGATGGTACCACTGGCTAAGACTCCACCTCAGCTCATTGGGTAATGAAAAATTTAGAACAATTGATGGATGAAAGCAGGCAGGCAAGCCATTTTGGGACGCTAAGTGGACTTGTTTAATGCAATGCACCTTTGTATATTCACATGCATTCGCTTCATGCTGTAACCACTGTGCATAAAAATTTGGAAACATGGCATACAGTGTATCATTTGGTGTCTAAGTCATGTTTCCCATATTTTCCCTTCCCAGATACAAGCCCGTTTGAGTGTTTGGGGCACTTTTTAGCTAAAATCACCCTACAGGGCCTAACTGCATATGCTAAAGCCTGCCTATTTTGAATGGTGTAGTGGCCCCTGCAACCTCCAAAAATATCAGGACTTACTTCCCCAATAACCTGCTAACTCACCCCTGAAATACATACTTATTCACCCTATTTTGTTCATTGGACTCATTTCTCATTTGAAATGCCCATTTTTGGGGGGCGAGCAATGTGCGTCTTTAAAAGGTGATTTCTACGATACCCCACTTTTGCGCGTGGGACCTCAACTTTTCCCGTAAACGCAGAAAAACCACAATTTTCAGGAGAAACGAGACAGACATCCCCTCCCTCTGCCACCCACCCGCCCAACTGATAGCCAGCCATTAGACATGCACAGATAGTTCTGAGGGTCTGTCTGTGATGTCATAAAGGGCCTGCTGATCAATGGGCAGCTTTCTGATTGGCTGCTGTATTTGATTGACAGATGGAAGCTGGCAGCTGATTGGCTGTCTAGCCTAACGTGCTTTACACATCTCCCTGATGGTACCACTGGCTAAGACTCCACCTCAGCTCATTGGGTAATGAAAAATTTAGAACAATTGATGGATGAAAGCAGGCAGGCCAGCCATTTTGGGACGCTAAGTGGACTTGTTTAATGCAATGCACCTTTGTATATTCACATGCATTCGCTTCATGCTGTAACCACTGTGCATAACAATTTGGAAACATGGCATACAGTGTATCATTTGGTGTCTAAGTCATGTTTCCCATATTTTCCCTTCCCAGATACAAGCCCGTTTGAGTGTTTGGGGCACTTTTTAGCTAAAATCACCCTACAGGGCCTAACTGCATATGCTAAAGCCTGCCTATTTTGAATGGTGTAGTGGCCCCTGCAACCTCCAAAAATATCAGGACTTACTTCCCCAATAACCTGCTAACTCACCCCTGAAATACATACTTATTCACCCTATTTTGTTCATTGGACTCATTTCTCATTTGAAATGCCCATTTTTGGGGAGCCAGAAATGTGTGTCTTTAAAAGGTGATTTCTACGATACCCCACTTTTGCGCGTCGGACCTCAACTTTTCCCGTAAACACAGAGAAACCGCAATTTTCAGGAGAAACGAGACAGACATCCCCTCCCTCTGCCACCCACCCGCCCAACTGAAAGCCAGCCATTAGACATGCACAGATAGTTCTGAGGGTCTGTCTGTGATGTCAGAAAGGGCCTGCTGATCAATGGGCAGCTTTCTGATTGGCTGCTGTATTTGATTGACAGATGGAAGCTGGCAGCTGATTGGCTGTCTAGCCAAAAGTGCTTTACACACCTCCCTGATGGTACCACTGGCTAAGACTCCACCTCAGCTCATTGGGTAATGAAAAATTTAGAACAATTGATGGATGAAAGCAGGCAGGCCGGCCATTTTGGGACGCTCAGTGGACTTGTTTAATGCAATGCACCTTTGTATATTCACATGCATTCGCTTCATGCTGTAACCACTGTGCATAAAAATTTGGAAACATGGCATACAGTGTATCATTTGGTGTCTAAGTCATGTTTCCCATGTTTTTCCTTCCCAGATACTAGCCCGTTTGAGTGTTTGGGACACTTTTTAGCTAAAATCATCCTACAGGGCCTAACTGCATATGCTAAAGCCTGCCTATTTTGAATGGTGTAGTGGCCCCTGTAACCTCCAAAAATATCAGGACTTACTTCCCCAATAACCTGCTAACTCACCCCTGAAATACATACTTATTCACCCTATTTTGTTCATTGGACTCATTTCTCATTTGAAATGCCCATTTTTGGGGAGCCAGAAATGTGCGTCTTTAAAAGATGATTTCTACGATACTCCACTTTTGCGCGTCGGACCTCAACTTTTCCCGTAAACGCAGAAAAACCGCAATTTTCAGGAGAAACGAGACAGACATCCCCTCCCTCTGCCACCCACCCGCCCAACTGAAAGCCAGCCATTAGACATGCACAGATAGTTCTGAGGGTCTGTCTGTGATGTCATAAAGGGCCTGCTGATCAATGGGCAGCTTTCTGATTGGCTGCTGTATTTGATTGACAGATGGAAGCTGGCAGCTGATTGGCTGTCTAGCCTAACGTGCTTTACACATCTCCCTGATGGTACCACTGGCTAAGACTCCACCTCAGCTCATAGGGTAATGAAAAATTTAGAACAATTGATGGATGAAAGCAGGCAGGCCAGCCATTTTGGGACGCTCAGTGGACTTGTTTAATGCAATGCACCTTTGTATATTCACATGCATTCGCTTCATGCTGTAACCACTGTGCATAAAAATTTGGAAACATGGCATACAGTGTATCATTTGGTGTCTAAGTCATGTTTCCCATATTTTCCCTTCCCAGATACAAGCCCGTTTGAGTGTTTGGGGCACTTTTTAGCTAAAATCATCCTACAGGGCCTAACTGCATATGCTAAAGCCTGCCTATTTTGAATGGTGTAGTGGCCCCTGCAACCTCCAAAAATATCAGGACTTACTTCCCCAATAACCTGCTAACTCACCCCTGAAATTCATACTTATTCACCCTATTTTGTTCATTGGACTCATTTCTCATTTGAAATGCCCATTTTTGGGGGGCGAGCAATGTGCGTCTTTAAAAGGTGATTTCTACGATACCCCACTTTTGCGCGTGGGACCTCAACTTTTCCCGTAAACGCAGAAAAACCACAATTTTCAGGAGAAACGAGACAGACATCCCCTCCCTCTGCCACCCACCCGCCCAACTGATAGCCAGCCATTAGACATGCACAGTTAGTTCTGAGGGTCTGTCTGTGATGTCATAAAGGGCCTGCTGATCAATGGGCAGCTTTCTGATTGGCTGCTGTATTTGATTGACAGATGGAAGCTGGCAGCTGATTGGCTGTCTAGCCTAACGTGCTTTACACATCTCCCTGATGGTACCACTGGCTAAGACTCCACCTCAGCTCATTGGGTAATGAAAAATTTAGAACAATTGATGGATGAAAGCAGGCAGGCCAGCCATTTTGGGACGCTAAGTGGACTTGTTTAATGCAATGCACCTTTGTATATTCACATGCATTCGCTTCATGCTGTAACCACTGTGCATAAAAATTTGGAAACATGGCATACAGTGTATCATTTGGTGTCTAAGTCATGTTTCCCATATTTTCACTTCCCAGATACAAGCCCGTTTGAGTGTTTGGGGCACTTTTTAGCTAAAATCACCCTACAGGGCCTAACTGCATATGCTAAAGCCTGCCTATTTTGAATGGTGTAGTGGCCCCTGCAACCTCCAAAAATATCAGGACTTACTTCCCCAATAACCTGCTAACTCACCCCTGAAATACATACTTATTCACCCGATTTTGTTCATTGGACTCATTTCTCATTTGAAATGCCCATTTTTGGGGAGCCAGAAATGTGTGTCTTTAAAAGGTGATTTCTACGATACCCCACTTTTGCGCGTCGGACCTCAACTTTTCCCGTAAACGCAGAGAAACCGCAATTTTCAGGAGAAACGAGACAGACATCCCCTCCCTCTGCCACCCACCCGCCCAACTGAAAGCCAGCCATTAGACATGCACAGATAGTTCTGAGGGTCTGTCTTTGATGTCATAAAGGGCCTGCTGATCAATGGGCAGCTTTCTGATTGGCTGCTGTTTTTGATTGACAGATGGAAGCTGGCAGCTGATTGGCTGTCTAGCCTAACGTGCTTTACACATCTCCCTGATGGTACCACTGGCTAAGACTCCACCTCAGCTCATTGGGTAATAAAAAAATTAGAACAATTGATGGATGAAAGCAGGCAGGCCGGCCATTTTGGGACGCTCAGTGGACTTGTTTAATGCAATGCACCTTTGTATATTCACATGCATTCGCTTCATGCTGTAACCACTGTGCATAAAAATTTGGAAACATGGCATACAGTGTATCATTTGGTGTCTAAGTCATGTTTCCCATGTTTTTCCTTCCCAGATACTAGCCCGTTTGAGTGTTTGGGGCACTTTTTAGCTAAAATCATCCTACAGGGCCTAACTGCATATGCTAAAGCCTGCCTATTTTGAATGGTGTAGTGGCCCCTGCAACCTCCAAAAATATCAGGACTTACTTCCCCAATAACCTGCTAACTCACCCCAGAAATACATACTTATTCACCCTATTTTGTTCATTGGACTCATTTCTCATTTGAAATGCCCATTTTTGGGGGGCCAGAAATGTGCGTCTTTAAAAGGTGATTTCTACGATACCCCACTTTTGCGCGTCGGACCTCAACTTTTCCCGTAAACGCAGAAAAACCGCAATTTTCAGGAGAAACGAGACAGACATCCCCTCCCTCTGCCACCCACCCGCCCAACTGAAAGCCAGCCATTAGACATGCACAGATAGTTCTGAAGGTCTGTCTGTGATGTCATAAAGGGCCTGCTGATCAATGGGCAGCTTTCTGATTGGCTGCTGTATTTGATTGACAGATGGAAGATGGCAGCTGATTGGCTGTCTAGCCTAAAGTGCTTTACACACCTCCCTGATGGTACCATTGGCTAAGACTCCACCTCAGCTCATTGGGTAATGAAAAATTTAGAACAATTGATGGATAATAGCAGGCAGGCCGGCCATTTTGGGACGCTCATTGGACTTGTTTAATGCAATGCACCTTTGTATTTTCACATGCATTCGCTTCATGCTGTAACTACTGTGCATAAAAATTTGGAAACATGGCATACAGTGTATCATTTGGTGTCTAAGTCATGTTTTCCATATTTTCCCTTCCCAGATACAAGCCCGTTTGAGTGTTTGGGGCACTTTTTAGATAAAATCACCCTACAGGGCCTAACTGCATATGCTAAAGCCTGCCTATTTTGAATGGTGTAGTGGCCCCTGCAACCTCCAAAAATATCAGGACTTACTTCCCCAATAACCTGCTAACTCACCCCTGAAATACATACTTATTCACCCTATTTTGTTCATTGGACTCATTTCTCATTTGAAATGCCCATTTTTGGGGAGCCAGAAATGTGCGTCTTTAAAAGGTGATTTCTACGATACCCCACTTTTGCGCGTCGGACCTCAACTTTTCCCGTAAACACAGGAAAACCGCAATTTTCAGGAGAAACGAGACAGACATCCCCTCCCTCTGCCACCCACCCGCCCAACTGAAAGCCAGCCATTAGACATGCACAGATAGTTCTGAGGGTCTGTCTGTGATGTCATAAAGGGCCTGCTGATCAATGGGCAGCTTTCTGATTGGCTGCTGTATTTGATTGACAGATGGAAGCTGGTAGCTGATTGGCTGTCTAGCCTAACGTGCTTTACACATCTCCCTGATGGTACCACTGGCTAAGACTCCACCTCAGCTCATAGGGTAATGAAAAATTTAGAACAATTGATGGATGAAAGCAGGCAGGCCAGCCATTTTGGGACGCTCAGTGGACTTGTTTAATGCAATGCACCTTTGTATATTCACATGCATTCGCTTCATGCTGTAACCACTGTGCATAAAAATTTGGAAACATGGCATACAGTGTATGATTTGGTGTCTAAGTCATGTTTCCCATATTTTCCCTTCCCAGATACAAGCCCGTTTGAGTGTTTGGGGCACTTTTTAGCTAAAATCATCCTACAGGGTCTAACTGCATATGCTAAAGCCTGCCTATTTTGAATGGTGTAGTGGCCCCTGCAACCTCCAAAAATATCAGGACTTACTTGCCCAATAACCTGCTAACTCACCCCTGAAATACATACTTATTCACTCTATTTTGTTCATTGGACTCATTTCTCATTTGAAATGCCCATTTTTGGGGGGCCAGAAATGTGCGTCTTTAAAAGGTGATTTCTACGATACCCCACTTTTGCGCGTCGGACCTCAACTTTTCCCGTAAACGCAGAAAAAACGCAATTTTCAGGAGAAACGAGACAGACATCCCCTCCCTCTGCCACCCACCCGCCCAACTGAAAGCCAGCCATTAGACATGCACAGATAGTTCTGAAGGTCTGTCTGTGATGTCATAAAGGGCCTGCTGATCAATGGGCAGCTTTCTGATTGGCTGCTGTATTTGATTGACAGATGGAAGATGGCAGCTGATTGGCTGTCTAGCCTAAAGTGCTTTACACACCTCCCTGATGGTACCATTGGCTAAGACTCCACCTCCGCTCATTGGGTAATGAAAAATTTAGAACAATTGATGGATAATAGCAGGCAGGCCGGCCATTTTGGGACGCTCATTGGACTTGTTTAATGCAATGCACCTTTGTATTTTCACATGCATTCGCTTCATGCTGTAACTACTGTGCATAAAAATTTGGAAACATGGCATACAGTGTATCATTTGGTGTCTAAGTCATGTTTCCCATATTTTCCCTTCCCAGATACAAGCCCGTTTGAGTGTTTGGGGCACTTTTTAGATAAAATCACCCTACAGGGCCTAACTGCATATGCTAAAGCCTGCCTATTTTGAATGGTGTAGTGGCCCCTGCAACCTCCAAAAATATCAGGACTTACTTCCCCAATAACCTGCTAACTCACCCCTGAAATACATACTTATTCACCCTATTTTGTTCATTGGACTCATTTCTCATTTGAAATGCCCATTTTTGGGGAGCCAGATATGTGCGTCTTTAAAAGGTGATTTCTACGATACCCCACTTTTGCGCGTCGGACCTCAACTTTTCCCGTAAACGCAGGAAAACCGCAATTTTCATTAGAAACGAGACAGACATCCCCTCCCTCTGCCACCCACCCGCCCAACTGAAAGCCAGCCATTAGACATGCACAGATAGTTCTGAGGGTCTGTCTGTGATGTCATAAAGGGCCTGCTGATCAATGGGCAGCTTTCTGATTGGCTGCTGTATTTGATTGACAGATGGAAGCTGGCAGCTGATTGGCTGTCTAGCCTAACGTGCTTTACACATCTCCCTGATGGTACCACTGGCTAAGACTCCACCTCAGCTCATAGGGTAATGAAAAATTTAGAACAATTGATGGATGAAAGCAGGCAGGCCAGCCATTTTGGGACGCTCAGTGGACTTGTTTAATGCAATGCACCTTTGTATATTCACATGCATTCGCTTCATGCTGTAACCACTGTGCATAAAAATTTGGAAACATGGCATACAGTGTATCATTTGGTGTCTAAGTCATGTTTCCCATATTTTCCCTTCCCAGATACAAGCCCGTTTGAGTGTTTGGGGCACTTTTTAGCTAAAATCATCCTACAGGGTCTAACTGCATATGCTAAAGCCTGCCTATTTTGAATGGTGTAGTGGCCCCTGCAACCTTCAAAAATATCAGGACTTACTTGCCCAATAACCTGCTAACTCACCCCTGAAATACATACTTATTCACTCTATTTTGTTCATTGGACTCATTTCTCATTTGAAATGCCCATTTTTGGGGGCGAGTAATGTGCGTCTTTAAAAGGTGATTTCTACGATACCCCACTTTTGCGTGTCGGACCTCAACTTTTCCCGTAAACGCAGAAAAACCACAATTTTCAGGAGAAACGAGACAGACATCCCCTCCCTCTGCCACCCACCCGCCCAACTGATAGCCAGCCATTAGACATGCACAGATAGTTCTGAGGGTCTGTCTGTGATGTCATAAAGGGCCTGCTGATCAATGGGCAGCTTTCTGATTGGCTGCTGTATTTGATTGACAGATGGAAGCTGGCAGCTGATTGGCTGTCTAGCCTAACGTGCTTTACACATCTCCCTGATGGTACCACTGGCTAAGACTCCACCTCAGCTCATTGGGTAATTCAAAATTGAGAACAATTGATGGATGAAAGCAGGCAGGCCAGCCATTTTGGGACGCTCAGTGGACTTGTTTAATGCAATGCACCTTTGTATATTCACATGCATTCGCTTCATGCTGTAACCACTGTGCATAAAAATTTGGAAACATGGCATACAGTGTATCATTTGGTGTCTAAGTCATGTTTCCCATATTTTCCCTTCCCAGATACAAGCCGGTTTGAGTGTTTGGGGCACTTTTTAGTTAAAATCATGCTACATGGCCTAACTGCATCTGCTAAAGCCTGCCTATTTTGAATGGTGTAGTGGCCCCTGCAACCTCCAAAAATATCAGGACTTACTTCCCCTATAACCTGCTAACTCACCCCTGAAATACATACTTATTCACCCTATTTTGTTCATTGGACTCATTTCTCATTTGAAATGCCCATTTTTGGGGAGCCAGAAATGTGCGTCTTTAAAAGGTGATTTCTACGATACCCCACTTTTGCGCGTCGGACCTCAACTTTTCCCGTAAACGCAGAAAAAACGCAATTTTCAGGAGAATCGAGACAGACATCCCCTCCCTCTGCCACCCACCCGCCCAACTGAAAGCCAGCCATTAGACATGCACAGATAGTTCTGAGGGTCTGTCTGTGATGTCATAAAGGGCCTGCTGATCAATGGGCAGCTTTCTGATTGGCTGCTGTATTTGATTGACAGATGGAAGCTGGCAGCTGATTTGCTGTCTAGCCTAAAGTGCTTTACACACCACCTTGATGGTACCACTGGCTAAGACTCCACCTCATCTCATTAGGTAATGAAAACTTTAGAACAATTGATGGATGAAAGCAGGCAGGTCGTCCATTTTGGGACGTTCAGTGGACTTGTTTAATGCAATGCACCTTTGTATATTCACATGCATTCGCTTCATGCTGTAACCACTGTGCATAAAAATTTGGAAACATGGCATACAGTGTATCATTTGGTGTCTGTCATGTTTCCCATGTTTTTCCTTCCCAGATACTAGCCCGTTTAAGTGTTTGGGGCACTTTTTAGCTAAAATCATCCTACAGGGCCTAACTGCATATGCTAAAGCCTGCCTATTTTGAATGGTGTAGTGGCCCCTGCAACCTCCAAAAATATCAGGACTTACTTCCCCAATAACCTGCTAACTCACCCCTGAAATACATACTTATTCACCCTATTTTGTTCATTGGACTCATTTCTCATTTGAAATGCCCATTTTTGGGGAGCCAGAAATGTGCGTCTTTAAAAGGTGATTTCTACGATACCCCACTTTTGCGCGTCGGACCTCAACTTTTCCCGTAAACGCAGAAAAACCGCAATTTTCAGGAGAAACGAGACAGACATCCCCTCCCTCTGCCACCCACCCGCCCAACTGAAAGCCAGCCATTAGACATGCACAGATAGTTCTGAGGGTCTGTCTGTGATGTCATAAAGGGCCTGCTGATCAATGGGCAGCTTTCTGATTGGCTGCTGTATTTGATTGACAGATGGAAGCTGGCAGCTGATTGGCTGTCTAGCCTAACGTGCTTTACACATCTCCCTGATGGTACCACTGGCTAAGACTCCACCTCAGCTCATAGGGTAATGAAAAATTTAGAACAATTGATGGATGAAAGCAGGCAGGCCAGCCATTTTGGGACGCTCAGTGGACTTGTTTAATGCAATGCACCTTTGTATATTCACATGCATTCGCTTCATGCTGTAACCACTGTGCATAAAAATTTGGAAACATGGCATACAGTGTATCATTTGGTGTCTAAGTCATGTTTCCCATATTTTCCCTTCCCAGATACAAGCCCGTTTGAGTGTTTGGGGCACTTTTTAGCTAAAATCATCCTACAGGGCCTAACTGCATATGCTAAAGCCTGCCTATTTTGAATGGTGTAGTGGCCCCTGCAACCTCCAAAAATATCAGGACTTACTTCCCCAATAACCTGCTAACTCACCCCTGAAATACATACTTATTCACACTATTTTGTTCATTGGACTAATTTCTCATTTGAAATGCCCATTTTTGGGGAGCCAGAAATGTGCGTCTTTAAAAGGTGATTTCTACGATACCCCACTTTTGCGCGTCGGACCTCAACTTTTCCCGTAAACGCAGAAAAACCGCAATTTTCAGGAGAAACGAGACAGACATCCCCTCCCTCTGCCACCCACCCGCCCAACTGAAAGCCAGCCATTAGACATGCACAGATAGTTCTGAGGGTCTGTCTGTGATGTCATAAAGGGCCTGCTGATCAATGGGCAGCTTTCTGATTGGCTGCTGTATTTGATTGACAGATGGAAGCTGGCAGCTGATTGGCTGTCTAGCCAAAAGTGCTTTACACACCTCCCTGATGGTACCACTGGCTAAGACTCCACCTCAGCTCATTGGGTAATGAAAAATTTAGAACAATTGATGGATGAAAGCAGGCAGGCCGGCCATTTTGGGACGCTCAGTGGACTTGTTTAATGCAATGCACCTTTGTATATTCACATGCATTCGCTTCATGCTGTAACCACTGTGCATAAAAATTTGGAAACATGGCATACAGTGTATCATTTGGTGTCTATGTCATGTTTCCCATGTTTTTCCTTCCCAGATACTAGCCCGTTTGAGTGTTTGGGACACTTTTTAGCTAAAATCATCCTACAGGGCCTAACTGCATATGCTAAAGCCTGCCTATTTTGAATGGTGTAGTGGCCCCTGTAACCTCCAAAAATATCAGGACTTACTTCCCCAATAACCTGCTAACTCACCCCTGAAATACATACTTATTCACCCTATTTTGTTCATTGGACTCATTTCTCATTTGAAATGCCCATTTTTGGGGAGCCAGAAATGTGCGTCTTTAAAAGGTGATTTCTACGATACCCCACATTTGCGCGTCGGACCTCAACTTTTCCCGTAAACGCAGAAAAACCGCAATTTTCAGGAGAAACGAGACAGACATCCCCTCCCTCTGCCACCCACCCGCCCAACTGAAAGCCAGCCATTAGACATGCACAGATAGTTCTGAGGGTCTGTCTGTGATGTCATAAAGGGCCTGCTGATCAATGGGCAGCTTTCTGATTGGCTGCTGTATTTGATTGACAGATGGAAGCTGGCAGCTGATTGGCTGTCTAGCCTAACGTGCTTTACACATCTCCCTGATGGTACCACTGGCTAAGACTCCACCTCAGCTCATAGGGTAATGAAAAATTTAGAACAATTGATGGATGAAAGCAGGCAGGCCAGCCATTTTGGGACGCTCAGTGGACTTGTTTAATGCAATGCACCTTTGTATATTCACATGCATTTGCTTCATGCTGTAACCACTGTGCATAAAAATTTGGAAACATGGCATACAGTGTATCATTTGGTGTCTAAGTCATGTTTCCCATATTTTCCCTTCCCAGATACAAGCCCGTTTGAGTGTTTGGGGCACTTTTTAGCTAAAATCATCCTACAGGGCCTAACTGCATATGCTAAAGCCTGCCTATTTTGAATGGTGTAGTGGCCCCTGCAACCTCCAAAAATATCAGGACTTACTTCCCCAATAACCTGCTAACTCACCCCTGAAATTCATACTTATTCACCCTATTTTGTTCATTGGACTCATTTCTCATTTGAAATGCCCATTTTTGGGGGGCGAGCAATGTGCGTCTTTAAAAGGTGATTTCTACGATACCCCACTTTTGCGCGTGGGACCTCAACTTTTCCCGTAAACGCAGAAAAACCACAATTTTCAGGAGAAACGAGACAGACATCCCCTCCCTCTGCCACCCACCCGCCCAACTGATAGCCAGCCATTAGACATGCACAGTTAGTTCTGAGGGTCTGTCTGTGATGTCATAAAGGGCCTGCTGATCAATGGGCAGCTTTCTGATTGGCTGCTGTATTTGATTGACAGATGGAAGCTGGCAGCTGATTGGCTGTCTAGCCTAACGTGCTTTACACATCTCCCTGATGGTACCACTGGCTAAGACTCCACCTCAGCTCATTGGGTAATGAAAAATTTAGAACAATTGATGGATGAAAGCAGGCAGGCAAGCCATTTTGGGACGCTAAGTGGACTTGTTTAATGCAATGCACCTTTGTATATTCACATGCATTCGCTTCATGCTGTAACCACTGTGCATAAAAATTTGGAAACATGGAATACAGTGTATCATTTGGTGTCTAAGTCATGTTTCCCATATTTTCCCTTCCCAGATACAAGCCCGTTTGAGTGTTTGGGGCACTTTTTAGCTAAAATCACCCTACAGGGCCTAACTGCATATGCTAAAGCCTGCCTATTTTGAATGGTGTAGTGGCCCCTGCAACCTCCAAAAATATCAGGACTTACTTCCCCAATAACCTGCTAACTCACCCCTGAAATACATACTTATTCACCCGATTTTGTTCATTGGACTCATTTCTCATTTGAAATGCCCATTTTTGGGGAGCCAGAAATGTGTGTCTTTAAAAGGTGATTTCTACGATACCCCACTTTTGCGCGTCGGACCTCAACTTTTCCCGTAAACGCAGAGAAACCGCAATTTTCAGGAGAAACGAGACAGACATCCCCTCCCTCTGCCACCCACCCGCCCAACTGAAAGCCAGCCATTAGACATGCACAGATAGTTCTGAGGGTCTGTCTTTGATGTCATAAAGGGCCTGCTGATCAATGGGCAGCTTTCTGATTGGCTGCTGTTTTTGATTGACAGATGGAAGCTGGCAGCTGATTGGCTGTCTAGCCTAACGTGCTTTACACATCTCCCTGATGGTACCACTGGCTAAGACTCCACCTCAGCTCATTGGGTAATAAAAAAATTAGAACAATTGATGGATGAAAGCAGGCAGGCCGGCCATTTTGGGACGCTCAGTGGACTTGTTTAATGCAATGCACCTTTGTATATTCACATGCATTCGCTTCATGCTGTAACCACTGTGCATAAAAATTTGGAAACATGGCATACAGTGTATCATTTGGTGTCTAAGTCATGTTTCCCATGTTTTTCCTTCCCAGATACTAGCCCGTTTGAGTGTTTGGGGCACTTTTTAGCTAAAATCATCCTACAGGGCCTAACTGCATATGCTAAAGCCTGCCTATTTTGAATGGTGTAGTAGCCCCTGCAACCTCCAAAAATATCAGGACTTACTTCCCCAATAACCTGCTAACTCACCCCAGAAATACATACTTATTCACCCTATTTTGTTCATTGGACTCATTTCTCATTTGAAATGCCCATTTTTGGGGGGCCAGAAATGTGCGTCTTTAAAAGGTGATTTCTACGATACCCCACTTTTGCGCGTCGGACCTCAACTTTTCCCGTAAACGCAGAAAAACCGCAATTTTCAGGAGAAACGAGACAGACATCCCCTCCCTCTGCCACCCACCCGCCCAACTGAAAGCCAGCCATTAGACATGCACAGATAGTTCTGAAGGTCTGTCTGTGATGTCATAAAGGGCCTGCTGATCAATGGGCAGCTTTCTGATTGGCTGCTGTATTTGATTGACAGATGGAAGATGGCAGCTGATTGGCTGTCTAGCCTAAAGTGCTTTACACACCTCCCTGATGGTACCATTGGCTAAGACTCCACCTCAGCTCATTGGGTAATGAAAAATTTAGAACAATTGATGGATAATAGCAGGCAGGCCGGCCATTTTGGGACGCTCATTGGACTTGTTTAATGCAATGCACCTTTGTATTTTCACATGCATTCGCTTCATGCTGTAACTACTGTGCATAAAAATTTGGAAACATGGCATACAGTGTATCATTTGGTGTCTAAGTCATGTTTTCCATATTTTCCCTTCCCAGATACAAGCCCGTTTGAGTGTTTGGGGCACTTTTTAGATAAAATCACCCTACAGGGCCTAACTGCATATGCTAAAGCCTGCCTATTTTGAATGGTGTAGTGGCCCCTGCAACCTCCAAAAATATCAGGACTTACTTCCCCAATAACCTGCTAACTCACCCCTGAAATACATACTTATTCACCCTATTTTGTTCATTGGACTCATTTCTCATTTGAAATGCCCATTTTTGGGGAGCCAGAAATGTGCGTCTTTAAAAGGTGATTTCTACGATACCCCACTTTTGCGCGTCGGACCTCAACTTTTCCCGTAAACACAGGAAAACCGCAATTTTCAGGAGAAACGAGACAGACATCCCCTCCCTCTGCCACCCACCCGCCCAACTGAAAGCCAGCCATTAGACATGCACAGATAGTTCTGAGGGTCTGTCTGTGATGTCATAAAGGGCCTGCTGATCAATGGGCAGCTTTCTGATTGGCTGCTGTATTTGATTGACAGATGGAAGCTGGCAGCTGATTGGCTGTCTAGCCTAACGTGCTTTACACATCTCCCTGATGGTACCACTGGCTAAGACTCCACCTCAGCTCATAGGGTAATGAAAAATTTAGAACAATTGATGGATGAAAGCAGGCAGGCCAGCCATTTTGGGACGCTCAGTGGACTTGTTTAATGCAATGCACCTTTGTATTTTCACATGCATTCGCTTCATGCTGTAACCACTGTGCATAAAAATTTGGAAACATGGCATACAGTGTATCATTTGGTGTCTAAGTCATGTTTCCCATATTTTCCCTTCCCAGATACAAGCCCGTTTGAGTGTTTGGGGCACTTTTTAGCTAAAATCATCCTACAGGGTCTAACTGCATATGCTAAAGCCTGCCTATTTTGAATGGTGTAGTGGCCCCTGCAACCTCCAAAAATATCAGGACTTACTTGCCCAATAACCTGCTAACTCACCCCTGAAATACATACTTATTCACTCTATTTTGTTCATTGGACTCATTTCTCATTTGAAATGCCCATTTTTGGGGGGCCAGAAATGTGCGTCTTTAAAAGGTGATTTCTACGATACCCCACTTTTGCGCGTCGGACCTCAACTTTTCCCGTAAACGCAGAAAAACCGCAATTTTCAGGAGAAACGAGACAGACATCCCCTCCCTCTGCCACCCACCCGCCCAACTGAAAGCCAGCCATTAGACATGCACAGATAGTTCTGAAGGTCTGTCTGTGATGTCATAAAGGGCCTGCTGATCAATGGGCAGCTTTCTGATTGGCTGCTGTATTTGATTGAAGATGGAAGATGGCAGCTGATTGGCTGTCTAGCCTAAAGTGCTTTACACACCTCCCTGATGGTACCATTGGCTAAGACTCCACCTCAGCTCATTGGGTAATGAAAAATTTAGAACAATTGATGGATAATAGCAGGCAGGCCGGCCATTTTGGGACGCTCATTGGACTTGTTTAATGCAATGCACCTTTGTATTTTCACATGCATTCGCTTCATGCTGTAACTACTGTGCATAAAAATTTGGAAACATGGCATACAGTGTATCATTTGGTGTCTAAGTCATGTTTCCCATATTTTCCCTTCCCAGATACAAGCCCGTTTGAGTGTTTGGGGCACTTTTTAGATAAAATCACCCTACAGGGCCTAACTGCATATGCTAAAGCCTGCCTATTTTGAATGGTGTAGTGGCCCCTGCAACCTCCAAAAATATCAGGACTTACTTCCCCAATAACCTGCTAACTCACCCCTGAAATACATACTTATTCACCCGATTTTGTTCATTGGACTCATTTCTCATTTGAAATGCCCATTTTTGGGGAGCCAGAAATGTGTGTCTTTAAAAGGTGATTTCTACGATACCCCACTTTTGCGCGTCGGACCTCAACTTTTCCCGTAAACGCAGAGAAACCGCAATTTTCAGGAGAAACGAGACAGACATCCCCTCCCTCTGCCACCCACCCGCCCAACTGAAAGCCAGCCATTAGACATGCACAGATAGTTCTGAGGGTCTGTCTTTGATGTCATAAAGGGCCTGCTGATCAATGGGCAGCTTTCTGATTGGCTGCTGTATTTGATTGACAGATGGAAGCTGGCAGCTGATTGGCTGTCTAGCCTAACGTGCTTTACACATCTCCCTGATGGTACCACTGGCTAAGACTCCACCTCAGCTCATTGGGTAATAAAAAAATTAGAACAATTGATGGATGAAAGCAGGCAGGCCGGCCATTTTGGGACGCTCAGTGGACTTGTTTAATGCAATGCACCTTTGTATATTCACATGCATTCG
This sequence comes from Crinia signifera, assembly GCF_055691185.1. Taxonomy (NCBI): domain Eukaryota; kingdom Metazoa; phylum Chordata; class Amphibia; order Anura; family Myobatrachidae; genus Crinia; species Crinia signifera. The sequence goes on along the minus strand of NW_028142853.1, from coordinate 360,044 downwards.
CTTCATGCTGTAACCACTGTGCATAAAAATTTGGAAACATGGCATACAGTGTATCATTTGGTGTCTAAGTCATGTTTCCCATGTTTTTCCTTCCCAGATACTAGCCCGTTTGAGTGTTTGGGGCACTTTTTAGCTAAAATCATCCTACAGGGCCTAACTGCATATGCTAAAGCCTGCCTATTTTGAATGGTGTAGTGGCCCCTGCAACCTCCAAAAATATCAGGACTTACTTCCCCAATAACCTGCTAACTCACCCCTGAAATACATACTTATTCACCCGATTTTGTTCATTGGACTCATTTCTCATTTGAAATGCCCATTTTTGGGGAGCCAGAAATGTGTGTCTTTAAAAGGTGATTTCTACGATACCCCACTTTTGCGCGTCGGACCTCAACTTTTCCCGTAAACGCAGAGAAACCGCAATTTTCAGGAGAAACGAGACAGACATCCCCTCCCTCTGCCACCCACCCGCCCAACTGAAAGCCAGCCATTAGACATGCACAGATAGTTCTGAGGGTCTGTCTGTGATGTCATAAAGGGCCTGCTGATCAATGGGCAGCTTTCTGATTGGCTGCTGTATTTGATTGACAGATGGAAGCTGGCAGCTGATTGGCTGTCTAGCCAAAAGTGCTTTACACACCTCCCTGATGGTACCACTGGCTAAGACTCCACCTCAGCTCATTGGGTAATGAAAAATTTAGAACAATTGATGGATGAAAGCAGGCAGGCCGGCCATTTTGGGACGCTCAGTGGACTTGTTTAATGCAATGCACCTTTGTATATTCACATGCATTCGCTTCATGCTGTAACCACTGTGCATAAAAATTTGGAAACATGGCATACAGTGTATCATTTGGTGTCTAAGTCATGTTTCCCATGTTTTTCCTTCCCAGATACTAGCCCGTTTGAGTGTTTGGGACACTTTTTAGCTAAAATCATCCTACAGGGCCTAACTGCATATGCTAAAGCCTGCCTATTTTGAATGGTGTAGTGGCCCCTGTAACCTCCAAAAATATCAGGACTTACTTCCCCAATAACCTGCTAACTCACCCCTGAAATACATACTTATTCACCCTATTTTGTTCATTGGACTCATTTCTCATTTGAAATGCCCATTTTTGGGGAGCCAGAAATGTGCGTCTTTAAAAGGTGATTTCTACGATACCCCACTTTTGCGCGTCGGACCTCAACTTTTCCCGTAAACGCAGAAAAACCGCAATTTTCAGGAGAAACGAGACAGACATCCCCTCCCTCTGCCACCCACCCGCCCAACTGAAAGCCAGCCATTAGACATGCACAGATAGTTCTGAGGGTCTGTCTGTGATGTCATAAAGGGCCTGCTGATCAATGGGCAGCTTTCTGATTGGCTGCTGTATTTGATTGACAGATGGAAGCTGGCAGCTGATTGGCTGTCTAGCCTAACGTGCTTTACACATCTCCCTGATGGTACCACTGGCTAAGACTCCACCTCAGCTCATAGGGTAATGAAAAATTTAGAACAATTGATGGATGAAAGCAGGCAGGCCAGCCATTTTGGGACGCTCAGTGGACTTGTTTAATGCAATGCACCTTTGTATATTCACATGCATTCGCTTCATGCTGTAACCACTGTGCATAAAAATTTGGAAACATGGCATACAGTGTATCATTTGGTGTCTAAGTCATGTTTCCCATATTTTCCCTTCCCAGATACAAGCCCGTTTGAGTGTTTGGGGCACTTTTTAGCTAAAATCATCCTACAGGGCCTAACTGCATATGCTAAAGCCTGCCTATTTTGAATGGTGTAGTGGCCCCTGCAACCTCCAAAAATATCAGGACTTACGGTACTTCTTTACTTTCACGGCGCCAGCATGGCGCCGCGCGTCAGAGTCCCCTTGCGGGGCTCGCTTCGCTCGCCCACGCTGCGGGCTCGGTGGCTCGCTACGCTCGCCACGCTAATTAAAATCAACTCCATGCCAACATGGATAGTGGGGGTATGAACTATCCATGTTGGCATGGCGTTAACCCCGTTTATTTAACTTAATTAGTGGCGAGCGTAACCCGGAAGTACGCGCGGCGCCATGCTGGCGCCGTGAAAGTAAAGAAGTACCGGACTTACTTCCCCAATAACCTGCTAACTTACCCCTGAAATTCATACTTATTCACCCTATTTTGTTCATTGGACTCATTTCTCATTTGAAATGCCCATTTTTGGGGGGCGAGCAATGTGCGTCTTTAAAAGGTGATTTCTACGATACCCCACTTTTGCGCGTGGGACCTCAACTTTTCCCGTAAACGCAGAAAAACCACAATTTTCAGGAGAAACGAGACAGACATCCCCTCCCTCTGCCACCCACCCGCCCAACTGATAGCCAGCCATTAGACATGCACAGTTAGTTCTGAGGGTCTGTCTGTGATGTCATAAAGGGCCTGCTGATCAATGGGCAGCTTTCTGATTGGCTGCTGTATTTGATTGACAGATGGAAGCTGGCAGCTGATTGGCTGTCTAGCCTAACGTGCTTTACACATCTCCCTGATGGTACCACTGGCTAAGACTCCACCTCAGCTCATTGGGTAATGAAAAATTTAGAACAATTGATGGATGAAAGCAGGCAGGCCAGCCATTTTGGGACGCTAAGTGGACTTGTTTAATGCAATGCACCTTTGTATATTCACATGCATTCGCTTCATGCTGTAACCACTGTGCATAAAAATTTGGAAACATGGAATACAGTGTATCATTTGGTGTCTAAGTCATGTTTCCCATATTTTCCCTTCCCAGATACAAGCCCGTTTGAGTGTTTGGGGCACTTTTTAGCTAAAATCACCCTACAGGGCCTAACTGCATATGCTAAAGCCTGCCTATTTTGAATGGTGTAGTGGCCCCTGCAACCTCCAAAAATATCAGGACTTACTTCCCCAATAACCTGCTAACTCACCCCTGAAATACATACTTATTCACCCGATTTTGTTCATTGGACTCATTTCTCATTTGAAATGCCCATTTTTGGGGAGCCAGAAATGTGTGTCTTTAAAAGGTGATTTCTACGATACCCCACTTTTGCGCGTCGGACCTCAACTTTTCCCGTAAACGCAGAGAAACCGCAATTTTCAGGAGAAACGAGACAGACATCCCCTCCCTCTGCCACCCACCCGCCCAACTGAAAGCCAGCCATTAGACATGCACAGATAGTTCTGAGGGTCTGTCTTTGATGTCATAAAGGGCCTGCTGATCAATGGGCAGCTTTCTGATTGGCTGCTGTTTTTGATTGACAGATGGAAGCTGGCAGCTGATTGGCTGTCTAGCCTAACGTGCTTTACACATCTCCCTGATGGTACCACTGGCTAAGACTCCACCTCAGCTCATTGGGTAATAAAAAAATTAGAACAATTGATGGATGAAAGCAGGCAGGCCGGCCATTTTGGGACGCTCAGTGGACTTGTTTAATGCAATGCACCTTTGTATATTCACATGCATTCGCTTCATGCTGTAACCACTGTGCATAAAAATTTGGAAACATGGCATACAGTGTATCATTTGGTGTCTAAGTCATGTTTCCCATGTTTTTCCTTCCCAGATACTAGCCCGTTTGAGTGTTTGGGGCACTTTTTAGCTAAAATCATCCTACAGGGCCTAACTGCATATGCTAAAGCCTGCCTATTTTGAATGGTGTAGTGGCCCCTGCAACCTCCAAAAATATCAGGACTTACTTCCCCAATAACCTGCTAACTCACCCCAGAAATACATACTTATTCACCCTATTTTGTTCATTGGACTCATTTCTCATTTGAAATGCCCATTTTTGGGGGGCCAGAAATGTGCGTCTTTAAAAGGTGATTTCTACGATACCCCACTTTTGCGCGTCGGACCTCAACTTTTCCCGTAAACGCAGAAAAACCGCAATTTTCAGGAGAAACGAGACAGACATCCCCTCCCTCTGCCACCCACCCGCCCAACTGAAAGCCAGCCATTAGACATGCACAGATAGTTCTGAAGGTCTGTCTGTGATGTCATAAAGGGCCTGCTGATCAATGGGCAGCTTTCTGATTGGCTGCTGTATTTGATTGACAGATGGAAGATGGCAGCTGATTGGCTGTCTAGCCTAAAGTGCTTTACACACCTCCCTGATGGTACCATTGGCTAAGACTCCACCTCAGCTCATTGGGTAATGAAAAATTTAGAACAATTGATGGATAATAGCAGGCAGGCCGGCCATTTTGGGACGCTCATTGGACTTGTTTAATGCAATGCACCTTTGTATTTTCACATGCATTCGCTTCATGCTGTAACTACTGTGCATAAAAATTTGGAAACATGGCATACAGTGTATCATTTGGTGTCTAAGTCATGTTTTCCATATTTTCCCTTCCCAGATACAAGCCCGTTTGAGTGTTTGGGGCACTTTTTAGATAAAATCACCCTACAGGGCCTAACTGCATATGCTAAAGCCTGCCTATTTTGAATGGTGTAGTGGCCCCTGCAACCTCCAAAAATATCAGGACTTACTTCCCCAATAACCTGCTAACTCACCCCTGAAATACATACTTATTCACCCTATTTTGTTCATTGGACTCATTTCTCATTTGAAATGCCCATTTTTGGGGAGCCAGAAATGTGCGTCTTTAAAAGGTGATTTCTACGATACCCCACTTTTGCGCGTCGGACCTCAACTTTTCCCGTAAACACAGGAAAACCGCAATTTTCAGGAGAAACGAGACAGACATCCCCTCCCTCTGCCACCCACCCGCCCAACTGAAAGCCAGCCATTAGACATGCACAGATAGTTCTGAGGGTCTGTCTGTGATGTCATAAAGGGCCTGCTGATCAATGGGCAGCTTTCTGATTGGCTGCTGTATTTGATTGACAGATGGAAGCTGGCAGCTGATTGGCTGTCTAGCCTAACGTGCTTTACACATCTCCCTGATGGTACCACTGGCTAAGACTCCACCTCAGCTCATAGGGTAATGAAAAATTTAGAACAATTGATGGATGAAAGCAGGCAGGCCAGCCATTTTGGGACGCTCAGTGGACTTGTTTAATGCAATGCACCTTTGTATTTTCACATGCATTCGCTTCATGCTGTAACCACTGTGCATAAAAATTTGGAAACATGGCATACAGTGTATCATTTGGTGTCTAAGTCATGTTTCCCATATTTTCCCTTCCCAGATACAAGCCCGTTTGAGTGTTTGGGGCACTTTTTAGCTAAAATCATCCTACAGGGTCTAACTGCATATGCTAAAGCCTGCCTATTTTGAATGGTGTAGTGGCCCCTGCAACCTCCAAAAATATCAGGACTTACTTGCCCAATAACCTGCTAACTCACCCCTGAAATACATACTTATTCACTCTATTTTGTTCATTGGACTCATTTCTCATTTGAAATGCCCATTTTTGGGGGGCCAGAAATGTGCGTCTTTAAAAGGTGATTTCTACGATACCCCACTTTTGCGCGTCGGACCTCAACTTTTCCCGTAAACGCAGAAAAACCGCAATTTTCAGGAGAAACGAGACAGACATCCCCTCCCTCTGCCACCCACCCGCCCAACTGAAAGCCAGCCATTAGACATGCACAGATAGTTCTGAAGGTCTGTCTGTGATGTCATAAAGGGCCTGCTGATCAATGGGCAGCTTTCTGATTGGCTGCTGTATTTGATTGACAGATGGAAGATGGCAGCTGATTGGCTGTCTAGCCTAAAGTGCTTTACACACCTCCCTGATGGTACCATTGGCTAAGACTCCACCTCAGCTCATTGGGTAATGAAAAATTTAGAACAATTGATGGATAATAGCAGGCAGGCCGGCCATTTTGGGACGCTCATTGGACTTGTTTAATGCAATGCACCTTTGTATTTTCACATGCATTCGCTTCATGCTGTAACTACTGTGCATAAAAATTTGGAAACATGGCATACAGTGTATCATTTGGTGTCTAAGTCATGTTTCCCATATTTTCCCTTCCCAGATACAAGCCCGTTTGAGTGTTTGGGGCACTTTTTAGATAAAATCACCCTACAGGGCCTAACTGCATATGCTAAAGCCTGCCTATTTTGAATGGTGTAGTGGCCCCTGCAACCTCCAAAAATATCAGGACTTACTTCCCCAATAACCTGCTAACTCACCCCTGAAATACATACTTATTCACCCGATTTTGTTCATTGGACTCATTTCTCATTTGAAATGCCAATTTTTGGGGAGCCAGAAATGTGTGTCTTTAAAAGGTGATTTCTACGATACCCCACTTTTGCGCGTCGGACCTCAACTTTTCCCGTAAACGCAGAGAAACCGCAATTTTCAGGAGAAACGAGACAGACATCCCCTCCCTCTGCCACCCACCCGCCCAACTGAAAGCCAGCCATTAGACATGCACAGATAGTTCTGAGGGTCTGTCTTTGATGTCATAAAGGGCCTGCTGATCAATGGGCAGCTTTCTGATTGGCTGCTGTTTTTGATTGACAGATGGAAGCTGGCAGCTGATTGGCTGTCTAGCCTAACGTGCTTTACACATCTCCCTGATGGTACCACTGGCTAAGACTCCACCTCAGCTCATTGGGTAATAAAAAAATTAGAACAATTGATGGATGAAAGCAGGCAGGCCGGCCATTTTGGGACGCTCAGTGGACTTGTTTAATGCAATGCACCTTTGTATATTCACATGCATTCGCTTCATGCTGTAACCACTGTGCATAAAAATTTGGAAACATGGCATACAGTGTATCATTTGGTGTCTAAGTCATGTTTCCCATGTTTTTCCTTCCCAGATACTAGCCCGTTTGAGTGTTTGGGGCACTTTTTAGCTAAAATCATCCTACAGGGCCTAACTGCATATGCTAAAGCCTGCCTATTTTGAATGGTGTAGTGGCCCCTGCAACCTCCAAAAATATCAGGACTTACTTCCCCAATAACCTGCTAACTCACCCCAGAAATACATACTTATTCACCCTATTTTGTTCATTGGACTCATTTCTCATTTGAAATGCCCATTTTTGGGGGGCCAGAAATGTGCGTCTTTAAAAGGTGATTTCTACGATACCCCACTTTTGCGCGTCGGACCTCAACTTTTCCCGTAAACGCAGAAAAACCGCAATTTTCAGGAGAAACGAGACAGACATCCCCTCCCTCTGCCACCCACCCGCCCAACTGAAAGCCAGCCATTAGACATGCACAGATAGTTCTGAAGGTCTGTCTGTGATGTCATAAAGGGCCTGCTGATCAATGGGCAGCTTTCTGATTGGCTGCTGTATTTGATTGACAGATGGAAGATGGCAGCTGATTGGCTGTCTAGCCTAAAGTGCTTTACACACCTCCCTGATGGTACCATTGGCTAAGACTCCACCTCAGCTCATTGGGTAATGAAAAATTTAGAACAATTGATGGATAATAGCAGGCAGGCCGGCCATTTTGGGACGCTCATTGGACTTGTTTAATGCAATGCACCTTTGTATTTTCACATGCATTCGCTTCATGCTGTAACTACTGTGCATAAAAATTTGGAAACATGGCATACAGTGTATCATTTGGTGTCTAAGTCATGTTTTCCATATTTTCCCTTCCCAGATACAAGCCCGTTTGAGTATTTGGGGCACTTTTTAGATAAAATCACCCTACAGGGCCTAACTGCATATGCTAAAGCCTGCCTATTTTGAATGGTGTAGTGGCCCCTGCAACCTCCAAAAATATCAGGACTTACTTCCCCAATAACCTGCTAACTCACCCCTGAAATACATACTTATTCACCCTATTTTGTTCATTGGACTCATTTCTCATTTGAAATGCCCATTTTTGGGGAGCCAGAAATGTGCGACTTTAAAAGGTGATTTCTACGATACCCCACTTTTGCGCGTCGGACCTCAACTTTTCCCGTAAACACAGGAAAACCGCAATTTTCAGGAGAAACGAGACAGACATCCCCTCCCTCTGCCACCCACCCGCCCAACTGAAAGCCAGCCATTAGACATGCACAGATAGTTCTGAGGGTCTGTCTGTGATGTCATAAAGGGCCTGCTGATCAATGGGCAGCTTTCTGATTGGCTGCTGTATTTGATTGACAGATGGAAGCTGGCAGCTGATTGGCTGTCTAGCCTAACGTGCTTTACACATCTCCCTGATGGTACCACTGGCTAAGACTCCACCTCAGCTCATAGGGTAATGAAAAATTTAGAACAATTGATGGATGAAAGCAGGCAGGCCAGCCATTTTGGGACGCTCAGTGGACTTGTTTAATGCAATGCACCTTTGTATTTTCACATGCATTCGCTTCATGCTGTAACCACTGTGCATAAAAATTTGGAAACATGGCATACAGTGTATCATTTGGTGTCTAAGTCATGTTTTCCATATTTTCCCTTCCCAGATACAAGCCCGTTTGAGTGTTTGGGGCACTTTTTAGCTAAAATCATCCTACAGGGTCTAACTGCATATGCTAAAGCCTGCCTATTTTGAATGGTGTAGTGGCCCCTGCAACCTCCAAAAATATCAGGACTTACTTGCCCAATAACCTGCTAACTCACCCCTGAAATACATACTTATTCACTCTATTTTGTTCATTGGACTCATTTCTCATTTGAAATGCCCATTTTTGGGGGGCCAGAAATGTGCGTCTTTAAAAGGTGATTTCTACGATACCCCACTTTTGCGCGTCGGACCTCAACTTTTCCCGTAAACGCAGAAAAACCGCAATTTTCAGGAGAAACGAGACAGACATCCCCTCCCTCTGCCACCCACCCGCCCAACTGAAAGCCAGCCATTAGACATGCACAGATAGTTCTGAAGGTCTGTCTGTGATGTCATAAAGGGCCTGCTGATCAATGGGGAGCTTTCTGATTGGCTGCTGTATTTGATTGACAGATGGAAGATGGCAGCTGATTGGCTGTCTAGCCTAAAGTGCTTTACACACCTCCCTGATGGTACCATTGGCTAAGACTCCACCTCAGCTCATTGGGTAATGAAAAATTTAGAACAATTGATGGATAATAGCAGGCAGGCCGGCCATTTTGGGACGCTCATTGGACTTGTTTAATGCAATGCACCTTTGTATTTTCACATGCATTCGCTTCATGCTGTAACTACTGTGCATAAAAATTTGGAAACATGGCATACAGTGTATCATTTGGTGTCTAAGTCATGTTTCCCATATTTTCCCTTCCCAGATACAAGCCCGTTTGAGTGTTTGGGGCACTTTTTAGATAAAATCACCCTACAGGGCCTAACTGCATATGCTAAAGCCTGCCTATTTTGAATGGTGTAGTGGCCCCTGCAACCTCCAAAAATATCAGGACTTACTTCCCCAATAACCTGCTAACTCACCCCTGAAATACATACTTATTCACCCTATTTTGTTCATTGGACTCATTTCTCATTTGAAATGCCCATTTTTGGGGAGCCAGAAATGTGCGTCTTTAAAAGGTGATTTCTACGATACCCCACTTTTGCGCGTCGGACCTCAACTTTTCCCGTAAACGCAGGAAAACCGCAATTTTCAGGAGAAACGAGACAGACATCCCCTCCCTCTGCCACCCACCCGCCCAACTGAAAGCCAGCCATTAGACATGCACAGATAGTTCTGAGGGTCTGTCTGTGATGTCATGAAGGGCCTGCTGATCAATGGGCAGCTTTCTGATTGGCTGCTGTATTTGATTGACAGATGGAAGCTGGCAGCTGATTGGCTGTCTAGCCTAACGTGCTTTACACATCTCCCTGATGGTACCACTGGCTAAGACTCCACCTCAGCTCATAGGGTAATGAAAAATTTAGAACAATTGATGGATGAAAGCAGGCAGGCCAGCCATTTTGGGACGCTCAGTGGACTTGTTTAATGCAATGCACCTTTGTATATTCACATGCATTCGCTTCATGCTGTAACCACTGTGCATAAAAATTTGGAAACATGGCATACAGTGTATCATTTGGTGTCTAAGTCATGTTTCCCATATTTTCCCTTCCCAGATACAAGCCCGTTTGAGTGTTTGGGGCACTTTTTAGCTAAAATCATCCTACAGGGTCTAACTGCATATGCTAAAGCCTGCCTATTTTGAATGGTGTAGTGGCCCCTGCAACCTCCAAAAATATCAGGACTTACTTGCCCAATAACCTGCTAACTCACCCCTGAAATACATACTTATTCACTCTATTTTGTTCATTGGACTCATTTCTCATTTGAAATGCCCATTTTTGGGGGCGAGTAATGTGCGTCTTTAAAAGGTGATTTCTACGATACCCCACTTTTGCGTGTCGGACCTCAACTTTTCCCGTAAACGCAGAAAAACCACAATTTTCAGGAGAAACGAGACAGACATCCCCTCCCTCTGCCACCCACCCGCCCAACTGATAGCCAGCCATTAGACATGCACAGATAGTTCTGAGGGTCTGTCTGTGATGTCATAAAGGGCCTGCTGATCAATGGGCAGCTTTCTGATTGGCTGCTGTATTTGATTGACAGATGGAAGCTGGCAGCTGATTGGCTGTCTAGCCTAACGTGCTTTACACATCTCCCTGATGGTACCACTGGCTAAGACTCCACCTCAGCTCATTGGGTAATGAAAAATTGAGAACAATTGATGGATGAAAGCAGGAAGGCCAGCCATTTTGGGACGCTCAGTGGACTTGTTTAATGCAATGCACCTTTGTATATTCACATGCATTCGCTTCATGCTGTAACCACTGTGCATAAATATTTGGAAACATGGCATACATTGTATCATTTGGTGTCTAAGTCATGTTTCCCATATTTTCCCTTCCCAGATACAAGCCGGTTTGAGTGTTTGGGGCACTTTTTAGTTAAAATCATGCTACATGGCCTAACTGCATCTGCTAAAGCCTGCCTATTTTGAATGGTGTAGTGGCCCCTGCAACCTCCAAAAATATCAGGACTTACTTCCCCTATAACCTGCTAACTCACCCCTGAAATACATACTTATTCACCCTATTTTGTTCATTGGACTCATTTCTCATTTGAAATGTCCATTTTTGGGGAGCCAGAAATGTGCGTCTTTAAAAGGTGATTTCTACGATACCCCACTTTTGCGCGTCGGACCTCAACTTTTCCCGTAAACGCAGAAAAAACGCAATTTTCAGGAGAATCGAGACAGACATCCCCTCCCTCTGCCACCCACCCGCCCAACTGAAAGCCAGCCATTAGACATGCACAGATAGTTCTGAGCGTCTGTCTGTGATGTCATAAAGGGCCTGCTGATCAATGGGCAGCTTTCTGATTGGCTGCTGTATTTGATTGACAGATGGAAGCTGGCAGCTGATTTGCTGTCTAGCCTAAAGTGCTTTACACACCACCTTGATGGTACCACTGGCTAAGACTCCACCTCATCTCATTAGGTAATGAAAACTTTAGAACAATTGATGGATGAAAGCAGGCAGGTCGTCCATTTTGGGATGTTCAGTGGACTTGTTTAATGCAATGCACCTTTGTATATTCACATGCATTCGCTTCATGCTGTAACCACTGTGCATAAAAATTTGGAAACATGGCATACAGTGTATCATTTGGTGTCTGTCATGTTTCCCATGTTTTTCCTTCCCAGATACTAGCCCGTTTAAGTGTTTGGGGCACATTTTAGCTAAAATCATCCTACAGGGCCTAACTGCATATGCTAAAGCCTGCCTATTTTGAATGGTGTAGTGGCCCCTGCAACCTCCAAAAATATCAGGACTTACTTCCCCAATAACCTGCTAACTCACCCCTGAAATACATACTTATTCACCCTATTTTGTTCATTGGACTCATCTCTCATTTGAAATGCCCATTTTTGGGGAGCCAGAAATGTGCGTCTTTAAAAGGTGATTTCTACGATACCCCACTTTTGCGCGTCGGACCTCAACTTTTCCCGTAAACGCAGAAAAACCGCAATTTTCAGGAGAAACGAGACAGACATCCCCTCCCTCTGCCACCCACCCGCCCAACTGAAAGCCAGCCATTAGACATGCACAGATAGTTCTGAGGGTCTGTCTGTGATGTCATAAAGGGCCTGCTGATCAATGGGCAGCTTTCTGATTGGCTGCTGTATTTGATTGACAGATGGAAGCTGTCAGCTGATTGGCTGTCTAGCCTAAAGTGCTTTACACATCTCCCTGATGGTACCACTGGCTAAGACTCCACCTCAGCTCATAGGGTAATGAAAAATTTAGAACAATTGATGGATGAAAGCAGACAGGCCAGCCATTTTGGGACGCTCAGTGGACTTGTTTAATGCAATGCACCTTTGTATATTCACATGCATTCGCTTCATGCTGTAACCACTGTGCATAAAAATTTGGAAACATGGCATACAGTGTATCATTTGGTGTCTAAGTCATGTTTCCCATATTTTCCCTTCCCAGATACAAGCCCGTTTGAGTGTTTGGGGCACTTTTTAGCTAAAATCATCCTACAGGGCCTAACTGCATATGCTAAAGCCTGCCTATTTTGAATGGTGTAGTGGCCCCTGCAACCTCCAAAAATATCAGGACTTACTTCCCCAATAACCTGCTAACTCACCCCTGAAATACATACTTATTCATTCTATTTTGTTCATTGGACTCATTTCTCATTTGAAATGCCCATTTTTGGGGGCGAGTAATGTGCGTCTTTAAAAGGTGATTTCTACGATACCCCACTTTTGCGTGTCGGACCTCAACTTTTCCCGTAAACGCAGAAAAACCACAATTTTCAGGAGAAACGAGACAGACATCCCCTCCCTCTGCCACCGACCCGCCCAACTGATAGCCAGCCATTAGACATGCACAGATAGTTCTGAGGGTCTGTCTGTGATGTCATAAAGGGCCTGCTGATCAATGGGCAGCTTTCTGATTGGCTGCTGTATTTGATTGACAGATGGAAGCTGGCAGCTGATTGGCTGTCTAGCCTAACGTGCTTTACACATCTCCCTGATGGTACCACTGGCTAAGACTCCACCTCAGCTCATTGGGTAATGAAAAATTTAGAACAATTGATGGATGAAAGCAGGCAGGCCAGCCATTTTGAGACGCTCAGTGGACTTGTTTAATGCAATGCACCTTTGTATATTCACATGCATTCGCTTCATGCTGTAACCACTGTGCATAAAAATTTGGAAACATGGCATACAGTGTATCATTTGGTGTCTAAGTCATGTTTCCCATATTTTCCCTTCCCAGATACAAGCCCGTTTAAGTGTTTGGGGCACTTTTTAGTTAAAATCATCCTACAGGGCCTAACTGCATCTGCTAAAGCCTGCCTATTTTGAATGGTGTAGTGGCCCCTGCAACCTCCAAAAATATCAGGACTTACTTCCCCAATAACCTGCTAACTCACCCCTGAAATACATACTTATTCACCCTATTTTGTTCATTGGACTCATTTGAAATGCCCATTTTTGGGGAGCCAGAAATGTGCGTCTTTAAAAGGTGATTTCTACGATACCCCACTTTTGCGCGTCGGACCTCAACTTTTCCCGTAAACGCAGAAAAAACGCAATTTTCAGGAGAATCGAGACAGACATCCCCTCCCTCTGCCACCCACCCGCCCAACTGAAAGCCAGCCATTAGACATGCACAGATAGTTCTGAGGGTCTGTCTGTGATGTCATAAAGGGCCTGCTGATCAATGGGCAGCTTTCTGATTGGCTGCTGTATTTGATTGACAGATGGAAGCTGGCAGCTGATTTGCTGTCTAGCCTAAAGTGCTTTACACACCACCTTGATGGTACCACTGGCTAAGACTCCACCTCAGCTCATTAGGTAATGAAAACTTTAGAACAATTGATGGATGAAAGCAGGCAGGTCGGCCATTTTGGGACGTTCAGTGGACTTGTTTAATGCAATGCACCTTTGTATATTCACATGCATTCGCTTCATGCTGTAACCACTGTGCATAAAAATTTGGAAACATGGCATACAGTGTATCATTTGGTGTCTAAGTCATGTTTCCCATATTTTCCCTTCCCAGATACAAGCCCGTTTGAGTGTTTGGGGCACTTTTTAGTTAAAATCATCCTACAGGGCCTAACTGCATCTGCTAAAGCCTGCCTATTTTGAATGGTGTAGTGGCCCCTGCAACCTCCAAAAATATCAGGACTTACTTCCCCAATAACCTGCTAACTCACCCCTGAAATACATACTTATTCACCCTATTTTGTTCATTGGACTCATTTGAAATGCCCATTTTTGGGGAGCCAGAAATGTGCGTCTTTAAAATGTGATTTCTACGATACCCCACTTTTGCGCGTCGGACCTCAACTTTTCCCGTAAACGCAGAAAAACCGCAATTTTCAGGAGAAACGAGACAGACATCCCCTCCCTCTGCCACCCACCCGCCCAACTGAAAGCCAGCCATTAGACATGCACAGATAGTTCTGAGGGTCTGTCTGTGATGTCATAAAGGGCCTGCTGATCAATGGGCAGCTTTCTGATTGGCTGCTGTATTTGATTGACAGATGGAAGCTGGCAGCTGATTGGCTGTCTAGCCTAAAGTGCTTTACACACCTCCCTGATGGTACCACTGGCTAAGACTCCACCTCAGCTCATTGGGTAATAAAAAATTTAGAACAATTGATGGATGAAAGCAGGCAGGCCGGCCATTTTGGGACGCTCAGTGGACTTGTTTAATGCAATGCACCTTTGTATATTCACATGCATTCGCTTCATGCTGTAACCACTGTGCATAAAAATTTGGAAACATGGCATACAGTGTATCATTTGGTGTCTAAGTCATGTTTCCCATATTTTCCCTTCCCAGATACAAGCCCGTTTGAGTGTTTGGGGCACTTTTTAGTTAAAATCATCCTACAGGGCCTAACTGCATCTGCTAAAGCCTGCCTATTTTGAATGGTGTAGTGGCCCCTGCAACCTCCAAAAATATCAGGACTTACTTCCCCAATAACCTGCTAACTCACCCCTGAAATACATACTTATTCACTCTATTTTGTTAATTGGACTCATTTCTCATTTGAAATGCCCATTTTTGGGGGGCCAGAAATGTGCCTCTTTAAAATGTGATTTCTACGATACCCCACTTTTGCGCGTCGGACCTCAACTTTTCCCGAAAACGCAGAAAAACCGCAATTTTCAGGAGAAACGAGACAGACATCCCCTCCCTCTGCCACCCACCCGCCCAACTGAAAGCCAGCCATTAGACATGCACAGATAGTTCTGAGGGTCTGTCTGTGATGTCATAAAGGGCCTGCTGATCAATGGGCAGCTTTCTGATTGGCTGCTGTATTTGATTGACAGATGGAAGCTGGCAGCTGATTGGCTGTCTAGCCTAAAGTGCTTTACACACCTCCCTGATGGTACCACTGGCTAAGACTCCACCTCAGCTCATTGGGTAATAAAAAATTTATAACAATTGATGGATGAAAGCAGGCAGGCCGGCCATTTTGGGACGCTCAGTGGACTTGTTTAATGCAATGCACCTTTGTATATTCACATGCATTCGCTTCATGCTGTAACCACTGTGCATAAAAATTTGGAAACATGGCATACAGTGTATCATTTGGTGTCTAAGTCATGTTTCCCATGTTTTTCCTTCCCAGATACTAGCCCGTTTGAGTGTTTGGGGCACTTTTTAGCTAAAATCATCCTACAGGGCCTAACTGCATATGCTAAAGCCTGCCTATTTTGAATGGTGTTATGGCCCCTGCAACCTCCAAAAATATCAGGACTTACTTCGCCAATAACCTGCTAACTCACCCCTGAAATACATACTTATTCACCCTATTTTGTTCATTGGACTCATTTCTCATTTGAAATGCCCATTTTTGGGGGGGCAGAAATGTGCGTCGTTAAAAGGTGATTTCTACAATACCCCACTTTTGCGCGTCGGACCTCAACTTTTCCCGTAAACGCATAAAAACCGCAATTTTCAGGAGAAACGAGACAGACATCCCCTCCCTCTGCCACCCACCCGCCCAACTGACAGCCAGCCATTAGACATGCACAGATAGTTCTGAGGGTCTGTCTTTGATGTCATAAAGGGCCTGCTGATCAATGGGCAGCTTTCTGATTGGCTGCTGTATTTGATTGACAGATGGAAGCTAGCAGCTGATTGGCTGTCTAGCCTAAAGTGCTTTACACACCTCCCTGATGGTACCACTGGCTAAGACTCCACCTCAGCTCAATGGGTAATGAAAAATTTAGAACAATTGATGGATGAAAGCAGGCAGGCCGGCCATTTTGGGACGCTCATTGGACTTGTTTAATGCAATGCACCTTTGTATTTTCACATGCATTCGCTTCATGCTGTAACCACTGTGCATAAAAAATTGAAAACATGGCATACAGTGTATCATTTGGTGTCTAAGTCATGTTTCCCATGTTTTTCCTTCCCAGATACTAGCCCGTTTGAGTGTTTGGGGCACTTTTTAGCTAAAATCATCCTACGGGGCCTAACTGCATATGCTAAAGCCTGCCTATTTTGAATGGTCTAGTGACCCCTGCAACCTCCAAAAATATCAGGACTTACTTCCCCAATAACCTGCCAACTCACCCCTGAAATACATACTTATTCACACTATTTTGTTAATTGGACTCATTTCTCATTTGAAATGCCCATTTTTGGGGGGCCAGAAATGTGCCTCTTTAAAATGTGATTTCTACGATACCCCACTTTTGCGCGTCGGACCTCAACTTTTCCCGTAAACGCAGAAAAAACGCAATTTTCAGGAGAAACGAGACAGACATCCCCTCCCTCTGCCACCCACCCGCCCAACTGAAAGCCAGCCATTAGACATGCACAGATAGTTCTGAGGGTCTGTCTGTGATGTCATAAAGGGCCTGCTGATCAATGGGCAGCTTTCTGATTGGCTGCTGTATTTGATTGACAGATGGAAGCTGGCAGCTGATTGGCTGTCTAGCCTAAAGTGCTTTACACACCTCCCTGATGGTACCACTGGCTAAGACTCCACCTCAGCTCATTGGGTAATTTAAAATTTAGAACAATTGATGGATGAAAGCAGGCAGGCCGGCCATTTTGGGACGCTCAGTGGACTTGTTTAATGCAATGCACCTTTGTATATTCACATGCATTCGCTTCATGCTGTAACCACTGTGCATAAAAATTTGGAAACATGGCATACAGTGTATCATTTGGTGTCTAAGTCATGTTTCCCATGTTTTTCCTTCCCAGATACTAGCCCGTTTGAGTGTTTGGGGCACTTTTTAGCTAAAATCATCCTACAGGGCCTAACTGCATATGCTAAAGCCTGCCTATTTTGAATGGTGTAGTGGCCCCTGCAACCTCCAAAAATATCAGGACTTACTTCCCCAATAACCTGCTAACTCACCCCTGAAATACATACTTATTCACCCTATTTTGTTCATTGGACTCATTTCTCATTTGAAATGCCCATTTTTGGGGGGGCCAGAAATGTGCGTCTTTAAAAGGTGATTTCTACGATACCCCACTTTTGCGCGTCGGACCTCAACTTTTCCTGTAAACGCAGAAAAACCGCAATTTTCAGGAGAAACGAGACAGACATCCCCTCCCTCTGCCACCCACCCGCCCAACTGACAGCCAGCCATTAGACATGCACAGATAGTTCTGAGGGTCTGTCTGTGATGTCATAAAGGGCCTGCTGATCAATGGGCAGCTTTCTGATTGGCTGCTGTATTTGATTGACAGATGGAAGATGGCAGCTGATTGGCTGTCTAGCCTAACGTGCTTTACACATCTCCCTGATGGTACCACTGGCTAAGACTTTACCTCAGCTCATAGGGTAATGAAAAATTTAGAACAATTGATGGATGAAAGCAGGCAGGCCAGCCATTTTGGGACGCTCAGTGGACTTGTTTAATGCAATGCACCTTTGTATATTCACATGCATTCGCTTCATACTGTAACCACTGTGCATAAAAATTTGGAAACATGGCATACAGTGTATCATTTGGTGTCTAAGTCATGTTTCCCATATTTTCCCTTCCCAGATACAAGCCCGTTTGAGTGTTTGGGGCACTTTCTAGTTAAAATCATCCTACAGGGCCTAACTGCATCTGCTAAAGCCAGCCTATTTTGAATGGTGTAGTGGCCCCTGCAACCTCCAAAAATATCAGGACTTACTTCCCCAATAACCTGCTAACTCACCCCTGAAATACATACTTATTCACCCTATTTTGTTCATTGGACTCATTTCTCATTTGAAATGCCCATTTTTGGGGAGCCAGAAATGTGCGTCTTTAAAAGGTGATTTCTACGATACCCCACTTTTGCGCGTCAGACCTCAACTTTTCCCGTAAACGCAGAAAAACCGCAATTTTCAGGAGAATCGAGACAGACATCCCCTCCCTCTGCCACCCACCCGCCCAACTGAAAGCCAGCCATTAGACATGCACAGATAGTTCTGAGGGTCTGTCTGTGATGTCATAAAGGGCCTGCTGATCAATGGGCAGCTTTCTGATTGGCTGCTGTATTTGATTGACAGATGGAAGCTGGCAGCTGATTTGCTGTCTAGCCTAAAGTGCTTTACACACCACCTTGATGGTACCACTGGCTAAGACTCCACCTCAGCTCATTAGGTAATGAAAACTTTAGAACAATTGATGGATGAAAGCAGGCAGGTCGGCCATTTTGGGACGTTCAGTGGACTTGTTTAATGCAATGCACCTTTGTATATTCACATGCATTCGCTTCATGCTGTAACCACTGTGCATAAAAATTTGGAAACATGGCATACAGTGTATCATTTGGTGTCTGTCATGTTTCCCATGTTTTTCCTTCCCAGATACTAGCCCGTTTAAGTGTTTGGGGCACTTTTTAGCTAAAATCATCCTACAGGGCCTAACTGCATATGCTAAAGCCTGCCTATTTTGAATGGTGTAGTGGCCCCTGCAACCTCCAAAAATATCAGGACTTACTTCCCCAATAACCTGCTAACTCACCCCTGAAATACATACTTATTCACCCTATTTTGTTCATTGGACTCATTTCTCATTTGAAATGCCCATTTTTGGGGGGGCAGAAATGTGCGTCGTTAAAAGGTGATTTCTACGATACCCCACTTTTGCGCGTCGGACCTCAACTTTTCCCGTAAACGCAGAAAAACCGCAATTTTCAGGAGAAACGAGACAGACATCCCCTCCCTCTGCCACCCACCCGCCCAACTGACAGCCAGCCATTAGACATGCACAGATAGTTCTGAGGGTCTGTCTTTGATGTCATAAAGGGCCTGCTGATCAATGGGCAGCTTTCTGATTGGCTGCTGTATTTGATTGACAGATGGAAGCTAGCAGCTGATTGGCTGTCTAGCCTAAAGTGCTTTACACACCTCCCTGATGGTACCACTGGCTAAGACTCCACCTCAGCTCAATGGGTAATGAAAAATTTAGAACAATTGATGGATGAAAGCAGGCAGGCCGGCCATTTTGGGACGCTCATTGGACTTGTTTAATGCAATGCACCTTTGTATTTTCACATGCATTCGCTTCATGCTGTAACCACTGTGCATAAAAAATTGAAAACATGGCATACAGTGTATCATTTGGTGTCTAAGTCATGTTTCCCATGTTTTTCCTTCCCAGATACTAGCCCGTTTGAGTGTTTGGGGCACTTTTTAGCTAAAATCATCCTACGGGGCCTAACTGCATATGCTAAAGCCTGCCTATTTTGAATGGTCTAGTGACCCCTGCAACCTCCAAAAATATCAGGACTTACTTCCCCAATAACCTGCCAACTCACCCCTGAAATACATACTTATTCACCCTATTTTGTTAATTGGACTCATTTCTCATTTGAAATGCCCATTTTTGGGGGGCCAGAAATGTGCCTCTTTAAAATGTGATTTCTACGATACCCCACTTTTGCGCGTCGGACCTCAACTTTTCCCGTAAACGCAGAAAAAACGCAATTTTCAGGAGAAACGAGACAGACATCCCCTCCCTCTGCCACCCACCCGCCCAACTGAAAGCCAGCCATTAGACATGCACAGATAGTTCTGAGGGTCTGTCTGTGATGTCATAAAGGGCCTGCTGATCAATGGGCAGCTTTCTGATTGGCTGCTGTATTTGATTGACAGATGGAAGCTAGCAGCTGATTGGCTGTCTAGCCTAAAGTGCTTTACACACCTCCCTGATGGTACCACTGGCTAAGACTCCACCTCAGCTCAATGGGTAATGAAAAATTTAGAACAATTGATGGATGAAAGCAGGCAGGCCGGCCATTTTGGGACGCTCATTGGACTTGTTTAATGCAATGCACCTTTGTATTTTCACATGCATTCGCTTCATGCTGTAACCACTGTGCATAAAAAATTGAAAACATGGCATACAGCGTATCATTTGGTGTCTAAGTCATGTTTCCCATATTTTCCCTTCCCAGATACTAGCCCGTTTAAGTGTTTGGGGCACTTTTTAGCTAAAATCATCCTACAGGGCCTAACTGCATATGCTAAAGCCTGCCTATTTTGAATGGTGTAGTGGCCCCTGCAACCTCCAAAAATATCAGGACTTACTTCCCCAATAACCTGCTAACTCACCCCTGAAATACATACTTATTCACCCTATTTTGTTCATTGGACTCATTTCTCATTTGAAATGCCCATTTTTGGGGAGCCAGAAATGTGCGTCTTTAAAAGGTGATTTCTACGATACCCCACTTTTGCGCGTCAGACCTCAACTTTTCCCGTAAACGCAGAAAAACCGCAATTTTCAGGAGAATCGAGACAGACATCCCCTCCCTCTGCCACCCACCCGCCCAACTGAAAGCCAGCCATTAGACATGCACAGATAGTTCTGAGGATCTGTCTGTGATGTCATAAAGGGCCTGCTGATCAATGGGCAGCTTTCTGATTGGCTGCTGTATTTGATTGACAGATGGAAGCTGGCAGCTGATTTGCTGTCTAGCCTAAAGTGCTTTACACACCACCTTGATGGTACCACTGGCTAAGACTCCACCTCAGCTCATTAGGTAATGAAAACTTTAGAACAATTGATGGATGAAAGCAGGCAGGTCGGCCATTTTGGGACGTTCAGTGGACTTGTTTAATGCAATGCACCTTTGTATATTCACATGCATTCGCTTCATGCTGTAACCACTGTGCATAAAAATTTGGAAACATGGCATACAGTGTATCATTTGGTGTCTGTCATGTTTCCCATGTTTTTCCTTCCCAGATACTAGCCCGTTTAAGTGTTTGGGGCACTTTTTAGCTAAAATCATCCTACAGGGCCTAACTGCATATGCTAAAGCCTGCCTATTTTGAATGGTGTAGTGGCCCCTGCAACCTCCAAAAATATCAGGACTTACTTCCCCAATAACCTGCTAACTCACCCCTGAAATACATACTTATTCACCCTATTTTGTTCATTGGACTCATTTCTCATTTGAAATGCCCATTTTTGGGGGGGCAGAAATGTGCGTCGTTAAAAGGTGATTTCTACGATACCCCACTTTTGCGCGTCGGACCTCAACTTTTCCCGTAAACGCAGAAAAACCGCAATTTTCAGGAGAAACGAGACAGACATCCCCTCCCTCTGCCACCCACCCGCCCAACTGACAGCCAGCCATTAGACATGCACAGATAGTTCTGAGGGTCTGTCTTTGATGTCATAAAGGGCCTGCTGATCAATGGGCAGCTTTCTGATTGGCTGCTGTATTTGATTGACAGATGGAAGCTAGCAGCTGATTGGCTGTCTAGCCTAAAGTGCTTTACACACCTCCCTGATGGTACCACTGGCTAAGACTCCACCTCAGCTCAATGGGTAATGAAAAATTTAGAACAATTGATGGATGAAAGCAGGCAGGCCGGCCATTTTGGGACGCTCATTGGACTTGTTTAATGCAATGCACCTTTGTATTTTCACATGCATTCGCTTCATGCTGTAACCACTGTGCATAAAAAATTGAAAACATGGCATACAGTGTATCATTTGGTGTCTAAGTCATGTTTCCCATGTTTTTCCTTCCCAGATACTAGCCCGTTTGAGTGTTTGGGGCACTTTTTAGCTAAAATCATCATACGGGGCCTAACTGCATATGCTAAAGCCTGCCTATTTTGAATGGTCTAGTGACCCCTGCAACCTCCAAAAATATCAGGACTTACTTCCCCAATAACCTGCCAACTCACCCCTGAAATACATACTTATTCACCCTATTTTGTTCATTGGACTCATTTCTCATTTGAAATGCCCATTTTTGGGGGGCCAGAAATGTGCCTCTTTAAAATGTGATTTCTACGATACCCCACTTTTGCGCGTCGGACCTCAACTTTTCCCGTAAACGCAGAAAAAACGCAATTTTCAGGAGAAACGAGACAGACATCCCCTCCCTCTGCCACCCACCCGCCCAACTGAAAGCCAGCCATTAGACATGCACAGATAGTTCTGAGGGTCTGTCTGTGATGTCATAAAGGGCCTGCTGATCAATGGGCAGCTTTCTGATTGGCTGCTGTATTTGATTGACAGATGGAAGCTAGCAGCTGATTGGCTGTCTAGCCTAAAGTGCTTTACACACCTCCCTGATGGTACCACTGGCTAAGACTCCACCTCAGCTCAATGGGTAATGAAAAATTTAGAACAATTGATGGATGAAAGCAGGCAGGCCGGCCATTTTGGGACGCTCATTGGACTTGTTTAATGCAATGCACCTTTGTATTTTCACATGCATTCGCTTCATGCTGTAACCACTGTGCATAAAAAATTGAAAACATGGCATACAGCGTATCATTTGGTGTCTAAGTCATGTTTCCCATATTTTCCCTTCCCAGATACTAGCCCGTTTGAGTGTTTGGGGCACTTTTTAGCTAAAATCATCCTACAGGGCCTAACTGCATATGCTAAAGCCTGCCTATTTTGAATGGTGTAGTGGCCCCTGCAACCTCCAAAAATATCAGGACGTACTTCCCCAATAACCTGCTAACTCACCCCTGAAATACATACTTATTCACCCTATTTTGTTCATTGGACTCATTTCTCATTTGAAATGCCCATTTTTGGGGGGCCAGAAATGTGCGTCTTTAAAAGGTGATTTCTACGATACCCCACTTTTGCGCGTCGGACCTCAACTTTTCCTGTAAACGCAGAAAAACCGCAATTTTCAGGAGAAACGAGACAGACATCCCCTCCCTCTGCCACCCACCCGCCCAACTGACAGCCAGCCATTAGACATGCACAGATAGTTCTGAGGGTCTGTCTGTGATGTCATAAAGGGCTGCTGATCAATGAGCAGCTTTCAAATTGGCTGCTGTATTTGATTGACAGATGGAAGATGGCAGCTGATTGGCTGTCTAGCCTAAAGTGCTTTACACACCTCCCTGATGGTACCATTGGCTAAGACTCCACCTCAGCTCATTGGGTAATGAAAAATTTAGAACAATTGATGGATGAAAGCAGGCAGGCCAGCCATTTTGGGACGCTCAGTGGACTTGTTTAATGCAATGCACCTTTGTATATTCACATGCATTCGCTTCATGCTGTAACCACTGTGCATAAAAATTTGGAAACATGGCATACAGTGTATCATTTGGTGTCTAAGTCATGTTTCCCATATTTTCCCTTCCCAGATACAAGCCCGTTTGAGTGTTTGGGGCACTTTTTAGCTAAAATCACCCTACAGGGCCTAACTGCATATGCTAAAGCCTGCCTATTTTGAATGGTGTAGTGGCCCCTGCAACCTCCAAAAATATCAGGACTTACTTCCCCAATAACCTGCTAACTCACCCCTGAAATACATACTTATTCACCCTATTTTGTTCATTGGACTCATTTCTCATTTGAAATGCCCATTTTTGGGGAGCCAGAAATGTGCGTCTTTAAAAGGTGATTTCTACGATACCCCACTTTTGCGCGTCGGACCTCAACTTTTCCCGTAAACGCAGAAAAACCGCAATTTTCAGGAGAAACGAGACAGACATCCCCTCCCTCTGCCACCCACCCGCCCAACTGAAAGCCAGCCATTAGACATGCACAGATAGTTCTGAGGGTCTGTCTGTGATGTCATAAAGGGCCTGCTGATCAATGGGCAGCTTTCTGATTGGCTGCTGTATTTGATTGACAGATGGAAGATGGCAGCTGATTGGCTGTCTAGCCTAACGTGCTTTACACATCTCCCTGATGGTACCACTGGCTAAGACTTTACCTCAGCTCAATGGGTAATGAAAAATTTAGAACAATTGATGGATGAAAGCAGGCAGGCCAGCCATTTTGGGACGCTCAGTGGACTTGTTTAATGCAATGCACCTTTGTATATTCACATGCATTCGCTTCATGCTGTAACCACTGTGCATAAAAATTTGGAAACATGGCATACAGTGTATCATTTGGTGTCTAAGTCATGTTTCCCATATTTTCCCTTCCCAGATACTAGCCCGTTTAAGTGTTTGGGGCACTTTTTAGCTAAAATCATCCTACAGGGCCTAACTGCATATGCTAAAGCCTGCCTATTTTGAATGGTGTAGTGGCCCCTGCAACCTCCAAAAATATCAGGACTTACTTCCCCAATAACCTGCTAACTCACCCCTGAAATACATACTTATTCACCCTATTTTGTTCATTGGACTCATTTCTCATTTTAAATGCCCATTTTTGGGGGGCCATAAATGTGCGTCTTTAAAAGGTGATTTCTACGATACCCCACTTTTGCGCGTCGTACCTCAACTTTTCCTGTAAACGCAGAAAAACCGCAATTTTCAGGAGAAACGAGACAGACATCCCCTCCCTCTGCCACCCACCCGCCCAACTGACAGCCAGCCATTAGACATGCACAGATAGTTCTGAGGGTCTGTCTGTGATGTCATAAAGGGCTGCTGATCAATGAGCAGCTTTCAAATTGGCTGCTGTATTTGATTGACAGATGGAAGATGGCAGCTGATTGGCTGTCTAGCCTAAAGTGCTTTACACACCTCCCTGATGGTACCATTGGCTAAGACTCCACCTCAGCTCATTGGGTAATGAAAAATTTAGAACAATTGATGGATGAAAGCAGGCAGGCCGGCCATTTTGGGACGCTCATTGGACTTGTTTAATGCAATGCACCTTTGTATTTTCACATGCATTCGCTTCATGCTGTAACTACTGTGCATAAAAATTTGGAAACATGGCATACAGTGTATCATTTGGTGTCTAAGTCATGTTTCCCATATTTTCCCTTCCCAGATACAAGCCTGTTTGAGTGTTTGGGGCACTTTTTAGCTAAAATCATCCTACAGGGCCTAACTGCATATGCTAAAGCCTGCCTATTTTGAATGGTGTAGTTGCCCCTGCAACCTCCAAAAATATCAGGATTTACTTCCCCAATAACCTGCTAACTCACCCCTGAAATACATACTTATTCACCCTATTTTGTTAATTGGACTAATTTCTCATTTGAAATGCCCATTTTTGGGGGGCGAGTAATGTGCGTCTTTAAAAAGTGATTTCTACGATACCCCACTTTTGCGCGTCGGACCTCAACTTTTCCCGTAAACGCAGAAAAACCGCAATTTTCAGGTGAAACGAGACAGACATATCCTCCCTCTGCCACCCACCCGCCCAACTGATAGCCAGCCATTAGACATGCACAGATAGTTCTGAGGGTCTGTCTGTGATGTCATACAGGGCCTGCTGATCAATGGGCAGCTTTCTGATTGGCTGCTGTATTTGATTGACAGATGGAAGCTGGCAGCTGATTGGCTGTCTAGCCTAACGTGCTTTACACATCTCCCTGATGGTACCACTGGCTAAGACTCCACCTCAGCTCATTGGGTAATGAAAAATTTAGAACAATTGATGGATGAAAGCAGGCAGGCCAGCCATTTTGGGACGCTCAGTGGACTTGTTTAATGCAATGCACCTTTATATATTCACATGCATTCGCTTCATGCTGTAACCACTGTGCATAAAAATTTGGAAACATGGCATACAGTGTATCATTTGGTGTCTAAGTCATGTTTCCCATGTTTTTCCTTCCCAGATACTAGCCCGTTTGAGTGTTTGGGGCACTTTTTAGCTAAAATCATCCTACAGGGCCTAACTGCATATGCTAAAGCCTGCCTATTTTGAATGGTGTAGTGGCCCCTGCAACCTCCAAAAATATCAGGACTTACTTCCCCAATAACCTGCTAACTCACCCCTGAAATACATACTTATTCACACTATTTTGTTCATTGGACTCATTTCTCATTTGAAATGCCCATTTTTGGGGGCGAGTAATGTGCGTCTTTAAAAAGTGATTTCTACGATACCCCACTTTTGCGCGTCGGACCTCAACTTTTCCCGTAAACGCAGAAAAACCGCAATTTTCAGGTGAAACGAGACAGACATCCCCTCCCTCTGCCCCCCACCCGCCCAACTGATAGCCAGCCATTAGACATGCACAGATAGTTCTGAGGGTCTGTCTGTGATGTCATACAGGGCCTGCTGATCAATGGGCAGCTTTCTGATTGGCTGCTGTATTTGATTGACAGATGGAAGCTGGCAGCTGATTGGCTGTCTAGCCTAACGTGCTTTACACATCTCCCTGATGGTACCACTGGCTAAGACTCCACCTCACCTCATTGGGTAATGAAAAATTTAGAACAATTGATGGATGAAAGCAGGCAGGCCAGCTATTTTGGGACGCTCAGTGGACTTGTTTAATGCAATGCACCTTTATATATTCACATGCATTCGCTTCATGCTGTAACCACTGTGCATAAAAATTTGGAAACATGGCATACAGTGTATCATTTGGTGTCTAAGTCATGTTTCCCATATTTTCCCTTCCCAGATACAAGCCCGTTTGAGTGTTTGGGGCACTTTTTAGTTAAAATCATCCTACAGGGCCTAACTGCATATGCTAAAGCCTGCCTATTTTGAATGGTGTAGTGGCCCCTGCAACCTCCAAAAATATCAGGACTTACTTCCCCAATAACCTGCTAACTCACCCCTGAAATACATACTTATTCACCCTATTTTGTTCATTGGACTCATTTCTCATTTGAAATGCCCATTTTTGGGGAGCCAGAAATGTGCGTCTTTAAAAGGTGATTTCTACGATACCCCACTTTTGCGCGTCGGACCTCAACTTTTCCCGTAAACGCAGAAAAACCGCAATTTTCAGGAGAAACGAGACAAACATCCCCTCCCTCTGCCACCCACCCGCCCAACTGAAAGCCAGCCATTAGACATGCACAGATAGTTCTGAGGGTCTGTCTGTGATGTCATAAAGGGCCTGCTGATCAATGGGCAGCTTTCTGATTGGCTGCTGTATTTGATTGACAGATGGAAGCTGGCAGCTGATTGGCTGTCTAGCCTAACGTGCTTTACACATCTCCCTGATGGTACCACTGGCTAAGACTCCACCTCAGCTCATTGGGTAATGAAAAATTTAGAACAATTGATGGATGAAAGCAGGCAGGCCAGCTATTTTGGGACGCTCAGTGGACTTGTTTAATGCAATGCACCTTTATATATTCACATGCATTCGCTTCATGCTGTAACCACTGTGCATAAAAATTTGGAAACATGGCATACAGTGTATCATTTGGTGTCTAAGTCATGTTTCCCATATTTTCCCTTCCCAGATACAAGCCCGTTTGAGTGTTTGGGGCACTTTTTAGTTAAAATCATCCTACAGGGCCTAACTGCATATGCTAAAGCCTGCCTATTTTGAATGGTGTAGTGGCCCCTGCAACCTCCAAAAATATCAGGACTTACTTCCCCAATAACCTGCTAACTCACCCCTGAAATACATACTTATTCACCCTATTTTGTTCATTGGACTCATTTCTCATTTGAAATGCCCATTTTTGGGGAGCCAGAAATGTGCGTCTTTAAAAGGTGATTTCTACGATACCCCACTTTTGCGCGTCGGACCTCAACTTTTCCCGTAAACGCAGAAAAACCGCAATTTTCAGGAGAAACGAGACAAACATCCCCTCCCTCTGCCACCCACCCGCCCAACTGAAAGCCAGCCATTAGACATGCACAGATAGTTCTGAGGGTCTGTCTGTGATGTCATAAAGGGCCTGCTGATCAATGGGCAGCTTTCTGATTGGCTGCTGTATTTGATTGACAGATGGAAGCTGGCAGCTGATTGGCTGTCTAGCCTAACGTGCTTTACACATCTCCCTGATGGTACCACTGGCTAAGACTCCACCTCAGCTCATTGGGTAATGAAAAATTTAGAACAATTGATGGATGAAAGCAGGCAGGCCAGCATTTTGGGACGCTCAGTGGACTTGTTTAATGCAATGCACCTTTGTATATTCACATGCATTCGCTTCATGCTGTAACCACTGTGCATAAAAATTTGGAAACATGGCATACAGTGTATCATTTGGTGTCTAAGTCATGTTTCCCATATTTTCCCTTCCCAGATACAAGCCCGTTTGAGTGTTTGGGGCACTTTTTAGTTAAAATCATCCTACAGGGCCTAACTGCATCTGCTAAAGCATGCCTATTTTGAATGGTGTAGTGGCCCCTGCAACCTCCAAAAATATCAGGACTTACTTCCCCAATAACCTGCTAACTCACCCCTGAAATACATACTTATTCACCCTATTTTGTTCATTGGACTCATTTCTCATTTGAAATGCCCATTTTTGGGGAGCCAGAAATGTGCGTCTTTAAAAGGTGATTTCTACGATACCCCACTTTTGCGCGTCGGACCTCAACTTTTCCCGTAAACGCAGAAAAACCGCAATTTTCAGGAGAATCGAGACAGACATCCCCTCCCTCTGCCACCCACCCGCCCAACTGAAAGCCAGCCATTAGACATGCACAGATAGTTCTGAGGGTCTGTCTGTGATGTCATAAAGGGCCTGCTGATCAATGGGCAGCTTTCTGATTGGCTGCTGTATTTGATTGACAGATGGAAGCTGGCAGCTGATTGGCTGTGTAGCCTAAAGTGCTTTACACACCACCTTGATGGTACCACTGGCTAAGACTCCACCTCAGCTCATTAGGTAATGAAAACTTTAGAACAATTGATGGATGAAAGCAGGCAGGTCGGCCATTTTGGGACGTTCAGTGGACTTGTTTAATGCAATGCACCTTTGTATATTCACATGCATTCGCTTCATGCTGTAACCACTGTGCATAAAAATTTGGAAACATGGCATACAGTGTATCATTTGGTGTCTGTCATGTTTCCCATGTTTTTCCTTCCCAGATACTAGCCCGTTTAAGTGTTTGGGGCACTTTTTAGCTAAAATCATCCTACAGGGCCTAACTGCATATGCTAAAGCCTGCCTATTTTGAATGGTGTAGTGGCCCCTGCAACCTCCAAAAATATCAGGACTTACTTCCCCAATAACCTGCTAACTCACCCCTGAAATACATACTTATTCACCCTATTTTGTTAATTGGACTTATTTCTCTTTTGAAATGCCCATTTTTGGGGGGGGCAGAAATGTGCGTCGTTAAAAGGTGATTTCTACGATACCCCACTTTTGCGCGTCGGACCTCAACTTTTCCCGTAAACGCAGAAAAACCGCAATTTTCAGGAGAAACGAGACAGACATCCCCTCCCTCTGCCACCCACCCGCCCAACTGACAGCCAGCCATTAGACATGCAAAGATAGTTCTGAGGGTCTGTCTTTGATGTCATAAAGGGCCTGCTGATCAATGGGCAGCTTTCTTATTGGCTGCTGTATTTGATTGACAGATGGAAGCTAGCAGCTGATTGGCTGTCTAGCCTAAAGTGCTTTACACACCTCCCTGATGGTACCACTGGCTAAGACTCCACCTCAGCTCAATGGGTAATGAAAAATTTAGAACAATTGATGGATGAAAGCAGGCAGGCCGGCCATTTTGGGACGCTCATTGGACTTGTTTAATGCAATGCACCTTTGTATTTTCACATGCATTCGCTTCATACTGTAACCACTGTGCATAAAAAATTGAAAACATGGCATACAGTGTATCATTTGGTGTCTAAGTCATGTTTCCCATGTTTTTCCTTCCCAGATACTAGCCCGTTTGAGTGTTTGGGGCACTTTTTAGCTAAAATCATCCTACGGGGCCTAACTGCATATGCTAAAGCCTGCCTATTTTGAATGGTCTAGTGACCCCTGCAACCTCCAAAAATATCAGGACTTACTTCCCCAATAACCTGCCAACTCACCCCTGAAATACATACTTATTCACCCTATTTTGTTAATTGGACTTATTTCTCTTTTGAAATGCCCATTTTTGGGGGGCCAGAAATGTGCCTCTTTAAAATGTGATTTCTACGATACCCCACTTTTGCGCGTCGGACCTCAACTTTTCCCGTAAACGCAGAAAAACCACAATTTTCAGGAGAAACGAGACAGACATCCCCTCCCTCTGCCACCCACCCGCCCAACTGAAAGCCAGCCATTAGACATGCACAGATAGTTCTGAGGGTCTGTCTGTGATGTCATAAAGGGCCTGCTGATCAATGGGCAGCTTTCTGATTGGCTGCTGTATTTGATTGACAGATGGAAGCTGGCAGCTGATTGGCTGTCTAGCCTAAAGTGCTTTACACACCTCCCTGATGGTACCACTGGCTAAGACTCCACCTCAGCTCATTGGGTAATAAAAAATTTAGAACAATTGATGGATGAAAGCAGGCAGGCCGGCCATTTTGGGACGCTCAGTGGACTTGTTTAATGCAATGCACCTTTGTATATTCACATGCATTCGCTTCATGCTGTAACCACTGTGCATAAAAATTTGGAAACATGGCATACAGTGTATCATTTGGTGTCTAAGTCATGTTTCCCATGTTTTTCCTTCCCAGATACTAGCCCGTTTGAGTGTTTGGGGCACTTTTTAGCTAAAATCATCCTACAGGGCCTAACTGCATATGCTAAAGCCTGCCTATTTTGAATGGTGTAGTGGCCCCTGCATCCTCCAAAAATATCAGGACTTACTTCCCCAATAACCTGCTAACTCACCCCTGAAATACATACTTATTCACCCTATTTTGTTCATTGGACTCATTTCTCATTTGAAATGCCCATTTTTGGGGGGCCAGAAATGTGCGTCTTTAAAAGGTGATTTCTACGATACCCCACTTTTGCGCGTCGGACCTCAACTTTTCCTGTAAACGCAGAAAAACCGCAATTTTCAGGAGAAACGAGACAGACATCCCCTCCCTCTGCCACCCACCCGCCCAACTGACAGCCAGCCATTAGACATGCACAGATAGTTCTGAGGGTCTGTCTGTGATGTCATAAAGGGCTGCTGATCAATGAGCAGCTTTCAAATTGGCTGCTGTATTTGATTGACAGATGGAAGATGGCAGCTGATTGGCTGTCTAGCCTAAAGTGCTTTACACACCTCCCTGATGGTACCATTGGCTAAGACTCCACCTCAGCTCTTTGAGTAATGAAAAATTTAGAACAATTGATGGATGAAAGCAGGCAGGCCGGCCATTTTGGGACGCTCATTGGACTTGTTTAATGCAATGCACCTTTGTATTTTCACATGCATTCGCTTCATGCTGTAACTACTGTGCATACAAATTTGGAAACATGGCATACAGTGTATCATTTGGTGTCTAAGTCATGTTTCCCATATTTTCCCTTCCCAGATACAAGCCCGTTTGAGTGTTTGGGGCACTTTTTAGTTAAAATCATCCTACAGGGCCTAACTGCATATGCTAAAGCCTGCCTATTTTGAATGGTGTAGTGGCCCCTGCAACCTCCAAAAATATCAGGACTTACTTCCCCAATAACCTGCTAACTCACCCCTGAAATACATACTTATTCACCCTATTTTGTTCATTGGACTCATTTCTCATTTGAAATGCCCATTTTTGGGGAGCCAGAAATGTGCGTCTTTAAAAGTTGATTTCTACGATACCCCACTTTTGCGCGTCGGACCTCAACTTTTCCCGTAAACGCAGAAAAACCGCAATTTTCAGGAGAATCGAGACAGACATCCCCTCCCTCTGCCACCCACCCGCCCAACTGAAAGCCAGCCATTAGAAATGCACAGATAGTTCTGAGGGTCTGTCTGTGATGTCATAAAGGGCCTGCTGATCAATGGGCAGCTTTCTGATTGGCTGCTGTATTTGATTGACAGATGGAAGCTGGCAGCTGATTTGCTGTCTAGCCTAAAGTGCTTTACACACCACATTGATGGTACCACTGGCTAAGACTCCACCTCAGCTCATTAGGTAATGAAAACTTTAGAACAATTGATGGATGAAAGCAGGCAGGTCGGCCATTTTGGGACGTTCAGTGGACTTGTTTAATGCAATGCACCTTTGTATATTCACATGCATTCGCTTCATGCTGTAACCACTGTGCATACAAATTTGGAAACATGGCATACAGTGTATCATTTGGTGTCTGTCATGTTTCCCATTTTTTTCCTTCCCAGATACTAGCCCGTTTAAGTGTTTGGGGCACTTTTTAGCTAAAATCATCCTACAGGGCCTAACTGCATATGCTAAAGCCTGCCTATTTTGAATGGTGTAGTGGCCCCTGCAACCTCCAAAAATATCAGGACTTACTTCCCCAATAACCTGCTAACTCACCCCTGAAATACATACTTATTCACCCTATTTTGTTCATTGGACTCATTTCTCATTTGAAATGCCCATTTTTGGGGGGGCAGAAATGTGCGTCGTTAAAAGGTGATTTCTACGATACCCCACTTTTGCGCGTCAGACCTCAACTTTTCCCGTAATCGCAGAAAAACCGCAATTTTCAGGAGAAACGAGACAGACATCCCCTCCCTCTGCCACCCACCCGCCCAACTGACAGCCAGCCATTAGACATGCACAGATAGTTCTGAGGGTCTGTCTGTGATGTCATAAAGGGCCTGCTGATCAATGGGCAGCTTTCTGATTGGCTGCTGTATTTGATTGACAGATGGAAGCTAGCAGCTGATTGGCTGTCTAGCCTAAAGTGCTTTACACACCTCCCTGATGGTACCACTGGCTAAGACTCCACCTCAGCTCAATGGGTAATGAAAAATTTAGAACAATTGATGGATGAAAGCAGGCAGGCCGGCCATTTTGGGACGCTCATTGGACTTGTTTAATGCAATGCACCTTTGTATTTTCACATGCATTCGCTTCATTCTGTAACCACTGTGCATAAAAAATTGAAAACATGGCATACAGTGTATCATTTGGTGTCTAAGTCATGTTTCCCATGTTTTTCCTTCCCAGATACTAGCCCGTTTGAGTGTTTGGGGCACTTTTTAGCTAAAATCATACTACGGGGCCTAACTGCATATGCTAAAGCCTGCCTATTTTGAATGGTCTAGTGACCCCTGCAACCTCCAAAAATATCAGGACTTACTTCCCCAATAACCTGCCAACTCACCCCTGAAATACATACTTATTCACCCTATTTTGTTAATTGGACTCATTTCTCATTTGAAATGCCCATTTTTGGGGGGCCAGAAATGTGCCTCTTTAAAATGTGATTTCTACGATACCCCACTTTTGCGCGTCGGACCTCAACTTTTCCCGTAAACGCAGAAAAACCGCAATTTTCAGGAGAAACGAGACAGACATCCCCTCCCTCTGCCACCCACCCGCCCAACTGAAAGCCAGCCATTAGACATGCACAGATAGTTCTGAGGGTCTGTCTGTGATGTCATAAAGGGCCTGCTGATCAATGGGCAGCTTTCTGATTGGCTGCTGTATTTGATTGACAGATGGAAGCTGGCAGCTGATTGGCTGTCTAGCCTAAAGTGCTTTACACACCTCCCTGATGGTACCACTGGCTAAGACTCCACCTCAGCTCATTGGGTAATGAAAAATTTAGAACAATTGATGGATGAAAGCAGGCAGGCCGGCCATTTTGGGACGTTCAGTGGACTTGTTTAATGCAATGCACCTTTGTATTTTCACATGCATTCGCTTCATGCTGTAACCACTGTGCATAAAAATTTGGAAACATGGCATACAGTGTATCATTTGGTTTCTAAGTCATGTTTCCCATATTTTCACTTCCCAGATACTAGCCCGTTTGAGTGTTTGGGGCACTTTTTAGCTAAAATCATCCTACAGGGCCTAACTGCATATGCTAAAGCCTGCCTATTTTGAATGGTGTAGTGGCCCCTGCAACCTCCAAAAATATCAGGACTTATTTTCCCAATAACCTGCTAACTCACCCCTGAAATACATACTTATTCACCCTATTTTGTTCATTGGACATAAAGGGCCTGCTGATCAATGGGCAGCTTTCTGATTGGCTGCTGTATTTGATTGACAGATGGAAGCTGGCAGCTGATTGGCTGTCTAGCCTAAAGTGCTTTACACACCTCCCTGATGGTACCACTGGCTAAGACTCCACCTCAGCTCATTGGATAATGAAAAATTTAGAACAATTGATGGATGAAAGCAGGCAGGCCGGCCATTTTGGGACGTTCAGTGGACTTGTTTAATGCAATGCACCTTTGTATTTTCACATGCATTCGCTTCATGCTGTAACCACTGTGCATAAAAATTTGGAAACATGGCATACAGTGTATCATTTGGTTTCTAAGTCATGTTTCCCATATTTTCCCTTCCCAGATACTAGCCCGTTTGAGTGTTTGGGGCACTTTTTAGCTAAAATCATCCTACAGGGCCTAACTGCATATGCTAAAGCCTGCCTATTTTGAATGGTGTAGTGGCCCCTGCAACCTCCAAAAATATCAGGACTTATTTCCCCAATAACCCGCTAACTCACCCCTGAAATACATACTTATTCACCCTATTTTGTTCATTGGACATAAAGGGCCTGCTGATCAATGGGCAGATTTCTGATTGGCTGCTGTATTTGATTGACAGATGGAAGCTGGCAGCTGATTGGCTGTCTAGCCTAAAGTGCTTTACACACCTCCCTGATGGTACCACTGGCTAAGACTCCACCTCAGCTGATTGGGTAATGAAAAATGTAGAACAATTGATGGATGAAAGCAGGCAGGCTGGCCATTTTGGGACGCTCATTGGACTTGTTTAATGCAATGCACCTTTGTATTTTCACATGCATTCGCTTCATGCTGTAACCACTGTGCATAAAAATTTGGAAACATGGCATACAGTGTATCATTTGGTGTCTAAGTCATGTTTCCCATGTTTTTCCTTCCCAGATACTAGCCCGTTTGTTTGGGGCACTTTTTAGCTAAAATCATCCTAGGGGGCCTAACTGCATATGCTAAAGCCTGCCTATTTTGAATGGTCTAGTGGCCCCTGCAACCTCCAAAAATATCAAAACTTACTTCCCCAATAACCTGCTAACTCACCCCTGAAATACATACTTATTCACCCTATTTTGTTAATTGGACTCATTTCTCATTTGAAATGCCCATTTTTGGGGGGCCAGAAATGTGCGTCTTTAAAAGGTGATTTCTACGATACCCCACTTTTGCGCGTCGGACCTCAACTTTTCCCGTAAACGCAGAAAAACCGCAATTTTCAGGATAAACGAGACAGACATCCCCTCCCTCTGCCACCCACCCGCCCAACTGACAGCCAGCCATTAGACATGCACAGATAGTTCTGAGGGTCTGTCTGTGACGTCATAAAGGGCCTGCTGATCAATGGGCAGCTTTCTAATTGGCTGCTGTATTTGATTGACAGATGGAAGCTGGCAGCTGATTGCCTGTCTAGCCTAAAGTGCTTTACACACCTCCCTGATGGTACCACTGGCTAAGACTCCACCTCAGCTCATTGGGTAATGAAAAATTTAGAACAATTGATGGATGAAAGCAGGCAGGCCGGCCATTTTGGGACGCTCATTGGACTTGTTTAATGCAATGCACCTTTGTATATTCACATGCATTCGCTTCATGCTGTAACCACTGTGCATAAAAATTTGGAAACATGGCATACAGTGTATCATTTGGTGTCTAAGTCCTGTTTCCCATGTTTTTTCTTCCCAGATACTAGCCCGTTTGAGTGTTTGGGGCACTTTTTAGGGTACTTGTGTATTTTGGCGGCGCCCGTTGTGGGCATCGTGTGCCTTAACTTTAAGGCACACGACGCGACGCGATGGACGCGATTTCTCCATAGGCTTCAATGTTAAAATATTTTTAACATTGAACCCGATGGAGAAATCGGGTCCATCGCGTCGCGTCGTGTGCCTTAAAGTTAAGGCACACGACGCGACCGACGCGACCGACACGATTTCTCCATAGGCTTCAATGTTAAAATATTTTTAACATTGAAATACTTTCGGTCGCGTCGGACTTGTGCCATTATAATGGCACAAGATCAAATGTAGTTGATAAAGTCCATCTAACATAGAAAACAATGGGAAATGGGCCAATATGGCCCATTTCTCATTGTATATGGCCCCGTCATGTCCAAATATAAATGCCCCCCATTGTCAGCGGCACCCCAGTATTGACGCCAACCCGAAGCGTGGCGAGCGTAGCGAGCCCGCGAGGGGCGGCGGTACGCGTCCTACGACCTTTTCATACCCCTACTATCCACGTCGGCGTGGAGTTGAGAATAGAATAGTGTGGCGAGCGCAGCGAGCCACCGAGCCCGAAGCGTGGCGAGCGGACGCGGATACCTTCACAGGTATCCACGTCCCCACGCGGGCTTCACAGGTGTCCGCGTCCCCTCGCGGGGCTCGCTGCGCTCGCCACGCTGCGCTCGCCACGCTTCGGGCTCGGTGGCTCGCTACGCTCGCCACACTTTTCTATTCTCAACTCCACGCCGACGTGGATAGTAGGGGTATGAAAAGGTCGGAGGACGCGCACCGCCGCCCCTCGCGGGCTCGCTGCGCACGCCACGCTTCGGGTTGACGTCAATACTGGGGTGCCGCTCACAATGGGGGGGCAGTTATATTTGGACATGACGGGGACATATACAATGAAAAATGGGCCATATTGGCCCATTTCCCATTTTATTCCATGTAAAATGGACTTTATCAAGTCCATCTTATCTTGTGCCATTATAATGGCACAAGACCGACGCGACCGACACGATTTCAATGTTAAAATATTTTAACATTGAAGCCTATGGAGAAATCGCGTCCATCACGTCGGTCGCGTCGTGTGCCATGTTAATGCACACGACGCGATGGACGCGATGGACCCGATTTTTCACACACGATGGACGCGATCCTCATCGTGGGCGCCGCCAAAATACACAAGTACCCTTTTTAGCTAAAATCATCCTACGGGGCCTAACTGCATATGCTAAAGCCTGCCTATTTTGAATGGTCTAGTGGCCCCTGCAACCTCCAAAAATATCAGGACTTACTTCCCCAATAACCTGCTAACTCACCCCTGAAATACATACTTATGCACCCTATTTTGTTAATTGGATTCATTTCTCATTTGAAATGCACATTTTTGGGGGGCCAGAAATGTGCGTCTTTAAAAGGTGATTTCTACGATACCCCACTTTTGCGTGTCGGACCTCAACTTTTCCCGTAAACGCAGAAAAACCGCAATTTTCAGGAGAAACGAGACAGACATCCCCTCCCTCTGCCACCCACCCGCCCAACTGACAGCCAGCCATTAGACATGCACAGATAGTTCTGAGGGTTTGTCTGTGATGTCATAAAAGGCCTGCTGATCAATGGGCAGCTTTCTGATTGGCTGCTGTATTTGATTGACAGATGGAAGCTGGCAGCTGATTGGCTGTCTAGCCTAAAGTGCTTTACACACCTCCCTGATGGTACCACTGGCTAAGACTTCACCTCAGCTCATTGGGTAATGAAAAATTTAGAACAATTGATGAATGAAAGCAGGCAGGCCGGCCATTTTGGGACGCTCATTGGACTTGTTTAATGCAATGCACCTTTGTATTTTCACATGTATTCGCTTCATGCTGTAACCACTGTGCATAAAAATTTGGAAACATGGCATACAGTGTATCATTTGGTGTCTAAGTCATGTTTCCCATATTTTCCCTTCCCAGATACAAGCCCGTTTGAGTGTTTGGGGCACTTTTTAGCTAAAATCAGCCTGCAGGGCCTAACTGCATATGCTAAAGCCTGCCTATTTTGAATGGTCTAGTGGCCCCTGCAACCTCCAAAAATATCAGGACTTACTTCCCCAATAACCTGCTAACTCACCCCTGAAATACATACTTATTCACCCTATTTTGTTCATTGGACTCATTTCTCATTTGAAATGCCCATTTTTGGTCGGCCAGAAATGTGCGTCTTTAAAAGGTGATTTCTACGATACCCCACTTTTGCGCGTCGGACCTCAACTTTTCCCGTAAACGCAGAAAAAACGCAATTTTCAGGAGAAACGAGACAGACATCCCCTCCCTCTGCCACCCACCCGCCCAACTGACAGCCAGCCATTAGACATGCACAGATAGTTCTGAGGGTCTGTCTGTGATGTCATAAAGGGCCTGCTGATCAATGGGCAGCTTTCTGATTGGCTGCTGTATTTGATTGACAGATGGAAGCTGGCAGCTGATTGGCTGTCTAGCCTAAAGTGCTTTACACACCTCCCTGATGGTACCACTGGCTAAGACTCCACCTCAGCTCATTGGGTAATGAAAAATTTAGAACAATTGATGGATGAAAGCAGGCAGGCCGGCCATTTTGGGACGCTCAGTGGACTTGTTTAATGCAATACACCTTTGTATATTCACATGCATTCGCTTCATGCTGTAACCACTGTGCATAAAAATTTGGAAACCTGTCATACAGTGTTGGTGTCTAAGTCATGTTTCCCATATTTTCCCTTCCCAGACACAAGCCCGTTTGAGTGTTTGGGGCACTTTTTAGCTAAAATCATCCTACAGGGCCTAACTGCATATGCTAAAGCCTGCCTATTTTGAATGGTGTAGTGGCCCCTGCAACCTCCAAAAATATCAGGACTTACTTCCCCAATAACCTGCTAACTCACACTTAAAATACATACTTATTCTCCCTATTTTGTTCATTGGACTCATTTCTCATTTGAAATGCCCTTTTTTGGGGGGCTAGAAATGTGCGTCTTTAAAAGGTGATTTCTACGATACCCCACTTTTGCGCGTCGGACCTCAACTTTTCCCGTAAACGCAGAAAAAACGCAATTTTAAGGAGAAACGAGACAGACATCCCCTTCCTCTGCCACCCACCCGCCCAACTGACAGCCAGCCATTAGACATGCACAGATAGTTCTGAGGGTCTGTCTGTGATGTCATAAAGGGCCTGCTGATCAATGGGCAGCTTTCTGATTGGCTGCTGTATTTGATTGACAGATGGAAGCTGGCAGCTGATTGGCTGTCTAGCCTAAAGTGCTTTACACACCTCCCTGATGGTACCACTGGCTAAGACTCCACCTCAGCTCATTGGGTAATGAAAAATTTAGAACAATTGATGGATGAAAGCAGGCAGGCCGGCCATTTTGGGACGCTCATTGGACTTGTTTAATGCAATGCACCTTTGTATATTCACATGCATTCGCTTCATGCTGTAACCACTGTGCATAAAAATTTGGAAACATGGCATACAGTGTATCATTTGGTGTCTAAGTCATGTTTCCCATATTTTCCCTTCCCAGATACAAGCCCGTTTGAGTGTTTGGGGCACTTTTTAGCTAAAATCATCCTACAGGGCCTAACTGCATATGCTAAAGCCTGCCTATTTTGAATGGTGTAGTGGCCCCTGCAACCTCCAAAAATATCAGGACTTACTTCCCCAATAACCTGCTAACTCACCCCTGAAATACATACTTATTCACCCTATTTTGTTCATTGGACTCATTTCTCATTTGAAATGCCCATTTTTGGGGGGCCAGAAATGTGCGTCTTTAAAAGGTGATTTCTACGATACCCCACTTTTGCGCGTCGGACCTCAACTTTTCCCGTAAACGCAGAAAAACCGCAATTTTCAGGAGAAACGAGACAGACATCCCCTCCCTCTGCCACCCACCCGCCCAACTGACAGCCAGCCATTAGACATGCACAGGTAGTTCTGAGGGTCTGTCTGTGATGTCATAAAGGGCCTGCTGATCAATGGGCAGCTTTCTGATTGGCTGCTGTATTTGATTGACAGATGGAAGCTGGCAGCTGATTGGCTGTCTAGCCTAAAGTGCTTTACACACCTCCCTGATGGTACCACTGGCTAAGACTCCACCTCAGCTCATTGGGTAATGAAAAATTTAGAACAATTGATGGATGAAAGCAGGCAGGCCGGCCATTTTGGGACGCTCAGTGGACTTGTTTAATGCAATGCACCTTTGTATATTCACATGCATTCGCTTTATGCTGTAACCACTGTGCATAAAAATTTGGAAACATGGCATACAGTGTATCATTTGGTGTCTAAGTCATGTTTCCCATGTTTTTCCTTCCCAGATACTAGCCCGTTTGAGTGTTTGGGGCACTTTTTAGCTAAGATCATCCTACAGGGCCTAACTGCATATGCTAAAGCCTGCCTATTTTGAAAGGTCTAGTGGCCCCTGCAACCTCCAAAAATATCAGGACTTACTTCCCCAATAACCTGCTAACTCACCCCTGAAATACATACTTATTCACCCTATTTTGTTAATTGGACTCATTTCTCATTTGAAATGCCCATTTTTGGGGGGCCAGAAATGTGCGTCTTTAAAAGGTGATTTCTACGATACCCCACTTTTGCGCGTCGGACCTCAACTTTTCCCGTAAACGCAGAGAAAACGCAGTTTTCAGGAGAAACGAGACAGACATCCCCTCCCTCTGCCACCCACCCACCCAACTGACAGCCAGCCATTAGACATGCACAGATAGTTCTGAGGGTCTGTCTGTGATGTCATAAAAGGCCTGCTGATCAATGGGCAGCTTTCTGATTGGCTGCTGTATTTGATTGACAGATGGAAGCTGGCAGCTGATTGGCTGTCTAGCCTAAAGTGCTTTACACACCTCCCTGATGGTACCACTGGCTAAGACTCCACCTCAGCTCATTGGGTAATGAAAAATTTAGAACAATTGATGGATGAAAGCAGGCAGGCCGGCCATTTTGGGACGCTCATTGGACTTGTTTAATGCAATGCACCTTTGTATTTTCACATGCATTCGCTTCATGCTGTAACCACTGTGCATAAAAATTTGGAAACATGGCATACAGTGTATCATTTCGTGTCTAAGTCATGTTTCCCATGTTTTTTCTTCCCAGATACTAGCCCGTTTGAGTGTTTGGGGCACTTTTTAGCTAAAATCATCCTACGGGGCCTAACTGCATATGCTAAAGCCTGCCTATTTTGAATGGTCTAGTGGCCCCTGCAACCTCCAAAAATATCAGGACTTACTTCCCCAATAACCTGCTAACTCACCCCTGAAATACATACTTATTCACCCAATTTTGTTAATTGGATTCATTTCTCATTTGAAATGCCCATTTTTTGGGGGGCAGAAATGTGCGTCTTTAAAAGGTGATTTCTACGATACCCCACTTTTGCGCGTCGGACCTCAACTTTTCCCGTAAACGCAGAAAAACCGCAATTTTCAGGAGAAACGAGACAGACATCCCCTCCCTCTGCCACCCACCCGCCCAACTGACAGCCAGCCATTAGACATGCACAGATAGTTCTGAGGGTCTGTCTGTGATGTCATAAAGGGCCTGCTGATCAATGGGCAGCTTTCTGATTGGCTGCTGTATTTGATTGACAGATGGAAGCTGGCAGCTGATTGGCTGTCTAGCCTAATGTGCTTTACACACCTCCCTGATGGTACCACTGGCTAAGACTCCACCTCAGCTCATTGGGTAATGAAAAATTTAGAACAATTGATGGATGAAAGCAGGCAGGCCGGCCATTTTGGGACGCTCAGTGGACTTGTTTAATGCAATGCACCTTTGTATATTCACATGCATTCACTTCATGCTGTAACCACTGTGCATAAAAATTTGGAAACATGGCATACAGTGTATCATTTGGTGTCTAAGGCCCTTATTCAGATCTGTGCGTCCGGAGCCGCATACGGTGCTCCGGCCGCACAAACCAATCCCCGCCCACAATACGGATCGCCACGGCCGTCCGTACACGGACGGCTGGCGATCCGCATGAAAATGGTGGGGCGTACGCCTCCACCATGGTGGGAGCTGCCCCCTGCATTCGATGGTCTGCGACCATCGAAGGCAGGGCCGCACGCCCCACCAGCTCCCGCAAGCTGAGACCACACGGACAATCGTCCGTGTGAAAGCTTGTATTTGGGCGGAGAGCTGACATCCGGCGATGTCAGCTTTCCGCCCCCATCACTGGCGTCATAGCCTCATTACCATGCATACGCCCCACGTTTGCATGGGAACGCCCATGAAACGCGGGGCGTATGCATAGGGAAATGAGGGTATGAAGCCCCTCACGCCCCTATACGCCCCCTTTGCGGCGTAGAAACTTTATGTGCGGCGATTTCGCCTGCACATGCGCAGATTGACCTCTGCGCATGTGCAGAGTGAAAACATCGGCGGTACGGCCGCACGCGGGCCGTACCGCTCAGTTCAGAATAAGGGCCTAAGTCATGTTTCCCATAATTTCCCTTCCCAGATACAAGCACTTTTGAGTGTTTGGGGCACTTTTTAGCTAAAATCATCCTACAGGGCCTAACTGCATATGCTAAAGCCTGCCTATTTTGAATGGTGTAGTGGCCCCTGCAACCTCCAAAAATATCAGGATTTACTTCCCCAATAACCTGCTATCTCACCCCTGAAATACATACTTATTCACCCTATTTTGTTCATTGGACTCATTTCTCATTTGAAATGCCCATTTTTGGGGGGCCAGAAATGTGCGTCTTTAAAAGGTGATTTCTACGATACCCCACTTTTGCGCGTCGGACCTCAACTTTTCCCGTAAACGCAGAAAAACCACAATTTTCAGGAGAAACGAGACAGACATCCCCTCCCTCTGCCACCCACCCGCCCAACTGACAGCCAGCCATTAGACATGCACAGATAGTTCTGAGCAGGGCCGGCGACAGGGAGGGTCAAGGGGGACATGTGTGACGGGCCCCGGCGTTCTGAAGGGCCCCAGAGCCCTGCCGTGGCCGGGGCCCGTCTATAATCTATGTTAACACCACTGCCGTCTAGTGTGTGTGGAGTGCACAGTCTGTGCGTGCTGCCCCGCCCCCGCCTGTGTGACTACCCACCCCGCAACCTGAACAGATGAGTTAAGCAGGCCCCCCTGCCGCTCAGTACCTCAGGTGGACATTCCACTTCCTCACCGGGTCCTCAGCTGCCCGGCCGGAACATCATGATGCAGGGTTTGGATTAACTGGATGGAGCTACAGCATGGGGCTTCATGGGGGCGGAGCTTCATGGGACTCGTTTGGGGGCGGGGCTACACAGGGCTCGGGAGGCGGAGCTAGAGATGACTCAGGCAGCTTCAGAAGAGCTGCTGCTGTCTGCAAAGTGAGAGGACTGGAGAGGCTGCTGCGTTTCCAGGCCCACCCACCCAGCCAGACTGCACTGTTATTTTAAAGGTAAGAGTGACTATATATAGTGGGTTAGGCTGAGGGCAGAGGGGGGTGGGTTAAGTCACAGGGTACAAGCGTTAGGCAATAGCAAGGAGGGTCAGGATTAGGCTGTGGGGGGTTAGGAAGCGCGTCAGTGTTATAGAGCACAGGCCGCAGGGTTAGGAAGCGAGTCAGTGTGATAGAATGCAGACCACAGGGTGAGGGATTGTGACAGTGTGACAGAACGCAGGCTGCAGGGTGAGGGATTATGTCAGTGTGATATACCGCAGGGTGAGGTATTTCGCCAGTGTGACAGAACGCAGGCCGCAGGGTGAGGGATTATGTCAGTGTGATAGAACGCAGGCCGCAGGGTGAGGGATTATGTCAGTGTGATAGAACGCAGGCCGCAGGGTGAGGGATTATGTCAGTGTGATAGAACGCAGGCCGCAGGGTGAGGGATTATGTCAGTGTGATAGACTGCAGGGTGAGATATTGCGCCAGTGTGACAGAACGCAGGCCGCAGGGTGAGGGATTATGTCAGTGTGATAGAACGCAGGCCACAGGTTGAGGGATTATGTCAGTG
Source organism: Crinia signifera (assembly GCF_055691185.1). Taxonomy (NCBI): domain Eukaryota; kingdom Metazoa; phylum Chordata; class Amphibia; order Anura; family Myobatrachidae; genus Crinia; species Crinia signifera. Next base: position 316,329 of record NW_028142853.1, on the reverse strand, counting down.
TGATAGAACCCAGGCCGCAGGGTGAGGGATTATGTCAGTGTGATAGGCCGCAGGTTGAGGGATTATGTCAGTGTGATAGAACCCAGGCCGCAGGGTGAGGGATTATGTCAGTGTGACAGAACGCAGGCCGCAGGGTGAGGGATTAGGTCAGTGTGATAGAACGCAGGGTGAGGTATTGCACCAGTGTGACAGAACGCAGGCCGCAGGGTGAGGTATTATGTCAGTGTGATAGACTGCAGGGTGAGATATTGCACCAGTGGGACAGAACGCAGGCCGCAGGGTGAGGGATTATGTCAGTGTGATATACCGCAGGGTGAGGTATTGCGCAAGTGTGACAGAACGCAGGCTGCAGGGTGAGGGATTATGTCAGTGTGATAGAACGCAGGCCGCAGGGTGAGGGATTATGTCAGTGTGATAGACCGCAGGGTGAGATATTGCGCCAGTGTGACAGAACGCAGGCCGCAGGGTGAGGGATTATGTCAGTGTGATAGAACGCAGGCCGCAGGTTGAGGGATTATGTCAGTGTGATAGAACCCAGGCCGCAGGGTGAGGGATTATATCAGTGTGATAGAACCCAGGCCGCAGGGTGAGGGATTATGTCAGTGTGACAGAACGCAGGCCGCAGGGTGAGGGATTATGTCAGTGTGATAGAACGCAGGGTGAGGTATTGCGCCAGTGTGACAGAACGCAGGCCGCAGGGTGAGGGATTATGTCAGTGTGACAGAACGCAGGCCGCAGGGTGAGGGATTATGTCAGTGTGATAGAACACATGGTGAGGTATTGCACCAGTGTGACAGAACCCAGGCCGCAGGGTGAGGGATTATGTCAGTGTGATAGAACCCAGGCCGCAGGGTGAGGGATTATGTCAGTGTGATAGAACCCAGGTCACAGGGTGAGGGATTATGTCAGTGTGATAGAACCCAGGCCACAGGGTGAGGTAGAGCGTCATGTGATAGAGCGCAGGCTTCAGAAATAGGGCTGCTCCCAGGCAGTTTACCTCCCTCCCTGCTCCGCAGCAATCCAGTAATGGGCACAGGGCGCTGCCAGTATGTGTTCCAGCATAGGGGGTGGGGGCCCGCAGAGATATCAGTGTATGGGGCCCCAAGAATTCTGTTGCCGGCCCTGGTTCTGAGGGTCTGTCTGTGATGTCATAAAGGGCCTGCTGATCAATGGGCAGCTTTCTGATTGGCTGCTGTATTTGATTGACAGATGGAAGCTGGCAGCTGATTGGCTGTCTAGCCTTAAGTGCTTTACACACCTCCCTGATGGTACCACTGGCTAAGACTCCATCTCAGCTCATTGGGTAATGAAAAATTTAGAACAATTGATGGATGAAAGCAGGCAGGCCGGCCATTTTGGGACGCTCATTGGACTTGTTTAATGCAATGCACCTTTGTATATTCACATGCATTCGCTTCATGCTGTAACCACTGTGCATAAAAATTTGGAAACATGTCATACAGTGTATCATTTGGTGTCTAAGTCATGTTTCCCATATTTTCCCTTCCCAGATACTAGCCCGTTTGAGTGTTTTGGGCACTTTTTAGCTAAAATCATCCTACAGGGCCTAACTGCATAAGCTAAAGCCTGCCTATTTTGAATGGTGTAGTGGCCCCTGCAACCTCCAAAAATATCAGGACTTACTTCCCCATAACCTGCTAACTCACCCCTGAAATACATACTTATTCACCCTATTTTGTTAAGTGGACTCATTTCTCATTTGAAATGCCGATTTTTGGGTGGCCAGAAATGTGCGTCTTTAAAAGGTGATTTCTACGATACCCCACTTTTGCGCGTCGGACCTCAACTTTTCCCGTAAACGCAGAAAAAACTCAATTTTCAGGAGAAACGAGACAGACCATACCTCCCTCTGCCACCCACCCGCCCAACTGACAGCCAGCCATTAGACATGCACAGATAGTTCTGAGGGTCTGTCTGTGATGTCATAAAGGGCCTGCTGATCATTGGGCAGCTTTCTGATTGGCTGCTGTATTTGATTGACAGATGGAAGCTGGCAGCTGATTGGCTGTCTAGCCTAAAGTGCTTTACACACCTCCCTGATGGTACCACTGGCTAAGACTCCACCTCAGCTCATTGGGTAATGAAAAATTTAGAACAATTGATGGATGAAAGCAGGCAGGCCGGCCATTTTGGGATGCTCATTGGACTTGTTTAATGCAATGCACCTTTGTATTTTCACATGCATTCGCTTCATGCTGTAACCACTGTGCATAAAAATTTGGAAACATGGCATACAGTGTATCATTTGGTGTCTAAGTCATGTTTCCCATATTTTCCCTTCCCAGATACTAGCCCGTTTGAGTGTTTGGGGCACTTTTTAGCTAAAATCATCCTACGGGGCCTAACTGCATATGCTAAAGCCTGCCTATTTTGAATGGTGTAGTGGCCCCTGCAACCTCCAAAAATATCAGGACTTACTTCCCCAATAACCTGCTAACTCACCCCTGAAATACATACTTATTGACCCTATTTTGTTAATTGGACTCATTTCTCATTTGAAATGCCGATTTTTGGGGGGACAGAAATGTGCGTCTTTAAAAGGTGATTTCTACGATACCCCACTTTCGCGCGTCGGACCTCAACTTTTCCCGTAAACGCAGAAAAAACACAATTTTCAGGAGAAACGAGACAGACATCCCCTCCCTCTGCCACCCACCCGCCCAACTGACAGCCAGCCATTAGACATGCACAGATAGTTCTGAGGGTCTGTCTGTGATGTCATAAAGGGCCTGCTGATCAATGGGCAGCTTTCTGATTGGCTGCTGTATTTGATTGACAGATGGAAGCTGGCAGCTGATTGGCTGTCTAGCCTAAAGTGCTTTACACACCTCCCTGATGGTACCACTGGCTAAGACTACACCTCAGCTCATTGGGTAATGAAAAATTTAGAACAATTGAAGGATGAAAGCAGGCAGGCCGGCCATTTTGGGACGCTCATTGGACTTGTTTAATGCAATGCACCTTTGTATATTCACATGCATTCGCTTCATGCTGTAACCACTGTGCATAAAAATTTGGAAACATGGCATACAGTGTATCATTTGGTGTCTAAGTCATGTTTCCCATATTTTCCCTTCCCAGATACAAGCCCGTTTGAGTGTTTGGGGCAATTTTTAGCTAAAATCATCCTACAGGGCCTAACTGCATATGCTAAAGCTTGCCTATTTTGAATGGTGTAGTGGCCCCTGCAACCTCCAAAAATATCAGGACTTACTTCCCCAATAACCTGCTAACTCACCCCTGAAATACATACTTATTCACCCAATTTTGTTCATTGGACTCATTTCTCATTTGAAATGCCCATTTTTGGGGGGCCAGAAATGTGCGTCTTTAACCCCTTACCGCCGCAGCCTGTTTTTGCCTTCCTGTCAGAGCCCTTTTTTTCAAATCTGACATGTATCACTTTATGTGGGGATAACTTTTTATTGCTTTTACTTATACCAGTGATTTTGAGATTGTTTTCTCGTGACACATTGTACTTTAAGTTAGTGGTAAATTTTGGTCGATACAGTCTGTGTTTATTTGTGAAAAATACCAAAATGTCATAAAAAAATTGAAAATTTTGCAATTTGCAAAATGTTAAATTTTCTGCTTGTGAGACAAATAATCATACCACTCAAAATAGTTAATAACTAACAAAGACCATATGTCTACTTTATGTTGCCATCATAATTTCAACCTCCTTTTAATTTTTTTGGACACTAGGAGGCTTAAAATATGAATAGCAAATTCTCATATTTTCAAGAAAATTTCAAACACTGATTTTTTTAGGGACCAGTTCAGTTCTGATGTGACTTTGAGGGACTTGTATGTGAGACACCCCCATAAATGATGCCATTTCAAAAACTGCACCCCTCACAGTATTCAAAACAGCATTTTGGAAGTTTGTTAACCCTTTAATGTTTCACAGGAATAAAAACAAAGTGTAGGTGAAATTTCAAAATTTCATTTTTTTAGCAGATTTTCAATTTTAATACATTTTTCTAAGGAACACAGTAGATTTTACTATAGAAATGTGACTAAAAATTGATTCCCCCAATTCTTTTGTTTTCATAAATATCCTATATGTGGCCCTAGTGTGCACGTTGACCAAACCACAGGCTTCATAATAGAAGGAGCACCTACTTGATTTTGGAGCCTCCTTTTTATGAGATTTTTTTTTAGGCACCATGTAGGTTTCTAGGCACCATAAGATGCTAAAAGTTAGGAACCTCCCCCACAAGTGATCCCATTTTGCAAACTACACCCCTCAGGGAATTCATCTAGGGGTATAGTGTACATTTCAAACCCCCAGGGGTTTCACCAATTTTGGTACAACTGGGCTGTGAAAATGAAAAATTACATTTTTTTACACAAAAATGCAGTTCTGGCTCAAAATTTTTCATTTTCACAAGGAATGAAGGAGACTAAGCACCCCAAAATCTGTGCCGCAATTTCTCCCGAGTACGGCAATGCCTCATATGTGACCAAAAAATACCATTTGGGTGCATGGCAGGACTCAGAAGGGAAGGAGTGATATTTGGATTTTGCAGCACAGATTCTGGTGGAATGAATGGTGGGTGCTATGTCGCATTAGCAAGACCCCCGAAGCACCAATACAGTGGAACCCCCCCACAAGTGACCCCATTTTGCAAACTACACCCCTCAGGGAATTTATCTAGGGGTATAGTGTACATTTCAAACCCCCAGGGGTTTTACCAATTTTGGTACAACTGGGCTGTGAAAATGAAAAATTACATTTTTTTACACAAAAATGCAGTTCTGGCTCAAAATTTTTAATTTTCACAAGGAATGAAGGAGACAAAGCACCCCAAAATCTGTGCCGCAATTTCTCCCGAGTACGGCAATGCCTCATATGTGACCAAAAAATACCATTTGGGTGCATGGCAGGACTCAGAAGGGAAGGAGTGATATTTGGATTTTGCAGCACAGATTCTGGTGGAATGAATAGTGGGTGCTATGTCGCATTAGCAAGACCCCCGAAGCACGGTGAAATGATGAACCTAATAATCCATAGATGTGTGGTATATTTTAAAACACTCCTTCATACATAGGCCGGGTTTGTCGGGGCAAGTTTCACAGTGGAAAATAGTTTGCTTTCTTATTCCCTTTTTATAGCAAACTTTGCACCTTTTTTGTGTCCTGCCCTTTTTTCCAGTGGAGGGGATTTCGTTAGGAAAATGCTGCCCTGATACAATACGGGGGCCAGTACTAGAAGTACTGGGGCCCTCTGCCTGCTGGTTCCCAAATATTAGGCCCTTTATGACTTCCTCTTGAAAGTGCATAAATGTCCCCGTCTGGCTGGTAGAACGGAATAGTACGTAAGCATTATACAGTGCCATCTGGATGATATACACGGCCAGCTTCTTATACCATATTTTTGTTTTCCGCAGGGCACTGTACGGCTTCAGTACCTGATCTGAAAGATCCACTCCGCCCATGTACTTATTGTAATCTAGGATACAAATAGGTTTTGAGGTGTGGGTACTGGTACCTCGTACAGGGACGGAGGTGGTACTGTCTCCGTGAATTGTTGTCAGTATAAGGACATCCCTCTTGTCCTTATATTTGACCAACAACATATTTTCGGTGGATTGTGCCCTGCTTTCACCCTTTCTCAGTAATTGGGCAACGTGCGTTTTTGGGAGGCCTCTTTGGTTCTTGCGCACAGTACCGCAAGCTGCTGTACCTCTTGAACCAAGGGCCTTAAACAGGGGGATGCTGGTGTAAAAGTTATCCACATAGAGGTGATAATCCTTATCCAGGAAGGGGTGCACTAAATCCCAGACAATCTTTCCACTAACACCTACGAGGGAGGGGGGGCATTCTGGCGGTTCAATTCTTGTGTCCTTCCCTTCATATACCCTAAACCTGTGGGTGTACCCTGAGGTACTTTCGCACAGCTTATACATTTTTATGCCATACCTTGCCCTCTTATTGGGAAGGTACTGGCGGAATTTAACCCTTCCTTTAAAATGTATAAGTGACTCGTCTACACAAATGAATTTTTCGGGGATGTACATCTCAGCAAATTTGGCGCTGAAATGATCAATGACCGGCCTGACTTTGAATAGCCGGTCAAAGGTGGGATCATCTCTGGGTGGGCACTGTGCATTATCGTTGTAATGCAAAAATTTAAGGATCGTCTCAAAACGAGTCCGGGTCATGGCCATACGATGAAGTGGGGTGCTGTACAGAACATCTGTACTCCAATATTGTCTAATTTCTGGCTTTTTAACTATGCCCATATGTAACACCAGACCCCAAAACGTCATCATCTCTACTGCATCTACAGGGGTCCACCTAGCAAATGATGACATGGGGTTTTGAGCAATAAACTGCTGGGCATATAAATTACTTTGGTCCACCATTAAATTTATAAAATCATCAGAGAAAAATACTTTTAAAAAGTCAATTTCTTTGAGGCCTGTAGTATCAAATTGGGTTCCTGGGTTGGCCAAAAACTCAGGAACCTAGGGCTCAAAATTGTCTGGTGGTGGGGTCCATACGGGATCAATCATTTGGGGGGGGGTCTCAGCTGCTCTACGGGGGCGTCTTTGAGGGGGTCCCTCATCACTAGAGGAGGAAGAGGAGCTTAAGACGAATGCAAATTCATCGCTTACATCACTGGCTGTGTCAGAGGCAATAAGGGCATATGCCTCCTCCGCTGAAAACAGTCTTTGGGATGATTGGGACATTTTTATTATTTTTGTGTTTGTGTAATTGTAGTGTTTCAACACGTGTATAGTGTAGGGGGGGTACAAACTTTATTTCAACACGGGGGGTATGTAGTGTGTATGTAGTGCTTTAACACGTGTAAGTGCACTTAAGGGGCAGCAGCTTCAAGGCAGCTTTTGGTACAACCTTGAAGGGGTTAAAAGAAAAAAAAAAAAAGCTCCTGCGCCAAAAATTGAGCACAGATGTTGGTCAGTAACGTCCGTCACTGATCAGCGCTCAGCGGCCACAGGACACCCACAAAATCACCGTGGGTGTAAACAAATTTAAAAAAAAGACCCCACAGCACCCTCAAAAAAAAAAAAATTTAAAAAAACTGCTGATCAGTCAAAGGCAACAGGAATTTGATCCAAAAAAAAAATTAGATCAACCCTGTGCCAAAAATGCTGATCAGTGATGTACGTCACTGATCAGCGCTCAGCGGCCACAGGACACCCACAAAATCACCGTGGGTGTAAAAAAAAAATTAAAAAAAAGACCCCACAGCACCCTAAAAAAAAAAAAAAAATGCTGATCAGTGATGCAACACTGATTAGCAGTGAGGGGCAGCAGGCGGGGTATATATAAAAAAAAAAACCTGCACCCCAAAAAAGTTGCTGATCAGTTAATACTGATCAGCACAAATGGGGGGCAGGAAAAAAAGCAATGCAGAGGGTTAAGCCCGTCTGCACTGCAATCAGCCACAGGGGGCAGGAGAGACAAAATTATATTTTACTCTGATGCTGCAGCAGCAGAAGCAGGCAGCAGGCAGCACGGATGCCACCACACCACCAACGCTGATCGAGGTCAGATAGGTCACATAGGGGGGCAGTTAATACTGATCAGCACAAATGGGGGGCAGGAAAAAAAGCAGTGCAGAGGGTTAAGCCCGTCTGCACTGCAATCAGCCACAGGGGGCAGGAGAGACAGAATTATATTTTACTATGATGCTGCAGCAGCAGAAGCAGGCAGCAGGCAGCATGGATGCCACCACACCACCAACGCTGATCGAGGTCAGATAGGTCAGATAGGGGGACAGTTAATACTGATCAGCACAAATGGGGGGCAGGAAAAAAAGCAGTGCAGAGGGTTAAGCCCGTCTGCACTGCAATCAGCCACAGGGGGCAGGAGAGACAAAATTATATTTTACTATGATGCTGCAGCAGCAGAAGCAGGCAGCAGGCAGCACGGATGCCACCACACCACCAACGCTGATCGAGGTCAGATAGGTCAGATAGGGGGACAGATGGGCACGGAGACCGCTCTGCACGCTGTTCCTGACCGGAATGGCGGCGGCAGGGCGGTCTCCGTTACTTTCACTGAGGTGCAATGGCTGTGATTGGTCCGTCGGTCGGACGGACCAATCACAGCCTTGGGGGCAGGTGGGGTGAGGTGGGGTGACCACCAGTGACCCCTTTACACCCGGTGGTGATTGGTGCTGTACTTAACAGCACCAATCACCACCGATCCCTGTGTCAACGAGCGCCGTTATTCGCCGGTACACAGAAAACGCTGCAATTGGTTGTTCACATTTGAACAGCCAATCGCAGCGATCGCCGATGGGGGGGGACAGCAGCCATCTCCCCTCTGTCACCGCGTCTATAGAGGCGGTGACACTTTAAATGCATGACGTACATTTATGCCATGTGTCGGGAAGTACATCCCGACCATGACCATGTAGGTCAAATGTCGGGAAGGGGTTAAATAGCTAGAGAATAAAAACAATTTGCCAGTAATGTGAAAAAACCTACAGCACCTGGTGTTCCCATGTGGTCTCCCACCCAAGTACTAACCAGGCCCAACACTGCTTAGCTTCCAAGATGAGACGAGATTGGGCCTATCCAATGTGGTATGGATATGGGTGAGATACATGCACTTTTTTGCCCTCTTCTACTTCTATCACCAGGTAGGCTAATAAAAAAGTTTCCTAACTGTATTGGCTTACTGAAAAAAATCATGTGTTGGTAATGTAAAAAGACCTACAGGACATGATATTAGCAGGGGGTCTTAAATTAAACTACTAAAGAGGCTCAACACTCTATAGCTGCCAAAAGCAGTTGGAATTGGGCCTAAACAGTGTGGTAAGTCTTTAGGTGATGGCTATTGTGTCTGTTTGACCTCTTCCAAATGTCTGTGCTGGCAATAAAAAGAAAAAAGTTTCCAATTTAAATAGCTAGAGAATAAAAACAATTTTCCAGTAATGTGAAAAAACCTACAGCACCTGGTGTTCCCATGTGGTCTCCCACCCAAGTACTAACCAGGCCCAACACTGCTTAGCTTCCAAGATCAGACGAGATTGGGCCTATCCAATGTGGTATGGCTGTAGGGGAAATACAGGCACTTTTTTGCCCTCTTCTACTTCTATCACCAGGTAAGCTAATAAAAAAGTTTCCTAACTGTATTGGCTTACTGAAAAAAAACATGTGTTGGTAATGTAAAAAGACCTACAGGACATGATATTAGCAGGGGGTCTTAAATTAAACTACTAAAGAGCCTCAACACTGTTTAGCTGCCAAAAGCAGTTGGAATTGGGCCTAAACAGTGTGGTAAGTCTTTAGGTGATGGCTATTGTGTCTGTTTTACCTCTTCCAAATGTTAGTGCTGGCAATAAAAAGAAAAAGTTTCCAATTTAAATAGCTAGAGAATAAAAACAATTTGACAGTAATGTGAAAAAACCTACAGCACCTGGTGTTCCCATGTGGTCTCCCACCCAAGTACTAACCAGGCCCAACACTGCTTAGCTTATAAGATCAGATGAGATTTGGCCTATCCAATGTGGTATGGCTGTAGGTGAGATACAGGCACTTTTTTGCCCTCTTCTACTTCTATCACCAGGTAAGCTAATAAAAAAAGTTTCCTAACTTTATTGGCTTACTGAAAAAAATCATGTGTTGGTAATGTAAAAAGACCTACAGGACATGATATTAGCAGGGGGTCTTAAATTAAACTACTAAAGAGGCTCAACACTGTTTAGCTGCCAAAAGCAGTTGGAATTGGGCCTAAACAGTGTGGTAAGTCTTTAGGTGATTGCTATTGTGTCTGTTTGACCTCTTCCAAATGTCTGTGCTGGCAATAAAAAGAAAAAAGTTTCCAATTTAAATAGCTAGAGAATAAAAACAATTTGCCAGTAATGTGAAAAAACCTACAGCACCTGGTGTTCCCATGTGGTCTCCCACCCAAGTACTAACCAGGCCCAACATTGCTTAGCTTCCAAGATCAGACGAGATTGGGCCTATCCAATGTGGTATGGCTGTAGGGGAGATACGGGCACTTTTTTGCCCTCTTCTACTTCTATCACCAGGTAAGCTAATACAAAAGTTTCCTAACTGTATTGGCTTACTGAAAAAAATCATGTGTTGGTAATGTAAAAAGACCTACAGGACATGATATTAGCAGAGGGTCTTAAATTAAACTACTAAAGAGCCTCAACACTGTTTAGCTGCCAAAAGCAGTTGGAATTGGGCCTAAACAGTGTGGTAAGTCTTTAGGTGATGGCTATTGTGTCTGTTTTACCTCTTCCAAATGTTAGTGCTGGCAATAAAAAGAAAAAGTTTCCAATTTAAATAGCTAGAGAATAAAAACAATTTGACAGTAATGTGAAAAAACCTACAGCACCTGGTGTTCCCATGTGGTCTCCCACCCAAGTACTAACCAGGCCCAACACTGCTTAGCTTATAAGATCAGATGAGATTTGGCCTATCCAATGTGGAATGGCTGTAGGTGAGATACAGGCACTTTTTTGCCCTCTTCTACTTCTATCACCAGGTAAGCTAATAAAAAAAGTTTCCTAACTTTATTGGCTTACTGAAAAAAATCATGTGTTGGTAATGTAAAAAGACCTACAGGACATGATATTAGCAGGGGGTCTTAAATTAAACTACTAAAGAGGCTCAACACTGTTTAGCTGCCAAAAGCAGTTGGAATTGGGCCTAAACAGTGTGGTAAGTCTTTAGGTGATTGCTATTGTGTCTGTTTGACCTCTTCCAAATGTCTGTGCTGGCAATAAAAAGAAAAAGTTTCCAATTTAAATAGCTAGAGAATAAAAACAATTTGCCAGTAATGTGAAAAGACCTACAGCACCTGGTGTTCCCATGTGGTCTCCCACCCAAGTACTAACCAGGCCCAACACTGCTTAGCTTCCAAGATGAGACGAGATTGGGCCTATCCAATGTGGTATGGATATGGGTGAGATACATGCACTTTTTTGCCCTCTTCTACTTCTATCACCAGGTAGGCTAATAAAAAAGTTTCCTAACTGTATTGGCTTACTGAAAAAAATCATGTGTTGGTAATGTAAAAAGACCTACAGGACATGATATTAGCAGGGGGTCTTAAATTAAACTACTAAAGAGGCTCAACACTCTATAGCTGCCAAAAGCAGTTGGAATTGGGCCTAAACAGTGTGGTAAGTCTTTAGGTGATGGCTATTGTGTCTGTTTGACCTCTTCCAAATGTCTGTGCTGGCAATAAAAAGAAAAAAGTTTCCAATTTAAATAGCTAGAGAATAAAAACAATTTTCCAGTAATGTGAAAAAACCTACAGCACCTGGTGTTCCCATGTGGTCTCCCACCCAAGTACTAACCAGGCCCAACACTGCTTAGCTTCCAAGATCAGACGAGATTGGGCCTATCCAATGTGGTATGGCTGTAGGGGAAATACAGGCACTTTTTTGCCCTCTTCTACTTCTATCACCAGGTAAGCTAATAAAAAAGTTTCCTAACTGTATTGGCTTACTGAAAAAAAACATGTGTTGGTAATGTAAAAAGACCTACAGGACATGATATTAGCAGGGGGTCTTAAATTAAACTACTAAAGAGCCTCAACACTGTTTAGCTGCCAAAAGCAGTTGGAATTGGGCCTAAACAGTTTGGTAAGTCTTTAGGTGATGGCTATTGTGTCTGTTTTACCTCTTCCAAATGTTAGTGCTGGCAATAAAAAGAAAAAGTTTCCAATTTAAATAGCTAGAGAATAAAAACAATTTGACAGTAATGTGAAAAAACCTACAGCACCTGGTGTTCCCATGTGGTCTCCCACCCAAGTACTAACCAGGCCCAACACTGCTTAGCTTATAAGATCAGATGATATTTGGCCTATCCAATGTGGTATGGCTGTAGGTGAGATACAGGCACTTTTTTGCCCTCTTCTACTTCTATCACCAGGTAAGCTAATAAAAAAAGTTTCCTAACTTTATTGGCTTACTGAAAAAAATCATGTGTTGGTAATGTAAAAAGACCTACAGGACATGATATTAGCAGGGGGTCTTAAATTAAACTACTAAAGAGGCTCAACACTGTTTAGCTGCCAAAAGCAGTTGGAATTGGGCCTAAACAGTGTGGTAAGTCTTTAGGTGATGGCTATTGTGTCTGTTTGACCTCTTCCAAATGTCTGTGCTGGCAATAAAAAGAAAAAGTTTCCAATTTAAATAGCTAGAGAATAAAAACAATTTGCCAGTAATGTGAAAAAACCTACAGCACCTGGTGTTCCCATGTGGTCTCCCACCCAAGTACTAACCAGGCCCAACATTGCTTAGCTTCCAAGATCAGACGAGATTGGGCCTATCCAATGTGGTATGGCTGTAGGGGAGATACGGGCACTTTTTTGCCCTCTTCTACTTCTATCACCAGGTAAGCTAATACAAAAGTTTCCTAACTGTATTGGCTTACTGAAAAAAATCATGTGTTGGTAATGTAAAAAGACCTACAGGACATGATATTAGCAGGGGGTCTTAAATTAAACTACTAAAGAGCCTCAACACTGTTTAGCTGCCAAAAGCAGTTGGAATTGGGCCTAAACAGTGTGGTAAGTCTTTAGGTGATGACTATTGTGTTTGTTTTACCTCTTCCAAATGTTAGTGCTGGCAATAAAAAGAAAAAGTTTCCAATTTAAATAGCTAGAGAATAAAAACAATTTGCCAGTAATGTGAAAAAACCTACAGCACCTGGATTTCCCATCCAAGTACTAGCCAGGCCCAACACTGCTTAGCTTATAAGATCAGATGAGATTGGGCCTATCCAATGTGGTATGGCTGTAGGTGAGATACAGGCACTTTTTTGCCCTCTTCTACTTCTATCACCAGGTAAGCTAATAAAAAAGTTTCCTAACTGTATTGGCTTACTGAAAAAAATCATGTGTTGGTAATGTAAAAATACCTACAGGACATGATATTAGCAGGGGGTCTTAAATTAAACTACTAAAGAGGCTCAACACTGTTTAGCTGCCAAAAGCAGTTGGAATTGGGCCTAAACAGTGTGGTAAGTCTTTAGGTGATGGATATTGTGTCTGTTTTACCTCTTCCAAATGTCAGTGCTGGCAATAAAAAGAAAAAGTTTCCAATTTAAATAGCTAGAGAATAAAAACAATTTGCCAGTAATGTGAAAAAACCTACAGCACCTGGTGTTCCCATGTGGTCTCCTACCCAAGTACTAACCAGGCCCAACACTGCTTAGCTTCCAAGATCAGACGAGATTGGGCCTATCCAATGAGGTATGGCTGTAGGTGAGATCCAGGCACTTTTTTGCCCTCTTCTACTTCTATCACCAGGTAAGCTAATAAAAAAGTTACCTAACTGTATTGGCTTACTGAAAAAAATCATGTGTTGGTAATGTAAAAAGACCTACAGGACATGATATTAGCAGGGGGTCTTAAATTAAACTGCTAAAGAGCCTCAACACTGTTTAGCTGCCAAAAGCAGTTGGAATTGGGCCTAAACAATGTGGTAAGTCTTTAGGTGATGGATATTGTGTCTGTTTTACCTCTTCCAAATGTCAGTGTTGGCAATAAAAAGAAAAAGTTTCCAATTTAAATAGTTAGAGAATAAAAACAATTTGCCAGTAATGTGAAAAAACCTACAGCACCTGGTGTTCCCATGTGGTCTCCCACCCAAGTACTAACCAGGCCCAACACTGTTTAGCTTCCAAGATCAGACAAGATTGGGCCTATCCAATGTGGTATGGCTGTAGGTGAGATACAGGCACTTTTTTGCCCTCTTCTACTTCTATCACCAGGTAAGGTAATACAAAAGTTTCCTAACTGTATTGGCTTACTGAAAAAAAATCATGTGTTGGTAATGTAAAAAGACCTACAGGACATGATATTAGCAGGGGGTCTTAAATTAAACTACTAAAGAGGCTCAACACTGTTTAGCTGCCAAAAGCAGTTGGAATTGTGCCTAAACAGTGTGGTAAGTCTTTAGGTGATGGCTGTTGTGTCTGTTTGACCTCTTCCAAATGTCTGTGCTGGCAATTAAAAGAAAAAGTTTCCAATTTAAATAGCTAGAGAATAAAAACAATTTGCCAGTAATGTGAAAAAACCTACAGCACCTGGTGTTCCCATGTGTTCTCCCACCTAAGTACTATCCAGGCCCAACACTGCTTAGCTTCCAAGATCAGACAAAATTGGGCCTATCCAATGTGGTATGGCTGTAGGTGAGATACAGGCACTTATTTGCCCTCTTCTACTTCTATCACCAGGTAAGCTAATAAAAAAGTTTCCTAACTGTATTGGCTTACTGAAAAAAATCATGTGTTGGTAACGTAAAAAGACCTACAGGACATGATATTAGCAGGGGGTCTTAAATTAAACTACTAAAGAGGCTCAACACTGTTTAGCTGCCAAAAGCAGTTGGAATTGGGCCTAAACAGTGTGGTAAGTCTTTAGGTGATGGCTATTGTGTCTGTTTGAACTCTTCCAAATGTCTGTGCTGGCAATAAAAAGAAAAAGTTTCCAATCTAAATAGCAAGAGAATAAAAACAATTTGCCAGTAATGTGAAAAAACCTACAGCACCTGGTGTTCCCATGTGGTCTCCCACCCAAGTACTAACCAGGCCCAACACTGCTTAGCTTCCAAGATCAGACAAGGTTGGGCCTATCCAATGTGGTATGGCTGTAGGTGAGATACAGGCACTTTTTTGCCCTCTTCTACTTCTATCACCACGTAAGCTAATACAAAAGTTTCCTAACTGTATTGGCTTACTGAAAAAAATCATGTGTTGGTAATGTAAAAAGACCTACAGGACATGATATTAGCAGGGGGTCTTAAATTAAACTACTAAAGAGGCTCAACACTGTTTAGCTGCCAAAAGCAGTTGGAATTGGGCCTAAACAGTGTGGTAAGTCTTTAGGTGATGGCTATTGTGTCTGTTTGACCTCTTCCAAATGTCTGTGCTGGCAATAAAAAGAAAAAGTTTCCAATTTAAATAGCTAGAGAATAAAAACAATTTGCCAGTAATGTGAAAAAACCTACAGCACCTGGTGTTCCCATGTGGTCTCCCACCCAAGTACTAACCAGGCCCAACACTGCTTAGCTTCCAAGATTAGACGAGATTGGGCCTATCCAATGTGGTATGGCTGTAGGTGAGATACAGGCACTTTTTTGCCCTCTTCTACTTCTATCACCAGGTAAGTTATAAAAAAGTTACCTAACTGTATTGGCTTACTGAAAAAAATCATGTGTTGGTAATGTAAAAAGACCTACAGGACATGATATTATCAGGGGGTCTTAAATTAAACTACTAAATAGCCTCAACACTGTTTACCTGCCAAAAGCAGTTGGAATTGGGCCTAAACAGTGTGGTAAGTCTTTAGGTGATGGATATTGTGTCTGTTTTACCTCTTCCAAATGTCAGTGCTGGCAATAAAAAGAAAAAGTTTCCAATTTAAATATCTAGAGAATAAAAACAATTTGCCAGTAATGTGAAAAAACCTACAGCACCTGGTGTTCCCATGTGGTCTCCCACCCAAGTACTATCTAGGCCCAACACTGCTTTGCTTCCAAGATCAGGCCTATCCAATGTGGTATGGCTGTAGGTGAGATACAGGTACTTTTTAGCCCTCTTCTACTTCTATCACCAGGTAAGCTAATACAAAAGTTTCCTAACTGTATTGGCTTACTGAAAAAAATCATGTGTTGGTAATGTAAAAAGACCTACAGGACATGATATTAGCAGGGGGTCTTAAATTAAACTACTAAAGAGGCTCAACACTGTTTAGCTGCCAAAAGCAGTTGGAATTGGGCCTAAACAGTATGGTAAGTCTTTAGGTGATGGCTATTGTGTCTGTTTGAACTCTTCCAAATGTCTGTGCTGGCAATAAAAAGAAAAAGTTTCCAATCTAAATAGCTAGAGAATAAAAACAATTTGCCAGTAATGTGAAAAAACCTACAGCACCTGGTGTTCCCATGTGGTCTCCCACCCAAGTACTAACCAGGCCCAACACTGCTTAGCTTCCAAGATCAGACGAGGTTGGGCCTATCCAATGTGGTATGGCTGTAGGTGAGATACAAGCACTTTTTTGCCCTCTTCTACTTCTATCACCAGGTAAGCTAATAAAAAAGTTTCCTAACTGTATTGGCTTACTTAAAAAAAATCATGTGTTGGTAATGTAAAAAGACCTACAGGACATGATATTAGCAGGGGGTCTTAAATTAAACTACTAAAGCGGCTCAACACTGTTTAGCTGCCAAAAGCATTTGGAATTGGGCCTAAACAGTATGGTAAGTCTTTAGGTGATGGCTATTGTGTCTGTTTGACCTCTTCCAAATGTCTGTACTGGCAATAAAAAGAAAAAGTTTCCAATTTAAATAGCTAGAGAATAAAAACAATTTGCCTGTAATGTGAAAAAACCTACAGCACCTGGTGTTCCCATGTGGTCTCCCACCCAAGTACTAACCAGGCCCAACACTGCTTAGCTTCCAAAATCAGACGAGATTGGGCCTATCCAAAGTGGTATGGCTGTAGGTGAGATACAGGCACTTTTTTGCCCTCTTCTACTTCTATCACCAGGTAAGCTAATAAAAAAGTTTCCTAACTGTATTGGCTTACTGAAAAAAATCATGTGTTGGTAATGTAAAAAGACCTACAGGACATGATATTAGCAGGGGGTCTTAAATTAAACTACTAAACCAGCTCAACACTGTTTAGCTGCTAAAAGCAGTTGGAATTGGGCCTAAACAGTGTGGTAAGTCTTTAGGTGATGGCTATTGTGTCTGTTTGACCTATTCCAAATGTCTGTACTGGCAATAAAAAGAAAAAGTTTCCAATTTAAATAGCTAGAGAATAAAAACAATTTGCCTGTAATGTGAAAAAACCTAGAGCACCTGGTGTTCCCATGTGGTCTCCCACCCAAGTACTAACCAGGCCCAACACTGCTTAGCTTCCAAGATCAGACGAGATTGGGCCTATCCAATGTGGTATGGCTGTAGGTGAGATACAGGCACTTTTTTGCCCTCTTCTACTTTTATCACCAGGTAAGCTAATAAAAAAGTTTCCTAACTGTATTGGCTTACTGAAAAAAATCATGTGTTGGTAATGTAAAAAGACCTACAGGACATGATATTAGCAGGGAGTCTTAAATTAAACTACTAAAGAGGCCCAACACTGTTTAGCTGCCAAAAGCAGTTGGAATTGGGCCTAAACAGTGTGGTAAGTCTTTAGGTGATGGCTATTGTGTCTGTTTGACCTCTTCCAAATGTCTGTGCTGGCAATAAAAAGAAAAAGTTTCCAATTTAAATAGCTAGAGAATAAAATTAATTTGCCAGTAATGTGAAAAAACCTACAGCACCTGGTGTTCCCATGTGGTCTCCCACCCAAGTACTAACCAGGCCCAACACTGCTTAGCTTCCAAGTTCAGACGAGATTGGGCCTATCCAATGTGGTATGGCTGTAGTTGAGATACAGGCACTTTTTTGCCCTCTTCTACTTCTATCACCAGGTAAGCTAATAAAAAAGTTTCCTAACTGTATTGGCTTACTGAAAAAAATCATGTGTTGGTAATGTAAAAAGACCTACAGGACATTATATTAGCAGGGGGTCTTAAATTAAACTACTAAAGAGGCTCAACACTGTTTAGCTGCCAAAAGCAGTTGGAATTGGGCCTAAACAGTTTGGTAAGTCTTTAGGTGATGGCTATTGTGTCTGTTTGACCTCTTCCAAATGTCTGTGCTGGCAATAAAAAGATAAAGTTTCCTATTTAAATAGCTAGAGAATAAAAACAATTTGCCAGTAATGTGAAAAAACCTACAGCACCTGGTGTTCCCATGTGGTCTCCCACCCAAGTACTAACCAGGCCCAACACTGCTTAGCTTCCAAGATCAGACGAGATTGGGCCTATCCAATGTGGTATGGCTGTAGGTGAGATACAGGCACTTTTTTGCCCTCTTCTACTTCTATCACCAGGTAAGCTAATAAAAAAGTTTTCTAACTGTATTGGCTTACTGAAAAAAATCATGTGTTGGTAATGTAAAAAGACCTACAGGACATGATATTAGCAGGGAGACTTAAATGAAACTACTAAAGAGGCCCAACACTGTTTAGCTGCCAAAAGCAGTTGGAATTGGGCCTAAACAGTGTGGTAAGTCTTTAGGTGATGGATATTGTGTCTGTTTTACCTCTTCCAAATGTCAGTGCTGGCAATAAAAAGAAAAAGTTTCCAATTTAAATATCTAGAGAATAAAAACAATTTGCCAGTAATGTGAAAAAACCTACAGCACCTGGTGTTCCCATGTGGTCTCCCACCCAAGTACTATCCAGGCCCAACACTGCTTTGCTTCCAAGATCAGGCCTATCCAATGTGGTATGGCTGTAGGTGAGATACAGGTACTTTTTTGCCCTCTTCTACTTCTATCACCAGGTAAGCTAATACAAAAGTTTCCTAACTGTATTGGCTTACTGAAAAAAATCATGTGTTGGTAATGTAAAAAGACCTACAGGACATGATATTAGCAGGGGGTCTTAAATTAAACTACTAAAGAGGCTCAACACTGTTTAGCTGCCAAAAGCAGTTGGAATTGGGCCTAAACAGTGTGGTAAGTCTTTAGGTGATGGCTATTGTGTCTGTTTGAACTCTTCCAAATGTCTGTGCTGGCAATAAAAAGAAAAAGTTTCCAATCTAAATAGCTAGAGAATAAAAACAATTTGCCAGTAATGTGAAAAAACCTACAGCACCTGGTGTTCCCATGTGGTCTCCCACCCAAGTACTAACCAGGCCCAACACTGCTTAACTTCCAAGATCAGACGAGGTTGGGCCTATCCAATGTGGTATGGCTGTAGGTGAGATACAGGCACTTTTTTGCCCTCTTCTACTTCTATCACCAGGTAAGCTAATAAAAAAGTTTCCTAACTGTATTGGCTTACTGAAAAAAATCATGTGTTGGTAATGTAAAAAGACCTACAGGACATGATATTAGCAGGGAGTCTTAAATTAAACTACTAAAGAGGCCCAACACTGTTTAGCTGCCAAAAGCAGTTGGAATTGGGCCTAAACAGTGTGGTAAGTCTTTTGGTGATGGCTATTGTGTCTGTTTGACCTCTTCCAAATGTCTGTACTGGCAATAAAAATAAAAAGTTTCCAATTTAAATAGCTAGAGAATAAAAAAAAAATTGCCTGTAATGTGAAAAAACCGACAGCACCTGGTGTTCCCATGTGGTCTCCCACCAAAGTACTAACCAGGCCCAACACTGCTTAGCTTCCAAGTTCAGACGAGATTGGGCCTATCCAATGTGGTATGGCTGTAGTTGAGATACAGGCACTTTTTTGCCCTCTTCTACTTCTATCACCAGGTAAGCTAATAAAAAAGTTTCCTAACTGTATTGGCTTACTGAAAAAAATCATGTGTTGGTAATGTAAAAAGACCTACAGGACATGATATTAGCAGGGGGTCTTAAATTAAACTACTAAAGAGGCTCAACACTGTTTAGCTGCCACAAGTAGTTGGAATTGGGCCTAAACAGTGTGGTAAGTCTTTAGGAGATGGCTATTGTGTCTGTTTGACCTCTTCCAAATGTCTGTACTGGCAATAAAAAGAAAAAGTTTCCAATTTAAATAGCTAGAGAATAAAAACAATTTGCCTGTAATGTCAAAAAACCTACAGCACCTGGTGTTCCCATGTGGTCTCCCACCCAAGTACTAACCAGGCCCAACACTGCTTAGCTTCCAAGATCAGACAAGATTGGGCCTATCCAATGTGGTATGGCTGTAGGTGAGATACAAGCACTTTTTTGCCCTCTTCTACTTCTATCACCAGGTAAGCTAATAAAAAAGTTTCCTAACTGTATTGGCTTACTGAAAAAAATCATGTGTTGGTAATGTAAAAAGACCTACAGGACATGATATTAGCAGGGGGTCTTAAATTAAACTACTAAAGAGGCTCAACACTGTTTAGCTGCCAAAAGCAGTTGGAATTGGGCCTAAACAGTGTGGTAAGTCTTTAGGTGATGGCTATTGTGTCTGTTTGACCTCTTCCAAATGTCTGTACTGGCAATAAAAAGAAAAAGTTTCCAATTTAAATAGCTAGAGAATAAAAACAATTTGCCTGTAATGTGAAAAAACCTACAGCACCTGGTGTTCCCATGTGGTCTCCCACCCAAGTACTAACCAGGCCCAACACTGCTTAGCTTCCAAGATCAGACGAGATTGGGCCTATCCAATGTGGTATGGCTGTAGGTGAGATACATGCACTTTTTTGCCCTCTTCTACTTCTATCACCAGGTAAGCTAATAAAAAAGTTTCCTAACTGTATTGGCTTACTGAAAAAAATCATGTTTTGGTAATGTAAAACGACCTACAGGACATGATATTAGCAGGGGGTCTTAAATTAAACTACTAAAGAGGATCAACACTGTTTAGCTGCCAAAAGCAGATGGAATTGGGCCTAAACAGTGTGGTAAGTCTTTAGGTGATGGCTATTGTGTCTGTTTGACCTCTTCCAAATGCCTGTACTGGCAATAAAAAGAAAAAGTTTCCAATTTAAATAGCTAGAGAATAAAAACAATTTGCCTGTAATGTGAAAAAACCTACAGCACCTGGTG
The DNA here is from genome assembly GCF_055691185.1 of Crinia signifera. Lineage (NCBI taxonomy): Eukaryota > Metazoa > Chordata > Amphibia > Anura > Myobatrachidae > Crinia > Crinia signifera. Next base: position 295,792 of record NW_028142853.1, on the reverse strand, counting down.
TTCCCATGTGGTCTCCCACCCAAGTACTAACCAGGCCCAACACTGCTTAGCTTCCAAGAACAGATGAGATTGGGCCTATCCAATGTGGTATGGCTGTAGGTGAAATACAGGCACTTTTTAGCCCTCTTCTACTTCTATCACCAGGTAAGCTAATAAAAAAGTTTCCTAACTGTATTGGCTTACTGAAAAAAATCATGTGTTGGTAATGTAAAAAGACCTACAGGACATGATATTAGCAGGGGGTCTTAAATTAAACTACTAAAGAGGCTCAACACTGTTTAGCTGCCAAAAGCAGTTGGAATTGGGCCTAAACAGTGTGGTAAGTCTTTATGTGATGGCTATTGTGTCTGTTTGACCTCTTCCAAATGTCTGTACTGGCAATAAAAAGAAAAAGTTTCCAATTTAAATAGCTAGAGAATAAAAACAATTTGCCTGTAATGTGAAAAACCCTACAGCACCTGGTGTTCCCATGTGGTCTCCCACCAAAGTACTAACCAGGCCCAACACTGCTTAGCTTCCAAGATCAGACGAGATTGGGCCTATCCAATGTGGTATGGCTGTAGGTGAGATACAGGCACTTTTTTTGCCCTCTTCTACTTCTATCACCAGGTAAGCTAATACAAAAGTTCCCTAACTGTATTGGCTTACGGAAAAAAATCATGTGTTGGTAATGTAAAAAGACCTACAGGACATGATATTAGCAGGGGGTCTTAAATTAAACTACAAAAGAGGCTCAACACTGTTTAGCTGCCAAAAGCAGTTGGAATTGAGCCTAAACAGTGTGGTAAGTCTTTAGCTGATGGCTATTGTGTCTGTTTGACCTCTTCCAAATGTCTGTGCTGGCAATAAAATGAAAAAGTTTCCAATATAAATAGCTAGAGAATAAAAACAATTTGCCAGTGATGTGAAAAAACCTACAGCACCTGGTGTTCCCATGTGGTCTCCCACCCAAGTACTAACCAGGCCCAACACTGCTTAGCTTCCAAGATCAGACGAGATTGGGCCTATCCAATGTGGTATGGCTGTAGGTGAGTTAAATTCACTTTTTTGCCCTCTTCTACTTCTATCACCAGGTAAGCTAATAAAAAAGTTTCCTAACTGTATTGGCTTACTGAAAAAAATCATGTGTTGGTAATGTAAAAAGACCTACAGGACATGATATTAGCAGGGGGTCTTAAATTAAACTACTAAAGAGGCTCAACACTGTTTAGCTGCCAAAAGCAGTTGGAATTGGGCCTAAACAGTGTGGTAAGTATTTAGGTGATGGCTATTGTGTCTGTTTGAACTCTTCCAAATGTCTGTGCTGGCAATAAAAAGAAAAAGTTTCCAATCTAAATAGCTAGAGAATAAAAACAATTTGCCAGTAATGTGAAAAAACCTACAGCACCTGGTGTTCCCATGTGGTCTCCCACCCAAGTACTAACCAGGCCCAACACTGCTTAGCTTCCAAGATCAGACGAGGTTGGGCCTATCCAATGTGGTATGGCTGTAGGTGAGATACAAGCACTTTTTTGCCCTCTTCTACTTCTATCACCAGGTAAGCTAATAAAAAAGTTTCCTAACTGTATTGGCTTACTTAAAAAAAATCATGTGTTGGTAATGTAAAAAGACCTACAGGACATGATATTAGCAGGGGGTCTTAAATTAAACTACTAAAGCGGCTCAACACTGTTTAGCTGCCAAAAGCAGTTGGAATTGGGCCTAAACAGTGTGGTAAGTCTTTAGGTGATGGCTATTGTGTCTGTTTGACCTCTTCCAAATGTCTGTACTGGCAATAAAAAGAAAAAGTTTCCAATTTAAATAGCTAGAGAATAAAAACAATTTGCCTGTAATGTGAAAAAACCTACAGCACCTGGTGTTCCCATGTGGTCTCCCACCCAAGTACTAACCAGGCCCAACACTGCTTAGCTTCCAAAATCAGACGAGATTGGGCCTATCCAATGTGGTATGGCTGTAGGTGAGATACAGGCACTTTTTTGCCCTCTTCTACTTCTATCACCAGGTAAGCTAATAAAAAAGTTTCCTAACTGTATTGGCTTACTGAAAAAAATCATGTGTTGGTAATGTAAAAAGACCTACAGGACATGATATTAGCAGGGGGTCTTAAATTAAACTACTAAACCAGCTCAACACTGTTTAGCTGCCAAAAGCAGTTGGAATTGGGCCTAAACAGTGTGGTAAGTCTTTAGGTGATGGCTATTGTGTCTGTTTGACCTATTCCAAATGTCTGTACTGGCAATAAAAAGAAAAAGTTTCCAATTTAAATAGCTAGAGAATAAAAACAATTTGCCTGTAATGTGAAAAAACCTACAGCACCTGGTGTTCCCATGTGGTCTCCCACCCAAGTACTAACCAGGCCCAACACTGCTTAGCTTCCAAGATCAGACGAGATTGGGCCTATCCAATGTGGTATGGCTGTAGGTGAGATACAGGCACTTTTTTGCCCTCTTCTACTTTTATCACCAGGTAAGCTAATAAAAAAGTTTCCTAACTGTATTGGCTTACTGAAAAAAATCATGTGTTGGTAATGTAAAAAGACCTACAGGACATGATATTAGCAGGGAGTCTTAAATTAAACTACTAAAGAGGCCCAACACTGTTTAGCTGCCAAAAGCAGTTGGAATTGGGCCTAAACAGTGTGGTAAGTCTTTAGGTGATGGCTATTGTGTCTGTTTGACCTCTTCCAAATGTCTGTGCTGGCAATAAAAAGAAAAAGTTTCCAATTTAAATAGCTAGAGAATAAAATTAATTTGCCAGTAATGTGAAAAAACCTACAGCACCTGGTGTTCCCATGTGGTCTCCCACCCAAGTACTAACCAGGCCCAACACTGCTTAGCTTCCAAGTTCAGACGAGATTGGGCCTATCCAATGTGGTATGGCTGTAGTTGAGATCCAGGCACTTTTTTGCCCTCTTCTACTTCTATCACCAGGTAAGCTAATAAAAAAGTTTCCTAACTGTATTGGCTTACTGAAAAAAATTATGTGTTGGTAATGTAAAAAGACCTACAGGACATTATATTAGCAGGGGGTCTTAAATTAAACTACTAAAGAGGCTCAACACTGTTTAGCTGCCAAAAGCAGTTGGAATTGGGCCTAAACAGTTTGGTAAGTCTTTAGGTGATGGCTATTGTGTCTGTTTGACCTCTTCCAAATGTCTGTGCTGGCAATAAAAAGATAAAGTTTCCTATTTAAATAGCTAGAGAATAAAAACAATTTGCCAGTAATGTGAAAAAACCTACAGCACCTGGTGTTCCCATGTGGTCTCCCACCCAAGTACTAACCAGGCCCAACACTGCTTAGCTTCCAAGATCAGACGAGAGTGGGCCTATCCAATGTGGTATGGCTGTAGGTGAGATACAGGCACTTTTTTGCCCTCTTCTACTTCTATCACCAGGTAAGCTAATAAAAAAGTTTCCTAACTGTATTGGCTTACTGAAAAAAATCATGTGTTGGTAATGTAAAAAGACCTACAGGACATGATATTAGCAGGGGGTCTTAAATTAAACTACTAAACAGGCTCAACACTGTTTAGCTGCCAAAAGCAGTTGGAATTGAGCCTAAACAGTGTGGTAAGTCTTTAGCTGATGGCTATTGTGTCTGTTTGACCTCTTCCAAATGTCTGTGCTGGCAATAAAATGAAAAAGTTTCCAATATAAATAGCTAGAGAATAAAAACAATTTGCCAGTGATGTGAAAAAACCTACAGCACCTGGTGTTCCCTTGTGGTCTCCCACCCAAGTACTAACCAGGCCCAACACTGCTTAGCTTCCAAGATCAGACGAGATTGGGCCTATCCAATGTGGTATGGCTGTAGGTGAGTTAAATTCACTTTTTTGCCCTCTTCTACTTTTATCACCAGGTAAGCTAATAAAAAAGTTTCCTAACTGTATTGGCTTACTGAAAAAAATCATGTGTTGGTAATGTAAAAAGACCTACAGGACATGATATTAGCAGGGGGTCTTAAATTAAACTACTAAAGAGGCTCAACACTGTTTAGCTGCCAAAAGCAGTTGGAATTGGGCCTAAACAGTGTGGTAAGTCTTTAGGTGATGGCTATTGTGTTTGTTTGACCTCTTCCAAATGTCTGTACTGGCAATAAAAAGAAAAAGTTTCCAATTTAAATAGCTAGAGAATAAAAACAATTTGCCTGTAATGTGAAAAAACCTACAGCACCTGGTGTTCCCATGTGGTCTCCCACCCAAGTACTAACCAGGCCCAACACTGCTTAGCTTCCAAGATCAGACGAGATTGGGCCTATCCAATGTGGTATGGCTGTAGGTGAGATACATGCACTTTTTTGCCCTCTTCTACTTCTATCACCAGGTAAGCTAATAAAAAAGTTTCCTAACTGTATTGGCTTACTGAAAAAAATCATGTGTTGGTAATGTAAAACGACCTACAGGACATGATATTAGCAGGGGGTCTTAAATTAAACTACTAAAGAGGATCAACACTGTTTAGCTGCCAAAAGCAGATGGAATTGGGCCTAAACAGTGTGGTAAGTCTTTAGGTGATGGTTATTGTGTCTGTTTGACCTCTTCCAAATGCCTGTACTGGCAATAAAAAGAAAAAGTTTCCAATTTAAATAGCTAGAGAATAAAAACAATTTGCCTGTAATGTGAAAAAACCTACAGCACCTGGTGTTCCCATGTGGTCTCCCACCCAAGTACTAACCAGGCCCAACACTGCTTAGCTTTCAAGAACAGACGAGATTGGGCCTATCCAATGTGGTATGGCTGTAGGTGAAACACAGGCACTTTTTAGCCCTCTTCTACTTCTATCACCAGGTAAGCTAATAAAAAAGTTTCCTAACTGTATTGGCTTACTGAAAAAAATCATGTGTTGGTAATGTAAAAAGACCTACAGGACATGATATTAGCAGGGGGTCTTAAATTAAACTACTAAAGAGGCTCAACACTGTTTAGCTGCCAAAAGCAGTTGGAATTGGGCCTAAACAGTGTGGTAAGTCTTTATGTGATGGCTATTGTGTCTGTTTGACCTCTTCCAAATGTCTGTACTGGCAATAAAAAGAAAAAGTTTCCAATTTAAATAGCTAGAGAATAAAAACAATTTGCCTGTAATGTGAAAAACCCTACAGCACCTGGTGTTCCCATGTGGTCTCCCACCAAAGTACTAACCAGGCCCAACACTGCTTAGCTTCCAAGATCAGACGAGATTGGGCCTATCCAATGTGGTATGGCTGTAGGTGAGATACAGGCACTTTTTTGCCCTCTTCTACTTCTATCACCAGGTAAGCTAATACAAAAGTTCCCTAACTGTATTGGCTTACGGAAAAAAATCATGTGTTGGTAATGTAAAAAGACCTACAGGACATGATATTAGCAGGGGGTCTTAAATTAAACTACAAAAGAGGCTCAACACTGTTTAGCTGCCAAAAGCAGTTGGAATTGAGCCTAAACAGTGTGGTAAGTCTTTAGCTGATGGCTATTGTGTCTGTTTGACCTCTTCCAAATGTCTGTGCTGGCAATAAAATGAAAAAGTTTCCAATATAAATAGCTAGAGAATAAAAACAATTTGCCAGTGATGTGAAAAAACCTACAGCACCTGGTGTTCCCATGTGGTCTCCCACCCAAGTACTAACCAGGCCCAACACTGCTTAGCTTCCAAGATCAGACGAGATTGGGCCTATCCAATGTGGTATGGCTGTATGTGAGTTAAATTCACTTTTTTGCCCTCTTCTACTTCTATCACCAGGTAAGCTAATAAAAAAGTTTCCTAACTGTATTGGCTTACTGAAAAAAATCATGTGTTGGTAATGTAAAAAGACCTACAGGACATGATATTAGCAGGGGGTCTTAAATTAAACTACTAAAGAGGCTCAACACTGTTTAGCTGCCAAAAGTAGTTGGAATTGGGCCTAAACAGTGTGGTAAGTCTTTAGGAGATGGCTATTGTGTCTGTTTGACCTCTTCCAAATGTCTGTACTGGCAATAAAAAGAAAAAGTTTCCAATTTAAATAGCTAGAGAATAAAAACAATTTGCCTGTAATGTGAAAAAACCTACAGCACCTGGTGTTCCCATGTGGTCTCCCACCCAAGTACTAACCAGGCCCAACACTGCTTAGCTTCCAAGATCAGACAAGATTGGGCCTATCCAATGTGGTATGGCTGTAGGTGAGATATAGGCACTTTTTTGCCCTCTTCTACTTCTATCACCAGGTAAGCTAATAAAAAAGTTTCCTAACTGTATTGGCTTACTGAAAAAAATCATGTGTTGGTAATGTAAAAAGACCTACAGGACATGATATTAGCAGGGGGTCTTAAATTAAACTACTAAACAGGCTCAACACTGTTTAGCTGCCAAAAGCAGTTGGAATTGGGCCTAAACAGTGTGGTAAGTCTTTAGGTGATGGCTATTGTGTCTGTTTGACCTCTTCCAAATGTCTGTACTGGCAATAAAAAGAAAAAGTTTCCAATTTAAATAGCTAGAGAATAAAAACAATTTGCCTGTAATGTGAAAAAACCTACAGCACCTGGTGTTCCCATGTGGTCTCCCACCCAAGTACTAACCAGGCCCAACACTGCTTAGCTCCCAAGATCAGACGAGATTGGGCCTATCCAATGTGGTATGGCTGTAGGTGAGATACAGGCACTTTTTTGCCCTCTTCTACTTCTATCACCAGGTAAGCTAATAAAAAAGTTTCCTAACTGTATTGGCTTACTGAAAAAAATCATGTGTTGGTAATGTAAAAAGACCTACAGGACATGATATTAGCAGGGAGTCTTAAATTAAACTACTAAAGAGGACCAACACTGTTTAGCTGCCAAAAGCAGTTGGAATTGGGCCCAAACAGTGTGGTAAGTCTTTAGGTGATGGCTATTGTGTCTGTTTGACCTCTTCCAAATGTCTGTGCTGGCAATAAAAAGAAAAAGTTTCCAATTTAAATAGCTAGAGAATAAAAACAATTTGCCAGTAATGTGAAAAAACCTACAGCACCTGGTGTTCCCATGTGGTCTCCCACCCAAGTACTAACCAGGCCCAACACTGCTTAGCTTCCAAGATCAGGCCTATCCAATGTGGTATGGCTGTAGTTGAGATACAGGCACCTTTTTGCCCTCTTCTACTTCTATCACCAGGTAAGCTAATAAAAAAGTTTCCTAACTGTATTGGCTTACTGAAAAAAATCATGTGTTGGTAATGTAAAAAGACCTACAGGACATGATATTAGCAGGGGGTCTTAAATTAAACTACTAAAGAGGCTCAACACTGTTTAGCTGCCAAAAGCAGTTGGAATTGGGCCTAAACAGTTTGGTAAGTCTTTAGGTGATGGCTATTGTGTCTGTTTGACCTCTTCCAAATGTCTGTGCTGGCAATAAAAAGATAAAGTTTCCTATTTAAATAGCTAGAGAATAAAAACAATTTGCCAGTAATGTGAAAAAACCTACAGCACCTGGTGTTCCCATGTGGTCTCCCACCCAAGTACTAACCAGGCCCAACACTGCTTAGCTTCCAAGATCAGACGAGATTGGGCCTATCCAATGTAGTATGGCTGTAGGTGAGTTAAAGGCACTTTTTTGCCCTCTTCTACTTCTATCACCAGGTAAGCTAATACAAAAGTTTCCTAACTGTATTGGCTTACTGAAAAAAATCATGTGTTGGTAATGTAAAAAGACCTACAGGACATGATATTAGCAGGGGGTCTTAAATTAAACTACTAAAGAGGCTCAACACTGTTTAGCTGCCAAAAGCAGTTGGAATTGGGCCTAAACAGTGTGGTAAGTCTTTAGGTGATGGCTATTGTGTCTGTTTGACCTCTTCCAAATGTCTGTACTGGCAATAAAAAGAAAAAGTTTCCAATTTAAATAGCTAGAGAATAAAAACAATTTGCCTGTAATGTGAAAAAACCTACAGCACCTGGTGTTCCCATGTGGTCTCCCACCCAAGTACTAACCAGGCCCAACACTGCTTAGCTTCCAAGATCAGACGAGATTGGGCCTATCCAATGTGGTATGGCTGTAGGTGAGATACATGCACTTTTTTGCCCTCTTCTACTTCTATCACCAGGTAAGCTAATAAAAAAGTTTCCTAACTGTATTGGCTTACTGAAAAAAATCATGTGTTGGTAATGTAAAACGACCTACAGGACATGATATTAGCAGGGGGTCTTAAATTAAACTACTAAAGAGGATCAACACTGTTTAGCTGCCAAAAGCAGATGGAATTGGGCCTAAACAGTGTGGTAAGTCTTTAGTTGATGGCTATTGTGTCTGTTTGACCTCTTCCAAATGCCTGTACTGGCAATAAAAAGAAAAATTTTCCAATTTAAATAGCTAGAGAATAAAAACAATTTGCCTGTAATGTGAAAAAACCTACAGCACCTGGTGTTCCCATGTGGTCTCCCACCCAAGTACTAACCAGGCCCAACACTGCTTAGCTTCCAAGAACAGACGAGATTGGGCCTATCCAATGAGGTATGGCTGTAGGTAAAATACAGGCACTTTTTAGCCCTCTTCTACTTCTATCACCAGGTAAGCTAATAAAAAAGTTTCCTAACTGTATTGGCTTACTGAAAAAAATCATGTGTTGGTAATGTAAAAAGACCTACAGGACATGATATTAGCAGGGGGTCTTAAATTAAACTACTAAAGAGGCTCAACACTGTTTAGCTGCCAAAAGCAGTTGGAATTGGGCCTAAACAGTTTGGTAAGTCTTTAGGTGATGGCTATTGTGTCTGTTTGACCTCTTCCAAATGTCTGTGCTGGCAATAAAAAGATAAAGTTTCCTATTTAAATAGCTAGAGAATAAAAACAATTTGCCGGTAATGTGAAAAAACCTACAGCACCTGGTGTTCCCATGTGGTCTCCCACCCAAGTACTAACCAGGCCCAACACTGCTTAGCTTCCAAGATCAGACGAGATTGGGCCTATCCAACGTGGTATGGCTGTAGGTGAGTTAAAGGCACTTTTTTGCCCTCTTCTACTTCTATCACCAGGTAAGCTAATACAAAAGTTTCCTAACTGTATTGGCTTACTGAAAAAAATCATGTGTTGGTAATGTAAAAAGACCTACAGGACATGATATTAGCAGGGGGTCTTAAATTAAACTACTAAAGAGGCTCAACACTGTTTAGCTGCCAAAAGCAGTTGGAATTGGGCCTAAACAGTGTGGTAAGTCTTTAGGTGATGGCTATTGTGTCTGTTTGACCTCTTCCAAATGTCTGTACTGGTAATAAAAAGAAAAAGTTTCCAATTTAAATAGCTAGAGAATAAAAACAATTTGCCTGTAATGTGAAAAACCTACAGCACCTGGTGTTCCCATGTGGTCTCCCACCCAAGTACTAACCAGGCCCAACACTGCTTAGCTTCCAAGATCAGACGAGATTGGGCCTATCCAATGTGGTATGGCTGTAGGTGAGATACATTCACTTTTTTGCCCTCTTCTACTTCTATCACCAGGTAAGCTAATAAAAAAGTTTCCTAACTGTATTGGCTTACTGAAAAAAATCATGTGTTGGTAATGTAAAACGACCTACAGGACATGATATTAGCAGGGGGTCTTAAATTAAACTACTAAAGAGGATCAACACTGTTTAGCTGCCAAAAGCAGATGGAATTGGGCCTAAACAGTGTGGTAAGTCTTTAGGTGATGGCTATTGTGTCTGTTTGACCTCTTCCAAATGCCTGTACTGGCAATAAAAAGAAAAAGTTTCCAATTTAAATAGCTAGAGAATAAAAACAATTTGCCTGTAATGTGAAAAAACCTACAGCACCTGGTGTTCCCATGTGGTCTCCCACCCAAGTACTAACCAGGCCCAACACTGCTTAGCTTCCAATAACAGATGAGATTGGGCCTATCCAATGTGGTATGGCTGTAGGTGTAATACAGGCACTTTTTTGCCCTCTTCTACTTCTATCACCAGGTAAGCTAATAAAAAAGTTTCCTAACTGTATTGGCTTACTGAAAAAAATCATGTGTTGGTAATGTAAAAAGACCTACAGGACATGATATTATCAGGGGGTCTTAAATTAAACTACTAAATAGCCTCAACACTGTTTACCTGCCAAAAGCAGTTGGAATTGGGCCTAAACAGTGTGGTAAGTCTTTAGGTGATGGATATTGTGTCTGTTTTACCTCTTCCAAATGTCAGTGCTGGCAATAAAAAGAAAAAGTTTCCAATTTAAATATCTAGAGAATAAAAACAATTTGCCAGTAATGTGAAAAAACCTACAGCACCTGGTGTTCCCATGTGGTCTCCCACCCAAGTACTATCCAGGCCCAACACTGCTTTGCTTCCAAGATCAGGCCTATCCAATGTGGTATGGCTGTAGGTGAGATACAGGTACTTTTTTGCCCTCTTCTACTTCTATCACCAGGTAAGCTAATACAAAAGTTTCCTAACTGTATTGGCTTACTGAAAAAAATCATGTGTTGGTAATGTAAAAAGACCTACAGGACATGATATTAGCAGGGGGTCTTAAATTAAACTACTAAAGAGGCTCAACACTGTTTAGCTGCCAAAAGCAGTTGGAATTGGGCCTAAACAGTGTGGTAAGTCTTTAGGTGATGGCTATTGTGTCTGTTTGAACTCTTCCAAATGTCTGTGCTGGCAATAAAAAGAAAAAGTTTCCAATCTAAATAGCTAGAGAATAAAAACAATTTGCCAGTAATGTCAAAAAACCTACAGCACCTGGAGTTCCCATGTGGTCTCCCACCCAAGTACTATCCAGGCCCAACACTGCTTTGCTTCCAAGATCAGGCCTATCCAATGTGGTATGGCTGTAGGTGAGATACAGGTACTTTTTTGCCCTCTTCTACTTCTATCACCAGGTAAGCTAATACAAAAGTTTCCTAACTGTATTGGCTTACTGAAAAAAAATCATGTGTTGGTAATGTAAAAAGACCTACAGGACATGATATTAGCAGGGGGTCTTAAATTAAACTACTAAAGAGGCTCAACACTGTTTAGCTGCCAAAAGCAGTTGGAATTGGGCCTAAACAGTGTGGTAAGTCTTTAGGTGATGGCTATTGTGTCTGTTTGAACTCTTCCAAATGTCTGTGCTGGCAATAAAAAGAAAAAGTTTCCAATCTAAATAGCTAGAGAATAAAAACAATTTGCCAGTAATGTGAAAAAACCTACAGCACCTGGTGTTCCCATGTGGTCTCCCACCCAAGTACTAACCAGGCCCAACACTGCTTAACTTCCAAGATCAGACGAGGTTGGGCCTATCCAATGTGGTATGGCTGTAGGTGAGATACAAGCACTTTTTTGCCCTCTTCTACTTCTATCACCAGGTAAGCTAATAAAAAAGTTTCCTAACTGTATTGGCTTACTGAAAAAAATCATGTGTTGGTAATGTAAAACGACCTACAGGACATGATATTAGCAGGGGGTCTTAAATTAAACTACTAAAGAGGATCAACACTGTTTAGCTGCCAAAAGCAGATGGAATTGGGCCTAAACAGTGTGGTAAGTCTTTAGGTGATGGCTATTGTGTCTGTTTGACCTCTTCCAAATGCCTGTACTGGCAATAAAAAGAAAAAGTTTCCAATTTAAATAGCTAGAGAATAAAAACAATTTGCCTGTAATGTGAAAAAACCTACAGCACCTGGTGTTCCCATGTGGTCTCCCACCCAAGTACTAACCAGGCCCAACACTGCTTAGCTTTTAAGAACAGACGAGATTGGGCCTATCCAATGTGGTATGGCTGTAGGTGAAATACAGGCACTTTTTAGCCCTCTTCTACTTCTATCACCAGGTAAGCTAATAAAAAAGTTTCCTAACTGTATTGGCTTACTGAAAAAAATCATGTGTTGGTAATGTAAAAAGACCTACAGGACATGATATTAGCAGGGGGTCTTAAATTAAACTACTAAAGAGGCTCAACACTGTTTAGCTGCCAAAAGCAGTTGGAATTGGGCCTAAACAGTGTGGTAAGTCTTTAGGTGATGGCTATTGTGTCTGTTTGACCTCTTCCAAATGTCTGTACTGGCAATAAAAAGAAAAAGTTTCCAATTTAAATAGCTAGAGAATAAAAACAATTTGCCTGTAATGTGAAAAAACCTACAGCACCTGGTGTTCCCATGTGGTCTCCCACCCAAGTACTAACCAGGCCCAACACTGCTTAGCTTCCAAGATCAGACGAGATTGGGCCTATCCAATGTGGTATGGCTGTAGGTGAGATACATGCACTTTTTTGCCCTCTTCTACTTCTATCACCAGGTAAGCTAATAAAAAAGTTTCCTAACTGTATTGGCTTACTGAAAAAAATCATGTGTTGGTAATGTAAAACGACCTACAGGACATGATATTAGCAGGGGGTCTTAAATTAAACTACTAAAGAGGATCAACACTGTTTAGCTGCCAAAAGCAGTTGGAATTGGGCCTAAACAGTGTGGTAAGTCTTTAGGTGATGGCTATTGTGTCTGTTTGACCTCTTCCAAATGTCTGTTTTGGCAATAAAAAGAAAAAGTTTCCAATTTAAATAGCTAGAGAATAAAAACAATTTGCCTGTAATGTGAAAAAACCTACAGCACCTGGTGTTCCCATGTGGTCTCCCACCCAAGTACTAACCAGGCCCAACACTGCTTAGCTTCCAAGAACAGACGAGATTGGGCCTATCCAATGTGGTATGGCTGTAGGTGAAATACAGGCACTTTTTTGCCCTCTTCTACTTCTATCACCAGGTAAGCTAATAAAAAAGTTTCCTAACTGTATTGGCTTACTGAAAAAAATCATGTGTTGGTAATGTAAAAAGACCTACAGGACATGATATTATCAGGGGGTCTTAAATTAAACTACTAAATAGCCTCAACACTGTTTACCTGCCAAAAGCAGTTGGAATTGGGCCTAAACAGTGTGGTAAGTCTTTAGGTGATGGATATTGTGTCTGTTTTACCTCTTCCAAATGTCAGTGCTGGCAATAAAAAGAAAAAGTTTCCAATTTAAATATCTAGAGAATAAAAACAATTTGCCAGTAATGTGAAAAAACCTACAGCACCTGGTGTTCCCATGTGGTCTCCCACCCAAGTACTATCCAGGCCCAACACTGCTTTGCTTCCAAGATCAGGCCTATCCAATGTGGTATGGCTGTAGGTGAGATACAGGTACTTTTTTGCCCTCTTCTACTTCTATCACCAGGTAAGCTAATACAAAAGTTTCCTAACTGTATTGGCTTACTGAAAAAAATCATGTGTTGGTAATGTAAAAAGACCTACAGGACATGATATTAGCAGGGGGTCTTAAATTAAACTACTAAAGAGGCTCAACACTGTTTAGCTGCCAAAAGCAGTTGGAATTGGGCCTAAACAGTGTGGTAAGTCTTTAGGTGATGGCTATTGTGTCTGTTTGAACTCTTCCAAATGTCTGTGCTGGCAATAAAAAGAAAAAGTTTCCAATCTAAATAGCTAGAGAATAAAAACAATTTGCCAGTAATGTGAAAAAACCTACAGCACCTGGTGTTCCCATGTGGTCTCCCACCCAAGTACTATCCAGGCCCAACACTGCTTTGCTTCCAAGATCAGGCCTATCCAATGTGGTATGGCTGTAGGTGAGATACAGGTACTTTTTTGCCCTCTTCTACTTCTATCACCAGGTAAGCTAATACAAAAGTTTCCTAACTGTATTGGCTTACTGAAAAAAATCATGTGTTGGTAATGTAAAAAGACCTACAGGACATGATATTAGCAGGGGGTCTTAAATTAAACTACTAAAGAGGATCAACACTGTTTAGCTGCCAAAAGCAGTTGGAATTGGGCCTAAACAGTGTGGTAAGTCTTTAGGTGATGGCTATTGTGTCTGTTTGAACTCTTCCAAATGTCTGTGCTGGCAATAAAAAGAAAAAGTTTCCAATCTAAATAGCTAGAGAATAAAACAATTTGCCAGTAATGTGAAAAAACCTACAGCACCTGGTGTTCCCATGTGGTCTCCCACCCAAGTACTAACCAGGCCCAACACTGCTTAACTTCCAAGATCAGACGAGGTTGGGCCTATCCAATGTGGTATGGCTGTAGGTGAGATACAAGCACTTTTTTGCCCTCTTCTACTTCTATCACCAGGTAAGCTAATAAAAAAGTTTCCTAACTGTATTGGCTTACTTAAAAAAAATCATGTGTTGGTAATGTAAAAAGACCTACAGGACATGATATTAGCAGGGGGTCTTAAATTAAACTACTAAAGAGGCTCAACACTGTTTAGCTGCCAAAAGCAGTTGGAATTGGGCCTAAACAGTGTGGTAATTCTTTAGGTGATGGCTATTGTGTCTGTTTGACCTCTTCCAAATGTCTGTACTGGCAATAAAAAGAAAAAGTTTCCAATTTAAATAGCTAGAGAATAAAAACAATTTGCCTGTAATGTGAAAAAACCTACAGCACCTGGTGTTCCCATGTGGTCTCCCACCCAAGTACTAACCAGGCCCAACACTGCTTAGCTTCCAAGATCAGACAAGCTTGGGCCTATCCAATGTGGTATGGCTGTAGGTGAGATACAGGCACTTTTTTGCCCTCTTCTACTTCTATCACCAGGTAAGCTAATAAAAAAGTTTCCTAACTGTATTGGCTTACTGAAAAAAATCATGTGTTGGTAATGTAAAAAGACCTACAGGACATGATATTAGCAGGGGGTCTTAAATTAAACTACTAAACAGGCTCAACACTGTTTAGCTGCCAAAAGCAGTTGGAATTGAGCCTAAACAGTGTGGTAAGTCTTTAGCTGATGGCTATTGTGTCTGTTTGACCTCTTCCAAATGTCTGTGCTGGCAATAAAATGAAAAAGTTTCCAATATAAATAGCTAGAGAATAAAAACAATTTGCCAGTGATGTGAAAAAACCTACAGCACCTGGTGTTCCCATGTGGTCTCCCACCCAAGTACTATCCAGGCCCAACACTGCTTTGCTTCCAAGATCAGGCCTATCCAATGTGGTATGGCTGTAGGTGAGATACAGGTACTTTTTTGCCCTCTTCTACTTCTATCACCAGGTAAGCTAATACAAAAGTTTCCTAACTGTATTGGCTTACTGAAAAAAATCATGTGTTGGTAATGTAAAAAGACCTACAGGACATGATATTAGCAGGGGGTCTTAAATTAAACTACTAAAGAGGCTCAACACTGTTTAGCTGCCAAAAGCAGTTGGAATTGGGCCTAAACAGTGTGGTAAGTCTTTAGGTGATGGCTATTGTGTCTGTTTGAACTCTTCCAAATGTCTGTGCTGGCAATAAAAAGAAAAAGTTTCCAATCTAAATAGCTAGAGAATAAAAACAATTTGCCAGTAATGTGAAAAAACCTACAGCACCTGGTGTTCCCATGTGGTCTCCCACCCAAGTACTATCCAGGCCCAACACTGCTTTGCTTCCAAGATCAGGCCTATCCAATGTGGTATGGCTGTAGGTGAGATAGAGGTACTTTTTTGCCCTCTTCTACTTCTATCACCAGGTAAGCTAATACAAAAGTTTCCTAACTGTATTGGCTTACTGAAAAAAATCATGTGTTGGTAATGTAAAAAGACCTACAGGACATGATATTAGCAGGGGGTCTTAAATTAAACTACTAAAGAGGATCAACACTGTTTAGCTGCCAAAAGCAGTTGGAATTGGGCCTAAACAGTGTGGTAAGTCTTTAGGTGATGGCTATTGTGTCTGTTTGAACTCTTCCAAATGTCTGTGCTGGCAATAAAAAGAAAAAGTTTCCAATCTAAATAGCTAGAGAATAAAAACAATTTGCCAGTAATGTGAAAAAACCTACAGCACCTGGTGTTCCCATGTGGTCTCCCACCCAAGTACTAACCAGGCCCAACACTGCTTAACTTCCAAGATCAGACGAGGTTGGGCCTATCCAATGTGGTATGGCTGTAGGTGAGATACAAGCACTTTTTTGCCCTCTTCTACTTCTATCACCAGGTAAGCTAATAAAAAAGTTTCCTAACTGTATTGGCTTACTTAAAAAAAATCATGTGTTGGTAATGTAAAAAGACCTACAGGACATGATATTAGCAGGGGGTCTTAAATTAAACTACTAAAGAGGCTCAACACTGTTTAGCTGCCAAAAGCAGTTGGAATTGGGCCTAAACAGTGTGGTAATTCTTTAGGTGATGGCTATTGTGTCTGTTTGACCTCTTCCAAATGTCTGTACTGGCAATAAAAAGAAAAAGTTTCCAATTTAAATAGCTAGAGAATAAAAACAATTTGCCTGTAATGTGAAAAAACCTACAGCACCTGGTGTTCCCATGTGGTCTCCCACCCAAGTACTAACCAGGCCCAACACTGCTTAGCTTCCAAGATCAGACAAGATTGGGCCTATCCAATGTGGTATGGCTGTAGGTGAGATACAGGCACTTTTTTGCCCTCTTCTACTTCTATCACCAGGTAAGCTAATAAAAAAGTTTCCTAACTGTATTGGCTTACTGAAAAAAATCATGTGTTGGTAATGTAAAAAGACCTACAGGACATGATATTAGCAGGGGGTCTTAAATTAAACTACTAAAGAGGCTCAACACTGTTTAGCTGCCAAAAGTAGTTGGAATTGGGCCTAAACAGTGTGGTAAGTCTTTAGGAGATGGCTATTGTGTCTGTTTGACCTCTTCCAAATGTCTGTACTGGCAATAAAAAGAAAAAGTTTCCAATTTAAATAGCTAGAGAATAAAAACAATTTGCCTGTAATGTGAAAAAACCTACAGCACCTGGTGTTCCCATGTGGTCTCCCACCCAAGTACTAACCAGGCCCAACACTGCTTAGCTTCCAAGATCAGACAAGATTGGGCCTATCCAATGTGGTATGGCTTTAGGTGAGATACAGGCACTTTTTTGCCCTCTTCTACTTCTATCACCAGGTAAGCTAATAAAAAAGTTTCCTAACTGTATTGGCTTACTGAAAAAAATCATGTGTTGGTAATGTAAAAAGACCTACAGGACATGATATTAGCAGGGAGTCTTAAATTAAACTACTAAAGAGGCCCAACACTGTTTAGCTGCCAAAAGCAGTTGGAATTGGGCCTAAACAGTGTGGTAAGTCTTTAGGTGATGGCTATTGTGTCTGTTTGACCTCTTCCAAATGTCTGTGCTGGCAATAAAAAGAAAAAGTTTCCAATTTAAATAGCTAGAGAATAAAAACAATTTGCCAGTAATGTGAAAAAACCTACAGCACCTGGTGTTCCCATGTGGTCTCCCACCCAAGTACTAACCAGGCCCAACACTGCTTAGCTTCCAAGATCAGACGAGATTGGGCCTATCCAATGTGGTATGGCTGTAGGTGAGATACATGCACTTTTTTGCCCTCTTCTACTTCTATCACCAGGTAAGCTAATAAAAAAGTTTCCTAACTGTATTGGCTTACTGAAAAAAATCATGTGTTGGTAATGTAAAACGACCTACAGGACATGATATTAGCAGGGGGTCTTAAATTAAACTACTAAAGAGGATCAACACTGTTTAGCTGCCAAAAGCAGTTGGAATTGGGCCTAAACAGTGTGGTAAGTCTTTAGGTGATGGCTATTGTGTCTGTTTGACCTCTTCCAAATGTCTGTACTGGCAATAAAAAGAAAAAGTTTCCAATTTAAATAGCTAGAGAATAAAAACAATTTGCCTGTAATGTGAAAAAACCTACAGCACCTGGTGTTCCCATGTGGTCTCCCACCCAAGTACTAACCAGGCCCAACACTGCTTAGCTTCCAAGAACAGACAAGATTGGGCCTATCCAATGTGGTATGGCTGTAGGTGAAATACAGGCACTTTTTAGCCCTTTTCTACTTCTATTACCAGGTAAGCTAATAAAAAAGTTTCCTAACTGTATTGGCTTACTGAAAAAAATCATGTGTTGGTAATGTAAAAAGACCTACAGGACATGATATTAGCAGGGGGTCTTAAATTAAACTACTAAAGAGGCTCAACACTGTTTAGCTGCCAAAAGCAGTTGGAATTGGGCCTAAACAGTGTGGTAAGTCTTTAGGTGATGGCTATTGTGTCTGTTTGAACTCTTCCAAATGTCTGTGCTGGCAATAAAAAGAAAAAAGTTTCCAATCTAAATAGCTAGAGAATAAAAACAATTTGCCAGTAATGTGAAAAAACCTACAGCACCTGGTGTTCCCATGTGGTCTCCCACCCAAGTACTAACCAGGCCCAACACTGCTTAACTTCCAAGATCAGACGAGGTTGGGCCTATCCAATGTGGTATGGCTGTAGGTGAGATACAAGCACTTTTTTGCCCTCTTCTACTTCTATCACCAGGTAAGCTAATAAAAAAGTTTCCTAACTGTATTGGCTTACTGAAAAAAATCATGTGTTGGTAATGTAAAACGACCTACAGGACATGATATTAGCAGGGGGTCTTAAATTAAACTACTAAAGAGGATCAACACTGTTTAGCTGCCAAAAGCAGATGGAATTGGGCCTAAACAGTGTGGTAAGTCTTTAGGTGATGGCTATTGTGTCTGTTTGACCTCTTCCAAATGTCTGTACTGGCAATAAAAAGAAAAAGTTTCCAATTTAAATAGCTAGAGAATAAAAACAATTTGCCTGTAATGTGAAAAAACCTACAGCACCTGGTGTTCCCATGTGGTCTCCCAGCCAAGTACTAACCAGGCCCAACACTGCTTAGCTTCCAAGATCAGACGAGATTGGGCCTATCCAATGTGGTATGGCTGTAGGTGAGATACATGCTCTTTTTTGCCCTCTTCTACTTCTATCACCAGGTAAGCTAATAAAAAAGTTTCCTAACTGTATTGGCTTACTGAAAAAAATCATGTGTTGGTAATGTAAAACGACCTACAGGACATGATATTAGCAGGGGGTCTTAAATTAAACTACTAAAGAGGATCAACACTGTTTAGCTGCCAAAAGCAGTTGGAATTGGGCCTAAACAGTGTGGTAAGTCTTTAGGTGATGGCTATTGTGTCTGTTTGACCTCTTCCAAATGTCTGTACTGGCAATAAAAAGAAAAAGTTTCCAATTTAAATAGCTAGAGAATAAAAACAATTTGCCTGTAATGTGAAAAAACCTACAGCACCTGGTGTTCCCATGTGGTCTCCCACCCAAGTACTAACCAGGCCCAACACTGCTTAGCTTCCAAGAACAGACAAGATTGGGCCTATCCAATGTGGTATGGCTGTAGGTGAAATACCGGCACTTTTTAGCCCTCTTCTACTTCTATCACCAGGTAAGCTAATAAAAAAGTTTCCTAACTGTATTGGCTTACTGAAAAAAATCATGTGTTGGTAATGTAAAAAGACCTACAGGACATGATATTAGCAGGGGGTCTTAAATTAAACTACTAAAGAGGCTCAACACTGTTTAGCTGCCAAAAGCAGTTGGAATTGGGCCTAAACAGTGTGGTAAGTCTTTAGGTGATGGCTATTGTGTCTGTTTGAACTCTTCCAAATGTCTGTGCTGGCAATAAAAAGAAAAAAGTTTCCAATCTAAATAGCTAGAGAATAAAAACAATTTGCCAGTAATGTGAAAAAACCTACAGCACCTGGTGTTCCCATGTGGTCTCCCACCCAAGTACTAACCAGGCCCAACACTGCTTAACTTCCAAGATCAGACGAGGTTGGGCCTATCCAATGTGGTATGGCTGTAGGTGAGATACAAGCACTTTTTTGCCCTCTTCTACTTCTATCACCAGGTAAGCTAATAAAAAAGTTTCCTAACTGTATTGGCTTACTGAAAAAAATCATGTGTTGGTAATGTAAAACGACCTACAGGACATGATATTAGCAGGGGGTCTTAAATTAAACTACTAAAGAGGATCAACACTGTTTAGCTGCCAAAAGCAGATGGAATTGGGCCTAAACAGTGTGGTAAGTCTTTAGGTGATGGCTATTGTGTCTGTTTGACCTCTTCCAAATGCCTGTACTGGCAATAAAAAGAAAAAGTTTCCAATTTAAATAGCTAGAGAATAAAAACAATTTGCCTGTAATGTGAAAAAACCTACAGCACCTGGTGTTCCCATGTGGTCTCCCACCCAAGTACTAACCAGACCCAACACTGCTTAGCTTCCAAGAACAGACGAGATTGGGCCTATCCAATGTGGTATGGCTGTAGGTGAAATACAGGCACTTTTTAGCCCTCTTCTACTTCTATCACCAGGTAAGCTAATAAAAAAGTTTCCTAACTGTATTGGCTTACTGAAAAAAATCATGTGTTGGTAATGTAAAAAGACCTACAGGACATGATATTAGCAGGGGGTCTTAAATTAAACTACTAAAGAGGCTCAACACTGTTTAGCTGCCAAAAGCAGTTGGAATTGGGCCTAAACAGTGTGGTAAGTCTTTAGGTGATGGCTATTGTGTCTGTTTGACCTCTTCCAAATGTCTGTACTGGCAATAAAAAGAAAAAGTTTCCAATTTAAATAGCTAGAGAATAAAAACAATTTGCCTGTAATGTGAAAAAACCTACAGCACCTGGTGTTCCCATGTGGTCTCCCACCCAAGTACTAACCAGGCCCAACACTGCTTAGCTTCCAAGAACAGACAAGATTGGGCCTATCCAATGTGGTATGGCTGTAGGTGAAATACAGGCACTTTTTTGCCCTCTTCTACTTCTATCACCAGGTAAGCTAATAAAAAAGTTTCCTAACTGTATTGGCTTACTGAAAAAAATCATGTGTTGGTAATGTAAAAAGACCTACAGGACATGATATTATCAGGGGGTCTTAAATTAAACTACTAAATAGCCTCAACACTGTTTACCTGCCAAAAGCAGTTGGAATTGGGCCTAAACAGTGTGGTAAGTCTTTAGGTGATGGATATTGTGTCTGTTTTACCTCTTCCAAATGTCAGTGCTGGCAATAAAAAGAAAAAGTTTCCAATTTAAATATCTAGAGAATAAAAACAATTTGCCTGTAATGTGAAAAAACCTACAGCACCTGGTGTTCCCATGTGGTCTCCCACCCAAGTACTATCCAGGCCCAACACTGCTTTGCTTCCAAGATCAGGCCTATCCAATGTGGTATGGCTGTAGGTGAGATACAGGTACTTTTTTGCCCTCTTCTACTTCTATCACCAGGTAAGCTAATACAAAAGTTTCCTAACTGTATTGGCTTACTGAAAAAAATCATGTGTTGGTAATGTAAAAAGACCTACAGGACATGATATTAGCAGGGGGTCTTAAATTAAACTACTAAAGAGGATCAACACTGTTTAGCTGCCAAAAGCAGTTGGAATTGGGCCTAAACAGTGTGGTAAGTCTTTAGGTGATGGCTATTGTGTCTGTTTGAACTCTTCCAAATGTCTGTGCTGGCAATAAAAAGAAAAAGTTTCCAATCTAAATAGCTAGAGAATAAAAACAATTTGCCAGTAATGTGAAAAAACCTACAGCACCTGGTGTTCCCATGTGGTCTCCCACCCAAGTACTAACCAGGCCCAACACTGCTTAACTTCCAAGATCAGACAAGGTTGGGCCTATCCAATGTGGTATGGCTGTAGGTGAGATACAAGCACTTTTTTGCCCTCTTCTACTTCTATCACCAGGTAAGCTAATAAAAAAGTTTCCTAACTGTATTGGCTTACTTAAAAAAAATCATGTGTTGGTAATGTAAAAAGACCTACAGGACATGATATTAGCAGGGGGTCTTAAATTAAACTACTAAAGAGGCTCAACACTGTTTAGCTGCCAAAAGCAGTTGGAATTGGGCCTAAACAGTGTGGTAATTCTTTAGGTGATGGCTATTGTGTCTGTTTGACCTCTTCCAAATGTCTGTACTGGCAATAAAAAGAAAAAGTTTCCAATTTAAATAGCTAGAGAATAAAAACAATTTGCCTGTAATGTGAAAAAACCTACAGCACCTGGTGTTCCCATGTGGTCTCCCACCCAAGTACTAACCAGGCCCAACACTGCTTAGCTTCCAAGATCAGACAAGATTGGGCCTATCCAATGTGGTATGGCTGTAGGTGAGATACAGGCACTTTTTTGCCCTCTTCTACTTCTATCACCAGGTAAGCTAATAAAAAAGTTTCCTAACTGTATTGGCTTACTGAAAAAAATCATGTGTTGGTAATGTAAAAAGACCTACAGGACATGATATTAGCAGGGGGTCTTAAATTAAACTACTAAACAGGCTCAACACTGTTTAGCTGCCAAAAGCAGTTGGAATTGAGCCTAAACAGTGTGGTAAGTCTTTAGCTGATGGCTATTGTGTCTGTTTGACCTCTTCCAAATGTCTGTGCTGGCAATAAAATGAAAAAGTTTCCAATATAAATAGCTAGAGAATAAAAACAATTTGCCAGTGATGTGAAAAAACCTACAGCACCTGGTGTTCCCATGTGGTCTCCCACCCAAGTACTAACCAGGCCCAACACTGCTTAGCTTCCAAGATCAGACGAGATTGGGCCTATCCAATGTGGTATGGCTGTAGGTGAGTTAAATTCACTTTTTTGCCCTCTTCTACTTCTATCACCAGGTAAGCTAATAAAAAAGTTTCCTAACTGTATTGGCTTACTTAAAAAAAATCATGTGTTGGTAATGTAAAAAGACCTACAGGACATGATATTAGCAGGGGGTCTTAAATTAAACTACTAAAGAGGCTCAACACTGTTTAGCTGCCAAAAGCAGTTGGAATTGGGCCTAAACAGTGTGGTAATTCTTTAGGTGATGGCTATTGTGTCTGTTTGACCTCTTCCAAATGTCTGTACTGGCAATAAAAAGAAAAAGTTTCCAATTTAAATAGCTAGAGAATAAAAACAATTTGCCTGTAATGTGAAAAAACCTACAGCACCTGGTGTTCCCATGTGGTCTCCCACCCAAGTACTAACCAGGCCCAACACTGCTTAGCTTCCAAGATCAGACAAGATTGGGCCTATCCAATGTGGTATGGCTGTAGGTGAGATACAGGCACTTTTTTGCCCTCTTCTACTTCTATCACCAGGTAAGCTAATAAAAAAGTTTCCTAACTGTATTGGCTTACTGAAAAAAATCATGTGTTGGTAATGTAAAAAGACCTACAGGACATGATATTAGCAGGGGGTCTTAAATTAAACTACTAAACAGGCTCAACACTGTTTAGCTGCCAAAAGCAGTTGGAATTGAGCCTAAACAGTGTGGTAAGTCTTTAGCTGATGGCTATTGTGTCTGTTTGACCTCTTCCAAATGTCTGTGCTGGCAATAAAATGAAAAAGTTTCCAATATAATTAGCTAGAGAATAAAAACAATTTGCCTGTAATGTGAAAAAACCTACAGCACCTGGTGTTCCCATGTGGTCTCCCACCCAAGTACTAACCAGACCCAACACTGCTTAGCTTCCAAGAACAGACGAGATTGGGCCTATCCAATGTGGTATGGCTGTAGGTGAAATACAGGCACTTTTTAGCCCTCTTCTACTTCTATCACCAGGTAAGCTAATAAAAAAGTTTCCTAACTGTATTGGCTTACTGAAAAAAATCATGTGTTGGTAATGTAAAAAGACCTACAGGACATGATATTAGCAGGGGGTCTTAAATTAAACTACTAAAGAGGCTCAACACTGTTTAGCTGCCAAAAGCAGTTGGAATTGGGCCTAAACAGTGTGGTAAGTCTTTAGGTGATGGCTATTGTGTCTGTTTGACCTCTTCCAAATGTCTGTACTGGCAATAAAAAGAAAAAGTTTCCAATTTAAATAGCTAGAGAATAAAAACAATTTGCCTGTAATGTGAAAAAACCTACAGCACCTGGTGTTCCCATGTGGTCTCCCACCCAAGTACTAACCAGGCCCAACACTGCTTAGCTTCCAAGAACAGACAAGATTGGGCCTATCCAATGTGGTATGGCTGTAGGTGAAATACAGGCACTTTTTTGCCCTCTTCTACTTCTATCACCAGGTAAGCTAATAAAAAAGTTTCCTAACTGTATTGGCTTACTGAAAAAAATCATGTGTTGGTAATGTAAAAAGACCTACAGGACATGATATTATCAGGGGGTCTTAAATTAAACTACTAAATAGCCTCAACACTGTTTACCTGCCAAAAGCAGTTGGAATTGGGCCTAAACAGTGTGGTAAGTCTTTAGGTGATGGATATTGTGTCTGTTTTAACTCTTCCAAATGTCAGTGCTGGCAATAAAAAGAAAAAGTTTCCAATTTAAATATCTAGAGAATAAAAACAATTTGCCTGTAATGTGAAAAAACCTACAGCACCTGGTGTTCCCATGTGGTCTCCCACCCAAGTACTATCCAGGCCCAACACTGCTTTGCTTCCAAGATCAGGCCTATCCAATGTGGTATGGCTGTAGGTGAGATACAGGTACTTTTTTGCCCTCTTCTACTTCTATCACCAGGTAAGCTAATACAAAAGTTTCCTAACTGTATTGGCTTACTGAAAAAAATCATGTGTTGGTAATGTAAAAAGACCTACAGGACATGATATTAGCAGGGGGTCTTAAATTAAACTACTAAAGAGGATCAACACTGTTTAGCTGCCAAAAGCAGTTGGAATTGGGCCTAAACAGTGTGGTAAGTCTTTAGGTGATGGCTATTGTGTCTGTTTGAACTCTTCCAAATGTCTGTGCTGGCAATAAAAAGAAAAAGTTTCCAATCTAAATAGCTAGAGAATAAAAACAATTTGCCAGTAATGTGAAAAAACCTACAGCACCTGGTGTTCCCATGTGGTCTCCCACCCAAGTACTAACCAGGCCCAACACTGCTTAACTTCCAAGATCAGACGAGGTTGGGCCTATCCAATGTGGTATGGCTGTAGGTGAGATACAAGCACTTTTTTGCCCTCTTCTACTTCTATCACCAGGTAAGCTAATAAAAAAGTTTCCTAACTGTATTGGCTTACTTAAAAAAAATCATGTGTTGGTAATGTAAAAAGACCTACAGGACATGATATTAGCAGGGGGTCTTAAATTAAACTACTAAAGAGGCTCAACACTGTTTAGCTGCCAAAAGCAGTTGGAATTGGGCCTAAACAGTGTGGTAATTCTTTAGGTGATGGCTATTGTGTCTGTTTGACCTCTTCCAAATGTCTGTACTGGCAATAAAAAGAAAAAGTTTCCAATTTAAATAGCTAGAGAATAAAAACAATTTGCCTGTAATGTGAAAAAACCTACAGCACCTGGTGTTCCCATGTGGTCTCCCACCCAAGTACTAACCAGGCCCAACACTGCTTAGCTTCCAAGATCAGACAAGATTGGGCCTATCCAATGTGGTATGGCTGTAGGTGAGATACAGGCACTTTTTTGCCCTCTTCTACTTCTATCACCAGGTAAGCTAATAAAAAAGTTTCCTAACTGTATTGGCTTACTGAAAAAAATCATGTGTTGGTAATGTAAAAAGACCTACAGGACATGATATTAGCAGGGGGTCTTAAATTAAACTACTAAACAGGCTCAACACTGTTTAGCTGCCAAAAGCAGTTGGAATTGAGCCTAAACAGTGTGGTAAGTCTTTAGCTGATGGCTATTGTGTCTGTTTGACCTCTTCCAAATGTCTGTGCTGGCAATAAAATGAAAAAGTTTCCAATATAAATAGCTAGAGAATAAAAACAATTTGCCAGTGATGTGAAAAAACCTACAGCACCTGGTGTTCCCATGTGGTCTCCCACCCAAGTACTAACCAGGCCCAACACTGCTTAGCTTCCAAGATCAGACGAGATTGGGCCTATCCAATGTGGTATGGCTGTAGGTGAGTTAAATTCACTTTTTTGCCCTCTTCTACTTTTATCACCAGGTAAGCTAATAAAAAAGTTTCCTAACTGTATTGGCTTACTGAAAAAAATCATGTGTTGGTAATGTAAAAAGACCTACAGGACATGATATTAGCAGGGGGTCTTAAATTAAACTACTAAAGAGGCTCAACACTGTTTAGCTGCCAAAAGTAGTTGGAATTGGGCCTAAACAGTGTGGTAAGTCTTTAGGAGATGGCTATTGTGTCTGTTTGACCTCTTCCAAATGTCTGTACTGGCAATAAAAAGAAAAAGTTTCCAATTTAAATAGCTAGAGAATAAAAACAATTTGCCTGTAATGTGAAAAAACCTACAGCACCTGGTGTTCCCATGTGGTCTCCCACCCAAGTACTAACCAGGCCCAACACTGCTTAGCTTCCAAGATCAGACAAGATTGGGCCTATCCAATGTGGTATGGCTGTAGGTGAGATACAGGCACTTTTTTGCCCTCTTCTACTTCTATCACCAGGTAAGCTAATAAAAAAGTTTCCTAACTGTATTGGCTTACTGAAAAAAATCATGTGTTGGTAATGTAAAAAGACCTACAGGACATGATATTAGCAGGGAGTCCTAAATTAAACTACTAAAGAGGCCCAACACTGTTTAGCTGCCAAAAGCAGTTGGAATTGGGCCTAAACAGTGTGGTAAGTCTTTAGGTGATGGCTATTGTGTCTGTTTGACCTCTTCCAAATGTCTGTGCTGGAAATAAAAAGAAAAAGTTTCCAATTTAAATAGCTAGAGAATAAAAACAATTTGCCAGTAATGTGAAAAAACCTACAGCACCTGGTGTTCCCATGTGGTCTCCCACCCAAGTACTAACCAGGCCCTACACTGCTTAGCTTCCAAGATCAGACGAGATTGGGCCTATCCAATGTGGTATGGCTGTAGTTGAGATACAGGCACTTTTTTGCCCTCTTCTACTTCTATCACCAGGTAAGCTAATAAAAAAGTTTCCTAACTGTATTGGCTTACTGAAAAAAATCATGTGTTGGTAATGTAAAAAGACCTACAGGACATGATATTAGCAGGGGGTCTTAAATTAAACTACTAAAGAGGCTCAACACTGTTTAGCTGCCAAAAGCAGTTGGAATTGGGCCTAAACAGTTTGGTAAGTCTTTAGGTGATGGCTATTGTGTCTGTTTGACCTCTTCCAAATGTCTGTGCTGGCAATAAAAAGATAAAGTTTCCTATTTAAATAGCTAGAGAATAAAAACAATTTGCCAGTAATGTGAAAAAACCTACAGCACCTGGTGTTCCCATGTGGTCTCCCACCCAAGTACTAACCAGGCCCAACACTGCTTAGCTTCCAAGATCAGACGAGATTGGGCCTATCCAATGTGGTATTGCTGTAGGTGAGTTAAAGGCACTTTTTTGCCCTCTTCTACTTCTATCACCAGGTAAGCGAATACAAAAGTTTCCTAACTGTATTGGCTTACTGAAAAAAATCATGTGTTGGTAATGTAAAAAGACCTACAGGACATGATATTAGCAGGGAGTCTTAAATTAAACTACTAAAGAGGCCCAACACTGTTTAGCTGCCAAAAGCAGTTGGAATTGGGCCTAAACAGTGTGGTAAGTCTTTAGGTGATGGCTATTGTGTCTGTTTGACCTCTTCCAAATGTCTGTACTGGCAATAAAAAGAAAAAGTTTCCAATTTAAATAGCTAGAGAATAAAAACAATTTGCCTGTGATGTGAAAAAACCTACAGCACCTGGTGTTCCCATGTGGTCTCCCACCCAAGTACTAACCAGGCCCAACACTGCTTAGCTTCCAAGATCAGACGAGATTGGGCCTATCCAATGTGGTATGGCTGTAGGTGAGATACATGCACTTTTTTGCCCTCTTCTACTTCTATCACCAGGTAAGCTAATAAAAAAGTTTCCTAACTGTATTGGCTTACTGAAAAAAATCATGTGTTGGTAATGTAAAACGACCTACAGGACATGATATTAGCAGGGGGTCTTAAATTAAACTACTAAAGAGGATCAACACTGTTTAGCTGCCAAAAGCAGTTGGAATTGGGCCTAAACAGTGTGGTAAGTCTTTAGGTGATGGCTATTGTGTCTGTTTGACCTCTTCCAAATGTCTGTACTGGCAATAAAAAGAAAAAGTTTCCAATTTAAATAGCTAGAGAATAAAAACAATTTGCCTGTAATGTGAAAAAACCTACAGCACCTGGTGTTCCCATGTGGTCTCCCACCCAAGTACTAACCAGGCCCAACACTGCTTAGCTTCCAAGAACAGACAAGATTGGGCCTATCCAATGTGGTATGGCTGTAGGTGAAATACAGGCACTTTTTTGCCCTCTTCTACTTCTATCACCAGGTAAGCTAATAAAAAAGTTTCCTAACTGTATTGGCTTACTGAAAAAAATCATGTGTTGGTAATGTAAAAAGACCTACAGGACATGATATTATCAGGGGGTCTTAAATTAAACTACTAAATAGCCTCAACACTGTTTACCTGCCAAAAGCAGTTGGAATTGGGCCTAAACAGTGTGGTAAGTCTTTAGGTGATGGCTATTGTGTCTGTTTGACCTCTTCCAAATGTCTGTACTGGCAATAAAAAGAAAAAGTTTCCAATTTAAATAGCTAGAGAATAAAAACAATTTGCCTGTAATGTGAAAAAACCTACAGCACCTGGTGTTCCCATGTGGTCTCCCACCCAAGTACTAACCAGGCCCAACACTGCTTAGCTTCCAAGATCAGACGAGATTGGGCCTATCCAATGTGGTATGGCTGTAGGTGAGATACATGCACTTTTTTGCCCTCTTCTACTTCTATCACCAGGTAAGCTAATAAAAAAGTTTCCTAACTGTATTGGCTTACTGAAAAAAATCATGTGTTGGTAATGTAAAACGACCTACAGGACATGATATTAGCAGGGGGTCTTAAATTAAACTACTAAAGAGGATCAACACTGTTTAGCTGCCAAAAGCAGTTGGAATTGGGCCTAAACAGTGTGGTAAGTCTTTAGGTGATGGCTATTGTGTCTGTTTGACCTCTTCCAAATGTCTGTACTGGCAATAAAAAGAAAAAGTTTCCAATTTAAATAGCTAGAGAATAAAAACAATTTGCCTGTAATGTGAAAAAACCTACAGCACCTGGTGTTCCCATGTGGTCTCCCACCCAAGTACTAACCAGGCCCAACACTGCTTAGCTTCCAAGATCAGACGAGATTGGGCCTATCCAATGTGGTATGGCTGTAGGTGAGATACATGCACTTTTTTGCCCTCTTCTACTTCTATCACCAGGTAAGCTAATAAAAAAGTTTCCTAACTGTATTGGCTTACTGAAAAAAATCATGTGTTGGTAATGTAAAACGACCTACAGGACATGATATTAGCAGGGGGTCTTAAATTAAACTACTAAAGAGGCTCAACACTGTTTAGCTGCCAAAAGCAGTTGGAATTGGGCCTAAACAGTGTGGTAAGTCTTTAGGTGATGGCTATTGTGTCTGTTTGACCTCTTCCAAATGTCTGTACTGGCAATAAAAAGAAAAAGTTTCCAATTTAAATAGCTAGAGAATAAAAACAATTTGCCTGTAATGTGAAAAAACCTACAGCACCTGGTGTTCCCATGTGGTCTCCCACCCAAGTACTAACCAGGCCCAACACTGCTTAGCTTCCAAGATCAGACGAGATTGGGCCTATCCAATGTGGTATGGCTGTAGGTGAGATACATGCACTTTTTTGCCCTCTTCTACTTCTATCACCAGGTAAGCTAATAAAAAAGTTTCCTAACTGTATTGGCTTACTGAAAAAAATCATGTGTTGGTAATGTAAAACGACCTACAGGACATGATATTAGCAGGGGGTCTTAAATTAAACTACTAAAGAGGATCAACACTGTTTAGCTGCCAAAAGCAGTTGGAATTGGGCCTAAACAGTGTGGTAAGTCTTTAGGTGATGGCTATTGTGTCTGTTTGACCTCTTCCAAATGTCTGTACTGGCAATAAAAAGAAAAAGTTTCCAATTTAAATAGCTAGAGAATAAAAACAATTTGCCTGTAACGTGAAAAAACCTACAGCACCTGGTGTTTCCATGTGGTCTCCCACCCAAGTACTAACCAGGCCCAACACTGCTTAGCTTCCAAGATCAGACGAGATTGGGCCTATCCAATGTGGTATGGCTGTAGGTGAGATACATGCACTTTTTTGCCCTCTTCTACTTCTATCACCAGGTAAGCTAATAAAAAAGTTTCCTAACTGTATTGGCTTACTGAAAAAAATCATGTGTTGGTAATGTAAAACGACCTACAGGACATGATATTAGCAGGGGGTCTTAAATTAAACTACTAAATAGCCTCAACACTGTTTACCTGCCAAAAGCAGTTGGAATTGGGCCTAAACAGTGTGGTAAGTCTTTAGGTGATGGATATTGTGTCTGTTTTACCTCTTCCAAATGTCAGTGCTGGCAATAAAAAGAAAAAGTTTCCAATTTAAATATCTAGAGAATAAAAACAATTTGCCAGTAATGTGAAAAAACCTACAGCACCTGGTGTTCCCATGTGGTCTCCCACCCAAGTACTATCCAGGCCCAACACTGCTTTGCTTCCAAGATCAGGCCTATCCAATGTGGTATGGCTGTAGGTGAGATACAGGTACTTTTTTGCCCTCTTCTACTTCTATCACCAGGTAAGCTAATACAAAAGTTTCCTAACTGTATTGGCTTACTGAAAAAAATCATGTGTTGGTAATGTAAAAAGACCTACAGGACATGATATTAGCAGGGGGTCTTAAATTAAACTACTAAAGAGGCTCAACACTGTTTAGCTGCCAAAAGCAGTTGGAATTGGGCCTAAACAGTGTGGTAAGTCTTTAGGTGATGGCTATTGTGTCTGTTTGAACTCTTCCAAATGTCTGTGCTGGCAATAAAAAGAAAAAGTTTCCAATCTAAATAGCTAGAGAATAAAAACAATTTGCCAGTAATGTGAAAAAACCTACAGCACCTGGTGTTCCCATGTGGTCTCCCACCCAAGTACTAACCAGGCCCAACACTGCTTAACTTCCAAGATCAGACGTGGTTGGGCCTATCCAATGTGGTATGGCTGTAGGTGAGATACAAGCACTTTTTTGCCCTCTTCTACTTCTATCACCAGGTAAGCTAATAAAAAAGTTTCCTAACTGTATTGGCTTACTTAAAAAAAATCATGTGTTGGTAATGTAAAAAGACCTACAGGACATGATATTAGCAGGGGGTCTTAAATTAAACTACTAAAGAGGCTCAACACTGTTTAGCTGCCAAAAGCAGTTGGAATTGGGCCTAAACAGTGTGGTAATTCTTTAGGTGATGGCTATTGTGTCTGTTTGACCTCTTCCAAATGTCTGTACTGGCAATAAAAAGAAAAAGTTTCCAATTTAAATAGCTAGAGAATAAAAACAATTTGCCTGTAATGTGAAAAAACCTACAGCACCTGGTGTTCCCATGTGGTCTCCCACCCAAGTACTAACCAGGCCCAACACTGATTAGCTTCCAAGATCAGACAAGATTGGGCCTATCCAATGTGGTATGGCTGTAGGTGAGATACAGGCACTTTTTTGCCCTCTTCTACTTCTATCACCAGGTAAGCTAATAAAAAAGTTTCCTAACTGTATTGGCTTACTGAAAAAAATCATGTGTTGGTAATGTAAAAAGACCTACAGGACATGATATTAGCAGGGGGTCTTAAATTAAACTACTAAACAGGCTCAACACTGTTTAGCTGCCAAAAGCAGTTGGAATTGAGCCTAAACAGTGTGGTAAGTCTTTAGCTGATGGCTATTGTGTCTGTTTGACCTCTTCCAAATGTCTGTGCTGGCAATAAAATGAAAAAGTTTCCAATATAAATAGCTAGAGAATAAAAACAATTTGCCAGTGATGTGAAAAAACCTACAGCACCTGGTGTTCCCATGTGGTCTCCCACCCAAGTACTAATCAGGCCCAACACTGCTTAGCTTCCAAGATCAGACGAGATTGGGCCTATCCAATGTGGTATGGCTGTAGGTGAGTTAAATTCACTTTTTTGCCCTCTTCTACTTTTATCACCAGGTAAGCTAATAAAAAAGTTTCCTAACTGTATTGGCTTACTGAAAAAAATCATGTGTTGGTAATGTAAAAAGACCTACAGGACATGATATTAGCAGGGGGTCTTAAATTAAACTACTAAAGAGGCTCAACACTGTTTAGCTGCCAAAAGTAGTTGGAATTGGGCCTAAACAGTGTGGTAAGTCTTTAGGAGATGGCTATTGTGTCTGTTTGACCTCTTCCAAATGTCTGTACTGGCAATAAAAATAAAAAGTTTCCAATTTAAATAGCTAGAGAATAAAAACAATTTGCCTGTAATGTGAAAAAACCTACAGCACCTGGTGTTCCCATGTGGTCTCCCACCCAAGTACTAACCAGGCCCAACACTGCTTAGCTTCAAAGATCAGACGAGATTGGGCCTATCCAATGTGGTATGGCTGTAGGTGAGATACATGCACTTTTTTGCCCTCTTCTACTTCTATCACCAGGTAAGCTAATAAAAAAGTTTCCTAACTGTATTGGCTTACTGAAAAAAATCATGTGTTGGTAATGTAAAACGACCTACAGGACATGATATTAGCAGGGGGTCTTAAATTAAACTACTAAAGAGGATCAACACTGTTTAGCTGCCAAAAGCAGTTGGAATTGGGCCTAAACAGTGTGGTAAGTCTTTAGGTGATGGCTATTGTGTCTGTTTGACCTCTTCCAAATGTCTGTACTGGCAATAAAAAGAAAAAGTTTCCAATTTAAATAGCTAGAGAATAAAAACAATTTGCCTGTAACGTGAAAAAACCTACAGCACCTGGTGTTTCCATGTGGTCTCCCACCCAAGTACTAACCAGGCCCAACACTGCTTAGCTTCCAAGATCAGACGAGATTGAGCCTATCCAATGTGGTATGGCTGTAGGTGAGATACATGCACTTTTTTGCCCTCTTCTACTTCTATCACCAGGTAAGCTAATAAAAAAGTTTCCTAACTGTATTGGCTTACTGAAAAAAATCATGTGTTGGTAATGTAAAACGACCTACAGGACATGATATTAGCAGGGGGTCTTAAATTAAACTACTAAATAGCCTCAACACTGTTTACCTGCCAAAAGCAGTTGGAATTGGGCCTAAACAGTGTGGTAAGTCTTTAGGTGATGGATATTGTGTCTGTTTTACCTCTTCCAAATGTCAGTGCTGGCAATAAAAAGAAAAAGTTTCCAATTTAAATATCTAGAGAATAAAAACAATTTGCCAGTAATGTGAAAAAACCTACAGCACCTGGTGTTCCCATGTGGTCTCCCACCCAAGTACTATCCAGGCCCAACACTGCTTTGCTTCCAAGATCAGGCCTATCCAATGTGGTATGGCTGTAGGTGAGATACAGGTACTTTTTTGCCCTCTTCTACTTCTATCACCAGGTAAGCTAATACAAAAGTTTCCTAACTGTATTGGCTTACTGAAAAAAATCATGTGTTGGTAATGTAAAAAGACCTACAGGACATGATATTAGCAGGGGGTCTTAAATTAAACTACTAAAGAGGCTCAACACTGTTTAGCTGCCAAAAGCAGTTGGAATTGGGCCTAAACAGTGTGGTAAGTCTTTAGGTGATGGCTATTGTGTCTGTTTGAACTCTTCCAAATGTCTGTGCTGGCAATAAAAAGAAAAAGTTTCCAATCTAAATAGCTAGAGAATAAAAACAATTTGCCAGTAATGTGAAAAAACCTACAGCACCTGGTTTTCCCATGTGGTCTCCCACCCAAGTACTAACCAGGCCCAACACTGCTTAACTTCCAAGATCAGACGTGGTTGGGCCTATCCAATGTGGTATGGCTGTAGGTGAGATACAAGCACTTTTTTGCCCTCTTCTACTTCTATCACCAGGTAAGCTAATAAAAAAGTTTCCTAACTGTATTGGCTTACTTAAAAAAAATCATGTGTTGGTAATGTAAAAAGACCTACAGGACATGATATTAGCAGGGGGTCTTAAATTAAACTACTAAAGAGGCTCAACACTGTTTAGCTGCCAAAAGCAGTTGGAATTGGGCCTAAACAGTGTGGTAATTCTTTAGGTGATGGCTATTGTGTCTGTTTGACCTCTTCCAAATGTCTGTACTGGCAATAAAAAGAAAAAGTTTCCAATTTAAATAGCTAGAGAATAAAAACAATTTGCCTGTAATGTGAAAAAACCTACAGCACCTGGTGTTCCCATGTGGTCTCCCACCCAAGTACTAACCAGGCCCAACACTGATTAGCTTCCAAGATCAGACAAGATTGGGCCTATCCAATGTGGTATGGCTGTAGGTGAGATACAGGCACTTTTTTGCCCTCTTCTACTTCTATCACCAGGTAAGCTAATAAAAAAGTTTCCTAACTGTATTGGCTTACTGAAAAAAATCATGTGTTGGTAATGTAAAAAGACCTACAGGACATGATATTAGCAGGGGGTCTTAAATTAAACTACTAAACAGGCTCAACACTGTTTAGCTGCCAAAAGCAGTTGGAATTGAGCCTAAACAGTGTGGTAAGTCTTTAGCTGATGGCTATTGTGTCTGTTTGACCTCTTCCAAATGTCTGTGCTGGCAATAAAATGAAAAAGTTTCCAATCTAAATAGCTAGAGAATAAAAACAATTTGCCAGTGATGTGAAAAAACCTACAGCACCTGGTGTTCCCATGTGGTCTCCCACCCAAGTACTAATCAGGCCCAACACTGCTTAGCTTCCAAGATCAGACGAGATTGGGCCTATCCAATGTGGTATGGCTGTAGGTGAGTTAAATTCACTTTTTTGCCCTCTTCTACTTTTATCACCAGGTAAGCTAATAAAAAAGTTTCCTAACTGTATTGGCTTACTGAAAAAAATCATGTGTTGGTAATGTAAAAAGACCTACAGGACATGATATTAGCAGGGGGTCTTAAATTAAACTACTAAAGAGGCTCAACACTGTTTAGCTGCCAAAAGTAGTTGGAATTGGGCCTAAACAGTGTGGTAAGTCTTTAGGAGATGGCTATTGTGTCTGTTTGACCTCTTCCAAATGTCTGTACTGGCAATAAAAATAAAAAGTTTCCAATTTAAATAGCTAGAGAATAAAAACAATTTGCCTGTAATGTGAAAAAACCTACAGCACCTGGTGTTCCCATGTGGTCTCCCACCCAAGTACTAACCAGGCCCAACACTGCTTAGCTTCCAAGATCAGACAAGATTGGGCCTATCCAATGTGGTATGGCTGTAGGTGAGATACAGGCACTTTTTTGCCCTCTTCTACTTCTATCACCAGGTAAGCTAATAAAAAAGTTTCCTAACTGTATTGGCTTACTGAAAAAAATCATGTGTTGGTAATGTAAAAAGACCTACAGGACATGATATTAGCAGGGAGTCTTAAATTAAACTACTAAAGAGGCCCAACACTGTTTAGCTGCCAAAAGCAGTTGGAATTGGGCCTAAACAGTGTGGTAAGTCTTTAGGTGATGGCTATTGTGTCTGTTTGACCTCTTCCAAATGTCTGTGCTGGCAATAAAAAGAAAAAGTTTCCAATTTAAATAGCTAGAGAAAAAAACAATTTGCCAGTAATGTGAAAAAACCTACAGCACCTGGTGTTCCCATGTGGTCTCCCACCCAAGTACTAACCAGGCCCAACACTGCTTAGCTTCCAAGATCAGACGAGATTGGGCCTATCCAATGTGGTATGGCTGTAGTTGAGATACATGCACTTTTTTGCCCTCTTCTACTTCTATCACCAGGTAAGCTAATAAAAAAGTTTCCTAACTGTATTGGCTTACTGAAAAAAATCATGTGTTGGTAATGTAAAAAGACCTACAGGACATGATATTAGCAGGGGGTCTTAAATTAAACTACTAAAGAGGCTCAACACTGTTTAGCTGCCAAAAGCAGTTGGAATTGGGCCTAAACAGTTTGGTAAGTCTTTAGGTGATGGCTATTGTGTCTGTTTGACCTCTTCCAAATGTCTGTGCTGGCAATAAAAAGATAAAGTTTCCTATTTAAATAGCTAGAGAATAAAAACAATTTGCCAGTAATGTGAAAAAACCTACAGCACCTGGTGTTCCCATGTGGTCTCCCACCCAAGTACTAACCAGGCCCAACACTGCTTAGCTTCCAAGATCAGACGAGATTGGGCCTATCCAATGTGGTATGGCTGTAGGTGAGTAAAAGGCACTTTTTTGCCCTCTTCTACTTCTATCACCAGGTAAGCTAATACAAAAGTTTCCTAACTGTATTGGCTTACTGAAAAAAATCATGTGTTGGTAATGTAAAAAGACCTACAGGACATGATATTAGCAGGGAGTCTTAAATTAAACTACTAAAGAGGCCCAACACTGTTTAGCTGCCAAAAGCAGTTGGAATTGGGCCTAAACAGTGTGGTAAGTCTTTAGGTGATGGCTATTGTGTCTGTTTGACCTCTTCCAAATGTCTGTACTGGCAATAAAAAGAAAAAGTTTCCAATTTAAATAGCTAGAGAATAAAAACAATTTGCCTGTAATGTGAAAAAACCTACAGCACCTGGTGTTCCCATGTGGTCTCCCACCCAAGTACTAACCAGGCCCAACACTGCTTAGCTTCCAAGATCAGACGAGATTGGGCCTATCCAATGTGGTATGGCTGTAGGTGAGATACATGCACTTTTTTGCCCTCTTCTACTTCTATCACCAGGTAAGCTAATAAAAAAGTTTCCTAACTGTATTGGCTTACTGAAAAAAATCATGTGTTGGTAATGTAAAACGACCTACAGGACATGACATTAGCAGGGGGTCTTAAATTAAACTACTAAAGAGGATCAACACTGTTTAGCTGCCAAAAGCAGTTGGAATTGGGCCTAAACAGTGTGGTAAGTCTTTAGGTGATGGCTATTGTGTCTGTTTGACCTCTTCCAAATGTCTGTACTGGCAATAAAAAGAAAAAGTTTCAAATTTAAATATCTAAAGAATAAAAACAATTTGCCAGTAATGTGAAAAAACCTACAGCACCTGGTGTTCCCATGTGGTCTCCCACCCAAGTACTATCCAGGCCCAACACTGCTTTGCTTCCAAGATCAGGCCTATCCAATGTGGTATGGCTGTAGGTGAGATACAGGTACTTTTTTGCCCCCTTCTACTTCTATCACAAGGTAAGCTAATACAAAAGTTTCCTAACTGTATTGGCTTACTAAAAAAAATCATGTGTTGGTAATGTAAAAAGACCTACAGGACATGATATTAGCAGGGGGTCTTAAATTAAACTACTAAAGAGGCTCAACACTGTTTAGCTGCCAAAAGCAGTTGGAATTGGGCCTAAACAGTGTGGTAAGTCTTTAGGTGATGGCTATTGTGTCTGTTTGAACTCTTCCAAATGTCTGTGCTGGCAATAAAAAGAAAAAGTTTCCAATCTAAATAGCTAGAGAATAAAAACAATTTGCCAGTAATGTGAAAAAACCTACAGCACCTGGTGTTCCCATGTGGTCTCCCACCCAAGTACTAACCAGGCCCAACACTGCTTAACTTCCAAGATCAGACGAGGTTGGGCCTATCCAATGTGGTATGGCTGTAGGTGAGATACAAGCACTTTTTTGCCCTCTTCTACTTCTATCACCAGGTAAGCTAATAAAAAAGTTTCCTAACTGTATTGGCTTACTGAAAAAAATCATGTGTTGGTAATGTAAAACGACCTACAGGACATGATATTAGCAGGGGGTCTTAAATTAAACTACTAAAGAGGATCAACACTGTTTAGCTGCCAAAAGCAGATGGAATTGGGCCTAAACAGTGTGGTAAGTCTTTAGGTGATGGCTATTGTGTCTGTTTGACCTCTTCCAAATGCCTGTACTGGCAATAAAAAGAAAAAGTTTCCAATTTAAATAGCTAGAGAATAAAAACAATTTGCCTGTAATGTGAAAAAACCTACAGCACCTGGTGCTCCCATGTGGTCTCCCACCCAAGTACTAACCAGGCCCAACACTGCTTAGCTTCCAAGAACAGACGAGATTGGGCCTATCCAATGTGGTATGGCTGTAGGTGAAATACAGGCACTTTTTAGCCCTCTTCTACTTCTATCACCAGGTAAGCTAATAAAAAAGTTTCCTAACTGTATTGGCTTACTGAAAAAAATCATGTGTTGGTAATGTAAAAAGACCTACAGGACATGATATTAGCAGGGGGTCTTAAATTAAACTACTAAAGAGGCTCAACACTGTTTAGCTGCCAAAAGCAGTTGGAATTGGGCCTAAACAGTGTGGTAAGTCTTTAGGTGATGGCTATTGTGTCTGTTTGACCTCTTCCAAATGTCTGTACTGGCAATAAAAAGAAAAAGTTTCCAATTTAAATAGCTAGAGAATAAAAACAATTTGCCTGTAATGTGAAAAAACCTACAGCACCTGGTGTTCCCATGTGGTCTCCCACCCAAGTACTAACCAGGCCCAACACTGCTTAGCTTCCAAGATCAGACGAGATTGGGCCTATCCAATGTGGTATGGCTGTAGTTGAGATACAGGCACTTTTTTGCCCTCTTCTACTTCTATCACCAGGTAAGCTAATAAAAAAGTTTCCTAACTGTATTGGCTTACTGAAAAAAATCATGTGTTGGTAATGTAAAAAGACCTACAGGACATGATATTAGCAGGGGGTCTTAAATTAAACTACTAAAGAGGCTCAACACTGTTTAGCTGCCAAAAGCAGTTGGAATAGGGCCTAAACAGTTTGGTAAGTCTTTAGGTGATGGCTATTGTGTCTGTTTGACCTCTTTCAAATGTCTGTGCTGGCAATAAAAAGAAAAAGTTTCCAATTTAAATAGCTAGAGAATAAAAACAATTTGCCTGTAATGTGAAAAAACCTACAGCACCTGGTGTTCCCATGTGGTCTCCCACCCAAGTACTAACCAGGCCCAACACTGCTTAGCTTCCAAGATCAGACGAGATTGGGCC
The DNA here is from genome assembly GCF_055691185.1 of Crinia signifera. NCBI lineage: Eukaryota > Metazoa > Chordata > Amphibia > Anura > Myobatrachidae > Crinia > Crinia signifera. The sequence goes on along the minus strand of NW_028142853.1, from coordinate 257,315 downwards.
TATCCAATGTGGTATGGCTGTAGGTGAGATACATGCACTTTTTTGCCCTCTTCTACTTCTATCACCAGGTAAGCTAATAAAAAAGTTTCCTAACTGTATTGGCTTACTGAAAAAAATCATGTGTTGGTAATGTAAAAAGACCTACAGGACATGATATTAGCAGGGAGTCTTAAATTAAACTACTAAAGAGGCCCAACACTGTTTAGCTGCCAAAAGCAGTTGGAATTGGGCCTAAACAGTGTGGTAAGTCTTTAGGTGATGGCTATCGTGTCTGTTTGACCTCTTCCAAATGTCTGTACTGGCAATAAAAATAAAAAGTTTCCAATTTAAATAGCTAGAGAATAAAAAAATATTTGCCTGTAATGTGAAAAAACCGACAGCACCTGGTGTTCCCATGTGGTTTCCCACCAAAGTACTAACTAGGCCCAACACTGCTTAGCTTCCAAGTTCAGACGAGATTGGGCCTATCCAATGTGGTATGGCTGCAGTTGAGATACAGGCACTTTTTTGCCCTCTTCTACTTCTATCACCAGGTAAGCTAATAAAAAAGTTTCCTAACTGTATTGGCTTACTGAAAAAAATCATGTGTTGGTAATGTAAATAGACCTACAGGACATGATATTAGCAGGGGGTCTTAAATTAAACTACTAAAGAGGCTCAACACTGTTTAGCTGCCACAAGTAGTTGGAATTGGGCCTAAACAGTGTGGTAAGTCTTTAGGAGATGGCTATTGTGTCTGTTTGACCTCTTCCAAATGTCTGTACTGGCAATAAAAAGAAAAAGTTTCCAATTTAAATAGCTAGAGAATAAAAACAATTTGCCTGTAATGTGAAAAAACCTACAGCACCTGGTGTTCCCATGTGGTCTCCCACCCAAGTACTAACCAGGCCCAACACTGCTTAGCTTCCAAGATCAGACAAGATTGGGCCTATCCAATGTGGTATGGCTGTAGGTGAGATACAGGCACTTTTTTGCCCTCTTCTACTTCTATCACCAGGTAAGCTAATAAAAAAGTTTCCTAACTGTATTGGCTTACTGAAAAAAATCATGTGTTGGTAATGTAAAAAGACCTACAGGACATGATATTAGCAGGGGGTCTTAAATTAAACTACTAAAGAGGCTCAACACTGTTTAGCTGCCAAAAGCAGTTGGAATTGGGCCTAAACAGTGTGGTAAGTCTTTAGGTGATGGCTATTGTGTCTGTTTGACCTCTTCCAAATGCCTGTACTGGCAATAAAAAGAAAAAGTTTCCAATTTAAATAGCTAGAGAATAAAAACAATTTGCCTGTAATGTGAAAAAACCTACAGCACCTGGTGCTCCCATGTGGTCTCCCACCCAAGTACTAACCAGGCCCAACACTGCTTAGCTTCCAAGAACAGACGAGATTGGGCCTATCCAATGTGGTATGGCTGTAGGTGAAATACAGGCACTTTTTAGCCCTCTTCTACTTCTATCACCAGGTAAGCTAATAAAAAAGTTTCCTAACTGTATTGGCTTACTGAAAAAAATCATGTGTTGGTAATGTAAAAAGACCTACAGGACATGATATTAGCAGGGGGTCTTAAATTAAACTACTAAAGAGGCTCAACACTGTTTAGCTGCCAAAAGCAGTTGGAATTGGGCCTAAACAGTGTGGTAAGTCTTTAGGTGATGGCTATTGTGTCTGTTTGACCTCTTCCAAATGTCTGTGCTGGCAATAAAAAGAAAAAGTTTCCAATTTAAATAGCTAGAGAAAAAAACAATTTGCCAGTAATGTGAAAAAACCTACAGCACCTGGTGTTCCCATGTGGTCTCCCACCCAAGTACTAACCAGGCCCAACACTGCTTAGCTTCCAAGATCAGACGAGATTGGGCCTATCCAATGTGGTATGGCTGTAGTTGAGATACATGCACTTTTTTGCCCTCTTCTACTTCTATCACCAGGTAAGCTAATAAAAAAGTTTCCTAACTGTATTGGCTTACTGAAAAAAATCATGTGTTGGTAATGTAAAAAGACCTACAGGACATGATATTAGCAGGGGGTCTTAAATTAAACTACTAAAGAGGCTCAACACTGTTTAGCTGCCAAAAGCAGTTGGAATTGGGCCTAAACAGTTTGGTAAGTCTTTAGGTGATGGCTATTGTGTCTGTTTGACCTCTTCCAAATGTCTGTGCTGGCAATAAAAAGATAAAGTTTCCTATTTAAATAGCTAGAGAATAAAAACAATTTGCCAGTAATGTGAAAAAACCTACAGCACCTGGTGTTCCCATGTGGTCTCCCACCCAAGTACTAACCAGGCCCAACACTGCTTAGCTTCCAAGATCAGACGAGATTGGGCCTATCCAATGTGGTATGGCTGTAGGTGAGTAAAAGGCACTTTTTTGCCCTCTTCTACTTCTATCACCAGGTAAGCTAATACAAAAGTTTCCTAACTGTATTGGCTTACTGAAAAAAATCATGTGTTGGTAATGTAAAAAGACCTACAGGACATGATATTAGCAGGGAGTCTTAAATTAAACTACTAAAGAGGCCCAACACTGTTTAGCTGCCAAAAGCAGTTGGAATTGGGCCTAAACAGTGTGGTAAGTCTTTAGGTGATGGCTATTGTGTCTGTTTGACCTCTTCCAAATGTCTGTACTGGCAATAAAAAGAAAAAGTTTCCAATTTAAATAGCTAGAGAATAAAAACAATTTGCCTGTAATGTGAAAAAACCTACAGCACCTGGTGTTCCCATGTGGTCTCCCACCCAAGTACTAACCAGGCCCAACACTGCTTAGCTTCCAAGATCAGACGAGATTGGGCCTATCCAATGTGGTATGGCTGTAGGTGAGATACATGCACTTTTTTGCCCTCTTCTACTTCTATCACCAGGTAAGCTAATAAAAAAGTTTCCTAACTGTATTGGCTTACTGAAAAAAATCATGTGTTGGTAATGTAAAACGACCTACAGGACATGACATTAGCAGGGGGTCTTAAATTAAACTACTAAAGAGGATCAACACTGTTTAGCTGCCAAAAGCAGTTGGAATTGGGCCTAAACAGTGTGGTAAGTCTTTAGGTGATGGCTATTGTGTCTGTTTGACCTCTTCCAAATGTCTGTACTGGCAATAAAAAGAAAAAGTTTCAAATTTAAATATCTAAAGAATAAAAACAATTTGCCAGTAATGTGAAAAAACCTACAGCACCTGGTGTTCCCATGTGGTCTCCCACCCAAGTACTATCCAGGCCCAACACTGCTTTGCTTCCAAGATCAGGCCTATCCAATGTGGTATGGCTGTAGGTGAGATACAGGTACTTTTTTGCCCCCTTCTACTTCTATCACAAGGTAAGCTAATACAAAAGTTTCCTAACTGTATTGGCTTACTAAAAAAAATCATGTGTTGGTAATGTAAAAAGACCTACAGGACATGATATTAGCAGGGGGTCTTAAATTAAACTACTAAAGAGGCTCAACACTGTTTAGCTGCCAAAAGCAGTTGGAATTGGGCCTAAACAGTGTGGTAAGTCTTTAGGTGATGGCTATTGTGTCTGTTTGAACTCTTCCAAATGTCTGTGCTGGCAATAAAAAGAAAAAGTTTCCAATCTAAATAGCTAGAGAATAAAAACAATTTGCCAGTAATGTGAAAAAACCTACAGCACCTGGTGTTCCCATGTGGTCTCCCACCCAAGTACTAACCAGGCCCAACACTGCTTAACTTCCAAGATCAGACGAGGTTGGGCCTATCCAATGTGGTATGGCTGTAGGTGAGATACAAGCACTTTTTTGCCCTCTTCTACTTCTATCACCAGGTAAGCTAATAAAAAAGTTTCCTAACTGTATTGGCTTACTGAAAAAAATCATGTGTTGGTAATGTAAAACGACCTACAGGACATGATATTAGCAGGGGGTCTTAAATTAAACTACTAAAGAGGATCAACACTGTTTAGCTGCCAAAAGCAGATGGAATTGGGCCTAAACAGTGTGGTAAGTCTTTAGGTGATGGCTATTGTGTCTGTTTGACCTCTTCCAAATGCCTGTACTGGCAATAAAAAGAAAAAGTTTCCAATTTAAATAGCTAGAGAATAAAAACAATTTGCCTGTAATGTGAAAAAACCTACAGCACCTGGTGCTCCCATGTGGTCTCCCACCCAAGTACTAACCAGGCCCAACACTGCTTAGCTTCCAAGAACAGACGAGATTGGGCCTATCCAATGTGGTATGGCTGTAGGTGAAATACAGGCACTTTTTAGCCCTCTTCTACTTCTATCACCAGGTAAGCTAATAAAAAAGTTTCCTAACTGTATTGGCTTACTGAAAAAAATCATGTGTTGGTAATGTAAAAAGACCTACAGGACATGATATTAGCAGGGGGTCTTAAATTAAACTACTAAAGAGGCTCAACACTGTTTAGCTGCCAAAAGCAGTTGGAATTGGGCCTAAACAGTGTGGTAAGTCTTTAGGTGATGGCTATTGTGTCTGTTTGACCTCTTCCAAATGTCTGTACTGGCAATAAAAAGAAAAAGTTTCCAATTTAAATAGCTAGAGAATAAAAACAATTTGCCTGTAATGTGAAAAAACCTACAGCACCTGGTGTTCCCATGTGGTCTCCCACCCAAGTACTAACCAGGCCCAACACTGCTTAGCTTCCAAGATCAGACGAGATTGGGCCTATCCAATGTGGTATGGCTGTAGTTGAGATACAGGCACTTTTTTGCCCTCTTCTACTTCTATCACCAGGTAAGCTAATAAAAAAGTTTCCTAACTGTATTGGCTTACTGAAAAAAATCATGTGTTGGTAATGTAAAAAGACCTACAGGACATGATATTAGCAGGGGGTCTTAAATTAAACTACTAAAGAGGCTCAACACTGTTTAGCTGCCAAAAGCAGTTGGAATAGGGCCTAAACAGTTTGGTAAGTCTTTAGGTGATGGCTATTGTGTCTGTTTGACCTCTTTCAAATGTCTGTGCTGGCAATAAAAAGAAAAAGTTTCCAATTTAAATAGCTAGAGAATAAAAACAATTTGCCTGTAATGTGAAAAAACCTACAGCACCTGGTGTTCCCATGTGGTCTCCCACCCAAGTACTAACCAGGCCCAACACTGCTTAGCTTCCAAGATCAGACGAGATTGGGCCTATCCAATGTGGTATGGCTGTAGGTGAGATACATGCACTTTTTTGCCCTCTTCTACTTCTATCACCAGGTAAGCTAATAAAAAAGTTTCCTAACTGTATTGGCTTACTGAAAAAAATCATGTGTTGGTAATGTAAAAAGACCTACAGGACATGATATTAGCAGGGAGTCTTAAATTAAACTACTAAAGAGGCCCAACACTGTTTAGCTGCCAAAAGCAGTTGGAATTGGGCCTAAACAGTGTGGTAAGTCTTTAGGTGATGGCTATCGTGTCTGTTTGACCTCTTCCAAATGTCTGTACTGGCAATAAAAATAAAAAGTTTCCAATTTAAATAGCTAGAGAATAAAAAAATATTTGCCTGTAATGTGAAAAAACCGACAGCACCTGGTGTTCCCATGTGGTTTCCCACCAAAGTACTAACTAGGCCCAACACTGCTTAGCTTCCAAGTTCAGACGAGATTGGGCCTATCCAATGTGGTATGGCTGTAGTTGAGATACAGGCACTTTTTTGCCCTCTTCTACTTCTATCACCAGGTAAGCTAATAAAAAAGTTTCCTAACTGTATTGGCTTACTGAAAAAAATCATGTGTTGGTAATGTAAATAGACCTACAGGACATGATATTAGCAGGGGGTCTTAAATTAAACTACTAAAGAGGCTCAACACTGTTTAGCTGCCACAAGTAGTTGGAATTGGGCCTAAACAGTGTGGTAAGTCTTTAGGAGATGGCTATTGTGTCTGTTTGACCTCTTCCAAATGTCTGTACTGGCAATAAAAAGAAAAAGTTTCCAATTTAAATAGCTAGAGAATAAAAACAATTTGCCTGTAATGTGAAAAAACCTACAGCACCTGGTGTTCCCATGTGGTCTCCCACCCAAGTACTAACCAGGCCCAACACTGCTTAGCTTCCAAGATCAGACAAGATTGGGCCTATCCAATGTGGTATGGCTGTAGGTGAGATACAGGCACTTTTTTGCCCTCTTCTACTTCTATCACCAGGTAAGCTAATAAAAAAGTTTCCTAACTGTATTGGCTTACTGAAAAAAATCATGTGTTGGTAATGTAAAAAGACCTACAGGACATGATATTAGCAGGGGGTCTTAAATTAAACTACTAAAGAGGCTCAACACTGTTTAGCTGCCAAAAGCAGTTGGAATTGGGCCTAAACAGTGTGGTAAGTCTTTAGGTGATGGCTATTGTGTCTGTTTGACCTCTTCCAAATGTCTGTACTGGCAATAAAAAGAAAAAGTTTCCAATTTAAATAGCTAGAGAATAAAAACAATTTGCCTGTAATGTGAAAAAACCTACAGCACCTGGTGTTCCCATGTAATCTCCCACCCAAGTACTAACCAGGCCCAACACTGCTTAGCTTCCAAGATCAGACGAGATTGGGCCTATCCAATGTGGTATGGCTGTAGGTGAGATACATGCACTTTTTTGCCCTCTTCTACTTCTATCACCAGGTAAGCTAATAAAAAAGTTTCCTAACTGTATTGGCTTACTGAAAAAAATCATGTGTTGGTAATGTAAAACGACCTACAGGACATGATATTAGCAGGGGGTCTTAAAATAAACTACTAAAGAGGATCAACACTGTTTAGCTGCCAAAAGCAGTTGGAATTGGGCCTAAACAGTGTGGTAAGTCTTTAGGTGATGGCTATTGTGTCTGTTTGACCTCTTCCAAATGTCTGTACTGGCAATAAAAAGAAAAAGTTTCCAATTTAAATAGCTAGAGAATAAAAACAATTTGCCAGTGATGTGAAAAAACCTACAGCACCTGGTGTACCCATGTGGTCTCCCACCCAAGTACTAACCAGGCCCAACACTGCTTAGCTTCCAAGATCAGACGAGATTGGGCCTATCCAATGTGGTATGGCTGTAGGTGAGTTAAATTCACTTTTTTGCCCTCTTCTACTTCTATCACCAGGTAAGCTAATAAAAAAGTTTCCTAACTGTATTGGCTTACTGAAAAAAATCATGTGTTGGTAATGTAAAAAGACCTACAGGACATGATATTAGCAGGGGGTATTAAATTAAACTACTAAAGAGGCTCAACACTGTTTAGCTGCCAAAAGCAGTTGGAATTGGGCCTAAACAGTGTGGTAAGTCTTTAGGTGATGGCTATTGTGTCTGTTTGACCTCTTCCAAATGTCTGTACTGGCAATAAAAAGAAAAAGTTCCCAATTTAAATAGCTAGAGAATAAAAACAATTTGCCAGTAATGTGAAAAAACCTACAGCACCTGGTGTTCCCATGTGGTCTCCCACCCAAGTACTAACTAGGCCCAAAACTGCTTAGCTTCCAAGATCAGACGAGATTGGGCCTATCCAATGTGGTATGGCTGTAGGTGAAATACAGGCACTTTTTTGCCCTCTTCTACTTCTATCACCAGGTAAGCTAATACAAAAGTTCCCTAACTGTATTGGCTTACGGAAAAAAATCATGTGTTGGTAATGTAAAAAGACCTACAGGACATGATATTAGCAGGGGGTCTTAAATTAAACTACAAAAGAGGCTCAACACTGTTTAGCTGCCAAAAGCAGTTGGAATTGAGCCTAAACAGTGTGGTAAGTCTTTAGCTGATGGATATTGTGTCTGTTTGACCTCTTCCAAATGTCTGTGCTGGCAATAAAATGAAAAAGTTTCCAATATAAATAGCTATAGAATAAAAACAATTTGCCAGTGATGTGAAAAAACCTACAGCACCTGGTGTTCCCATGTGGTCTCCCACCCAAGTACTAACCAGGCCCAACACTGCTTAGCTTCCAAGATCAGACGAGATTGGGCCTATCCAATGTGGTATGGCTGTAGGTGAGTTATATTCACTTTTTTGCCCTCTTCTACTTCTATCACCAGGTAAGCTAATAAAAAAGTTTCATAACTGTATTGGCTTACTGAAAAAAATCATGTGTTGGTAATGTAAAAAGACCTACAGGACATGATATTAGCAGGGGGTCTTAAATTAAACTACTAAAGAGGCTCAACACTGTTTAGCTGCCAAAAGTAGTTGGAATTGGGCCTAAACAGTGTGGTAAGTCTTTAGGAGATGGCTATTGTGTCTGTTTGACCTCTTCCAAATGTCTGTACTGGCAATAAAAAGAAAAAGTTTCCAATTTAAATAGCTAGAGAATAAAAACAATTTGCCTGTAATGTGAAAAAACCTACAGCACCTGGTGTTCCCATGTGGTCTCCCACCCAAGTACTAACCAGGCCCAACACTGCTTAGCTTCCAAGATCAGACAAGATTGGGCCTATCCAATGTGGTATGGCTGTAGGTGAGATACAGGCACTTTTTTGCCCTCTTCTACTTCTATCACCAGGTAAGCTAATAAAAAAGTTTCCTAACTGTATTGGCTTACTGAAAAAAATCATGTGTTGGTAATGTAAAAAGACCTACAGGACATGATATTAGCAGGGGGTCTTAAATTAAACTACAAAAGAGGCTCAACACTGTTTAACTGCCAAAAGCAGTTGGAATTGAGCCTAAACAGTGTGGTAAGTCTTTAGCTGATGGCTATTGTGTCTGTTTGACCTCTTCCAAATGTCTGTGCTGGCAATAAAATGAAAAAGTTTCCAATATAAATAGCTAGAGAATAAAAATAATTTGCCAGTAATGTGAAAAAACCTACAGCACCTGGTGTTCCCATGTGGTCTCCCACCCAAGTACTAACCAGGCCCAACACTGCTTAGCTTCCAAGATCAGACGAGATTGGGCCTATCCAATGTGGTATGGCTGTAGGTGAGTTAAATTCACTTTTTTGCCCTCTTCTACTTCTATCACCAGGTAAGCTAATACAAAAGTTTCCTAACTGTATTGGCTTACTGAAAAAAATCATGTGTTGGTAATGTAAAAAGACCTACAGGACATGATATTAGCAGGGGGTCTTAAATTAAACTACTAAAGAGGCTCAACACTGTTAAGCTGCCAAAAGCAGTTGGAATTGGGCCTAAACAGTGTGGTAAGTCTTTAGGTGATGGCTATTGTGTCTGTTTGACCTCTTCCAAATGTCTGTACTGGCAATAAAAAGAAAAAGTTTCCAATTTAAATAGCTAGAGAAAAAAACAATTTGCCTGTAATGTGAAAAAACCTACAGCACCTGGTGTTCCCATGTGGTCTCCCACCCAAGTACTAACCAGGTCCAACACTGCTTAGCTTCCAAGATCAGACGAGATTGGGCCTATCCAATGTGTTATGGCTGTAGGTGAGATACAGGCACTTTTTTGCCCTCTTCTACTTCTATCACCAGGTAAGCTAATAAAAATGTTTCCTAACTGTATTGGCTTACTGAAAAAAATCATGTGTTGGTAATGTAAAACGACCTACAGGACATGATATTAGCAGGGGGTCTTAAATTAAACTACTAAAGAGGATCAACACTGTTTAGCTGCCAAAAGCAGTTGGAATTGGGCCTAAACAGTGTGGTAAGTCTTTAGGTGATGGCTATTGTGTCTGTTTGACCTCTCCCAAATGTCTGTACTGGCAATAAAAAGAAAAAGTTTCCAATTTAAATAGCTAGAGAATAAAAACAATTTGCCTGTAATGTGAAAAAACCTACAGCACCTGGTGTTCCCATGTGGTCTCCCACCCAAGTACTAACCAGGCCCAACACTGCTTAGCTTCCAAGAACAGACGAGATTGGGCCTATCCAATGTGGTATGGCTGTAGGTGAAATACAGGCACTTTTTTGCCCTCTTCTACTTCTATCACCAGGTAAGCTAATAAAAAAGTTTCCTAACTGTATTGGCTTACTGAAAAAAATCATGTGTTGGTAATGTAAAAAGACCTACAGGACATGATATTAGCAGGGGGTCTTAAATTAAACTACTAAAGAGGCTCAACACTGTTTAGCTGCCAAAAGCAGTTGGAATTGGGCCTAAACAGTGTGGTAAGTCTTTATGTGATGGCTATTGTGTCTGTTTGACCTCTTCCAAATGTCTGTACTGGCAATAAAAAGAAAAAGTTTCCAATTTAAATAGCTAGAGAATAAAAACAATTTGCCTGTAATGTGAAAAACCCTACAGCACCTGGTGTTCCCATGTGGTCTCCCACCCAAGTACTAACCAGGCCCAACACTGCTTAGCTTCCAAGATCAGACGAGATTGGGCCTATCCAATGTGGTATGGCTGTAGGTGAGATACAGGCACTTTTTTGCCCTCTTCTACTTCTATCACCAGGTAAGCTAATAAAAAAGTTTCCTAACTGTATTGGCTTACTGAAAAAAAATCATGTGTTGGTAATGTAAAAAGACCTACAGGACATGATATTAGCAGGGGGTCTTAAATTAAACTACTAAAGAGGCTCAACACTGTTTAGCTGCCAAAAGCAGTTGGAATTGGGCCTAAACAGTGTGGTAAGTCTTTAGGTGATGGCTATTGTGTCTGTTTGACCTCTTCCAAATGTCTGTGCTGGCAATAAAAAGAAAAAGTTTCCAATTTAAATAGCTAGAGAATAAAAACAATTTGCCAGTAATGTGAAAAAACCTACAGCACCTGGTGTTCCCATGTGGTCTCCCACCAAAGTACTAACCAGGCCCAACACTGCTTAGCTTCCAAGATCAGACGAGATTGGGCCTATCCAATGTGGTATGGCTGTAGGTGAGTTAAACCACTTTTTTGCCCTCTTCTACTTCTATTACCAGGTAAGCTAATACAAAAGTTTCCTAACTGTATTGGCTTACTGAAAAAAATCATGTGTTGGTAATGTAAAAAGACCTACAGGACATGATATTAGCAGGGGGTCTTAAATTAAACTACAAAAGAGGCTCAACACTGTTTAGCTGCCAAAAGCAGTTGGAATTGAGCCTAAACATTGTGGTAAGTCTTTAGGTGATGGCTATTGTGTCTGTTTGACCTCTTCCAAATGTCTGTGCTGGCAATAAAATGAAAAAGTTTCCAATATAAATAGTAGAGAATTTAAACAATTTGCCAGTAATGTGAAAAAACCTACAGCACCTGGTGTTCCCATGTGGTCTCCCACCCAAGTACTAACCAGGCCCTACACTGCTTAGCTTCCAAGATCAGACGAGATTGGGCCTATCCAATGTGGTATGGCTGTAGGTGAGTTAAATTCACTTTTTTGCCCTCTTCTACTTCTATCACCAAAAATCATGTGTTGGTAATGTAAAAAGACCTACAGGACATGATATTAGCAGGGGGTCTTAAATTAAACTACTAAAGAGGCTCAACACTGTTTAGCTGCCAAAAGCAGTTGGAATTGGGCCTAAACAGTGTGGTAAGTCTTTAGGTGATGGCTATTTGACCTCTTCCAAATGTCTGTACTGGCAATAAAAAGAAAAAGTTTCCAATTTAAATAGCTAGAGAATAAAAACAATTTGCCAGTAATGTGAAAAAACCTACAGCACCTGGTGTTCCCATGTGGTCTCCCACCCAAGTTCTAACCAGGCCCAACACTGCTTAGCTTCCAAGATCAGACGAGATTGGGCCTATCCAATGTGGTATGGCTGTAGGTGAGTTAAAAGCACTTTTTTGCCCTCTTCTACTTCTATCACCAGGTAAGCTAATACAAACGTTTCCTAACTGTATTGGCTTACTGAAAAAAATCATGTGTTGGTAATGTAAAAAGACCTACAGGACATGATATTAGCAGGGGGTCTTAAATTAAACTACAAAAGAGGCTCAACACTGTTAAGCTGCCAAAAGCAGTTGGAATTGGGCCTAAACATTGTGGTAAGTCTTTAGGTGATGGCTATTGTGTCTGTTTGACCTCTTCCAAATGTCTGTACTGGCAATAAAAAGAAAAAGTTTCCAATTTAAATAGCTAGAGAAAAAAACAATTTGCCTGTAATGTGAAAAAACCTACAGCACCTCGTGTTCCCATGTGGTCTCCCACCCAAGTACTAACCAGGCCCAACACTGCTTAGCTTCCAAGATCAGACGAGATTGGGCCTATCCAGTGTGGTATGGCTGTAGGTGAGATACAGGCACTTTTTTGCCCTCTTCTACTTCTATCACCAGGTAAGCTAATAAAAAAGTTTCCTAACTGTATTGGCTTACTGAAAAAAATCCTGTGTTGGTAATGTAAAAAGACCTACAGGACATGATATTAGCAGGGGGTCTTAAATTAAACTACTAAAGAGGCTCAACACTGTTTAGCTGCCAAAAGCAGTTGGAATTGGGCCTAAACAGTGTGGTAAGTCTTTAGGTGATGGCTATTGTGTCTGTTTGACCTCTTCCAAATGTCTGTACTGGCAATAAAAAGAAAAAGTTTCCAATTTAAATAGCTAGAGAATAAAAACAATTTTCCAGTAATGTGAAAAAACCTACAGCACCTGGTGTTCCCATGTGGTCTCCCACCCAAGTACTAACCAGGCCCAACACTGCTTAGCTTCCAAGATCAGACGAGATTGGGCCTATCCAGTGTGGTATGGCTGTAGATGATATACAGGCACTTTTTTGCCCTCTTCTACTTCTATCACCAGGTAAGCTAATAAAAAAGTTTCCTAACTGTATTGGCTTACTGAAAAAAATCATGTGTTGGTAATGTAAAAAGACCTACAGGACATGATATTAGCAGGGGGTCTTAAATTAAACTACTAAAGAGGCTCAACACTGTTTAGCTGCCAAAAGCAGTTGGAATTGGGCCTAAACAGTGTGGTAAGTCTTTAGGTGATGGCTATTGTGTCTGTTTGACCTCTTCCAAATGTCTGTACTGGCAATAAAAAGAAAAAGTTCCCAATTTAAATAGCTAGAGAATAAAAACAATTTGCCAGTAATGTGAAAAAACCTACAGCACCTGGTGTTCCCGTGTGGTCTCCCACCCAAGTACTAACCAGGCCCAAAACTGCTTAGCTTCCAAGATAAGACGAGATTGGGCCTATCCAATGTGGTATGGCTGTAGGTGAGTTAAAAGCACTTTTTTGCCCTCTTCTACTTCTATCACCAGGTAAGCTAATACAAACGTTTCCTAACTGTATTGGCTTACTGAAAAAAATCATGTGTTGGTAATGTAAAAAGACCTACAGGACATGATATTAGCAGGGGGTCTTAAATTAAACTACAAAAGAGGCTCAACACTGTTAAGCTGCCAAAAGCAGTTGGAATTGGGCCTAAACATTGTGGTAAGTCTTTAGGTGATGGCTATTGTGTCTTTTTGACCTCTTCCAAATGTCTGTACTGGCAATAAAAAGAAAAAGTTTCCAATTTTTTTTTTTAATTAAGTCTTTATTTGTGGTTTTAATTTACATAATTAACACAGAAAAGGCTAACATAGCCGTACTTATCTCACACTTATACATTTCAAATTCATATAGAAGCGTAAGCACAAAAGAATAAGTACAGAAGAATATTACATAACGCATATTATCAATACATATATACTCAACATAAACCCCCCCACCCCCCGATCCCCACATATACCCCCCGACCTGGCTGGTCCTTTCTAATACTTCAATCAATTTTTCCTTTTCCCTTACCTCCTTATTGACTACTATTAATTCTACGTCTGTGTCAACCCCTCTGGGCTACCCCAACCCTCCAGTTTATTATTATTTCTTCTTCCATTCGCTATCTCAACTTCCTTACTTTCTACTTCCCATTCCTCCCCTTTACTCTTCTCTCCTTCTTTGCTTTGCTGAGAACCGATTTCAGACGAATATTTACTAGATGACATAATGCCCTTGCTTCTTTCCTTCATTGCATTATTGGAGGTAGCAGCGGGACATCAACAACTCAACACCAACCCCCAAAAAAAAAAAAAAAAAAAGAAAAAACCCTAGAAGTGCAATTAGTGTAACATTTACTTGCAAGTCGAACCCACAGATAGCTAAAGCGAACAGAAACGGGACTGTGGGCACCTCTCCTATAAGGACTTGCTTCTTGGTGCAATTTCCATTTGTGAAAACCCCCTATCCTATGGTTTGCTATATATCCCCCCCCCCTCCCCTGTGAACCCCGTGTTTTACCTTACTCCTATGTGGACTCTCTTGGATTATATGTGACTCTTGTTAGTTAAGCGGAGAAATTGAGTCGATTATCACCACTTGATATTCCCACAATGTGACCCCCTATAGTTAGTTGGTAATTATTACCAACCTTTACCCCCTTTACCCACGATGCTACCCCAAATGCCGAGTATTGATGTCCCTTATACTACACTTTTATTCACCATTATTCCGGGCAGTTATTTTAAACATCCTAGATTGTCTCCACCTCCCCCAAATTTTCCCATATTTGGGCAATGCCCCTCTGGATGCATAAACAAATCTTTCATGCTCACACGTACTATTGACCAGATTCACCCATTCAATAATATTTGGGCCCGAGGAGGCCATCCATTGCCTGGCTATTATAACTTTCGCGATTGCTGAGACGTTAACCACCAACTCCTTCCAGTCATAGTAAGGGGCGTCCTGTTCCCACACTCCCATTACCATGCTTCGTGCAGTAAGCGCCACCCTAGGAACTCCCACGGATTCCAGCTTATTCTCCACCCGCTCCCAAAACTCCTTGATAACCTTGCACTCCCAAAGGAGATGCCAGAATGAACCTATTTCCTCCCTGCATTTGGGACAAGTATCGTCATGTGTTCCTGCTATTCTTTTTAATTTAACCGGGGTCATATAACTTCTATGGAGGATATTAAATTGCACCTGCTGAATTCGAATTGATGTCGTTGCCCTCCCTGGTACCGCAAGTGCCCTCTCCCAGACTAGCTCCATCCCTTGCTGAAGGTCGGCTACCCACTTGTCCCTAAGAGCCAGCAATTCATCCTCCTGGGTATGCAGATTCAAGAAGCCGTATAGTTTGGACAATCTTTTCCCGCCACCACTCAGTTGTTTAATGAACTTTTTGCATGGGGAGTCAAGAATTTTCGAAGCAAGCGCGCCCCCCTCTTGCTGTAAAGCACTTCTAACCTGGAGGAACCTGAAAAACATATGTTTGGGAAGGTTATATTCCGCCTGGAGTTCCTCAAACGATTTAATGTTTCCATTCCTGAAGCATTGCTCAATCCTTGTCACCTGAAATTTCCCCCAAATCTCTATGCCCTGTTGCTTCCTCAGTTCCGACAATTCACTCAATGAAAAAATAGAAGTGTCGGGATCTACCCCCTCATATTTAATTAACTTGTGTACCCATCTCCAAATTTTAGCAGCTTGCATCAATAAAGGAGGAGGGTGGCCTCGCATCTCCATCGATAATAGCCACTGAAGTGGGCCCAAATCGACCTCAACACAACTAATTAGACCAGTTATCTCCACCGTGGCTTCGTCGTCCCGAACCCAAGCACAAAGATGGACCAGCTGTGCGGCGATATAGTAGGCTTTAAAATTCGGAACCGCTAGGCCACCCCTATCCCTATCTCTGCACAAGACATCCATTCTAATTCGAGGGCGCTTTTCATGCCAAATAAAGGATGATATAATACTATTAATTTTTTTAAAATAGTCATCCTTTATATATACTGGTGACTGTTGGAATACATAACTTAGCCTGGGTAATATCGACATTTTTATCAGGTTGACCCTACCAAGCTGAGAGAGGGGGAGTTTTAACCAACAGCGACATTTCACCTTGATATCATTTATGAGTGGCGTAAGATTGTCCCGAATATAATCCATTGGGGCCTCCGAAACCCACACACCCAGGTATCTGAACCTCTCAGTAGGGCGAAGAGGGATGCCCACCATTCCTCCTAGCCCATTATCCCCCACACTTAGCAAATGGGATTTCCCCCAATTGATTGTGAGACCCGAGAATTCCCCAAACTCCCTCATACTCTCGATGATTCTAGGGATGTCCTCCTCAGGGTTCGCTACTCCCACTAACAAGTCATCAGCGTACAAGGACACCATGTTCATGCCGTACCCTGATCCCAGTCTGTCACCTGCTAGTTGCTTTCTTAATATGCAGGCTAAGGGTTCGACTGCTGCAGCAAACAGGAGGGGAGAGAGGGGGCATCCCTGCCTAGTCCCCCGGAACAGGGGGAATAGCGGGGATGTAAATCCATTTATAGATAATCTAGCTTGAGGATTTTTGTACAATAATGAGATCCATCCTATGAAACGGTTCCCAAAGCCAAAGGTCCTTAAAACTGCCCACAAGTACTCCCATTCGATGGAATCAAAGGCTTTATTCGCATCAAATGATGCCACTGCCACTTTTGCCTTCTTACCCCTCGCTATTTGAATGTAAGAAAAGACCCTTCTCAGATTGATCATGGTAGACTTCCCAGCCATAAATCCCGTTTGATCAGGATGTACAATCTCTGTAATTACTCTACTCAATCGATTCACCAGAACCTTTGCAAAAATTTTAGCGTCTGTCGATATTAAGGAGATCGGCCGATACGAATCAATCTGAGAAGGGTCCTTCCCACTCTTCGGAATCATTATAATTGAAGCTTCTGACATGGAGGGGGGAATGTTCCCCTCTACCTCCATCTCTCCAAACAGGACCAACAGCTGAGGGCCTATTATTTTAGAAAAGCGTTGAAAGACTTCTCCTGGAAGGCCGTCTAAACCCGGGGCTTTATTTGTGGGCAACGAATTGATTGCCTCAATGATCTCAGCTAATTCAATGGGGGCTTCTAAGGATTCTCTTGAATCCCTTGATAACTTAGGCATATCGACCGATTCCAGATACTCCCCTATTATTCCCCTCTCCTTATTGATTTGGGATTTATAAACTTTACCCAGGTGATCCGCAAAGGCCAAGGCAATCTTGGGAGTCTCTGAGACTATCTCGCCCGATTCCAATGTTATTTGTGGTATAACATTAGAGGGGTGGTCTTGTTTTGCCAAGATTGCGAGCCATTTACCAGACCTATCTGCACTAGCATACCATTGGTGAGCCCCGTAACTCAATCTACGACAGGTAATATCTTGAAAATATTCAAGCCATTCTTTTTGAGCTTGCAACCAGGCGTCTTCATCCGACGCAAGGTTGGATTTTAAATATTTAGTCTCCAAATTACCCATTACTGTCTCCAGTTCATTTGCCTTTACTCTATGTTTTTTTTTTAGGAAGGCAATTTTCTTAATCATAATACCTCTAAAAAAGGCCTTAAAGGAGTCCCAAATAACTAACCCCGATGAGGACCCCCTGTTAATCTCAAAAAATTCCTGCATAGTGGCCTCCAGGTCTTCATGCTCTCCCATTTGTTCCAGCCAAAAGGGCTGCAGCTTCCAATATTTAAAACCCACCTCCCTGGCCAACCTGAGGATAGAATCGCGATCTTTAAAGTGAAGAATTTTCGCGATCAGGGTACGCGGCGGCCCTCCTGGTATAGGAGGACGGCCTGGGATGCGGTGGGCCCGTTCCACGGCAAACTGAGCAGAAAAAGCATTACTACCAAACATTTGTATAAGCCAGTTTTCAAGAAATTTTTCTGGCTCATTTCCCTCCGCCCTCTCCTCGAACCCAATGAAGCGGACGTTGTTCCGTCTGAGGCGCCCCTCCATATCGGATAATTTCAGACGAATGTCCGTGATCTGGCCTGACATTGTTTTAACCTGGGCATGTAGGGGTGTAACGGAATCCTCTAATGTCGAGACACGATTTTCTACTTCAGTTACCCTTTCACAAGTTTTTTGTACATCATTTCTCAGTAGTGCCATGTCTGATTGGACTTGATTTAGTTGGTCCCTGAGGCGTGTCTCACAATTATTCACCGCCTCTAACACTTGTGACAACGTAACTTCTGACGGTTGCTGAGAGCTGCTGCTCTTAACCGGGGTTGTCAGGGGAGTGCTGGGTTGTGAGCTAGGCCCAGCCTGGGACTGAGCTCTAGCAAATCTCTCCAAACGAGCTGCGGCTGTATTTTGGCCAGTTTTCCCCATGGTTGTGGTTGTAGTTAACTTCCACGCAGTATGACAGCCCTGCTCCCAGTTACAATTTTATTGGGCACACTACCACTTGCAGAGTAACACAGTATGATAACAGTCAGATAAAGTGTACTCACTGCTGATGTGCTTTCTCTTCTCCTTTCTCTCCTTTCTCTCCCTCCCCCTTCCTTCCTCTCCTCCGATATTTAAAAAGAGTTCACTGCGGCCAGGAGGACTTGGGTTCAGGCGTGAAGTTCCTTAATTGATCCTGAAGTAAGCCGATGCCCTTATAAACCTGTGTCTTGATTTCCAGCGCTGGCCACTGTCTCACACCCAGGGGCCAGCAGCTGCCCTGACACGTTATAGGACAGGTCTTTTTAATCTCCGCTGGTGTAACAGGCTTGGGTGCTGAGTCCAGGCGAATAATATATGTACTGTAGTAGTCTCTCCTCCACTGCCCCCTACCTGCTTCTCACGCAGGAGGTTGGGCCGGACAGGTCACAAATAGCTGAGGCTGCTCGCTTTGCCCCTCCACTCGGGCTCAGACTGCCACCCAGAGCCACAGGTGGCTGGCAGCAAATCAACCAGGCAGCACCACACGATCAGGCGGCTACTTCCAAAAAGTATGTACTTTAATTTGTGCCTGGGCAGCTTCTGCCACTCGTCAACCCAGGCACAGCCACGGTGTTTGCAGGGGTATGGAGCCGCTGGAGTCTGGTCAATGTAAGGAAGCAGCCGCTTCCACGTGCGGCACACTGCGTCCCCAGCAACGGCAACGGCGTCCCCGGCTGATGACGTCGGGACCACGGCGTGCATGAGTGAGTGAGCGCGTCCTGTCCCTCCTCATGCCGGCTGCCTGAATATGTGCTCCCTTCTCCCCTCGGGCTCACCTTCCCAGTTGTTGATCCCCGTTGTTTGAGACAGGTGCCTCGGTGGTGCTGAGCGCGGGGTATGTGAGCTCCCTTGCCGTCCAGTTCCACTTCTACTGAGCGGCGTGTGAGCGGTGTTCGGGTCCGAAGACTGGTGCTCTGACGCGACGGGAAAAAGTTTCCAATTTAAATAGCTAGAGAAAAAAACAATTTGCCTGTAATGTGAAAAAACCTACAGCACCTGGTGTTCCCATGTGGTCTCCCACCCAAGTACTAACAAGGCCCAACACTGCTTAGCTTCCAAGATCAGACGAGATTGGGCCTATCCAGTGTGGTATGGCTGTAGGTGAGATACAGGCACTTTTTTGCCCTCTTCTACTTCTATCACCAGGTAAGCTAATACAAAAGTTTCCTAACTGTATTGGCTTACTGAAAAAAATCATGTGTTGGTAATGTAAAAAGACCTACAGGACATGATATTAGCAGGGGGTCTTAAATTAAACTACTAAAGAGGCTCAACACTGTTTAGCTGCCAAAAGCAGTTGGAATTGGGCCTAAACAGTGTGGTAAGTCTTTAGGTGATGGCTATTGTGTCTGTTTGACCTCTTCCAAATGTCTGTACTGGCAATAAAAAGAAAAAGTTTCCAATTTAAATAGCTAGAGAATAAAAACAATTTTCCAGTAATGTGAAAAAACCTACAGCACCTGGTGTTCCCATGTGGTCTCCCACCCAAGTACTAACCAGGCCCAACACTGCTTAGCTTCCAAGATCAGACGAGATTGGGCCTATCCAATGTGGTATGGCTGTAGGTGAGTTAAAAGCACTTTTTTGCCCTCTTCTACTTCTATCACCAGGTAAGCTAATACAAACGTTTCCTAACTGTATTGGCTTACTGAAAAAAATCATGTGTTGGTAATGTTAAAAGACCTACAGGACATGATATTAGCAGGGGGTCTTAAATTAAACTACAAAAGAGGCTCAACACTGTTTAGCTGCCAAAAGCAGTTGGAATTGAGCCTAAACAGTGTGGTAAGTCTTTAGGTGATGGCTATTGTGTCTGTTTGACCTCTTCCAAATGTCTGTGCTGGCAATAAAAAGAAAAAGTTTCCAATTTAAATAGCTAGAGAATAAAAACAATTTGCCAGTAATGTGAAAAAACCTACAGCACCTGGTGTTCCCAGGTGGTCTCCCACCCAAGTACTAACCAGGCCCAACACTGCTTAGCTTCCAAGATCAGACGAAATTAGGCGTATCCAATGTAGTATGGCTAGAGGTGAGATACAGGCACTTTTTTGCCCTCTTCTACTTTTATCACCAGGTAAGCTAATAAAAAAGTTTCCTAACTGTATTGGCTTACTTAAAAAAAATCATGTGTTGGTAATGTAAAAAGACCTACAGGACATGATATTAGCAGGGGGTCTTAAATTAAACTACTAAAGAGGCTCAACACTGTTTAGCTGCCAAAAGCAGTTGGAATTGGGCCTAAACAGTGTGGTAAGTCTTTAGGTGAAGTCTATTGTGTCTTTTTGACCTCTTCCAAATGTCTGTACTGGCAATAAAAAGAAAAAGTTTCCAATTTAAATAGCTAGAGAATAAAAACAATTTGCCTGTGATGTGAAAAAACCTACAGCACCTGGTGTTCTCATGTGGTCTCCCACCCAAGTACTAACCAGGCCCAACACTGCTTAGCTTCCAAGATCAGACGAGATTGGGCCTATCCAATGTGGTATGGCTGTAGATGATATACAGGCACTTTTTTGCCCTCTTCTACTTCTATCACCAGGTAAGCTAATAAAAAGGTTTCCTAACTGTATTGGCTTACTGAAAAAAATCATGTGTTGGTAATGTAAAAAGACCTACAGGACATGATATTAGCAGGGGGTCTTAAATTAAACTACTAAAGAGGCTCAACACTGTTTAGCTGCCAAAAGCAGTTGGAATTGGGCCTAAACAGTGTGGTAAGTCTTTAGGTGATGGCTATTGTGTCTGTTTGACCTCTTCCAAATGTCTGTACTGGCAATAAAAAGAAAAAGTTCCCAATTTAAATAGCTAGAGAATAAAAACAATTTGCCAGTAATGTGAAAAAACCTACAGCACCTGGTGTTCCCATGTGGTCTCCCACCCAAGTACTAACCAGGCCCAAAACTGCTTAGCTTCCAAGATAAGACGAGATTGGGCCTATCCAATGTGGTATGGCTGTAGGTGAGATACAGGCACTTTTTTGCCCTCTTCTACTTCTATCACCAGGTAAGCTAATACAAAAGTTTCCTAACTGTATTGGCTTACGGAAAAAAATCATTTGTTGGTCATGTAAAAAGACCTACAGGACATGATATTAGCAGGGGGTCTTAAATTAAACTACAAAAGAGGCTCAACACTGTTTAGCTGCCAAAAGCAGTTGGAATTGAGCCTAAACAGTGTGGTAAGTCTTTAGCTGATGGCTATTGTGTCTGTTTGACCTCTTCCAAATGTCTGTGCTGGCAATAAAATGAAAAAGTTTCCAATATAAATAGCTAGAGAATAAAAACAATTTGCCAGTAATGTGAAAAAACCTACAGCACCTGGTGTTCCCATGTGGTCTCCCACCCAAGTACTAACCAGGCCCAACACTGCTTAGCTTCCAAGATCAGACGAGATTGGGCCTATCCAATGTGGTATGGCTGTAGGTGAGTTAAATTCACTTTTTTGCCCTCTTCTACTACTATCACCAGGTAAGCTAATACAAAAGTTTCCTAACTGTATTGGCTTACTGAAAAAAATCATGTGTTGGTAATGTAAAAAGACCTACAAGACATGATATTAGCAGGGGGTCTTAAATTAAACTACTAAAGAGGCTCAACACTGTTAAGCTGCCAAAAGCAGTTGGAATTGGGCCTAAACATTGTGGTAAGTCTTTAGGTGATGGCTATTGTGTCTGTTTGACCTCTTCCAAATGTCTGTACTGGCAATAAAAAGAAAAAGTTTCCAATTTAAATAGCTAGAGAAAAAAACAATTTGCCTGTAATGTGAAAAAACCTACAGCACCTGGTGTTCCCATGTGATCTCCCACCCAAGTACTAACCAGGCCCAACACTGCTTAGCTTCCAAGATCAGACGAGATTGGGCCTATCCAGTGTGGTATGGCTGTAGGTGAGATACAGGCACTTTTTTGCCCTCTTCTACTTCTATCACCAGGTAAGCTAATAAAAAAGTTTCCTAACTGTATTGGCTTACTGAAAAAAATCATGTGTTGGTAATGTAAAAAGACCTACAGGACATGATATTAGCAGGGGGTCTTAAATTAAACTACAAAAGAGGCTCAACACTGTTTAGCTGCCAAAAGCAGTTGGAATTGAGCCTAAACAGTGTGGTAAGTCTTTAGGTGATGGCTATTGTGTCTGTTTGACCTCTTCCAAATGTCTGTGCTGGCAATAAAAAGAAAAAGTTTCCAATTTAAATAGCTAGAGAATAAAAACAATTTGCCAGTAATGTGAAAAAACCTACAGCACCTGGTGTTCCCAGGTGGTCTCCCACCCAAGTACTAACCAGGCCCAACACTGCTTAGCTTCCAAGATCAGACGAAATTAGGCCTATCCAATGTGGTATTGCTGTAGGTGAGATACAGGCACTTTTTTGCCCTCTTCTACTTTTATCACCAGGTAAGCTAATAAAAAAGTTTCCTAACTGTATTGGCTTACTTAAAAAAAATCATGTGTTGGTAATGTAAAAAGACCTACAGGACATGATATTAGCAGGGGGTCTTAAATTAAACTACTAAACAGGCTCAACACTGTTTAGCTGCCAAAAGCAGTTGGAATTGGGCCTAAACAGTGTGGTAAGTCTTTAGGTGAAGTCTATTGTGTCTTTTTGACCTCTTCCAAATGTCTGTACTGGCAATAAAAAGAAAAAGTTTCCAATTTAAATAGCTAGAGAATAAAAACAATTTGCCTGTGATGTGAAAAAACCTACAGCACCTGGTGTTCTCATGTGGTCTCCCACCCAAGTACTAACCAGGCCCAACACTGCTTAGCTTCCAAGATCAGACGAGATTGGGCCTATCCAATGTGGTATGGCTGTAGATGATATACAGGCACTTTTTTGCCCTCTTCTACTTCTATCACCAGGTAAGCTAATAAAAAGGTTTCCTAACTGTATTGGCTTACTGAAAAAAATCATGTGTTGGTAATGTAAAAAGACCTACAGGACATGATATTAGCAGGGGGTCTTAAATTAAACTACTAAAGAGGCTCAACACTGTTTAGCTGCCAAAAGCAGTTGGAATTGGGCCTAAACAGTGTGGTAAGTCTTTAGGTGATGGCTATTGTGTCTGTTTGACCTCTTCCAAATGTCTGTACTGGCAATAAAAAGAAAAAGTTCCCAATTTAAATAGCTAGAGAATAAAAACAATTTGCCAGTAATGTGAAAAAACCTACAGCACCTGGTGTTCCCATGTGGTCTCCCACCCAAGTACTAACCAGGCCCAAAACTGCTTAGCTTCCAAGATAAGACGAGATTGGGCCTATCCAATGTGGTATGGCTGTAGGTGAGATACAGGCACTTTTTTGCCCTCTTCTACTTCTATCACCAGGTAAGCTAATACAAAAGTTTCCTAACTGTATTGGCTTACGGAAAAAAATCATTTGTTGGTCATGTAAAAAGACCTACAGGACATGATATTAGCAGGGGGTCTTAAATTAAACTACAAAAGAGGCTCAACACTGTTTAGCTGCCAAAAGCAGTTGGAATTGAGCCTAAACAGTGTGGTAAGTCTTTAGCTGATGGCTATTGTGTCTGTTTGACCTCTTCCAAATGTCTGTGCTGGCAATAAAATGAAAAAGTTTCCAATATAAATAGCTAGAGAATAAAAACAATTTGCCAGTAATGTGAAAAAACCTACAGCACCTGGTGTTCCCATGTGGTCTCCCACCCAAGTACTAACCAGGCCCAACACTGCTTAGCTTCCAAGATCAGACGAGATTGGGCCTATCCAATGTGGTATGGCTGTAGGTGAGTTAAATTCACTTTTTTGCCCTCTTCTACTTCTATCACCAGGTAAGCTAATACAAAAGTTTCCTAACTGTATTGGCTTACTGAAAAAAATCATGTGTTGGTAATGTAAAAAGACCTACAGGACATGATATTAGCAGGGGGTCTTAAATTAAACTACTAAAGAGGCTCAACACTGTTTAGCTGCCAAAAGCAGTTGGAATTGGGCCTAAACAGTGTGGTAAGTCTTTAGGTGATGGCTATTGTGTCTGTTTGAACTCTTCCAAATGTCTGTGCTGGCAATAAAAAGAAAAAGTTTCCAATCTAAATAGCTAGAGAATAAAAACAATTTGCCAGTAATGTGAAAAAACCTACAGCACCTGGTGTTCCCATGTGGTCTCCCACCCAAGTACTAACCAGGCCCAACACTGCTTAACTTCCAAGATCAGACGAGGTTGGGCCTATCCAATGTGGTATGGCTGTAGGTGAGATACAAGCACTTTTTTGCCCTCTTCTACTTCTATCACCAGGTAAGCTAATAAAAAAGTTTCCTAACTGTATTGGCTTACTTAAAAAAAATCATGTGTTGGTAATGTAAAAAGACCTACAGGACATGATATTAGCAGGGGGTCTTAAATTAAACTACTAAAGAGGCTCAACACTGTTTAGCTGCCAAAAGCAGTTGGAATTGGGCCTAAACAGTGTGGTAATTCTTTAGGTGATGGCTATTGTGTCTGTTTGACCTCTTCCAAATGTCTGTACTGGCAATAAAAAGAAAAAGTTTCCAATTTAAATAGCTAGAGAATAAAAACAATTTGCCTGTAATGTGAAAAAACCTACAGCACCTGGTGTTCCCATGTGGTCTCCCACCCAAGTACTAACCAGGCCCAACACTGCTTAGCTTCCAAGATCAGACGAGATTGGGCCTATCCAATGTGGTATGGCTGTAGGTGAGATACAGGCACTTTTTTGCCCTCTTCTACTTCTATCACC
The DNA here is from genome assembly GCF_055691185.1 of Crinia signifera. Classification (NCBI taxonomy): domain Eukaryota; kingdom Metazoa; phylum Chordata; class Amphibia; order Anura; family Myobatrachidae; genus Crinia; species Crinia signifera. The sequence goes on along the minus strand of NW_028142853.1, from coordinate 232,614 downwards.
AGGTAAGCTGATAAAAAAGTTTCCTAACTGTATTGGCTTACTGAAAAAAATCATGTGTTGGTAATGTAAAAAGACCTACAGGACATGATATTAGCAGGGGGTCTTAAATTAAACTACTAAACAGGCTCAACACTGTTTAGCTGCCAAAAGCAGTTGGAATTGGGCCTAAACAGTGTGGTAAGTCTTTAGGTGATGGCTATTGTGTCTGTTTGACCTCTTCCAAATGTCTGTACTGGCAATAAAAAGAAAAAGTTTCCAATTTAAATAGCTAGAGAATAAAAACAATTTGCCTGTAATGTGAAAAAACCTACAGCACCTGGTGTTCCCATGTGGTCTCCCACCCAAGTACTAACCAGGCCCAACACTGCTTAGCTTCCAAGATCAGACGAGATTGGGCCTATCCAATGTGGTATGGCTGTAGGTGAGATACAGGCACTTTTTTGCCCTCTTCTACTTCTATCACCAGGTAAGCTAATAAAAAAGTTTCCTAACTGTATTGGCTTACTGAAAAAAATCATGTGTTGGTAATGTAAAAAGACCTACAGGACATGATATTAGCAGGGGGTCTTAAATTAAACTACTAAAGAGGCCCAACACTGTTTAGCTGCCAAAAGCAGTTGGAATTGGGCCTAAACAGTGTGGTAAGTCTTTAGGTGATGGCTATTGTGTCTGTTTGACCTCTTCCAAATGTCTGTGCTGGCAATAAAAAGAAAAAGTTTCCAATTTAAATAGCTAGAGAATAAAAACAATTTGCCAGTAATGTGAAAAAACCTACAGCACCTGGTGTTCCCATGTGGTCTCCCACCCAAGTACTAACCAGGCCCAACACTGCTTAGCTTCCAAGTTCAGACGAGATTGGGCCTATCCAATGTGGTATGGCTGTAGTTGAGATACAGGCACTTTTTTGCCCTCTTCTACTTCTATCACCAGGTAAGCTAATAAAAAAGTTTCCTAACTGTATTGGCTTACTGAAAAAAATCATGTGTTGGTAATGTAAAAAGACCTACAGGACATGATATTAGCAGGGGGTCTTAAATTAAACTACTAAAGAGGCTCAACACTGTTTAGCTGCCAAAAGCAGTTGGAATTGGGCCTAAACAGTTTGGTAAGTCATTAGGTGATGGCTATTGTGTCTGTTTGACCTCTTCCAAATGTCTGTGCTGGCAATAAAAAGATAAAGTTTCCTATTTAAATAGCTAGAGAATAAAAACAATTTGCCAGTAATGTGAAAAAACCTACAGCACCTGGTGTTCCCATGTGGTCTCCCACCCAAGTACTAACCAGGCCCAACACTGCTTAGCTTCCAAGATCAGACGAGATTGGGCCTATCCAATGTGGTATGGCTGTAGGTGAGTTAAAGGCACTTTTTTGCCCTCTTCTACTTCTATCACCAGGTAAGCTAATACAAAAGTTTCCTAACTGTATTGGCTTACTGAAAAAAATCATGTGTTGGTAATGTAAAAAGACCTACAGGACATGATATTAGCAGGGGGTCTTAAATTAAACTACTAAAGAGGCTCAACACTGTTTAGCTGCCAAAAGCAGTTGGAATTGGGCCTAAACAGTGTGGTAAGTCTTTAGGTGATGGCTATTGTGTCTGTTTCACCTCTTCCAAATGTCTGTACTGGCAATAAAAAGAAAAAGTTTCCAATTTAAATAGCTAGAGAATAAAAACAATTTGCCTGTAATGTGAAAAAACCTACAGCACCTGGTGTTCCCATGTGGTCTCCCACCCAAGTACTAACCAGGCCCAACACTGCTTAGCTTCCAAGATCAGACGAGATTAGGCCTATCCAATGTGGTATGGCTGTAGGTGAGATACAGGCACTTTTTTGCCCTCTTCTACTTCTATCACCAGGTAAGCTAATAAAAAAGTTTACTAACTGTATTGGCTTACTGAAAAAAATCATGTGTTGGTAATGTAAAAAGACCTACAGGACATGATATTAGCAGGGAGTCTTAAATTAAACTACTAAAGGGGACCAACACTGTTTAGCTGCCAAAAGCAGTTGGAATTGGGCCTAAACAGTGTGGTAAGTCTTTAGGTGATGGCTATTGTGTCTGTTTGACCTCTTCCAAATGTCTGTACTGGCAATAAAAATAAAAAGTTTCCAATTTAAATAGCTAGAGAATAAAAAAAAAATTGCCTGTAATGTGAAAAAACTGACAGCACCTGGTGTTCCCATGTGGTCTCCCACCAAAGTACTAACCAGGCCCAACACTGCTTAGCTTCCAAGTTCAGACGATATTGGGCCTATCCAATGTGGTATGGCTGTAGTTGAGATACAGGCACTTTTTTGCCCTCTTCTACTTCTATCACCAGGTAAGCTAATAAAAAAGTTTCCTAACTGTATTGGCTTACTGAAAAAAATCATGTGTTGGTAATGTAAAAAGACCTACAGGACATGATATTAGCAGGGGGTCTTAAATTAAACTACTAAAGAGGCTCAACACTGTTTAGCTGCCACAAGTAGTTGGAATTGGGCCTAAACAGTGTGGTAAGTCTTTAGGAGATGGCTATTGTGTCTGTTTGACCTCTTCCAAATGTCTGTACTGGCAATAAAAAGAAAAAGTTTCCAATTTAAATAGCTAGAGAATAAAAACAATTTGCCTGTAATGTCAAAAAACCTACAGCACCTGGTGTTCCCATGTGGTCTCCCACCCAAGTACTAACCAGGCCCAACACTGCTTAGCTTCCAAGATCAGACAAGATTGGGCCTATCCAATGTGGTATGGCTGTAGGTGAGATACAGGCACTTTTTTGCCCTCTTCTACTTCTATCACCAGGTAAGCTAATAAAAAAGTTTCCTAACTGTATTGGCTTACTGAAAAAAATCATGTGTTGGTAATGTAAAACGACCTACAGGACATGATATTAGCAGGGGGTCTTAAATTAAACTACTAAAGAGGATCAACACTGTTTAGCTGCAAAAAGCAGATGGAATTGGGCCTAAACAGTGTGGTAAGTCTTTAGGTGATGGCTATTGTGTCTGTTTGACCTCTTCCAAATGCCTGTACTGGCAATAAAAAGAAAAAGTTTCCAATTTAAATAGCTAGAGAATAAAAACAATTTGCCTGTAATGTGAAAAAACCTACAGCACCTGGTGTTCCCATGTGGTCTCCCACCCAAGTACTAACCAGGCCCAACACTGCTTAGCTTCCAAGAACAGACGAGATTGGGCCTATCCAATGTGGTATGGCTGTAGGTGAAATACAGGCACTTTTTAGCCCTCTTCTACTTCTATCACCAGGTAAGCTAATAAAAAAGTTTCCTAACTGTATTGGCTTACTGAAAAAAATCATGTGTTGGTAATGTAAAAAGACCTACAGGACATGATATTAGCAGGGGGTCTTAAATTAAACTACTAAAGAGGCTCAACACTGTTTAGCTGCCAAAAGCAGTTGGAATTGGGCCTAAACAGTGTGGTAAGTCTTTATGTGATGGCTATTGTGTCTGTTTGACCTCTTCCAAATGTCTGTACTGGCAATAAAAAGAAAAAGTTTCCAATTTAAATAGCTAGAGAATAAAAACAATTTGCCTGTAATGTGAAAAACCCTACAGCACCTGGTGTTCCCATGTGGTCTCCCACCAAAGTACTAACCAGGCCCAACACTGCTTAGCTTCCAAGATCAGACGAGATTGGGCCTATCCAATGTGGTATGGCTGTAGGTGAGATACAGGCACTTTTTTGCCCTCTCCTACTTCTATCACCAGGTAAGCTAATACAAAAGTTCCCTAACTGTATTGGCTTACGGAAAAAAATCATGTGTTGGTAATGTAAAAAGACCTACAGGACATGATATTAGCAGGGGGTCTTAAATTAAACTACAAAAGAGGCTCAACACTGTTTAGCTGCCAAAAGCAGTTGGAATTGAGCCTAAACAGTGTGGTAAGTCTTTAGCTGATGGCTATTGTGTCTGTTTGACCTCTTCCAAATGTCTGTGCTGGCAATAAAATGAAAAAGTTTCCAATATAAATAGCTAGAGAATAAAAACAATTTGCCAGTGATGTGAAAAAACCTACAGCACCTGGTGTTCCCATGTGGTCTCCCACCCAAGTACTAACCAGGCCCAACACTGCTTAGCTTCCAAGATCAGACGAGATTGGGCCTATCCAATGTGGTATGGCTGTAGGTGAGTTAAATTCACTTTTTTGCCCTCTTCTACTTCTATCACCAGGTAAGCTAATAAAAAAGTTTCCTAACTGTATTGGCTTACTGAAAAAAATCATGTGTTGGTAATGTAAAAAGACCTACAGGACATGATATTAGCAGGGGGTCTTAAATTAAACTACTAAAGAGGCTCAACACTGTTTAGCTGCCAAAAGTAGTTGGAATTGGGCCTAAACAGTGTGGTAAGTCTTTAGGAGATCGCTATTGTGTCTGTTTGACCTCTTCCAAATGTCTGTACTGGCAATAAAAAGAAAAAGTTTCCAATTTAAATAGCTAGAGAATAAAAACAATTTGCCTGTAATGTGAAAAAACCTACAGCACCTGGTGTTCCCATGTGGTCTCCCACCCAAGTACTAACCAGGCCCAACACTGCTTAGCTTCCAAGATCAGACAAGATTGGGCCTATCCAATGTGGTATGGCTGTAGGTGAGATATAGGCACTTTTTTGCCCTCTTCTACTTCTATCACCAGGTAAGCTAATAAAAAAGTTTCCTAACTGTATTGGCTTACTGAAAAAAATCATGTGTTGGTAATGTAAAAAGACCTACAGGACATGATATTAGCAGGGGGTCTTAAATTAAACTACTAAAGAGGCTCAACACTGTTTAGCTGCCAAAAGCAGTTGGAATTGGGCCTAAACAGTGTGGTAAGTCTTTAGGTGATGGCAATTGTGTCTGTTTGACCTCTTCCAAATGTCTGTACTGGCAATAAAAAGAAAAAGTTTCCAATTTAAATAGCTAGAGAATAAAAACAATTTGCCTGTAATGTGAAAAAACCTACAGCACCTGGAGTTCCCATGTGGTCTCCCACCCAAGTACTAACCAGGCCCAACACTGCTTAGCTTCCAAGATCAGACGAGATTGGGCCTATCCAATGTGGTATGGCTGTAGGTGAGATACAGGCACTTTTTTGCCCTCTTCTACTTCTATCACCAGGTAAGCTAATAAAAAAGTTTCCTAACTGTATTGGCTTACTGAAAAAAATCATGTGTTGGTAATGTAAAAAGACCTACAGGACATGATATTAGCAGGGAGTCTTAAATTAAACTACTAAAGGGGACCAACACTGTTTAGCTGCCAAAAGCAGTTGGAATTGGGCCTAAACAGTGTGGTAAGTCTTTAGGTGATGGCTATTGTGTCTGTTTGACCTCTTCCAAATGTCTGTACTGGCAATAAAAATAAAAAGTTTCCAATTTAAATAGCTAGAGAATAAAAAAAAAATTGCCTGTAATGTGAAAAAACCGACAGCACCTGGTGTTCCCATGTGGTCTCCCACCAAAGTACTAACCAGGCACAACACTGCTTAGCTTCCAAGTTCAGACGAGATTGGGCCTATCCAATGTGGTATGGCTGTAGTTGAGATACAGGCACTTTTTTGCCCTCTTCTACTTCTATCACCAGGTAAGCTAATAAAAAAGTTTCCTAACTGTATTGGCTTACTGAAAAAAATCATGTGTTGGTAATGTAAAAAGACCTACAGGACATGATATTAGCAGGGGGTCTTAAATTAAACTACTAAAGAGGCTCAACACTGTTTAGCTGCCACAAGTAGTTGGAATTGGGCCTAAACAGTGTGGTAAGTCTTTAGGAGATGGCTATTGTGTCTGTTTGACCTCTTCCAAATGTCTGTACTGGCAATAAAAAGAAAAAGTTTCCAATTTAAATAGCTAGAGAATAAAAACAATTTGCCTGTAATGTGAAAAAACCTACAGCACCTGGTGTTCCCATGTGGTCTCCCACCCAAGTACTAACCAAGCCCAACACTGCTTAGCTTCCAAGATCAGACGAGATTGGGACTATCCAATGTGGTATGGCTGTAGGTGAGATACAGGCACTTTTTTGCCCTCTTCTACTTCTATCACCAGGTAAGCTAATAAAAAAGTTTCCTAACTGTATTGGCTTACTTAAAAAAAATCATGTGTTGGTAATGTAAAAAGAACTACAGGACATGATATTAGCAGGGGGTCTTAAATTAAACTACTAAAGAGGCTCAACACTGTTTAGCTGCCAAAAGCAGTTGGAATTGGGCCTAAACAGTGTGGTAAGTCTTTAGGTGATGGCTATTGTGTCTGTTTGACCTCTTCCAAATGTCTGTACTGGCAATAAAAAGAAAAAGCTTCCAATTTAAATAGCTAGAGAATAAAAACAATTTGCCAGTAATGTGAAAAAACCTACAGCACCTGGTGATCCCATGTGGTCTCCCACCCAAGTACTAACCAGGCCCAACACTGCTTAGCTTCCAAGATCAGACGAGATTGGGCCTATCCAATGTGGTATGGATGTAGGTGAGTTAAAGGCACTTTTTTGCCCTCTTCTACTTCTATCACCAGGTAAGCTAATACAAAAGTTTCCTAACTGTATTGGCTTACTGAAAAAAATCATGTGTTGGTAATGTAAAAAGACCTACAGTACATGATATTAGCAGGGGGTCTTAAATTAAACTACAAAAGAGGCTCAACACTGTTTAGCTGCCAAAAGCAGTTGGAATTGAGCCTAAACAGTGTGGTAAGTCTTTAGGTGATGGCTATTGTGTCTGTTTGACCTCTTCCAAATGTCTGTGCTGGCAATAAAAAGAAAAAGTTTCCTATATAAATAGCTAGAGAATAAAAACAATTTGCCAGTAATGTGAAAAAACCTACAGCACCTGGTGTTCCCAGGTGGTCTCCCACCCAAGTACTAACCAGGCCCAACACTGCTTAGCTTCCAAGATCAGACGAGATTGGGCCTATCCAATGTGGTATGGCTGTAGGTGAGATACAGGCACTTTTTTGCCCTCTTCTACTTCTATCACCAGGTAAGCTAATAAAAAAGTTTCCTAACTGTATTGGCTTACTTAAAAAAAATCATGTGTTGGTAATGCAAAAAGACCTACAGGACATGATATTAGCAGGGGGTCTTAAATTAAACTACTAAACAGGCTTAACACTGTTTAGCTGCCAAAAGCAGTTGGAATTTGGCCTAAACAGTGTGGTAAGTCTTTAGGTGATGGCTATTGTGTCTGTTTGACCTCTTCCAAATGTCTGTGCTGGCAATAAAAAGAAAAAGTTTCCTATATAAATAGCTAGAGAATAAAAACAATTTGCCAGTAATGTGAAAAAACCTACAGCACCTGGTGTTCCCAGGTGGTCTCCCACCCAAGTACTAACCAGGCCCAACACTGCTTAGCTTCCAAGATCAGACGAGATTGGGCCTATCCAATGTGGTATGGCTGTAGGTGAGATACAGGCACTTTTTTGCCCTCTTCTACTTCTATCACCAGGTAAGCTAATAAAAAAGTTTCCTAACTGTATTGGCTTACTTAAAAAAAATCATGTGTTGGTAATGTAAAAAGACCTACAGGACATGATATTAGCAGGGGGTCTTAAATTAAACTACTAAACAGGCTTAACACTGTTTAGCTGCCAAAAGCAGTTGGAATTGAGCCTAAACAGTGTGGTAAGTCTTTAGGTGATGGCTATTGTGTCTGTTTGACCTCTTCCAAATGTCTGTGCTGGCAATAAAAAGAAAAAGTTTCCTATATAAATAGCTAGAGAATAAAAACAATTTGCCAGTAATGTGAAAAAACCTACAGCACCTGGTGTTCCCAGGTGGTCTCCCACCCAAGTACTAACCAGGCCCAACACTGCTTAGCTTCCAAGATCAGACGAGATTGGGCCTATCCAATGTGGTATGGCTGTAGGTGAGATACAGGCACTTTTTTGCCCTCTTCTACTTCTATCACCAGGTAAGCTAATAAAAAAGTTTCCTAACTGTATTGGCTTACTTAAAAAAAATCATGTGTTGGTAATGTAAAAAGACCTACAGGACATGATATTAGCAGGGGGTCTTAAATTAAACTACTAAACAGGCTTAACACTGTTTAGCTTCCAAAAGCAGTTGGAATTTGGCCTAAACAGTGTGGTAAGTCTTTAGGTGATGGCTATTGTGTCTGTTTGACCTCTTCCAAAAGTCTGTACTGGCAAGAAAAAGAAAAAGTTTCCAATTTAAATAGCTAGAGAATAAAAACAATTTGCCAGTAATGTGAAAAAACCTACAGCACCTGGTGTTCCCAGGTGGTCTCCCACCCAAGTACTAACCAGGCCCAACACTGCTTAGCTTCCAAGATCAGACGAGATTGGGCCTATCCAATGTGGTATGGCTGTAGGTGAGATACAGGCACTTTTTTGCCCTCTTCTACTTCTATCACCAGGTAAGCTAATAAAAAAGTTTCCTAACTGTATTGGCTTACTTAAAAAAAATCATGTGTTGGTAATGTAAAAAGACCTACAGGACATGATCTTAGCAGGGGGTCTTAAATTAAACTACTAAACAGGCTCAACACTGTTTAGCTGCCAAAAGCAGTTGGAATTGGGCCTAAACAGTGTGGTAAGTCTTTAGGTGATGGCTATTGTGTCTGTTTGACCTCTTCCAAATGTCTGTACTGGCAATAAAAAGAAAAAATTTCCAATTTAAATAGCTAGAGAATAAAAACAATTTGCCTGTAATGTGAAAAAACCTACAGCACCTGGTGTTCCCATGTGGTCTCCCACCCAAGTACTAACCAGTCCCAACACTGCTTAGCTTCCAAGATCAGACGAGATTGGGCCTATCCAATGTGGTATGGCTGTAGGTGAGATACAGGCACTTTTTTGCCCTCTTCTACTTCTATCACCAGGTAAGCTAATAAAAAAGTTTCCTAACTGTATTGGCTTACTGAAAAAAATCATGTGTTGGTAATGTAAAAAGACCTACAGGACATGATATTAGCAGGGGGTCTTAAATTAAACTACTAAAGAGGCTCAACACTGTTTAGCTGCCAGAAGCAGTTGAAATTGGGCCTAAACAGTGTGGTAAGTCTTTAGGTGATGGCTATTGTGTCTGTTTGACCTCTTCCAAATGTCTGTACTGGCAATAAAAAGAAAAAGTTTCCAATTTAAATAGCTAGAGAATAAAAACAATTTGCCTGTAATGTGAAAAAACCTACAGCACCTGGTGTTCCCATGTGGTCTCCCACCCAAGTACTAACCAAGCCCAACACTGCATAGCTTCCAAGATCAGACGAGATTGGGACTATCCAATGTGGTATGGCTGTAGGTGAGATACAGGCACTTTTTTGCCCTCTTCTACTTCTATCACCAGGTAAGCTAATAAAAAAAGTTTCCTAACTGTATTGGCTTACTGAAAAAAATCATGTGTTGGTAATGTAAAAAGACCTACAGGACATGATATTAGCAGGGGGTCTTAAATTAAACTACTAAAGAGGCTCAACACTGTTTAGCTGCCAAAAGCAGTTGGAATTGGGCCTAAACAGTGTGGTAAGTCTTTAGGTGATGGCTATTGTGTCTGTTTGACCTCTTCCAAATGTCTGTACTGGCAATAAAAAGAAAAAGTTCCCAATTTAAATAGCTAGAGAATAAAAACAATTTGCCTGTGATGTGAAAAAACCTACAGCACCTGGTGTTCTCATGTGGTCTCCCACCCAAGTACTAACCAGGCTCAACAAAGCTTAGCTTCCAAGATCAGACGAGATTGGGCCTATCCAATGTGGTATGGCTGTAGATGATATACAGGCACTTTTTTGCCCTCTTCTACTTCTATCACCAGGTAAGCTAATAAAAAGGTTTCCTAACTGTATTGGCTTACTGAAAAAAATCATGTGTTGGTAATGTAAAAAGACCTACAGGACATGATATTAGCAGGGGGTCTTAAATTAAACTACTAAAGAGGCTCAACACTGTTTAGCTGCCAAAAGCAGTTGGAATTGGGCCTAAAAAGTGTGGTAAGTCTTTAGGTGATGGCTATTGTGTCTGTTTGACCTCTTCCAAATGTCTGTACTGGCAATAAAAAGAAAAAGTTCCCAATTTAAATAGCTAGAGAATAAAAACAATTTGCCAGTAATGTGAAAAAACCTACAGCACTTGGTGTTCCCATGTGGTCTCCCACCCAAGTACTAACCAGGCCCAAAACTGCTTAGCTTCCAAGATAAGACGAGATTGGGCCTATCCAATGTGGTATGGCTGTAGGTGAGTTAAAAGCACTTTTTTGCCCTCTTCTACTTCTATCACCAGGTAAGCTAATACAAACGTTTCCTAACTGTATTGGCTTACTGAAAAAAATCATGTGTTGGTAATGTAAAAAGACCTACAGGACATGATATTAGCAGGGGGTCTTAAATTAAACTACAAAAGAGGCTCAACACTGTTAAGCTGCCAAAAGCAGTTGGGATTGGGCCTAAACATTGTGGTAAGTCTTTAGGTGATGGCTATTGTGTCTTTTTGACCTCTTCCAAATGTCTGTACTGGCAATAAAAAGAAAAAGTTTCCAATTTAAATAGCTAGAGAAAAAAACAATTTGCCTGTAATGTGAAAAAACCTACAGCACCTGGTGTTCCCATGTGGTCTCCCACCCAAGTACTAACCAGGCCCAACACTGCTTAGCTTCCAAGATCAGACGAGATTGGGCCTATCCAATGTGGTATGGCTGTAGGTGAGATACAGGCACTTTTTTGCCCTCTTCTACTTCTATCACCAGGTAAGCTAATAAAAAAGTTTCCTAACTGTATTGGCTTACTGAAAAAAAATCATGTGTTGGTAATGTAAAAAGACCTACAGGACATGATATTAGCAGGGGGTCTTAAATTAAACTACTAAAGAGGCTCAACACTGTTTAGCTGCCAAAAGCAGTTGGAATTGGGCCTAAACAGTGTGGTAAGTCTTAAGGTGATGGCTATTGTGTCTGTTTGACCTCTTCCAAATGTCTGTACTGGCAATAAAAAGAAAAAGTTTCCAATTTAAATAGCTAGAGAATAAAAACAATTTTCCAGTAATGTGAAAAAACCTACAGCACCTGGTGTTCCCATGTGGTCTCCCACCCAAGTACTAACCAGGCCCAACACTGCTTAGCTTCCAAGATCAGACGAGATTGGGCCTATCCAATGTGGTATGGCTGTAGGTGAGTTAAAAGCACTTTTTTGCCCTCTTCTACTTCTATCACCAGGTAAGCTAATACAAACGTTTCCTAACTGTATTGGCTTACTGAAAAAAATCATGTGTTGGTAATGTAAAAAGACCTACAGGACATGATATTAGCAGGGGGTCTTAAATTAAACTACAAAAGAGGCTCAACACTGTTTAGCTGCCAAAAGCAGTTGGAATTGAGCCTAAACAGTGTGGTAAGTCTTTAGGTGATGGCTATTGTGTCTGTTTGACCTCTTCCAAATGTCTGTGCTGGCAATAAAAAGAAAAAGTTTCCAATTTAAATAGCTAGAGAATAAAAACAATTTGACAGTAATGTGAAAAAACCTACAGCACCTGGTGTTCCCAGGTGGTCTCCCACCCAAGTACTAACCAGGCCCAACACTGCTTAGCTTCCAAGATCAGACGAAATTAGGCCTATCCAATGTAGTATGGCTAGAGGTGAGATACAGGCACTTTTTTGCCCTCTTCTACTTTTATCACCAGGTAAGCTAATAAAAAAGTTTCCTAACTGTATTGGCTTACTTAAAAAAAATCATGTGTTGGTAATGTAAAAAGACCTACAGGACATGATATTAGCAGGGGGTCTTAAATTAAACTACTAAAGAGGCTCAACACTGTTTAGCTGCCAAAAGCAGTTGGAATTGGGCCTAAACAGTGTGGTAAGTCTTTAGGTGAAGTCTATTGTGTCTGTTTGACCTCTTCCAAATGTCTGTACTGGCAATAAAAAGAAAAAGTTTCCAATTTAAATAGCTAGAGAATAAAAACAATTTGCCTGTGATGTGAAAAAACCTACAGCACCTGGTGTTCTCATGTGGTCTCCCACCCAAGTACTAACCAGGCCCAACACTGCTTAGCTTCCAAGATCAGACGAGATTGGGCCTATCCAATGTGGTATGGCTGTAGATGATATACAGGCACTTTTTTGCCCTCTTCTACTTCTATCACCAGGTAAGCTAATAAAAAGGTTTCCTAACTGTATTGGCTTACTGAAAAAAATCATGTGTTGGTAATGTAAAAAGACCTACAGGACATGATATTAGCAGGGGGTCTTAAATTAAACTACTAAAGAGGCTCAACACTGTTTAGCTGCCAAAAGCAGTTGGAATTGGGCCTAAACAGTGTGGTAAGTCTTTAGGTGATGGCTATTGTGTCTGTTTGACCTCTTCCAAATGTCTGTACTGGCAATAAAAAGAAAAAGTTCCCAATTTAAATAGCTAGAGAATAAAAACAATTTGCCAGTACTGTGAAAAAACCTACAGCACCTGGTGTTCCCATGTGGTCTCCCACCCAAGTACTAACCAGGCCCAAAACTGCTTAGCTTCCAAGATAAGACGAGATTGGGCCTATCCAATGTGGTATGGCTGTAGGTGAGATACAGGCACTTTTTTGCCCTCTTCTACTTCTATCACCAGGTAAGCTAATACAAAAGTTTCCTAACTGTATTGGCTTACGGAAAAAAATCATTTGTTGGTCATGTAAAAAGACCTACAGGACATGATATTAGCAGGGGGTCTTAAATTAAACTACAAAAGAGGCTCAACACTGTTTAGCTGCCAAAAGCAGTTGGAATTGAGCCTAAACAGTGTGGTAAGTCTTTAGCTGATGGCTATTGTGTCTGTTTGACCTCTTCCAAATGTCTGTGCTGGCAATAAAATGAAAAAGTTTCCAATATAAATAGCTAGAGAATAAAAACAATTTGCCAGTAATGTGAAAAAACCTACAGCACCTGGTGTTCCCATGTGGTCTCCCACCCAAGTACTAACCAGGCCCAACACTGCTTAGCTTCCAAGATCAGACGAGATTGGGCCTATCCAATGTGGTATGGCTGTAGGTGAGTTAAATTCACTTTTTTGCCCTCTTCTACTACTATCACCAGGTAAGCTAATACAAAAGTTTCCTAACTGTATTGGCTTACTGAAAAAAATCATGTGTTGGTAATGTAAAAAGACCTACAAGACATGATATTAGCAGGGGGTCTTAAATTAAACTACTAAAGAGGCTCAACACTGTTAAGCTGCCAAAAGCAGTTGGAATTGGGCCTAAACATTGTGGTAAGTCTTTAGGTGATGGCTATTGTGTCTGTTTGACCTCTTCCAAATGTCTGTACTGGCAATAAAAAAGAAAAAGTTTCCAATTTAAATAGCTAGAGAAAAAAACAATTTGCCTGTAATGTGAAAAAACCTACAGCACCTGGTGTTCCCATGTGATCTCCCACCCAAGTACTAACCAGACCCAACACTGCTTAGCTTCCAAGATCAGACGAGATTGGGCCTATCCAGTGTGGTATGGCTGTAGGTGAGATACAGGCACTTTTTTGCCCTCTTCTACTTCTATCACCAGGTAAGCTAATAAAAAAGTTTCCTAACTGTATTGGCTTACTGAAAAAAATCATGTGTTGGTAATGTAAAAAGACCTACAGGACATGATATTAGCAGGGGGTCTTAAATTAAACTACTAAAGAGGCTCAACACTGTTTAGCTGCCAAAAGCAGTTGGAATTGGGCCTAAACAGTGTGGTAAGTCTTTAGGTGATGGCTATTGTGTCTGTTTGACCTCTTCCAAATGTCTGTACTGGCAATAAAAAGAAAAAGTTTCCAATTTAAATAGCTAGAGAATAAAAACAATTTGCCTGTGATGTGAAAAAACCTACAGCACCTGGTGTTCTCATGTGGTCTCCCACCCAAGTACTAACCAGGCCCAACACTGCTTAGCTTCCAAGATCAGACAAGATTGGGCCTATCCAATGTGGTATGGCTGTAGATGATATACAGGCACTTTTTTGCCCTCTTCTACTTCTATCACCAGGTAAGCTAATAAAAAGGTTTCCTAACTGTATTGGCTTACTGAAAAAAATCATGTGTTGGTAATGTAAAAAGACCTACAGGACATGATATTAGCAGGGGGTCTTAAATTAAACTACTAAAGAGGCTCAACACTGTTTAGCTGCCAAAAGCAGTTGGAATTGGGCCTAAACAGTGTGGTAAGTCTTTAGGTGATGGCTATTGTGTCTGTTTGACCTCTTCCAAATGTCTGTACTGGCAATAAAAAGAAAAAGTTCCCAATTTAAATAGCTAGAGAATAAAAACAATTTGCCAGTAATGTGAAAAAACCTACAGCACCTGGTGTTCCCATGTGGTCTCCCACCCAAGTACTAACCAGGCCCAAAACTGCTTAGCTTCCAAGATAAGACGAGATTGGGCCTATCCAATGTGGTATGGCTGTAGGTGAGATACAGGCACTTTTTTGCCCTCTTCTACTTCTATCACCAGGTAAGCTAATACAAAAGTTTCCTAACTGTATTGGCTTACGGAAAAAAATCATTTGTTGGTCATGTAAAAAGACCTACAGGACATGATATTAGCAGGGGGTCTTAAATTAAACTACAAAAGAGGCTCAACACTGTTTAGCTGCCAAAAGCAGTTGGAATTGAGCCTAAACAGTGTGGTAAGTCTTTAGCTGATGGCTATTGTGTCTGTTTGACCTCTTCCAAATGTCTGTGCTGGCAATAAAATGAAAAAGTTTCCAATATAAATAGCTAGAGAATAAAAACAATTTGCCAGTAATGTGAAAAAACCTACAGCACCTGGTGTTCCCATGTGGTCTCCCACCCAAGTACTAACCAGGCCCAACACTGCTTAGCTTCCAAGATCAGACGAGATTGGGCCTATCCAATGTGGTATGGCTGTAGGTGAGTTAAATTCACTTTTTTGCCCTCTTCTACTACTATCACCAGGTAAGCTAATACAAAAGTTTCCTAACTGTATTGGCTTACTGAAAAAAATCATGTGTTGGTAATGTAAAAAGACCTACAAGACATGATATTAGCAGGGGGTCTTAAATTAAACTACTAAAGAGGCTCAACACTGTTAAGCTGCCAAAAGCAGTTGGAATTGGGCCTAAACATTGTGGTAAGTCTTTAGGTGATGGCTATTGTGTCTGTTTGACCTCTTCCAAATGTCTGTACTGGCAATAAAAAGAAAAAGTTTCCAATTTAAATAGCTAGAGAAAAAAACAATTTGCCTGTAATGTGAAAAAACCTACAGCACCTGGTGTTCCCATGTGATCTCCCACCCAAGTACTAACCAGGCCCAACACTGCTTAGCTTCCAAGATCAGACGAGATTGGGCCTATCCAGTGTGGTATGGCTGTAGGTGAGATACAGGCACTTTTTTGCCCTCTTCTACTTCTATCACCAGGTAAGCTAATAAAAAAGTTTCCTAACTGTATTGGCTTACTGAAAAAAATCATGTGTTGGTAATGTAAAAAGACCTACAGGACATGATATTAGCAGGGGGTCTTAAATTAAACTACTAAAGAGGCTCAACACTGTTTAGCTGCCAAAAGCAGTTGGAATTGGGCCTAAACAGTGTGGTAAGTCTTTAGGTGATGGCTATTGTGTCTGTTTGACCTCTTCCAAATGTCTGTACTGGCAATAAAAAGAAAAAGTTTCCAATTTAAATAGCTAGAGAAAAAAACAATTTGCCTGTAATGTGAAAAAACCTACAGCACCTGGTGTTCCCATGTGGTCTCCCACCCAAGTACTAACCAGGCCCAACACTGCTTAGCTTCCAAGATCAGACGAGATTGGGCCTATCCAGTGTGGTATGGCTGTAGGTGAGATACAGGCACTTTTTTGCCCTCTTCTACTTCTATCACCAGGTAAGCTAATACAAACGTTTCCTAACTGTATTGGCTTACTGAAAAAAATCATGTGTTGGTAATGTAAAAAGACCTACAGGACATGATATTAGCAGGGGGTCTTAAATTAAACTACTAAAGAGGCTCAACACTGTTTAGCTGCCAAAAGCAGTTGGAATTGGGCCTAAACAGTGTGGTAAGTCTTTAGGTGATGGCTATTGTGTCTGTTTGACCTCTTCCAAATGTCTGTACTGGCAATAAAAAGAAAAAGTTTCCAATTTAAATAGCTAGAGAATAAAAACAATTTTCCAGTAATGTGAAAAAACCTACAGCACCTGGTGTTCCCATGTGGTCTCCCACCCAAGTACTAACCAGGCCCAACACTGCTTAGCTTCCAAGATCAGACGAGATTGGGCCTATCCAATGTGGTATGGCTGTAGGTGAGTTAAAAGCACTTTTTTGCCCTCTTCTACTTCTATCACCAGGTAAGCTAATACAAACGTTTCCTAACTGTATTGGCTTACTGAAAAAAATCATGTGTTGGTAATGTAAAAAGACCTACAGGACATGATATTAGCAGGGGGTCTTAAATTAAACTACAAAAGAGGCTCAACACTGTTTAGCTGCCAAAAGCAGTTGGAATTGAGCCTAAACAGTGTGGTAAGTCTTTAGGTGATGGCTATTGTGTCTGTTTGACCTCTTCCAAATGTCTGTGCTGGCAATAAAAAGAAAAAGTTTCCAATTTAAATAGCTAGAGAATAAAAACAATTTGCCAGTAATGTGAAAAAACCTACAGCACCTGGTGTTCCCAGGTGGTCTCCCACCCAAGTACTAACCAGGCCCAACACTGCTTAGCTTCCAAGATCAGACGAAATTAGGCCTATCCAATGTGGTATGGCTGTAGGTGAGATACAGGCACTTTTTTGCCCTCTTCTACTTTTATCACCAGGTAAGCTAATAAAAAAGTTTCCTAACTGTATTGGCTTACTTAAAAAAAATCATGTGTTGGTAATGTAAAAAGACCTACAGGACATGATATTAGCAGGGGGTCTTAAATTAAACTACTAAACAGGCTCAACACTGTTTAGCTGCCAAAAGCAGTTGGAATTGGGCCTAAACAGTGTGGTAAGTCTTTAGGTGAAGTCTATTGTGTCTTTTTGACCTCTTCCAAATGTCTGTACTGGCAATAAAAAGAAAAAGTTTCCAATTTAAATAGCTAGAGAATAAAAACAATTTGCCTGTGATGTGAAAAAACCTACAGCACCTGGTGTTCTCATGTGGTCTCCCACCCAAGTACTAACCAGGCCCAACACTGCTTAGCTTCCAAGATCAGACGAGATTGGGCCTATCCAATGTGGTATGGCTGTAGATGATATACAGGCACTTTTTTGCCCTCTTCTACTTCTATCACCAGGTAAGCTAATAAAAAGGTTTCCTAACTGTATTGGCTTACTGAAAAAAATCATGTGTTGGTAATGTAAAAAGACCTACAGGACATGATATTAGCAGGGGGTCTTAAATTAAACTACTAAAGAGGCTCAACACTGTTTAGCTGCCAAAAGCAGTTGGAATTGGGCCTAAACAGTGTGGTAAGTCTTTAGGTGATGGCTATTGTGTCTGTTTGACCTCTTCCAAATGTCTGTACTGGCAATAAAAAGAAAAAGTTCCCAATTTAAATAGCTAGAGAATAAAAACAATTTGCCAGTAATGTGAAAAAACCTACAGCACCTGGTGTTCCCATGTGGTCTCCCACCCAAGTACTAACCAGGCCCAAAACTGCTTAGCTTCCAAGATAAGACGAGATTGGGCCTATCCAATGTGGTATGGCTGTAGGTGAGATACAGGCACTTTTTTGCCCTCTTCTACTTCTATCACCAGGTAAGCTAATACAAAAGTTTCCTAACTGTATTGGCTTACGGAAAAAAATCATTTGTTGGTCATGTAAAAAGACCTACAGGACATGATATTAGCAGGGGGTCTTAAATTAAACTACAAAAGAGGCTCAATACTGTTTAGCTGCCAAAAGCAGTTGGAATTGAGCCTAAACAGTGTGGTAAGTCTTTAGCTGATGGCTATTGTGTCTGTTTGACCTCTTCCAAATGTCTGTGCTGGCAATAAAATGAAAAAGTTTCCAATATAAATAGCTAGAGAATAAAAACAATTTGCCAGTAATGTGAAAAAACCTACAGCACCTGGTGTTCCCATGTGGTCTCCCACCCAAGTACTAACCAGGCCCAACACTGCTTAGCTTCCAAGATCAGACGAGATTGGGCCTATCCAATGTGGTATGGCTGTAGGTGAGTTAAATTCACTTTTTTGCCCTCTTCTACTTCTATCACCAGGTAAGCTAATACAAAAGTTTCCTAACTGTATTGGCTTACTGAAAAAAATCATGTGTTGGTAATGTAAAAAGACCTACAGGACATGATATTAGCAGGGGGTCTTAAATTAAACTACTAAAGAGGCTCAACACTGTTTAGCTGCCAAAAGCAGTTGGAATTGGGCCTAAACAGTGTGGTAAGTCTTTAGGTGATGGCTATTGTGTCTGTTTGAACTCTTCCAAATGTCTGTGCTGGCAATAAAAAGAAAAAGTTTCCAATCTAAATAGCTAGAGAATAAAAACAATTTGCCAGTAATGTGAAAAAACATACAGCACCTGGTGTTCCCATGTGGTCTCCCACCCAAGTACTAACCAGGCCCAACACTGCTTAACTTCCAAGATCAGACGAGGTTGGGCCTATCCAATGTGGTATGGCTGTAGGTGAGATACAAGCACTTTTTTGCCCTCTTCTACTTCTATCACCAGGTAAGCTAATAAAAAAGTTTCCTAACTGTATTGGCTTACTTAAAAAAAATCATGTGTTGGTAATGTAAAAAGACCTACAGGATATGATATTAGCAGGGGGTCTTAAATTAAACTACTAAAGAGGCTCAACACTGTTTAGCTGCCAAAAGCAGTTGGAATTGGGCCTAAACAGTGTGGTAATTCTTTAGGTGATGGCTATTGTGTCTGTTTGACCTCTTCCAAATGTCTGTACTGGCAATAAAAAGTTAAAGTTTCCAATTTAAATAGCTAGAGAATAAAAACAATTTGACTGTAATGTGAAAAAACCTACAGCACCTGGTGTTCCCATGTGGTCTCCCACCCAAGTACTAACCAGGCCCAACACTGCTTAGCTTCCAAGATCAGACGAGATTGGGCCTATCCAATGTGGTATGGCTGTAGGTGAGATACAGGCACTTTTTTGCCCTCTTCTACTTCTATCACCAGGTAAGCTGATAAAAAAGTTTCCTAACTGTATTGGCTTACTGAAAAAAATCATGTGTTGGTAATGTAAAAAGACCTACAGGACATGATATTAGCAGGGGGTCTTAAATTAAACTACTAAACAGGCTCAACACTGTATAGCTGCCAAAAGCAGTTGGAATTGGGCCTAAACAGTGTGGTAAGTCTTTAGGTGATGGCTATTGTGTCTGTTTGACCTCTTCCAAATGTCTGTACTGGCAATAAAAAGAAAAAGTTTCCAATTTAAATAGCTAGAGAATAAAAACAATTTGCCTGTAATGTGAAAAAACCTACAGCACCTGGTGTTCCCATGTGGTCTCCCACCCAAGTACTAACCAGGCCCAACACTGCTTAGCTTCCAAGATCAGACGAGATTGGGCCTATCCAATGTGGTATGGCTGTAGGTGAGATACAGGCACTTTTTTGCCCTCTTCTACTTCTATCACCAGGTAAGCTAATAAAAAAGTTTCCTAACTGTATTGGCTTACTGAAAAAAATCATGTGTTGGTAATGTAAAAAGACCTACAGGACATGATATTAGCAGGGGGTCTTAAATTAAACTACTAAAGAGGCCCAACACTGTTTAGCTGCCAAAAGCAGTTGGAATTGGGCCTAAACAGTGTGGTAAGTCTTTAGGTGATGGCTATTGTGTCTGTTTGACCTCTTCCAAATGTCTGTGCTGGCAATAAAAAGAAAAAGTTTCCAATTTAAATAGCTAGAGAATAAAAACAATTTGCCAGTAATGTGAAAAAACCTACTGCACCTGGTGTTCCCATGTGGTCTCCCACCCAAGTACTAACCAGGCCCAACACTGCTTAGCTTCCAAGTTCAGACGAGATTGGGTCTATCCAATGTGGTATGGCTGTAGTTGAGATACAGGCACTTTTTTGCCCTCTTCTACTTCTATCACCAGGTAAGCTAATAAAAAAGTTTCCTAACTGTATTGGCTTACTGAAAAAAATCATGTGTTGGTAATGTAAAAAGACCTACAGGACATGATATTAGCAGGGGGTCTTAAATTAAACTACTAAAGAGGCTCAACACTGTTTAGCTGCCAAAAGCAGTTGGAATTGGGCCTAAACAGTTTGGTAAGTCTTTAGGTGATGGCTATTGTGTCTGTTTGACCTCTTCCAAATGTCTGTGCTGGCAATAAAAAGATAAAGTTTCCTATTTAAATAGCTAGAGAATAAAAACAATTTGCCAGTAATGTGAAAAAACCTACAGCACCTGGTGTTCCCATGTGGTCTCCCACCCAAGTACTAACCAGGCCCAACACTGCTTAGCTTCCAAGATCAGACGAGATTGGGCCTATCCAATGTGGTATGGCTGTAGGTGAGTTAAAGGCACTTTTTTGCCCTCTTCTACTTCTATCACCAGGTAAGCTAATACAAAAGTTTCCTAACTGTATTGGCTTACTGAAAAAAATCATGTGTTGGTAATGTAAAAAGACCTACAGGACATGATATTAGCAGGGGGTCTTAAATTAAACTACTAAAGAGGCTCAACACTGTTTAGCTGCCAAAAGCAGTTGGAATTGGGCCTAAACAGTGTGGTAAGTCTTTAGGTGATGGCTATTGTGTCTGTTTGACCTCTTCCAAATGTCTGTACTGGCAATAAAAAGAAAAAGTTTCCAATTTAAATAGCTAGAGAATAAAAACAATTTGCCTGTAATGTGAAAAAACCTACAGCACCTGGTGTTCCCATGTGGTCTCCCACCCAAGTACTAACCAGGCCCAACACTGCTTAGCTTCCAAGATCAGACGAGATTGGGCCTATCCAATGTGGTATGGCTGTAGGTGAGATACAGGCACTTTTTTGCCCTCTTCTACTTCTATCACCAGGTAAGCTAATAAAAAAGTTTCCTAACTGTATTGGCTTACTGAAAAAAATCATGTGTTGGTAATGTAAAAAGACCTACAGGACATGATATTAGCAGGGAGTCTTAAATTAAACTACTAAAGGGGACCAACACTGTTTAGCTGCCAAAAGCAGTTGGAATTGGGCCTAAACAGTGTGGTAAGTCTTTAGGTGATGGCTATTGTGTCTGTTTGACCTCTTCCAAATGTCTGTACTGGCAATAAAAATAAAAAGTTTCCAATTTAAATAGCTAGAGAATAAAAAAAAAATTGCCTGTAATGTGAAAAAACCGACAGCACCTGGTGTTCCCATGTGGTCTCCCACCAAAGTACTAACCAGGCCCAACACTGCTTAGCTTCCAAGTTCAGAAGAGATTGGGCCTATCCAATGTGGTATGGCTGTAGTTGAGATACAGGCACTTTTTTGCCCTCTTCTACTTCTATCACCAGGTAAGCTAATAAAAAAGTTTCCTAACTGTATTGGCTTACTGAAAAAAATCATGTGTTGGTAATGTAAAAAGACCTACAGGACATGATATTAGCAGGGGGTCTTAAATTAAACTACTAAAGAGGCTCAACACTGTTTAGCTGCCACAAGTAGTTGGAATTGGGCCTAAACAGTGTGGTAAGTCTTTAGGAGATGGCTATTGTGTCTGTTTGACCTCTTCCAAATGTCTGTACTGGCAATAAAAAGAAAAAGTTTCCAATTTAAATAGCTAGAGAATAAAAACAATTTGCCTGTAATGTCAAAAAACCTACAGCACCTGGTGTTCCCATGTGGTCTCCCACCCAAGTACTAACCAGGCCCAACACTGCTTAGCTTCCAAGATCAGACAAGATTGGGCCTATCCAATGTGGTATGGCTGTAGGTGAGATACAGGCACTTTTTTGCCCTCTTCTACTTCTATCACCAGGTAAGCTAATAAAAAAGTTTCCTAACTGTATTGGCTTACTGAAAAAAATCATGTGTTGGTAATGTAAAACGACCTACAGGACATGATATTAGCAGGGGGTCTTAAATTAAACTACTAAAGAGGATCAACACTGTTTAGCTGCCAAAAGCAGATGGAATTGGGCCTAAACAGTGTGGTAAGTCTTTAGGTGATGGCTATTGTGTCTGTTTGACCTCTTCCAAATGCCTGTACTGGCAATAAAAAGAAAAAGTTTCCAATTTAAATAGCTAGAGAATAAAAACAATTTGCCTGTAATGTGAAAAAACCTACAGCACTTGGTGTTCCCATGTGGTCTCCCACCCAAGTACTAACCAGGCCCAACACTGCTTAGCTTCCAAGAACAGACGAGATTGGGCCTATCCAATGTGGTATGGCTGTAGGTGAAATACAGGCACTTTTTAGCCCTCTTCTACTTCTATCACCAGGTAAGCTAATAAAAAAGTTTCCTAACTGTATTGGCTTACTGAAAAAAATCATGTGTTGGTAATGTAAAAAGACCTACAGGACATGATATTAGCAGGGGGTCTTAAATTAAACTACTAAAGAGGCTCAACACTGTTTAGCTGCCAAAAGCAGTTGGAATTGGGCCTAAACAGTGTGGTAAGTCTTTATGTGATGGCTATTGTGTCTGTTTGACCTCTTCCAAATGTCTGTACTGGCAATAAAAAGAAAAAGTTTCCAATTTAAATAGCTAGAGAATAAAAACAATTTGCCTGTAATGTGAAAAACCCTACAGCACCTGGTGTTCCCATGTGGTCTCCCACCAAAGTACTAACCAGGCCCAACACTGCTTAGCTTCCAAGATCAGACGAGATTGGGCCTATCCAATGTGGTATGGCTGTAGGTGAGATACAGGCACTTTTTTGCCCTCTTCTACTTCTATCACCAGGTAAGCTAATACAAAAGTTCCCTAACTGTATTGGCTTACGGAAAAAAATCATGTGTTGGTAATGTAAAAAGACCTACAGGACATGATATTAGCAGGGGGTCTTAAATTAAACTACAAAAGAGGCTCAACACTGTTTAGCTGCCAAAAGCAGTTGGAATTGAGCCTAAACAGTGTGGTAAGTCTTTAGCTGATGGCTATTGTGTCTGTTTGACCTCTTCCAAATGTCTGTGCTGGCAATAAAATGAAAAAGTTTCCAATATAAATAGCTAGAGAATAAAAACAATTTGCCAGTGATGTGAAAAAACCTACAGCACCTGGTGTTCCCATGTGGTCTCCCACCCAAGTACTAACCAGGCCCAACACTGCTTAGCTTCCAAGATCAGACGAGATTGGGCCTATCCAATGTGGTATGGCTGTAGGTGAGTTAAATTCACTTTTTTGCCCTCTTCTACTTCTATCACCAGGTAAGCTAATAAAAAAGTTTCCTAACTGTATTGGCTTACTGAAAAAAATCATGTGTTGGTAATGTAAAAAGACCTACAGGACATGATATTAGCAGGGGGTCTTAAATTAAACTACTAAAGAGGCTCAACACTGTTTAGCTGCCAAAAGTAGTTGGAATTGGGCCTAAACAGTGTGGTAAGTCTTTAGGAGATGGCTATTGTGTCTGTTTGACCTCTTCCAAATGTCTGTACTGGCAATAAAAAGAAAAAGTTTCCAATTTAAATAGCTAGAGAATAAAAACAATTTGCCTGTAATGTGAAAAAACCTACAGCACCTGGTGTTCCCATGTGGTCTCCCACCCAAGTACTAACCAGGCCCAACACTGCTTAGCTTCCAAGATCAGACAAGATTGGGCCTATCCAATGTGGTATGGCTGTAGGTGAGATATAGGCACTTTTTTGCCCTCTTCTACTTCTATCACCAGGTAAGCTAATAAAAAAGTTTCCTAACTGTATTGGCTTACTGAAAAAAATCATGTGTTGGTAATGTAAAAAGACCTACAGGACATGATATTAGCAGGGGGTCTTAAATTAAACTACTAAAGAGGCTCAACACTGTTTAGCTGCCAAAAGCAGTTGGAATTGGGCCTAAACAGTGTGGTAAGTCTTTAGGTGATGGCTATTGTGTCTGTTTGACCTCTTCCAAATGTCTGTACTGGCAATAAAAAGAAAAAGTTTCCAATTTAAATAGCTAGAGAATAAAAACAATTTGCCTGTAATGTGAAAAAACCTACAGCACCTGGTGTTCCCATGTGGTCTCCCACCCAAGTACTAACCAGGCCCAACACTGCTTAGCTTCCAAGATCAGACGAGATTGGGCCTATCCAATGTGGTATGGCTGTAGGTGAGATACAGGCACTTTTTTGCCCTCTTCTACTTCTATCACCAGGTAAGCTAATAAAAAAGTTTCCTAACTGTATTGGCTTACTGAAAAAAATCATGTGTTGGTAATGTAAAAAGACCTACAGGACATGATATTAGCAGGGAGTCTTAAATTAAACTACTAAAGGGGACCAACACTGTTTAGCTGCCAAAAGCAGTTGGAATTGGGCCTAAACAGTGTGGTAAGTCTTTAGGTGATGGCTATTGTGTCTGTTTGACCTCTTCCAAATGTCTGTACTGGCAATAAAAATAAAAAGTTTCCAATTTAAATAGCTAGAGAATAAAAAAAAAATTGCCTGTAATGTAAAAAAACCGACAGCACCTGGTGTTCCCATGTGGTCTCCCACCAAAGTACTAACCAGGCCCAACACTGCTTAGCTTCCAAGTTCAGACGAGATTGGGCCTATCCAATGTGGTATGGCTGTAGTTGAGATGCAGGCACTTTTTTGCCCTCTTCTACTTCTATCACCAGGTAAGCTAATAAAAAAGTTTCCTAACTGTATTGGCTTACTGAAAAAAATCATGTGTTGGTAATGTAAAAAGACCTACAGGACATGATATTAGCAGGGGGTCTTAAATTAAACTACTAAAGAGGCTCAACACTGTTTAGCTGCCACAAGTAGTTGGAATTGGGCCTAAACAGTGTGGTAAGTCTTTAGGAGATGGCTATTGTGTCTGTTTGACCTCTTCCAAATGTCTGTACTGGCAATAAATAGAAAAAGTTTCCAATTTAAATAGCTAGAGAATAAAAACAATTTGCCTGTAATGTGAAAAAACCTACAGCACCTGGTGTTCCCATGTGGTCTCCCACCCAAGTACTAACCAAGCCCAACACTGCTTAGCTTCCAAGATCAGACGAGATTGGGACTATCCAATGTGGTATGGCTGTAGATGAGATACAGGCATTTTTTTGCCCTCTTCTACTTCTATCACCAGGTAAGCTAATAAAAAAGTTTCCTAACTGTATTGGCTTACTTAAAAAAAATCATGTGTTGGTAATGTAAAAAGAACTACAGGACATGATATTAGCAGGGGGTCTTAAATTAAACTACTAAAGAGGCTCAACACTGTTTAGCTGCCAAAAGCAGTTGGAATTGGGCCTAAACAGTGTGGTAAGTCTTTAGGTGATGGCTATTGTGTCTGTTTGACCTCTTCCAAATGTCTGTACTGGCAATAAAAAGAAAAAGCTTCCAATTTAAATAGCTAGAGAATAAAAACAATTTGCCAGTAATGTGAAAAAACCTACAGCACCTTGTGATCCCATGTGGTCTCCCACCCAAGTACTAACCAGGCCCAACACTGCTTAGCTTCCAAGATCAGACGAGATTGGGCCTATCCAATGTGGTATGGATGTAGGTGAGTTAAAGGCACTTTTTTGCCCTCTTCTACTTCTATCACCAGGTAAGCTAATACAAAAGTTTCCTAACTGTATTGGCTTACTGAAAAAAATCATGTGTTGGTAATGTAAAAAGACCTACAGTACATGATATTAGCAGGGGGTCTTAAATTAAACTACAAAAGAGGCTCAACACTGTTTAGCTGCCAAAAGCAGTTGGAATTGAGCCTAAACAGTGTGGTAAGTCTTTAGGTGATGGCTATTGTGTCTGTTTGACCTCTTCCAAATGTCTGTGCTGGCAATAAAAAGAAAAAGTTTCCTATATAAATAGCTAGAGAATAAAAACAATTTGCCAGTAATGTGAAAAAACCTACAGCACCTGGTGTTCCCAGGTGGTCTCCCACCCAAGTACTAACCAGGCCCAACACTGCTTAGCTTCCAAGATCAGACGAGATTGGGCCTATCCAATGTGGTATGGCTGTAGATGATATACAGGCACTTTTTTGCCCTCTTCTACTTCTATCACCAGGTAAGCTAATAAAAAGGTTTCCTAACTGTATTGGCTTACTGAAAAAAATCATGTGTTGGTAATGTAAAAAGACCTACAGGACATGATATTAGCAGGGGGTCTTAAATTAAACTACTAAAGAGGCTCAACACTGTTTAGCTGCCAAAAGCAGTTGGAATTGGGCCTAAACAGTGTGGTAAGTCTTTAGGTGATGGCTATTGTGTCTGTTTGACCTCTTCCAAATGTCTGTACTGGCAATAAAAAGAAAAAGTTCCCAATTTAAATAGCTAGAGAATAAAAACAATTTGCCAGTACTGTGAAAAAACCTACAGCACCTGGTGTTCCCATGTGGTCTCCCACCCAAGTACTAACCAGGCCCAAAACTGCTTAGCTTCCAAGATAAGACGAGATTGGGCCTATCCAATGTGGTATGGCTGTAGGTGAGATACAGGCACTTTTTTGCCCTCTTCTACTTCTATCACCAGGTAAGCTAATACAAAAGTTTCCTAACTGTATTGGCTTACGGAAAAAAATCATTTGTTGGTCATGTAAAAAGACCTACAGGACATGATATTAGCAGGGGGTCTTAAATTAAACTACAAAAGAGGCTCAACACTGTTTAGCTGCCAAAAGCAGTTGGAATTGAGCCTAAACAGTGTGGTAAGTCTTTAGCTGATGGCTATTGTGTCTGTTTGACCTCTTCCAAATGTCTGTGCTGGCAATAAAATGAAAAAGTTTCCAATATAAATAGCTAGAGAATAAAAACAATTTGCCAGTAATGTGAAAAAACCTACAGCACCTGGTGTTCCCATGTGGTCTCCCACCCAAGTACTAACCAGGCCCAACACTGCTTAGCTTCCAAGATCAGACGAGATTGGGCCTATCCAATGTGGTATGGCTGTAGGTGAGTTAAATTCACTTTTTTGCCCTCTTCTACTACTATCACCAGGTAAGCTAATACAAAAGTTTCCTAACTGTATTGGCTTACTGAAAAAAATCATGTGTTGGTAATGTAAAAAGACCTACAAGACATGATATTAGCAGGGGGTCTTAAATTAAACTACTAAAGAGGCTCAACACTGTTAAGCTGCCAAAAGCAGTTGGAATTGGGCCTAAACATTGTGGTAAGTCTTTAGGTGATGGCTATTGTGTCTGTTTGACCTCTTCCAAATGTCTGTACTGGCAATAAAAAAGAAAAAGTTTCCAATTTAAATAGCTAGAGAAAAAAACAATTTGCCTGTAATGTGAAAAAACCTACAGCACCTGGTGTTCCCATGTGATCTCCCACCCAAGTACTAACCAGACCCAACACTGCTTAGCTTCCAAGATCAGACGAGATTGGGCCTATCCAGTGTGGTATGGCTGTAGGTGAGATACAGGCACTTTTTTGCCCTCTTCTACTTCTATCACCAGGTAAGCTAATAAAAAAGTTTCCTAACTGTATTGGCTTACTGAAAAAAATCATGTGTTGGTAATGTAAAAAGACCTACAGGACATGATATTAGCAGGGGGTCTTAAATTAAACTACTAAAGAGGCTCAACACTGTTTAGCTGCCAAAAGCAGTTGGAATTGGGCCTAAACAGTGTGGTAAGTCTTTAGGTGATGGCTATTGTGTCTGTTTGACCTCTTCCAAATGTCTGTACTGGCAATAAAAAGAAAAAGTTTCCAATTTAAATAGCTAGAGAATAAAAACAATTTGCCTGTGATGTGAAAAAACCTACAGCACCTGGTGTTCTCATGTGGTCTCCCACCCAAGTACTAACCAGGCCCAACACTGCTTAGCTTCCAAGATCAGACAAGATTGGGCCTATCCAATGTGGTATGGCTGTAGATGATATACAGGCACTTTTTTGCCCTCTTCTACTTCTATCACCAGGTAAGCTAATAAAAAGGTTTCCTAACTGTATTGGCTTACTGAAAAAAATCATGTGTTGGTAATGTAAAAAGACCTACAGGACATGATATTAGCAGGGGGTCTTAAATTAAACTACTAAAGAGGCTCAACACTGTTTAGCTGCCAAAAGCAGTTGGAATTGGGCCTAAACAGTGTGGTAAGTCTTTAGGTGATGGCTATTGTGTCTGTTTGACCTCTTCCAAATGTCTGTACTGGCAATAAAAAGAAAAAGTTCCCAATTTAAATAGCTAGAGAATAAAAACAATTTGCCAGTAATGTGAAAAAACCTACAGCACCTGGTGTTCCCATGTGGTCTCCCACCCAAGTACTAACCAGGCCCAAAACTGCTTAGCTTCCAAGATAAGACGAGATTGGGCCTATCCAATGTGGTATGGCTGTAGGTGAGATACAGGCACTTTTTTGCCCTCTTCTACTTCTATCACCAGGTAAGCTAATACAAAAGTTTCCTAACTGTATTGGCTTACGGAAAAAAATCATTTGTTGGTCATGTAAAAAGACCTACAGGACATGATATTAGCAGGGGGTCTTAAATTAAACTACAAAAGAGGCTCAACACTGTTTAGCTGCCAAAAGCAGTTGGAATTGAGCCTAAACAGTGTGGTAAGTCTTTAGCTGATGGCTATTGTGTCTGTTTGACCTCTTCCAAATGTCTGTGCTGGCAATAAAATGAAAAAGTTTCCAATATAAATAGCTAGAGAATAAAAACAATTTGCCAGTAATGTGAAAAAACCTACAGCACCTGGTGTTCCCATGTGGTCTCCCACCCAAGTACTAACCAGGCCCAACACTGCTTAGCTTCCAAGATCAGACGAGATTGGGCCTATCCAATGTGGTATGGCTGTAGGTGAGTTAAATTCACTTTTTTGCCCTCTTCTACTACTATCACCAGGTAAGCTAATACAAAAGTTTCCTAACTGTATTGGCTTACTGAAAAAAATCATGTGTTGGTAATGTAAAAAGACCTACAAGACATGATATTAGCAGGGGGTCTTAAATTAAACTACTAAAGAGGCTCAACACTGTTAAGCTGCCAAAAGCAGTTGGAATTGGGCCTAAACATTGTGGTAAGTCTTTAGGTGATGGCTATTGTGTCTGTTTGACCTCTTCCAAATGTCTGTACTGGCAATAAAAAGAAAAAGTTTCCAATTTAAATAGCTAGAGAAAAAAACAATTTGCCTGTAATGTGAAAAAACCTACAGCACCTGGTGTTCCCATGTGATCTCCCACCCAAGTACTAACCAGGCCCAACACTGCTTAGCTTCCAAGATCAGACGAGATTGGGCCTATCCAGTGTGGTATGGCTGTAGGTGAGATACAGGCACTTTTTTGCCCTCTTCTACTTCTATCACCAGGTAAGCTAATAAAAAAGTTTCCTAACTGTATTGGCTTACTGAAAAAAATCATGTGTTGGTAATGTAAAAAGACCTACAGGACATGATATTAGCAGGGGGTCTTAAATTAAACTACTAAAGAGGCTCAACACTGTTTAGCTGCCAAAAGCAGTTGGAATTGGGCCTAAACAGTGTGGTAAGTCTTTAGGTGATGGCTATTGTGTCTGTTTGACCTCTTCCAAATGTCTGTACTGGCAATAAAAAGAAAAAGTTTCCAATTTAAATAGCTAGAGAAAAAAACAATTTGCCTGTAATGTGAAAAAACCTACAGCACCTGGTGTTCCCATGTGGTCTCCCACCCAAGTACTAACCAGGCCCAACACTGCTTAGCTTCCAAGATCAGACGAGATTGGGCCTATCCAGTGTGGTATGGCTGTAGGTGAGATACAGGCACTTTTTTGCCCTCTTCTACTTCTATCACCAGGTAAGCTAATACAAACGTTTCCTAACTGTATTGGCTTACTGAAAAAAATCATGTGTTGGTAATGTAAAAAGACCTACAGGACATGATATTAGCAGGGGGTCTTAAATTAAACTACTAAAGAGGCTCAACACTGTTTAGCTGCCAAAAGCAGTTGGAATTGGGCCTAAACAGTGTGGTAAGTCTTTAGGTGATGGCTATTGTGTCTGTTTGACCTCTTCCAAATGTCTGTACTGGCAATAAAAAGAAAAAGTTTCCAATTTAAATAGCTAGAGAATAAAAACAATTTTCCAGTAATGTGAAAAAACCTACAGCACCTGGTGTTCCCATGTGGTCTCCCACCCAAGTACTAACCAGGCCCAACACTGCTTAGCTTCCAAGATCAGACGAGATTGGGCCTATCCAATGTGGTATGGCTGTAGGTGAGTTAAAAGCACTTTTTTGCCCTCTTCTACTTCTATCACCAGGTAAGCTAATACAAACGTTTCCTAACTGTATTGGCTTACTGAAAAAAATCATGTGTTGGTAATGTAAAAAGACCTACAGGACATGATATTAGCAGGGGGTCTTAAATTAAACTACAAAAGAGGCTCAACACTGTTTAGCTGCCAAAAGCAGTTGGAATTGAGCCTAAACAGTGTGGTAAGTCTTTAGGTGATGGCTATTGTGTCTGTTTGACCTCTTCCAAATGTCTGTGCTGGCAATAAAAAGAAAAAGTTTCCAATTTAAATAGCTAGAGAATAAAAACAATTTGCCAGTAATGTGAAAAAACCTACAGCACCTGGTGTTCCCAGGTGGTCTCCCACCCAAGTACTAACCAGGCCCAACACTGCTTAGCTTCCAAGATCAGACGAAATTAGGCCTATCCAATGTGGTATGGCTGTAGGTGAGATACAGGCACTTTTTTGCCCTCTTCTACTTTTATCACCAGGTAAGCTAATAAAAAAGTTTCCTAACTGTATTGGCTTACTTAAAAAAAATCATGTGTTGGTAATGTAAAAAGACCTACAGGACATGATATTAGCAGGGGGTCTTAAATTAAACTACTAAACAGGCTCAACACTGTTTAGCTGCCAAAAGCAGTTGGAATTGGGCCTAAACAGTGTGGTAAGTCTTTAGGTGAAGTCTATTGTGTCTTTTTGACCTCTTCCAAATGTCTGTACTGGCAATAAAAAGAAAAAGTTTCCAATTTAAATAGCTAGAGAATAAAAACAATTTGCCTGTGATGTGAAAAAACCTACAGCACCTGGTGTTCTCATGTGGTCTCCCACCCAAGTACTAACCAGGCCCAACACTGCTTAGCTTCCAAGATCAGACGAGATTGGGCCTATCCAATGTGGTATGGCTGTAGATGATATACAGGCACTTTTTTGCCCTCTTCTACTTCTATCACCAGGTAAGCTAATAAAAAGGTTTCCTAACTGTATTGGCTTACTGAAAAAAATCATGTGTTGGTAATGTAAAAAGACCTACAGGACATGATATTAGCAGGGGGTCTTAAATTAAACTACTAAAGAGGCTCAACACTGTTTAGCTGCCAAAAGCAGTTGGAATTGGGCCTAAACAGTGTGGTAAGTCTTTAGGTGATGGCTATTGTGTCTGTTTGACCTCTTCCAAATGTCTGTACTGGCAATAAAAAGAAAAAGTTCCCAATTTAAATAGCTAGAGAATAAAAACAATTTGCCAGTAATGTGAAAAAACCTACAGCACCTGGTGTTCCCATGTGGTCTCCCACCCAAGTACTAACCAGGCCCAAAACTGCTTAGCTTCCAAGATAAGACGAGATTGGGCCTATCCAATGTGGTATGGCTGTAGGTGAGATACAGGCACTTTTTTGCCCTCTTCTACTTCTATCACCAGGTAAGCTAATACAAAAGTTTCCTAACTGTATTGGCTTACGGAAAAAAATCATTTGTTGGTCATGTAAAAAGACCTACAGGACATGATATTAGCAGGGGGTCTTAAATTAAACTACAAAAGAGGCTCAATACTGTTTAGCTGCCAAAAGCAGTTGGAATTGAGCCTAAACAGTGTGGTAAGTCTTTAGCTGATGGCTATTGTGTCTGTTTGACCTCTTCCAAATGTCTGTGCTGGCAATAAAATGAAAAAGTTTCCAATATAAATAGCTAGAGAATAAAAACAATTTGCCAGTAATGTGAAAAAACCTACAGCACCTGGTGTTCCCATGTGGTCTCCCACCCAAGTACTAACCAGGCCCAACACTGCTTAGCTTCCAAGATCAGACGAGATTGGGCCTATCCAATGTGGTATGGCTGTAGGTGAGTTAAATTCACTTTTTTGCCCTCTTCTACTTCTATCACCAGGTAAGCTAATACAAAAGTTTCCTAACTGTATTGGCTTACTGAAAAAAATCATGTGTTGGTAATGTAAAAAGACCTACAGGACATGATATTAGCAGGGGGTCTTAAATTAAACTACTAAAGAGGCTCAACACTGTTTAGCTGCCAAAAGCAGTTGGAATTGGGCCTAAACAGTGTGGTAAGTCTTTAGGTGATGGCTATTGTGTCTGTTTGAACTCTTCCAAATGTCTGTGCTGGCAATAAAAAGAAAAAGTTTCCAATCTAAATAGCTAGAGAATAAAAACAATTTGCCAGTAATGTGAAAAAACATACAGCACCTGGTGTTCCCATGTGGTCTCCCACCCAAGTACTAACCAGGCCCAACACTGCTTAACTTCCAAGATCAGACGAGGTTGGGCCTATCCAATGTGGTATGGCTGTAGGTGAGATACAAGCACTTTTTTGCCCTCTTCTACTTCTATCACCAGGTAAGCTAATAAAAAAGTTTCCTAACTGTATTGGCTTACTTAAAAAAAATCATGTGTTGGTAATGTAAAAAGACCTACAGGATATGATATTAGCAGGGGGTCTTAAATTAAACTACTAAAGAGGCTCAACACTGTTTAGCTGCCAAAAGCAGTTGGAATTGGGCCTAAACAGTGTGGTAATTCTTTAGGTGATGGCTATTGTGTCTGTTTGACCTCTTCCAAATGTCTGTACTGGCAATAAAAAGTTAAAGTTTCCAATTTAAATAGCTAGAGAATAAAAACAATTTGACTGTAATGTGAAAAAACCTACAGCACCTGGTGTTCCCATGTGGTCTCCCACCCAAGTACTAACCAGGCCCAACACTGCTTAGCTTCCAAGATCAGACGAGATTGGGCCTATCCAATGTGGTATGGCTGTAGGTGAGATACAGGCACTTTTTTGCCCTCTTCTACTTCTATCACCAGGTAAGCTGATAAAAAAGTTTCCTAACTGTATTGGCTTACTGAAAAAAATCATGTGTTGGTAATGTAAAAAGACCTACAGGACATGATATTAGCAGGGGGTCTTAAATTAAACTACTAAACAGGCTCAACACTGTATAGCTGCCAAAAGCAGTTGGAATTGGGCCTAAACAGTGTGGTAAGTCTTTAGGTGATGGCTATTGTGTCTGTTTGACCTCTTCCAAATGTCTGTACTGGCAATAAAAAGAAAAAGTTTCCAATTTAAATAGCTAGAGAATAAAAACAATTTGCCTGTAATGTGAAAAAACCTACAGCACCTGGTGTTCCCATGTGGTCTCCCACCCAAGTACTAACCAGGCCCAACACTGCTTAGCTTCCAAGATCAGACGAGATTGGGCCTATCCAATGTGGTATGGCTGTAGGTGAGATACAGGCACTTTTTTGCCCTCTTCTACTTCTATCACCAGGTAAGCTAATAAAAAAGTTTCCTAACTGTATTGGCTTACTGAAAAAAATCATGTGTTGGTAATGTAAAAAGACCTACAGGACATGATATTAGCAGGGGGTCTTAAATTAAACTACTAAAGAGGCCCAACACTGTTTAGCTGCCAAAAGCAGTTGGAATTGGGCCTAAACAGTGTGGTAAGTCTTTAGGTGATGGCTATTGTGTCTGTTTGACCTCTTCCAAATGTCTGTGCTGGCAATAAAAAGAAAAAGTTTCCAATTTAAATAGCTAGAGAATAAAAACAATTTGCCAGTAATGTGAAAAAACCTACTGCACCTGGTGTTCCCATGTGGTCTCCCACCCAAGTACTAACCAGGCCCAACACTGCTTAGCTTCCAAGTTCAGACGAGATTGGGTCTATCCAATGTGGTATGGCTGTAGTTGAGATACAGGCACTTTTTTGCCCTCTTCTACTTCTATCACCAGGTAAGCTAATAAAAAAGTTTCCTAACTGTATTGGCTTACTGAAAAAAATCATGTGTTGGTAATGTAAAAAGACCTACAGGACATGATATTAGCAGGGGGTCTTAAATTAAACTACTAAAGAGGCTCAACACTGTTTAGCTGCCAAAAGCAGTTGGAATTGGGCCTAAACAGTTTGGTAAGTCTTTAGGTGATGGCTATTGTGTCTGTTTGACCTCTTCCAAATGTCTGTGCTGGCAATAAAAAGATAAAGTTTCCTATTTAAATAGCTAGAGAATAAAAACAATTTGCCAGTAATGTGAAAAAACCTACAGCACCTGGTGTTCCCATGTGGTCTCCCACCCAAGTACTAACCAGGCCCAACACTGCTTAGCTTCCAAGATCAGACGAGATTGGGCCTATCCAATGTGGTATGGCTGTAGGTGAGTTAAAGGCACTTTTTTGCCCTCTTCTACTTCTATCACCAGGTAAGCTAATACAAAAGTTTCCTAACTGTATTGGCTTACTGAAAAAAATCATGTGTTGGTAATGTAAAAAGACCTACAGGACATGATATTAGCAGGGGGTCTTAAATTAAACTACTAAAGAGGCTCAACACTGTTTAGCTGCCAAAAGCAGTTGGAATTGGGCCTAAACAGTGTGGTAAGTCTTTAGGTGATGGCTATTGTGTCTGTTTGACCTCTTCCAAATGTCTGTACTGGCAATAAAAAGAAAAAGTTTCCAATTTAAATAGCTAGAGAATAAAAACAATTTGCCTGTAATGTGAAAAAACCTACAGCACCTGGTGTTCCCATGTGGTCTCCCACCCAAGTACTAACCAGGCCCAACACTGCTTAGCTTCCAAGATCAGACGAGATTGGGCCTATCCAATGTGGTATGGCTGTAGGTGAGATACAGGCACTTTTTTGCCCTCTTCTACTTCTATCACCAGGTAAGCTAATAAAAAAGTTTCCTAACTGTATTGGCTTACTGAAAAAAATCATGTGTTGGTAATGTAAAAAGACCTACAGGACATGATATTAGCAGGGAGTCTTAAATTAAACTACTAAAGGGGACCAACACTGTTTAGCTGCCAAAAGCAGTTGGAATTGGGCCTAAACAGTGTGGTAAGTCTTTAGGTGATGGCTATTGTGTCTGTTTGACCTCTTCCAAATGTCTGTACTGGCAATAAAAATAAAAAGTTTCCAATTTAAATAGCTAGAGAATAAAAAAAAAATTGCCTGTAATGTGAAAAAACCGACAGCACCTGGTGTTCCCATGTGGTCTCCCACCAAAGTACTAACCAGGCCCAACACTGCTTAGCTTCCAAGTTCAGAAGAGATTGGGCCTATCCAATGTGGTATGGCTGTAGTTGAGATACAGGCACTTTTTTGCCCTCTTCTACTTCTATCACCAGGTAAGCTAATAAAAAAGTTTCCTAACTGTATTGGCTTACTGAAAAAAATCATGTGTTGGTAATGTAAAAAGACCTACAGGACATGATATTAGCAGGGGGTCTTAAATTAAACTACTAAAGAGGCTCAACACTGTTTAGCTGCCACAAGTAGTTGGAATTGGGCCTAAACAGTGTGGTAAGTCTTTAGGAGATGGCTATTGTGTCTGTTTGACCTCTTCCAAATGTCTGTACTGGCAATAAAAAGAAAAAGTTTCCAATTTAAATAGCTAGAGAATAAAAACAATTTGCCTGTAATGTCAAAAAACCTACAGCACCTGGTGTTCCCATGTGGTCTCCCACCCAAGTACTAACCAGGCCCAACACTGCTTAGCTTCCAAGATCAGACAAGATTGGGCCTATCCAATGTGGTATGGCTGTAGGTGAGATACAGGCACTTTTTTGCCCTCTTCTACTTCTATCACCAGGTAAGCTAATAAAAAAGTTTCCTAACTGTATTGGCTTACTGAAAAAAATCATGTGTTGGTAATGTAAAACGACCTACAGGACATGATATTAGCAGGGGGTCTTAAATTAAACTACTAAAGAGGATCAACACTGTTTAGCTGCCAAAAGCAGATGGAATTGGGCCTAAACAGTGTGGTAAGTCTTTAGGTGATGGCTATTGTGTCTGTTTGACCTCTTCCAAATGCCTGTACTGGCAATAAAAAGAAAAAGTTTCCAATTTAAATAGCTAGAGAATAAAAACAATTTGCCTGTAATGTGAAAAAACCTACAGCACTTGGTGTTCCCATGTGGTCTCCCACCCAAGTACTAACCAGGCCCAACACTGCTTAGCTTCCAAGAACAGACGAGATTGGGCCTATCCAATGTGGTATGGCTGTAGGTGAAATACAGGCACTTTTTAGCCCTCTTCTACTTCTATCACCAGGTAAGCTAATAAAAAAGTTTCCTAACTGTATTGGCTTACTGAAAAAAATCATGTGTTGGTAATGTAAAAAGACCTACAGGACATGATATTAGCAGGGGGTCTTAAATTAAACTACTAAAGAGGCTCAACACTGTTTAGCTGCCAAAAGCAGTTGGAATTGGGCCTAAACAGTGTGGTAAGTCTTTATGTGATGGCTATTGTGTCTGTTTGACCTCTTCCAAATGTCTGTACTGGCAATAAAAAGAAAAAGTTTCCAATTTAAATAGCTAGAGAATAAAAACAATTTGCCTGTAATGTGAAAAACCCTACAGCACCTGGTGTTCCCATGTGGTCTCCCACCAAAGTACTAACCAGGCCCAACACTGCTTAGCTTCCAAGATCAGACGAGATTGGGCCTATCCAATGTGGTATGGCTGTAGGTGAGATACAGGCACTTTTTTGCCCTCTTCTACTTCTATCACCAGGTAAGCTAATACAAAAGTTCCCTAACTGTATTGGCTTACGGAAAAAAATCATGTGTTGGTAATGTAAAAAGACCTACAGGACATGATATTAGCAGGGGGTCTTAAATTAAACTACAAAAGAGGCTCAACACTGTTTAGCTGCCAAAAGCAGTTGGAATTGAGCCTAAACAGTGTGGTAAGTCTTTAGCTGATGGCTATTGTGTCTGTTTGACCTCTTCCAAATGTCTGTGCTGGCAATAAAATGAAAAAGTTTCCAATATAAATAGCTAGAGAATAAAAACAATTTGCCAGTGATGTGAAAAAACCTACAGCACCTGGTGTTCCCATGTGGTCTCCCACCCAAGTACTAACCAGGCCCAACACTGCTTAGCTTCCAAGATCAGACGAGATTGGGCCTATCCAATGTGGTATGGCTGTAGGTGAGTTAAATTCACTTTTTTGCCCTCTTCTACTTCTATCACCAGGTAAGCTAATAAAAAAGTTTCCTAACTGTATTGGCTTACTGAAAAAAATCATGTGTTGGTAATGTAAAAAGACCTACAGGACATGATATTAGCAGGGGGTCTTAAATTAAACTACTAAAGAGGCTCAACACTGTTTAGCTGCCAAAAGTAGTTGGAATTGGGCCTAAACAGTGTGGTAAGTCTTTAGGAGATGGCTATTGTGTCTGTTTGACCTCTTCCAAATGTCTGTACTGGCAATAAAAAGAAAAAGTTTCCAATTTAAATAGCTAGAGAATAAAAACAATTTGCCTGTAATGTGAAAAAACCTACAGCACCTGGTGTTCCCATGTGGTCTCCCACCCAAGTACTAACCAGGCCCAACACTGCTTAGCTTCCAAGATCAGACAAGATTGGGCCTATCCAATGTGGTATGGCTGTAGGTGAGATATAGGCACTTTTTTGCCCTCTTCTACTTCTATCACCAGGTAAGCTAATAAAAAAGTTTCCTAACTGTATTGGCTTACTGAAAAAAATCATGTGTTGGTAATGTAAAAAGACCTACAGGACATGATATTAGCAGGGGGTCTTAAATTAAACTACTAAAGAGGCTCAACACTGTTTAGCTGCCAAAAGCAGTTGGAATTGGGCCTAAACAGTGTGGTAAGTCTTTAGGTGATGGCTATTGTGTCTGTTTGACCTCTTCCAAATGTCTGTACTGGCAATAAAAAGAAAAAGTTTCCAATTTAAATAGCTAGAGAATAAAAACAATTTGCCTGTAATGTGAAAAAACCTACAGCACCTGGTGTTCCCATGTGGTCTCCCACCCAAGTACTAACCAGGCCCAACACTGCTTAGCTTCCAAGATCAGACGAGATTGGGCCTATCCAATGTGGTATGGCTGTAGGTGAGATACAGGCACTTTTTTGCCCTCTTCTACTTCTATCACCAGGTAAGCTAATAAAAAAGTTTCCTAACTGTATTGGCTTACTGAAAAAAATCATGTGTTGGTAATGTAAAAAGACCTACAGGACATGATATTAGCAGGGAGTCTTAAATTAAACTACTAAAGGGGACCAACACTGTTTAGCTGCCAAAAGCAGTTGGAATTGGGCCTAAACAGTGTGGTAAGTCTTTAGGTGATGGCTATTGTGTCTGTTTGACCTCTTCCAAATGTCTGTACTGGCAATAAAAATAAAAAGTTTCCAATTTAAATAGCTAGAGAATAAAAAAAAAATTGCCTGTAATGTGAAAAAACCGACAGCACCTGGTGTTCCCATGTGGTCTCCCACCAAAGTACTAACCAGGCCCAACACTGCTTAGCTTCCAAGTTCAGACGAGATTGGGCCTATCCAATGTGGTATGGCTGTAGTTGAGATGCAGGCACTTTTTTGCCCTCTTCTACTTCTATCACCAGGTAAGCTAATAAAAAAGTTTCCTAACTGTATTGGCTTACTGAAAAAAATCATGTGTTGGTAATGTAAAAAGACCTACAGGACATGATATTAGCAGGGGGTCTTAAATTAAACTACTAAAGAGGCTCAACACTGTTTAGCTGCCACAAGTAGTTGGAATTGGGCCTAAACAGTGTGGTAAGTCTTTAGGAGATGGCTATTGTGTCTGTTTGACCTCTTCCAAATGTCTGTACTGGCAATAAATAGAAAAAGTTTCCAATTTAAATAGCTAGAGAATAAAAACAATTTGCCTGTAATGTGAAAAAACCTACAGCACCTGGTGTTCCCATGTGGTCTCCCACCCAAGTACTAACCAAGCCCAACACTGCTTAGCTTCCAAGATCAGACGAGATTGGGACTATCCAATGTGGTATGGCTGTAGATGAGATACAGGCATTTTTTTGCCCTCTTCTACTTCTATCACCAGGTAAGCTAATAAAAAAGTTTCCTAACTGTATTGGCTTACTTAAAAAAAATCATGTGTTGGTAATGTAAAAAGAACTACAGGACATGATATTAGCAGGGGGTCTTAAATTAAACTACTAAAGAGGCTCAACACTGTTTAGCTGCCAAAAGCAGTTGGAATTGGGCCTAAACAGTGTGGTAAGTCTTTAGGTGATGGCTATTGTGTCTGTTTGACCTCTTCCAAATGTCTGTACTGGCAATAAAAAGAAAAAGCTTCCAATTTAAATAGCTAGAGAATAAAAACAATTTGCCAGTAATGTGAAAAAACCTACAGCACCTTGTGATCCCATGTGGTCTCCCACCCAAGTACTAACCAGGCCCAACACTGCTTAGCTTCCAAGATCAGACGAGATTGGGCCTATCCAATGTGGTATGGATGTAGGTGAGTTAAAGGCACTTTTTTGCCCTCTTCTACTTCTATCACCAGGTAAGCTAATACAAAAGTTTCCTAACTGTATTGGCTTACTGAAAAAAATCATGTGTTGGTAATGTAAAAAGACCTACAGTACATGATATTAGCAGGGGGTCTTAAATTAAACTACAAAAGAGGCTCAACACTGTTTAGCTGCCAAAAGCAGTTGGAATTGAGCCTAAACAGTGTGGTAAGTCTTTAGGTGATGGCTATTGTGTCTGTTTGACCTCTTCCAAATGTCTGTGCTGGCAATAAAAAGAAAAAGTTTCCTATATAAATAGCTAGAGAATAAAAACAATTTGCCAGTAATGTGAAAAAACCTACAGCACCTGGTGTTCCCAGGTGGTCTCCCACCCAAGTACTAACCAGGCCCAACACTGCTTAGCTTCCAAGATCAGACGAGATTGGGCCTATCCAATGTGGTATGGCTGTAGGTGAGATACAGGCACTTTTTTGCCCTCTTCTACTTCTATCACCAGGTAAGCTAATAAAAAAGTTTCCTAACTGTATTGGCTTACTTAAAAAAAATCATGTGTTGGTAATGTAAAAAGACCTACAGGACATGATATTAGCAGGGGGTCTTAAATTAAACTACTAAACAGGCTTAACACTGTTTAGCTGCCAAAAGCAGTTGGAATTTGGCCTAAACAGTGTGGTAAGTCTTTAGGTGATGGCTATTGTGTCTGTTTGACCTCTTCCAAATGTCTGTACTGGCAAGAAAAAGAAAAAGTTTCCAATTTAAATAGCTAGAGAATAAAAACAATTTGCCTGTAATGTGAAAAAAATTACAGC
Organism: Crinia signifera; assembly: GCF_055691185.1. Taxonomy (NCBI): domain Eukaryota; kingdom Metazoa; phylum Chordata; class Amphibia; order Anura; family Myobatrachidae; genus Crinia; species Crinia signifera. Next base: position 192,380 of record NW_028142853.1, on the reverse strand, counting down.
ACCTGGTGTTCCCATGTGGTCTCCCACCCAAGTATTAACCAGGCCCAACACTGCTTAGCTTCCAAGATCAGAAGAGATTGGGCCTGTCCAATGTGGTATGGCTGTAGGTGAGATACAGGCACTTTTTTGCCCTCTTCTACTTCTATCACCAGGTAAGCTAATAAAAAAGTTTCCTAACTGTATTGGCTTACTGAAAAAAATCATGTGTTGGTAATGTAAAAAGACCTACAGGACATGATATTAGCAGGGGGTCTTAAATTAAACTACTAAAGAGGCTCAACACTGTTTAGCTGCCAAAAGCAGTTGGAATTGGGCCTAAACAGTGTGGTAAGTCTTTAGGTGATGGCTATTGTGTCTGTTTGACCTCTTCCATATGTCTGTACTGGCAATAAAAAGAAAATTTTTCCAATTTAAATAGCTAGAGAATAAAAACAATTTGCCTGTAATGTGAAAAAACCTACAGCACCTGGTGTTCCCATGTGGTCTCCCACCCAAGTACTAACCAGGCCCAACACTGCTTAGCTTCCAAGATCAGACGAGATTGGGCCTATCCAATGTGGTATGGCTGTAGGTGAGTTAAAGGCACTTTTTTGCCCTCTTCTACTTCTATCACCAGGTAAGCTAATACAAAAGTTTCCTAACTGTATTGGCTTACTGAAAAAAATCATGTGTTGGTAATGTAAAAAGACCTACAGGACATGATATTAGCAGGGGGTCTTAAATTAAACTACTAAAGAGGCTCAACACTGTTTAGCTGCCAAAAGCAGTTGGAATTGGGCCTAAACAGTGTGGTAAATCTTTAGGTGATGGCTATTGTGTCTGTTTGACCTCTTCCAAATGTCTGTACTGGCAATAAAAAGAAAAAGTTTCCAATTTAAAGAGCTAGAGAATAAAAACAATTTGCCTGTAATGTGAAAAAACCTACAGCACCTGGTGTTCCCATGTGGTCTCCCACCCAAGTACTAACCAGGCCCAACACTGCTTAGCTTCCAAGATCAGACGAGATTGGGCCTATCCAATGTGGTATGGCTGTAGGTGAGATACATGCACTTTTTTGCCCTCTTCTACTTCTATCACCAGGTAAGCTAATAAAAAAGTTTCCTAACTGTATTGGCTTACTGAAAAAAATCATGTGTTGGTAATGTAAAAAGACCTACAGGACATGATATTAGCAGGGGGGCTTAAATTAAACTACAAAAGAGGCTCAACACTGTTTAGCTGCCAAAAGCAGTTGGAATTGAGCCTAAACAGTGTGGTAAGTCTTTAGGTGATGGCTATTGTGTCTGTTTGACCTCTTCCAAATGTCTGTGCTGGCAATAAAAAGAAAAAGTTTCCAATTTAAATAGCTAGAGAATAAAAACAATTTGCCAGTAATGTGAAAAAACCTACAGCACCTGGTGTTCCCAGGTGGTCTCCCACCCAAGTACTAACCAGGCCCAACACTGCTTAGCTTCCAAGATCAGACGAGATTGGGCCTATCCAATGTGGTATGGCTGTAGGTGAGATACAGGCACTTTTTTGCCCTCTTCTACTTCTATCACCAGGTAAGCTAATAAAAAAGTTTCCTAACTGTATTGGCTTACTTAAAAAAAATCATGTGTTGGTAATGTAAAAAGACCTACAGGACATGATCTTAGCAGGGGGTCTTAAATTAAACTACTAAACAGGCTCAACACTGTTTAGCTGCCAAAAGCAGTTGGAATTGGGCCTAAACAGTGTGGTAAGTCTTTAGGTGATGGCTATTGTGTCTGTTTGACCTCTTCCAAATGTCTGTACTGGCAATAAAAAGAAAAAATTTCCAATTTAAATAGCTAGAGAATAAAAACAATTTGCCTGTAATGTGAAAAAACCTACAGCACCTGGTGTTCCCATGTGGTCTCCCACCCAAGTACTAACCAGTCCCAACACTGCTTAGCTTCCAAGATCAGACGAGATTGGGCCTATCCAATGTGGTATGGCTGTAGGTGAGATACAGGCACTTTTTTGCCCTCTTCTACTTCTATCACCAGGTAAGCTAATAAAAAAGTTTCCTAACTGTATTGGCTTACTGAAAAAAATCATGTGTTGGTAATGTAAAAAGACCTACAGGACATGATATTAGCAGGGGGTCTTAAATTAAACTACTAAAGAGGCTCAACACTGTTTAGCTGCCAGAAGCAGTTGGAATTGGGCCTAAACAGTGTGGTAAGTCTTTAGGTGATGGCTATTGTGTCTGTTTGACCTCTTCCAAATGTCTGTACTGGCAATAAAAAGAAAAAGTTTCCAATTTAAATAGCTAGAGAATAAAAACAATTTGCCTGTAATGTGAAAAAACCTACAGCACCTGGTGTTCCCATGTGGTCTCCCACCCAAGTACTAACCAAGCCCAACACTGCTTAGCTTCCAAGATCAGACGAGATTGGGACTATCCAATGTGGTATGGCTGTAGGTGAGATACAGGCACTTTTTTGCCCTCATCTACTTCTATCACCAGGTAAGCTAATAAAAAAGTTTCCTAACTGTATTGGCTTACTGAAAAAAATCATGTGTTGGTAATGTAAAAAGACCTACAGGACATGATATTAGCAGGGGGTCTTAAATTAAACTACTAAAGAGGCTCAACACTGTTTAGCTGCCAAAAGCAGTTGGAATTGGGCCTAAACAGTGTGGTAAGTCTTTAGGTGATTGCTATTGTGTCTGTTTGACCTCTTCCAAATGTCTGTACTGGCAATAAAAAGAAAAAGTTTCCAATTTAAATAGCTAGAGAATAAAAACAATTTGCCTGTAATGTGAAAAAACCTACAGCACCTGGTGTTCCCATGTGGTCTCCCACCCAAGTACTAACCAGGCCCAACACTGCTTAGCTTCCAAGATCAGACGAGATTGGGCCTATCCAATGTGGTATGGCTGTAGGTGAGACACAGGCACTTTTTTGCCCTCTTCTACTTCTATCACCAGGTAAGCTAATAAAAAAGTTTCCTAACTGTATTGGCTTACTGAAAAAAATCATGTGTTGGTAATGTAAAAAGACCTACAGGACATGATATTAGCAGGGGGTCTTAAATTAAACTACTAAAGAGGCTCAACACTGTTTAGCTGCCAAAAGCAGTTGGAATTGGGCCTAAACAGTGTGGTAAGTCTTTAGGTGATGGCTATTGTGTCTGTTTGACCTCTTCCAAATGTCTGTACTGGCAATAAAAAGAAAAAGTTTCCAATTTAAATAGCTAGAGAATAAAAACAATTTGCCTGTAATGTCAAAAAACCTACAGCACCTGGTGTTCCCATGTGGTCTCCCACCCAAGTACTAACCAGGCCCAACACTGCTTAGCTTCCAAGATCAGACGAGATTGGGCCTATCCAATGTGGTATGGCTGTAGGTGAGACACAGGCACTTTTTTGCCCTCTTCTACTTCTATCACCAGGTAAGCTAATAAAAAAGTTTCCTAACTGTATTGGCTTACTGAAAAAAATCATGTGTTGGTAATGTAAAAAGACCTACAGGACATGATATTAGCAGGGGGTCTTAAATTAAACTACTAAAGAGGCTCAACACTGTTTAGCTGCCAAAAGCAGTTGGAATTGGGCCTAAACAGTGTGGTAAGTCTTTAGGTGATGGCTATTGTGTCTGTTTGACCTCTTCCAAATGTCTGTACTGGCAATAAAAAGAAAAAGTTTCCAATTTAAATAGCTAGAGAATAAAAACAATTTGCCAGTAATGTGAAAAAACCTACAGCACCTGGTGTTCCCATGTGGTCTCCCACCCAAGTACTAACCAGGCCCAACACTGCTTAGCTTCCAAGATCAGACGAGATTGGGCCTATCCAATGTGGTATGGCTGTAGGTGAGATACAGGCACTTTTTTGCCCTCTTCTACTTCTATCACCAGGTAAGCTAATACAAAAGTTTCCTAACTGTATTGGCTTACTGAAAAAAATCATGTGTTGGTAATGTAAAAAGACCTACAGGACATGATATTAGCAGGGGGTCTTAAATTAAACTACAAAAGAGGCTCAACACTGTTTAGCTGCCAAAAGCAGTTGGAATTGAGCCTAAACAGTGTGGTAAGTCTTTAGGTGATGGCTATTGTGTCTGTTTGACCTCTTCCAAATGTCTGTGCTGGCAATAAAAAGAAAAAGTTTCCTATATAAATAGCTAGAGAATAAAAACAATTTGCCAGTAATGTGAAAAAACCTACAGCACCTGGTGTTCCCATGTGGTCTCCCACCCAAGTACTAACCAGGCCCAACACTGCTTAGCTTCCAAGATCAGACGAGATTGGGCCTATCCAATGTGGTATGGCTGTAGGTGAGATACAGGCACTTTTTTGCCCTCTTCTACTTCTATCACCAGGTAAGCTAATTAAAAAGTTTCCTAACTGTATTGGCTTACTTAAAAAAAATCATGTGTTGGTAATGTAAAAAGACCTACAGGACATGATATTAGCAGGGGGTCTTAAATTAAACTACTAAACAGGCTTAACACTGTTTAGCTGCCAAAAGCAGTTGGAATTTGGCCTAAACAGTGTGGTAAGTCTTTAGGTGATGGCTATTGTGTCTGTTTGACCTCTTCCAAATGTCTGTACTGGCAAGAAAAAGAAAAAGTTTCCAATTTAAATAGCTAGAGAATAAAAACAATTTGCCTGTAATGTGAAAAAAATTACAGCACCTGGTGTTCCCATGTGGTCTCCCACCCAAGTATTAACCAGGCCCAACACTGCTTAGCTTCCAAGATCAGAAGAGATTGGGCCTATCCAATGTGGTATGGCTATAGGTGAGATACAGGCACTTTTTTGCCCTCTTCTACTTCTATCACCAGGTAAGCTAATAAAAAAGTTTAATAACTGTATTGGCTTACTGAAAAAAATCATGTGTTGGTAATGTAAAAAGACCTACAGGACATGATATTAGCAGGGGGTCTTAAATTAAACTACTAAAGAGGCTCAACACTGTTTAGCTGCCAAAAGCAGTTGGAATTGGGCCTAAACAGTGTGGTAAGTCTTTAGGTGATGGCTATTGTGTCTGTTTGACCTCTTCCAAATGTCTGTACTGGCAATAAAAAGAAAATTTTTCCAATTTAAATAGCTAGAGAATAAAAACAATTTGCCTGTAATGTGAAAAAACCTACAGCACCTGGTGTTCCCATGTGGTCTCCCACCCAAGTACTAACCAGGCCCAACACTGCTTAGCTTCCAAGATCAGACGAGATTGGGCCTATCCAATGTGGTATGGCTGTAGGTGAGTTAAAGGCACTTTTTTGCCCTCTTCTACTTCTATCACCAGGTAAGCTAATACAAAAGTTTCCTAACTGTATTGGCTTACTGAAAAAAATCATGTGTTGGTAATGTAAAAAGACCTACAGGACATGATATTAGCAGGGGGTCTTAAATTAAACTACTAAAGAGGCTCAACACTGTTTAGCTGCCAAAAGCAGTTGGAATTGGGCCTAAACAGTGTGGTAAGTCTTTAGGTGATGGCTATTGTGTCTGTTTGACCTCTTCCAAATGTCTGTACTGGCAATAAAAAGAAAAAGTTTCCAATTTAAATAGCTAGAGAATAAAAACAATTTGCCTGTAATGTGAAAAAACCTACAGCACCTGGTGTTCCCATGTGGTCTCCCACCCAAGTACTAACCAGGCCCAACACTGCTTAGCTTCCAAGATCAGACGAGATTGGGCCTATCCAATGTGGTATGGCTGTAGGTGAGATACATGCACTTTTTTGCCCTCTTCTACTTCTATCACCAGGTAAGCTAATAAAAAAGTTTCCTAACTGTATTGGCTTACTGAAAAAAATCATGTGTTGGTAATGTAAAAAGACCTACAGGACATGATATTAGCAGGGGGTCTTAAATTAAACTACTAAACAGGCTCAACACTGTTTAGCTGCCAAAAGCAGTTGGAATTGGGCCTAAACAGTGTGGTAAGTCTTTAGGTGATGGCTATTGTGTCTGTTTGACCTCTTCCAAATGTCTGTACTGGCAAGAAAAAGAAAAAGTTTCCAATTTAAATAGCTAGAGAATAAAAACAATTTGCCTGTAATGTGAAAAAAATTACAGCACCTGGTGTTCCCATGTGGTCTCCCACCCAAGTATTAACCAGGCCCAACACTGCTTAGCTTCCAAGATCAGAAGAGATTGGGCCTATCCAATGTGGTATGGCTGTAGGTGAGATACAGGCACTTTTTTGCCCTCTTCTACTTCTATCACCAGGTAAGCTAATAAAAAAGTTTCCTAACTGTATTGGCTTACTGAAAAAAATCATGTGTTGGTAATGTAAAAAGACCTACAGGACATGATATTAGCAGGGGGTCTTAAATTAAACTACTAAAGAGGCTCAACACTGTTTAGCTGCCAAAAGCAGTTGGAATTGGGCCTAAACAGTGTGGTAAGTCTTTAGGTGATGGCTATTGTGTCTGTTTGACCTCTTCCAAATGTCTGTACTGGCAATAAAAAGAAAATTTTTCCAATTTAAATAGCTAGAGAATAAAAACAATTTGCCTGTAATGTGAAAAAACCTACAGCACCTGGTGTTCCCATGTGGTCTCCCACCCAAGTACTAACCAGGCCCAACACTGCTTAGCTTCCAAGATCAGACGAGATTGGGCCTATCCAATGTGGTATGGCTGTAGGTGAGTTAAAGGCACTTTTTTGCCCTCTTCTACTTCTATCACCAGGTAAGCTAATACAAAAGTTTCCTAACTGTATTGGCTTACTGAAAAAAATCATGTGTTGGTAATGTAAAAAGACCTACAGGACATGATATTAGCAGGGGGTCTTAAATTAAACTACTAAAGAGGCTCAACACTGTTTAGCTGCCAAAAGCAGTTGGAATTGGGCCTAAACAGTGTGGTAAGTCTTTAGGTGATGGCTATTGTGTCTGTTTGACCTCTTCCAAATGTCTGTACTGGCAATAAAAAGAAAAAGTTTCCAATTTAAATAGCTAGAGAATAAAAACAATTTGCCTGTAATGTGAAAAAACCTACAGCACCTGGTGTTCCCATGTGGTCTCCCACCCAAGTACTAACCAGGCCCAACACTGCTTAGCTTCCAAGATCAGACGAGATTGGGCCTATCCAATGTGGTATGGCTGTAGGTGAGATACATGCACTTTTTTGCCCTCTTCTACTTCTATCACCAGGTAAGCTAATAAAAAAGTTTCCTAACTGTATTGGCTTACTGAAAAAAATCATGTGTTGGTAATGTAAAAAGACCTACAGGACATGATATTAGCAGGGGGTCTTAAATTAAACTACTAAAGAGGCTCAACACTGTTTAGCTGCCAAAAGCAGTTGGAATTGGGCCTAAACAGTGTGGTAAGTCTTTAGGTGATGGCTATTGTGTCTGTTTGACCTCTTCCAAATGTCTGTACTGGCAATAAAAAGAAAAAGTTTCCAATTTAAATAGCTAGAGAATAAAAACAATTTGCCAGTAATGTGAAAAAACCTACAGCACCTGGTGTTCCCATGTGGTCTCCCACCCAAGTACTAACCAGGCCCAACACTGCTTAGCTTCCAAGATCAGACGAGATTGGGCCTATCCAATGTGGTATGGCTGTAGGTGAGATACAGGCACTTTTTTGCCCTCTTCTACTTCTATCACCAGGTAAGCTAATACAAAAGTTTCCTAACTGTATTGGCTTACTGAAAAAAATCATGTGTTGGTAATGTAAAAAGACCTACAGGACATGATATTAGCAGGGGGTCTTAAATTAAACTACAAAAGAGGCTCAACACTGTTTAGCTGCCAAAAGCAGTTGGAATTGAGCCTAAACAGTGTGGTAAGTCTTTAGGTGATGGCTATTGTGTCTGTTTGACCTCTTCCAAATGTCTGTGCTGGCAATAAAAAGAAAAAGTTTCCAATATAAATAGCTAGAGAATAAAAACAATTTGCCAGTAATGTGAAAAAACCTACAGCACCTGGTGTTCCCAGGTGGTCTCCCACCCAAGTACTAACCAGGCCCAACACTGCTTAGCTTCCAAGATCAGACGAGATTGGGCCTATCCAATGTGGTATGGCTGTAGGTGAGATACAGGCACTTTTTTGCCCTCTTCTACTTCTATCACCAGGTAAGCTAATAAAAAAGTTTCCTAACTGTATTGGCTTACTGAAAAAAATCATGTGTTGGTAATGTAAAAAGACCTACAGGACATGATATTAGCAGGGGGTCTTAAATTAAACTACTAAAGAGGCTCAACACTGTTTAGCTGCCAGAAGCAGTTGGAATTGGGCCTAAACAGTGTGGTAAGTCTTTAGGTGATGGCTATTGTGTCTGTTTGACCTCTTCCAAATGTCTGTACTGGCAATAAAAAGAAAAAGTTTCCAATTTAAATAGCTAGAGAATAAAAACAATTTGCCTGTAATGTGAAAAAACCTACAGCACCTGGTGTTCCCATGTGGTCTCCCACCCAAGTACTAACCAAGCCCAACACTGCTTAGCTTCCAAGATCAGACGAGATTGGGACTATCCAATGTGGTATGGCTGTAGGTGAGATACAGGCACTTTTTTGCCCTCTTCTACTTCTATCACCAGGTAAGCTAATAAAAAAGTTTCCTAACTGTATTGGCTTACTGAAAAAAATCATGTGTTGGTAATGTAAAAAGACCTACAGGACATGATATTAGCAGGGGGTCTTAAATTAAACTACTAAAGAGGCTCAACACTGTTTAGCTGCCAAAAGCAGTTGGAATTGGGCCTAAACAGTGTGGTAAGTCTTTAGGTGATGGCTATTGTGTCTGTTTGACCTCTTCCAAATGTCTGTACTGGCAATAAAAAGAAAAAGTTTCCAATTTAAATAGCTAGAGAATAAAAACAATTTGCCTGTAATGTCAAAAAACCTACAGCACCTGGTGTTCCCATGTGGTCTCCCACCCAAGTACTAACCAGGCCCAACACTGCTTAGCTTCCAAGATCAGACGAGATTGGGCCTATCCAATGTGGTATGGCTGTAGGTGAGACACAGGCACTTTTTTGCCCTCTTCTACTTCTATCACCAGGTAAGCTAATAAAAAAGTTTCCTAACTGTATTGGCTTACTGAAAAAAATCATGTGTTGGTAATGTAAAAAGACCTACAGGACATGATATTAGCAGGGGGTCTTAAATTAAACTACTAAAGAGGCTCAACACTGTTTAGCTGCCAAAAGCAGTTGGAATTGGGCCTAAACAGTGTGGTAAGTCTTTAGGTGATGGCTATTGTGTCTGTTTGACCTCTTCCAAATGTCTGTACTGGCAATAAAAAGAAAAAGTTTCCAATTTAAATAGCTAGAGAATAAAAACAATTTGCCAGTAATGTGAAAAAACCTACAGCACCTGGTGTTCCCATGTGGTCTCCCACCCAAGTACTAACCAGGCCCAACACTGCTTAGCTTCCAAGATCAGACGAGATTGGGACTATCCAATGTGGTATGGCTGTAGGTGAGATACAGGCACTTTTTTGCCCTCTTCTACTTCTATCACCAGGTAAGCTAATAAAAAAGTTTCCTAACTGTATTGGCTTACTTAAAAAAAATCATGTGTTGGTAATGTAAAAAGACCTACAGGACATGATATTAGCAGGGGGTCTTAAATTAAACTACTAAAGAGGCTCAACACTGTTTAGCTGCCAGAAGCAGTTGGAATTGGGCCTAAACAGTGTGGTAAGTCTTTAGGTGATGGCTATTGTGTCTGTTTGACCTCTTCCAAATGTCTGTACTGGCAATAAAAAGAAAAAGTTTCCAATTTAAATAGCTAGAGAATAAAAACAATTTGCCTGTAATGTGAAAAAACCTACAGCACCTGGTGTTCCCATGTGGTCTCCCACCCAAGTACTAACCAAGCCCAACACTGCTTAGCTTCCAAGATCAGACGAGATTGGGACTATCCAATGTGGTATGGCTGTAGGTGAGATACAGGCACTTTTTTGCCCTCTTCTACTTCTATCACCAGGTAAGCTAATAAAAAAGTTTCCTAACTGTATTGGCTTACTTAAAAAAAATCATGTGTTGGTAATGTAAAAAGACCTACAGGACATGATATTAGCAGGGGGTCTTAAATTAAACTACTAAAGAGGCTCAACACTGTTTAGCTGCCAAAAGCAGTTGGAATTGGGCCTAAACAGTGTGGTAAGTCTTTAGGTGATGGCTATTGTGTCTGTTTGACCTCTTCCAAATGTCTGTACTGGCAATAAAAAGAAAAAGCTTCCAATTTTAATAGCTAGAGAATAAAAACAATTTGCCAGTAATGTGAAAAAACCTACAGCACCTGGTGATCCCATGTGGTCTCCCACCCAAGTACTAACCAGGCCCAACACTGCTTAGCTTCCAAGATCAGACGAGATTGGGCCTATCCAATGTGGTATGGATCTAGGTGAGTTAAAGGCACTTTTTTGCCCTCTTCTACTTCTATCACCAGGTAAGCTAATACAAAAGTTTCCTAACTGTATTGGCTTACTGAAAAAAATCATGTGTTGGTAATGTAAAAAGACCTACAGTACATGATATTAGCAGGGGGTCTTAAATTAAACTACAAAAGAGGCTCAACACTGTTTAGCTGCCAAAAGCAGTTGGAATTGAGCCTAAACAGTGTGGTAAGTCTTTAGGTGATGGCTATTGTGTCTGTTTGACCTCTTCCAAATGTCTGTGCTGGCAATAAAAAGAAAAAGTTTCCAATATAAATAGCTAGAGAATAAAAACAATTTGCCAGTAATGTGAAAAAACCTACAGCACCTGGTGTTCCCAGGTGGTCTCCCACCCAAGTACTAACCAGGCCCAACACTGCTTTGCTTCCAAGATCAGACGAGATTGGGCCTATCCAATGTGGTATGGCTGTAGGTGAGATACAGGCACTTTTTTGCCCTCTTCTACTTCTATCACCAGGTAAGCTAATACAAAAGTTTCCTAACTGTATTGGCTTACTTAAAAAAAATCATGTGTTGGTAATGTAAAAAGACCTACAGGACATGATATTAGCAGGGGGTCTTAAATTAAACTACTAAACAGGCTTAACACTGTTTAGCTGCCAAAAGCAGTTGGAATTTGGCCTAAACAGTGTGGTAAGTCTTTAGGTGATGGCTATTGTGTCTGTTTGACCTCTTCCAAATGTCTGTACTGGCAAGAAAAAGAAAAAGTTTCCAATTTAAATAGCTAGAGAATAAAAACAATTTGCCTGTAATGTGAAAAAAATTACAGCACCTGGTGTTCCCATGTGGTCTCCCACCCAAGTATTAACCAGGCCCAACACTGCTTAGCTTCCAAGATCAGACGAGATTGGGCCTATCCAATGTGGTATGGCTGTAGGTGAGTTAAAGGCACTTTTTTGCCCTCTTCTACTTCTATCACCAGGTAAGCTAATACAAAAGTTTCCTAACTGTATTGGCTTACTGAAAAAAATCATGTGTTGGTAATGTAAAAAGACCTACAGGACATGATATTAGCAGGGGGTCTTAAATTAAACTACAAAAGAGGCTCAACACTATTTAGCTGCCAAAAGCAGTTGGAATTGAGCCTAAACAGTGTGGTAAGTCTTTAGGTGATGGCTATTGTGTCTGTTTGACCTCTTCCAAATGTCTGTGCTGGCAATAAAAAGAAAAAGTTTCCAATTTAAATAGCTAGAGAATAAAAACAATTTGCCAGTAATGTGAAAAAACCTACAGCACCTGGTGTTCCCAGGTGGTCTCCCACCCAAGTACTAACCAGGCCCAACACTGCTTAGCTTCCAAGATCAGACGAGATTGGGCCTATCCAATGTGGTATGGCTGTAGGTGAGATACAGGCACTTTTTTGCCCTCTTCTACTTCTATCACAAGGTAAGCTAAAAAAAAAGTTTCCTAACTGTATTGGCTTACTTAAAAAAAATCATGTGTTGGTAATGTAAAAAGACCTACAGGACATTATATTAGCAGGGGGTCTTAAATTAAACTACTAAACAGGCTCAACACTGTTTAGCTGCCAAAAGCAGTTGGAATTGGGCCTAAACAGTGTGGTAAGTCTTTAGGTGATGGCTATTGTGTCTGTTTGACCTCTTCCAAATGTCTGTACTGGCAATAAAAAGAAAAAGTTTCCAATTTAAATAGCTAGAGAATAAAAACAATTTGCCTGTAATGTGAAAAAACCTACAGCACCTGGTGTTTCCATGTGGTCTCCCACCCAAGTATTAACCAGGCCCAACACTGCTTAGCTTCCAAGATCAGAAGAGATTGGGCCTATCCAATGTGGTAGAGCTGTAGGTGAGACACAGGCACTTTTTTGCCCTCTTCTACTTCTATCACCAGGTAAGCTAATAAAAACGTTTCCTAACTGTATTGGCTTACTGAAAAAAATCATGTGTTGGTAATGTAAAAAGACCTACAGGACATGATATTAGCAGGGGGTCTTAAATTAAACTACTAAAGAGGCTCAACACTGTTTAGCTGCCAAAAGCAGTTGGAATTGGGCCTAAACAGTGTGGTAAGTCTTTAGGTGATGGCTATTGTGTCTGTTTGACCTCTTCCAAATGTCTGTACTGGCAATAAAAAGAAAATTTTTCCAATTTAAATAGCTAGAGAATAAAAACAATTTGCCTGTAATGTGAAAAAACCTACAGCACCTGGTGTTCCCATGTGGTCTCCCACCCAAGTACTAACCAGGCCCAACACTGCTTAGCTTCCAAGATCAGCCGAGATTGGGCCTATCCAATGTGGTATGGCTGTAGGTGAGTTAAAGGCACTTTTTTGCCCTCTTCTACTTCTATCACCAGGTAAGCTAATACAAAAGTTTCCTAACTGTATTGGCTTACTGAAAAAAATCATGTGTTGGTAATGTAAAAAGACCTACAGTACATGATATTAGCAGGGGGTCTTAAATTAAACTACAAAAGAGGCTCAACACTGTTTAGCTGCCAAAAGCAGTTGGAATTGAGCCTAAACAGTGTGGTAAGTCTTTAGGTGATGGCTATTGTGTCTGTTTGACCTCTTCCAAATGTCTGTGCTGGCAATAAAAAGAAAAAGTTTCCAATTTAAATAGCTAGAGAATAAAAACAATTTGCCAGTAATGTGAAAAAACCTACAGCACCTGGTGTTCCCAGGTGGTCTCCCACCCAAGTACTAACCAGGCCCAACACTGCTTAGCTTCCAAGATCAGACGAGATTGGGCCTATCCAATGTGGTATGGCTGTAGGTGAGATACAGGCACTTTTTTTGCCCTCTTCTACTTCTATCACAAGGTAAGCTAAAAAAAAAGTTTCCTAACTGTATTGGCTTACTTAAAAAAAATCATGTGTTGGTAATGTAAAAAGACCTACAGGACATGATATTAGCAGGGGGTCTTAAATTAAACTACTAAACAGGCTCAACACTGTTTAGCTGCCAAAAGCAGTTGGAATTGGGCCTAAACAGTGTGGTAAGTCTTTAGGTGATGGCTATTGTGTCTGTTTGACCTCTTCCAAATGTCTGTACTGGCAATAAAAAGAAAAAGTTTCCAATTTAAATAGCTAGAGAATAAAAACAATTTGCCTGTAATGTGAAAAAACCTACAGCACCTGGTGTTTCCATGTGGTCTCCCACCCAAGTACTAACCAGGCCCAACACTGCTTAGCTTCCAAGATCAGAAGAGATTGGGCCTATCCAATGTGGTAGGGCTGTAGGTGAGACACAGGCACTTTTTTGCCCTCTTCTACTTCTATCACCAGGTAAGCTAATAAAAACGTTTCCTAACTGTATTGGCTTACTGAAAAAAATCATGTGTTGGTAATGTAAAAAGACCTACAGGACATGATATTAGCAGGGGGTCTTAAATTAAACTACTAAAGAGGCTCAACACTGTTTAGCTGCCAAAAGCAGTTGGAATTGGGCCTAAACAGTGTGGTAAGTCTTTAGGTGATGGCTATTGTGTCTGTTTGACCTCTTCCAAATGTCTGTACTGGCAATAAAAAGAAAAAGTTTCCAATTTAAATAGCTAGAGAATAAAAACAATTTGCCAGTAATGTGAAAAAACCTACAGCACCTGGTGTTCCCATGTGGTCTTCCACCCAAGTACTAACCAGGCCCAACACTGCTTAGCTTCCAAGATCAGACGAGATTGGGCCTATCCAATGTGGTATGGCTGTAGGTGAGTTAAAAGCTTTTTTTTGCCCTCTTCTACTTCTATCACCAGCTAAGCTAATACAAAAGTTTCCTAACTGTATTGGCTTACTGAAAAAAATCATGTGTTGGTAATGTAAAAAGACCTACAGGACATGATATTAGCAGGGGGTCTTAAATGAAACTACAAAAGAGGCTCAACACTGTTTAGCTGCCAAAAGCAGTTGGAATTGAGCCTAAACAGTGTGGTAAGTCTTTAGGTGATGGCTATTGTGTCTGTTTGACCTCTTCCAAATGTCTGTGCTGGCAATAAAAAGAAAAAGTTTCCAATTTAAATAGCTAGAGAATAAAAACAATTTGCCAGTAATGTGAAAAAACCTACAGCACCTGGTGTTCCCAGGTGGTCTCCCACCCAAGTACTAACCAGGCCCAACACTGCTTAGCTTCCAAGATCAGACGAGATTGGGCCTATCCAATGTGGTATGGCTGTAGGTGAGATACAGGCACTTTTTTGCCCTCTTCTACTTCTATCACCAGGTAAGCTAATAAAAAAGTTTCCTAACTGTATTGGCTTACTTAAAAAAAATCATGTGTTGGTAATGTAAAAAGACCTACAGGACATGATCTTAGCAGGGGGTCTTAAATTAAACTACTAAACAGGCTCAACACTGTTTAGCTGCCAAAAGCAGTTGGAATTGGGCCTAAACAGTGTGGTAAGTCTTTAGGTGATGGCTATTGTGTCTGTTTGACCTCTTCCAAATGTCTGTACTGGCAATAAAAAGAAAAAATTTCCAATTTAAATAGCTAGAGAATAAAAACACTTTGCCTGTAATGTGAAAAAACCTACAGCACCTGGTGTTCCCATGTGGTCTCCCACCCAAGTACTAACCAGTCCCAACACTGCTTAGCTTCCAAGATCAGACGAGATTGGGCCTATCCAATGTGGTATGGCTGTAGGTGAGATACAGGCACTTTTTTGCCCTCGTCTACTTCTATCACCAGGTAAGCTAATAAAAAAGTTTCCTAACTGTATTGGCTTACTGAAAAAAATCATGTGTTGGTAATGTAAAAAGACCTACAGGACATGATATTAGCAGGGGGTCTTAAATTAAACTACTAAAGAGGCTCAACACTGTTTAGCTGCCAGAAGCAGTTGGAATTGGGCCTAAACAGTGTGGTAAGTCTTTAGGTGATGGCTATTGTGTCTGTTTGACCTCTTCCAAATGTCTGTACTGGCAATAAAAAGAAAAAGTTTCCAATTTAAATAGCTAGAGAATAAAAACAATTTGCCTGTAATGTGAAAAAACCTACAGCACCTGGTGTTCCCATGTGGTCTCCCACCCAAGTACTAACCAAGCCCAACACTGCTTAGCTTCCAAGATCAGACGAGATTGGGACTATCCAATGTGGTATGGCTGTAGGTGAGATACAGGCACTTTTTTGCCCTCTTCTACTTCTATCACCAGGTAAGCTAATAAAAAAGTTTCCTAACTGTATTGGCTTACTGAAAAAAATCATGTGTTGGTAATGTAAAAAGACCTACAGGACATGATATTAGCAGGGGGTCTTAAATTAAACTACTAAAGAGGCTCAACACTGTTTAGCTGCCAAAAGCAGTTGGAATTGGGCCTAAACAGTGTGGTAAGTCTTTAGGTGATTGCTATTGTGTCTGTTTGACCTCTTCCAAATGTCTGTACTGGCAATAAAAAGAAAAAGTTTCCAATTTAAATAGCTAGAGAATAAAAACAATTTGCCTGTAATGTGAAAAAACCTACAGCACCTGGTGTTCCCATGTGGTCTCCCACCCAAGTACTAACCAGGCCCAACACTGCTTAGCTTCCAAGATCAGACGAGATTGGGCCTATCCAATGTGGTATGGCTGTAGGTGAGACACAGGCACTTTTTTGCCCTCTTCTACTTCTATCACCAGGTAAGCTAATAAAAAAGTTTCCTAACTGTATTGGCTTACTGAAAAAAATCATGTGTTGGTAATGTAAAAAGACCTACAGGACATGATATTAGCAGGGGGTCTTAAATTAAACTACTAAAGAGGCTCAACACTGTTTAGCTGCCAAAAGCAGTTGGAATTGGGCCTAAACAGTGTGGTAAGTCTTTAGGTGATGGCTATTGTGTCTGTTTGACCTCTTCCAAATGTCTGTACTGGCAATAAAAAGAAAAAGTTTCCAATTTAAATAGCTAGAGAATAAAAACAATTTGCCAGTAATGTGAAAAAACCTACAGCACCTGGTGTTCCCATGTGGTCTCCCACCCAAGTACTAACCAGGCCCAACACTGCTTAGCTTCCAAGATCAGACGAGATTGGGCCTATCCAATGTGGTATGGCTGTAGGTGAGATACAGGCACTTTTTTGCCCTCTTCTACTTCTATCACCAGGTAAGCTAATACAAAAGTTTCCTAACTGTATTGGCTTACTGAAAAAAATCATGTGTTGGTAATGTAAAAAGACCTACAGGACATGATATTAGCAGGGGGTCTTAAATTAAACTACAAAAGAGGCTCAACACTGTTTAGCTGCCAAAAGCAGTTGGAATTGAGCCTAAACAGTGTGGTAAGTCTTTAGGTGATGGCTATTGTGTCTGTTTGACCTCTTCCAAATGTCTGTGCTGGCAATAAAAAGAAAAAGTTTCCAATATAAATAGCTAGAGAAAAAAAACAATTTTTCCAGTAATGTGAAAAAACCTACAGCACCTGGTGTTCCCAGGTGGTCTCCCACCCAAGTACTAACCAGGCCCAACACTGCTTAGCTTCCAAGATCAGACGAGATTGGGCCTATCCAATGTGGTATGGCTGTAGGTGAGATACAGGCACTTTTTTGCCCTCTTCTACTTCTATCACCAGGTAAGCTAATACAAAAGTTTCCTAACTGTATTGGCTTACTAAAAAAAATCATGTGTTGGTAATGTAAAAAGACCTACAGGACATGATATTAGCAGGGGGGCTTAAATTAAACTACAAAAGAGGCTCAACACTGTTAAGCTGCCAAAAGCAGTTGGAATTGAGCCTAAACAGTGTGGTAAGTCTTTAGGTGATGGCTATTGTGTCTGTTTGACCTCTTCCAAATGTCTGTGCTGGCAATAAAAAGAAAAAGTTTCCAATTTAAATAGCTAGAGAATAAAAACAATTTGCCAGTAATGTGAAAAAACCTACAGCACCTGGTGTTCCCAGGTGGTCTTCCACCCAAGTACTAACCAGGCCCAACACTGCTTAGCTTCCAAGATCAGACGAGATTGGGCCTATCCAATGTGGTATGGCTGTAGGTGAGATACAGGCACTTTTTTGCCCTCTTCTACTTCTATCACCAGGTAAGCTAATACAAAAGTTTCCTAACTGTATTGGCTTACTGAAAAAAATCATGTGTTGGTAATGTAAAAAGACCTACAGGACATGATATTAGCAGGGGGTCTTAAATTAAACTACAAAAGAGGCTCAACACTGTTTAGCTGCCAAAAGCAGTTGGAATTGAGCCTAAACAGTGTGGTAAGTCTTTAGGTGATGGCTATTGTGTCTGTTTGACCTCTTCCAAATGTCTGTGCTGGCAATAAAAAGAAAAAGTTTCCAATATAAATAGCTAGAGAAAAAAAACAATTTTTCCAGTAATGTGAAAAAACCTACAGCACCTGGTGTTCCCAGGTGGTCTCCCACCCAAGTACTAACCAGGCCCAACACTGCTTAGCTTCCAAGATCAGACGAGATTGGGCCTATCCAATGTGGTATGGCTGTAGGTGAGATACAGGCACTTTTTTGCCCTCTTCTACTTCTATCACCAGGTAAGCTAATACAAAAGTTTCCTAACTGTATTGGCTTACTAAAAAAAATCATGTGTTGGTAATGTAAAAAGACCTACAGGACATGATATTAGCAGGGGGGCTTTAATTAAACTACAAAAGAGGCTCAACACTGTTAAGCTGCCAAAAGCAGTTGGAATTGAGCCTAAACAGTGTGGTAAGTCTTTAGGTGATGGCTATTGTGTCTGTTTGACCTCTTCCAAATGTCTGTGCTGGCAATAAAAAGAAAAAGTTTCCAATTTAAATAGCTAGAGAATAAAAACAATTTGCCAGTAATGTGAAAAAACCTACAGCACCTGGTGTTCCCAGGTGGTCTTCCACCTAAGTACTAACCAGGCCCAACACTGCTTAGCTTCCAAGATCAGACGAGATTGGGCCTATCCAATGTGGTATGGCTGTAGGTGAGATACAGGCACTTTTTTGCACTTTCTACTTCTATCACCAGGTAAGCTAATAAAAAAGTTTCCTAACTGTATTGGCTTACTTAAAAAAAATCATGTGTTGGTAATGTAAAAAGACCTACAGGACATGATCTTAGCAGGGGGTCTTAAATTAAACTACTAAACAGGCTCAACACTGTTTAGCCTCCAAAAGCAGTTGGAATTGGGCCTAAACAGTGTGGTAAGTCTTTAGGTGATGGCTATTGTGTCTGTTTGACCTCTTCCAAATGTCTGTACTGGCAATAAAAAGAAAAAGTTTCCAATTTAAATAGCTAGAGAATAAAAACAATTTGCCTGTAATGTGAAAAAACCTACAGCACCTGGTGTTCCCATGTGGTCTCCCACCCAAGTACTAACCAGTCCCAACACTGCTTAGCTTCCAAGATCAGACGAGATTGGGCCTATCCAATGTGGTATGGCTGTAGGTGAGATACAGGCACTTTTTTGCCCTCTTCTACTTCTATCACCAGGTAAGCTAATAAAAAAGTTTCCTAACTGTATTGGCTTACTGAAAAAAATCATGTGTTGGTAATGTAAAAAGACCTACAGGACATGATATTAGCAGGGGGTCTTAAATTAAACTACTAAAGAGGCTCAACACTGTTTAGCTGCCAGAAGCAGTTGGAATTGGGCCTAAACAGTGTGGTAAGTCTTTAGGTGATGGCTATTGTGTCTGTTTGACCTCTTCCAAATGTCTGTACTGGCAATAAAAAGAAAAAGCTTCCAATTTAAATAGCTAGAGAATAAAAACAATTTGCCAGTAATGTGAAAAAACCTACAGCACCTGGTGATCCCATGTGGTCTCCCACCCAAGTACTAACCAGGCCCAACACTGCTTAGCTTCCAAGATCAGACGAGATTGGGCCTATCCAATGTGGTATGGATGTAGGTGAGTTAAAGGCACTTTTTTGCCCTCTTCTACTTCTATCACCAGGTAAGCTAATACAAAAGTTTCCTAACTGTATTGGCTTACTGAAAAAAATCATGTGTTGGTAATGTAAAAAGACCTACAGTACATGATATTAGCAGGGGGTCTTAAATTAAACTACAAAAGAGGCTCAACACTGTTTAGCTGCCAAAAGCAGTTGGAATTGAGCCTAAACAGTGTGGTAAGTCTTTAGGTGATGGCTATTGTGTCTGTTTGACCTCTTCCAAATGTCTGTGCTGGCAATAAAAAGAAAAAGTTTCCAATATAAATAGCTAGAGAATAAAAACAATTTGCCAGTAATGTGAAAAAACCTACAGCACCTGGTGTTCCCAGGTGGTCTCCCACCCAAGTACTAACCAGGCCCAACACTGCTTAGCTTCCAAGATCAGACGAGATTGGGCCTATCCAATGTGGTATGGCTGTAGGTGAGATACAGGCACTTTTTTGCCCTCTTCTACTTCTATCACCAGGTAAGCTAATAAAAAAGTTTCCTAACTGTATTGGCTTACTTAAAAAAAATCATGTGTTGGTAATGTAAAAAGACCTACAGGACATGATATTAGCAGGGGGTCTTAAATTAAACTACTAAACAGGCTTAACACTGTTTAGCTGCCAAAAGCAGTTGGAATTTGGCCTAAACAGTGTGGTAAGTCTTTAGGTGATGGCTATTGTGTCTGTTTGACCTCTTCCAAATGTCTGTACTGGCAAGAAAAAGAAAAAGTTTCCAATTTAAATAGCTAGAGAATAAAAACAATTTGCCTGTAATGTGAAAAAAATTACAGCACCTGGTGTTCCCATGTGGTCTCCCACCCAAGTATTAACCAGGCCCAACACTGCTTAGCTTCCAAGATCAGACGAGATTGGGCCTATCCAATGTGGTATGGCTGTAAGTGAGATACAGGCACTTTTTTGCCCTCTTCTACTTCTATCACCAGGTAAGCTAATAAAAAAGTTTCCTAACTGTATTGGCTTACTGAAAAAAATCATGTGTTGGTAATGTAAAAAGACCTACAGGACATGATATTAGCAGGGGGTCTTAAATTAAACTACTAAAGAGGCTCAACACTGTTTAGCTGCCAAAAGCAGTTGGAATTGGGCCTAAACAGTGTGGTAAGTCTTTAGGTGATGGCTATTGTGTCTGTTTGACCTCTTCCAAATGTCTGTACTGGCAATAAAAAGAAAATTTTTCCAATTTAAATAGCTAGAGAATAAAAACAATTTGCCTGTAATGTGAAAAAACCTACAGCACCTGGTGTTCCCATGTGGTCTCCCACCCAAGTACTAACCAGGCCCAACACTGCTTAGCTTCCAAGATCAGATGAGATTGGGCCTATCCAATGTGGTATGGCTGTAGGTGAGTTAAAGGCACTTTTTTGCCCTCTTCTACTTCTATCACCAGGTAAGCTAATACAAAAGTTTCCTAACTGTATTGGCTTACTGAAAAAAATCATGTGTTGGTAATGTAAAAAGACCTACAGGACATGATATTAGCAGGGGGTCTTAAATTAAACTACAAAAGAGGCTCAACACTGTTTAGCTGCCAAAAGCAGTTGGAATTGAGCCTAAACAGTGTGGTAAGTCTTTAGGTGATGGCTATTGTGTCTGTTTGACCTCTTCCAAATGTCTGTGCTGGCAATAAAAAGAAAAAGTTTCCAATTTAAATAGCTAGAGAATAAAAACAATTTGCCAGTAATGTGAAAAAACCTACAGCACCTGGTGTTCCCAGGTGGTCTCCCACCCAAGTACTAACCAGGCCCAACACTGCTTAGCTTTCAAGATCAGACGAGATTGGGCCTATCCAATGTGGTATGGCTGTAGGTGAGATACAGGCACTTTTTTGCCCTCTTCTACTTCTATCACAAGGTAAGCTAAAAAAAAAGTTTCCTAACTGTATTGGCTTACTTAAAAAAAATCATGTGTTGGTAATGTAAAAAGACCTACAGGACATGATATTAGCAGGGGGTCTTAAATTAAACTACTAAACAGGCTGAACACTGTTTAGCTGCCAAAAGCAGTTGGAATTGGGCCTAAACAGTGTGGTAAGTCTTTAGGTGATGGCTATTGTGTCTGTTTGACCTCTTCCAAATGTCTGTACTGGCAATAAAAAGAAAAAGTTTCCAATTTAAATAGCTAGAGAATAAAAACAATTTGCCTGTAATGTGAAAAAACCTACAGCACCTGGTGTTTCCATGTGGTCTCCCAACCAAGTACTAACCAGGCCCAACACTGCTTAGCTTCCAAGATCAGAAGAGATTGGGCCTATCCAATGTGGTAGGGCTGTAGGTGAGACACAGGCACTTTTTTGCCCTCTTCTACTTCTATCACCAGGTAAGCTAATAAAAACGTTTCCTAACTGTATTGGCTTACTGAAAAAAATCATGTGTTGGTAATGTAAAAAGACCTACAGGACATGATATTAGCAGGGGGTCTTAAATTAAACTACTAAAGAGGCTCAACACTGTTTAGATGCCAAAAGCAGTTGGAATTGGGCCTAAACAGTGTGGTAAGTCTTTAGGTGATGGCTATTGTGTCTGTTTGACCTCTTCCAAATGTCTGTACTGGCAATAAAAAGAAAATTTTTCCAATTTAAATAGCTAGAGAATAAAAACAATTTGCCTGTAATGTGAAAAAACCTACAGCACCTGGTGTTCCCATGTGGTCTCCCACCCAAGTACTAACCAGGCCCAACACTGCTTAGCTTCCAAGATCAGACGAGATTGGGCCTATCCAATGTGGTATGGCTGTAGGTGAGTTAAAGGCACTTTTTTGCCCTCTTCTACTTCTATCACCAGGTAAGCTAATACAAAAGTTTCCTAACTGTATTGGCTTACTGAAAAAAATCATGTGTTGGTAATGTAAAAAGACCTACAGGACATGATATTAGCAGGGGGTCTTAAATTAAACTACAAAAGAGGCTCAACACTGTTTAGCTGCCAAAAGCAGTTGGAATTGAGCCTAAACAGTGTGGTAAGTCTTTAGGTGATGGCTATTGTGTCTGTTTGACCTCTTCCAAATGTCTGTGCTGGCAATAAAAAGAAAAAGTTTCCAATTTAAATAGCTAGAGAATAAAAACAATTTGCCAGTAATGTGAAAAAACCTACAGCACCTGGTGTTCCCAGGTGGTCTCCCACCCAAGTACTAACCAGGCCCAACACTGCTTAGCTTCCAAGATCAGACGAGATTGGGCCTATCCAATGTGGTATGGCTGTAGGTGAGATACAGGCACTTTTTTGCCCTCTTCTACTTCTATCACAAGGTAAGCTAAAAAAAAAGTTTCCTAACTGTATTGGCTTACTTAAAAAAAATCATGTGTTGGTAATGTAAAAAGACCTACAGGACATGATATTAGCAGGGGGTCTTAAATTAAACTACTAAACAGGCTCAACACTGTTTAGCTGCCAAAAGCAGTTGGAATTGGGCCTAAACAGTGTGGTAAGTCTTTAGGTGATGGCTATTGTGTCTGTTTGACCTCTTCCAAATGTCTGTACTGGCAATAAAAAGAAAAAATTTCCAATTTAAATAGCTAAAGAATAAAAACAATTTGCCTGTAATGTGAAAAAACCTACAGCACCTGGTGTTTCCATGTGGTCTCCCACCCAAGTACTAACCAGGCCCAACACTGCTTAGCTTCCAAGATCAGAAGAGATTGGGCCTATCCAATGTGGTAGGGCTGTAGGTGAGACACAGGCACTTTTTTGCCCTCTTCTACTTCTATCACCAGGTAAGCTAATAAAAACGTTTCCTAACTGTATTGGCTTACTGAAAAAAATCATGTGTTGGTAATGTAAAAAGACCTACAGGACATGATATTAGCAGGGGGTCTTAAATTAAACTACTAAAGAGGCTCAACACTGTTTAGCTGCCAAAAGCAGTTGGAATTGGGCCTAAACAGTGTGGTAAGTCTTTAGGTGATGGCTATTGTGTCTGTTTGACCTCTTCCAAATGTCTGTACTGGCAATAAAAAGAAAAAGTTTCCAATTTAAATAGCTAGAGAATAAAAACAATTTGCCAGTAATGTGAAAAAACCTACAGCACCTGGTGTTCCCATGTGGTCTTCCACCCAAGTACTAACCAGGCCCAACACTGCTTAGCTTCCAAGATCAGACGAGATTGGGCCTATCCAATGTGGTATGGCTGTAGGTGAGATACAGGCACTTTTTTGCCCTCTTCTACTTCTATCACCAGGTAAGCTAATACAAAAGTTTCCTAACTATATTGGCTTACTGAAAAAAATCATGTGTTGGTAATGTAAAAAGACCTACATGACATGATATTAGCAGGGGGTCTTAAATTAAACTACAAAAGAGGCTCAACACTGTTTAGCTGCCAAAAGCAGTTGGAAATTGAGCCTAAACAGTGTGGTAAGTCTTTAGGTGATGGCTATTGTGTCTGTTTGACCTCTTCCAAATGTCTGTGCTGGCAATAAAAAGAAAAAGTTTCCAATATAAATAGCTAGAGAATAAAAACAATTTGCCAGTAATGTGAAAAAACCTACAGCACCTGGTGTTCCCAGTTGGTCTCCCACCCAAGTGCTAACCAGGCCCAACACTGCTTAGCTTCCAAGATCAGACGAGATTGGGCCTATCCAATGTGGTATGGCTGTAGGTGAGATACAGGCACTTTTTTGCCCTCTTCTACTTCTATCACCAGGTAAGCTAATATAAAAGTTTCCTAACTGTATTGGCTTACTAAAAAAAATCATGTGTTGGTAATGTAAAAAGACCTACAGGACATGATATTAGCAGGGGGTCTTAAATTAAACTACTAAACAGGCTCAACACTGTTTAGCTGCCAAAAGCAGTTGGAATTGGGCCTAAACAGTGTGGTAAGTCTTTAGGTGATGGCTATTGTGTCTGTTTGACCTCTTCCAAATGTCTGTACTGGCAATAAAAAGAAAAAGTTTCCAATTTAAATAGCTAGAGAATAAAAACAATTTGCCTGTAATGTGAAAAAACCTACAGCACCTGGTGTTCCCACGTGGTCTCCCACCCAAGTACTAACCAGGCCCAACACTGCTTAGCTTCCAAGATCAGACGAGATTGGGCCTAGCCAATGTGGTAGGGCTGTAGGTGAGTTAAAAGCTTTTTTTTGCCCTCTTCTACTTCTATCACCAGCTAAGCTAATACAAAAGTTTCCTAACTGTATTGGCTTACTGAAAAAAATCATGTGTTGGTAATGTAAAAAGACCTACAGGACATGATATTAGCAGGGGGTCTTAAATTAAACTACAAAAGAGGCTCAACACTGTTTAGCTGCCAAAAGCAGTTGGAATTGAGCCTAAACAGTGTGGTAAGTCTTTAGGTGATGGCTATTGTGTCTGTTTGACCTCTTCCAAATGTCTGTGCTGGCAATAAAAAGAAAAAGTTTCCAATATAAATAGCTAGAGAATAAAAACAATTTGCCAATAATGTGAAAAAACCTACAGCACCTGGTGTTCCCATGTGGTCTCCCACCCAAGTACTAACCAGGCCCAACACTGCTTAGCTTCCAAGATCAGACGAGATTGGGCCTATCCAATGTGGTATGGCTGTAGGTGAGATACAGGCACTTTTTTGCCCTCTTCTACTTCTATCACCAGGTAAGCTAATACAAAAGTTTCCTAACTGTATTGGCTTACTGAAAAAAATCATGTGTTGGTAATGTAAAAAGACCTACAGGACATGATATTAGCAGGGGGTCTTAAATTAAACTACAAAAGAGGCTCAACACTGTTTAGCTGCCAAAAGCAGTTGGAATTGAGCCTAAACAGTGTGGTAAGTCTTTAGGTGATGGCTATTGTGTCTGTTTGACCTCTTCCAAATGTCTGTGCTGGCAATAAAAAGAAAAAGTTTCCAATATAAATAGCTAGAGAATAAAAACAATTTGCCAGTAATGTGAAAAAACCTACAGCACCTGGTGTTCCCAGTTGGTCTCCCACCCAAGTACTAACCAGGCCCAACACTGCTTAGCTTCCAAGATCAGACGAGATTGGGCCTATCCAATGTGGTAGGGCTGTAGGTGAGATACAGGCACTTTTTTGCCCTCTTCTACTTCTATCACAAGGTAAGCTAATAAAAAAGTTTCCTAACTGTATTGGCTTACTTAAAAAAAATCATGTGTTGGTAATGTAAAAAGACCTACAGGACATGATATTAGCAGGGGGTCTTAAATTAAACTACTAAACAGGCTCAACACTGTTTAGCTGCCAAAAGCAGTTGGAATTGAGCCTAAACAGTGTGGTAAGTCTTTAGGTGATGGCTATTGTGTCTGTTTGACCTCTTCCAAATGTCTGTGCTGGCAATAAAACGAAAAAGTTTCCAATATAAATAGCTAGAGAATAAAAACAATTTGCCTGTAATGTGAAAAAACCTACAGCACCTGGTGTTCCCATGTGGTCTCCCACCCAAGTACTAACCAGGCCCAACACTGCTTAGCTTCCAAGATCAGACGAGATTGGGCCTATCCAATGTGGTAGGGCTGTAGGTGAGATACAGGCACTTTTTTGCCCTCTTCTACTTCTATCACCAGGTAAGCTAATATAAAAGTTTCCTAACTGTATTGGCTTACTAAAAAAAATCATGTGTTGGTAATGTAAAAAGACCTACAGGACATGATATTAGCAGGGGGTCTTAAATGAAACTACAAAAGAGGCTCAACACTGTTTTGCTGCCAAAAGCAGTTGGAATTGAGCCTAAACAGTGTGGTAAGTCTTTAGGTGATGGCTATTGTGTCTGTTTGACCTCTTCCAAATGTCTGTGCTGGCAATAAAAAGAAAAAGTTTCCAATTTAAATAGCTAGAGAATAAAAACAATTTTCCTGTAATGTGAAAAAACCTACAGCACCTGGTGTTCCCATGTGGTCTCCCACCCAAGTACTAACCAGGCCCAACACTGCTAAGCTTCAAAGATCAGACGAGATTGGGCCTATTCAATGTGGTATGGCTGTAGGTGAGATACAGGCACTTTTTTGCCCTCTTCTACTTCTATCACCAGGTAAGCTAATACAAAAGTTTCCTAACTGTATTGGCTTACTAAAAAAAATCATGTGTTGGTAATGTAAAAAGACCTACAGGACATGATATTAGCAGGGGGGCTTAAATTAAACTACAAAAGAGGCTCAACACTGTTTAGCTGCCAAAAGCAGATGGAATTGAGCCTAAACAGTGTGGTAAGTCTTTAGGTGATGGCTATTGTGTCTGTTTGACCTCTTCCAAATGTCTGTGCTGGCAATAAAAAGAAAAAGTTTCCAATATAAATAGCTAGAGAATAAAAACAATTTGCCAGTAATGTGAAAAAACCTACAGCACCTGGTGTTCCCAGTTGGTCTCCCACCCAAGTGCTAACCAGGCCCAACACTGCTTAGCTTCCAAGATCAGACGAGATTGGGCCTATCCAATGTGGTATGGCTGTAGGTGAGATACAGGCACTTTTTTGCCCTCTTCTACTTCTATCACCAGGTAAGCTAATATAAAAGTTTCCTAACTGTATTGGCTTACTAAAAAAAATCATGTGTTGGTAATGTAAAAAGACCTACAGGACATGATATTAGCAGGGGGTCTTAAATTAAACTACTAAACAGGCTCAACACTGTTTAGCTGCCAAAAGCAGTTGGAATTGGGCCTAAACAGTGTGGTAAGTCTTTAGGTGATGGCTATTGTGTCTGTTTGACCTCTTCCAAATGTCTGTACTGGCAATAAAAAGAAAAAGTTTCCAATTTAAATAGCTAGAGAATAAAAACAATTTGCCTGTAATGTGAAAAAACCTACAGCACCTGGTGTTCCCACGTGGTCTCCCACCCAAGTACTAACCAGGCCCAACACTGCTTAGCTTCCAAGATCAGACGAGATTGGGCCTAGCCAATGTGGTAGGGCTGTAGGTGAGTTAAAAGCTTTTTTTTGCCCTCTTCTACTTCTATCACCAGCTAAGCTAATACAAAAGTTTCCTAACTGTATTGGCTTACTGAAAAAAATCATGTATTGGTAATGTAAAAAGACCTACAGGACATGATATTAGCAGGGGGTCTTAAATTAAACTACAAAAGAGGCTCAACACTGTTTAGCTGCCAAAAGCAGTTGGAATTGAGCCTAAACAGTGTGGTAAGTCTTTAGGTGATGGCTATTGTGTCTGTTTGACCTCTTCCAAATGTCTGTGCTGGCAATAAAAAGAAAAAGTTTCCAATATAAATAGCTAGAGAATAAAAACAATTTGCCAATAATGTGAAAAAACCTACAGCACCTGGTGTTCCCATGTGGTCTCCCACCCAAGTACTAACCAGGCCCAACACAGCTTACCTTCCAAGATCAGACGAGATTGGGCCTATCCAATGTGGTATGGCTGTAGGTGAGATACAGGCACTTTTTTGCCCTCTTCTACTTCTATCACCAGGTAAGCTAATACAAAAGTTTCCTAACTGTATTGGCTTACTGAAAAAAATCATGTGTTGGTAATGTAAAAAGACCTACAGGACATGATATTAGCAGGGGGTCTTAAATTAAACTACAAAAGAGGCTCAACACTGTTTAGCTGCCAAAAGCAGTTGGAATTGAGCCTAAACAGTGTGGTAAGTCTTTAGGTGATGGCTATTGTGTCTGTTTGACCTCTTCCAAATGTCTGTGCTGGCAATAAAAAGAAAAAGTTTCCAATATAAATAGCTAGAGAATAAAAACAATTTGCCAGTAATGTGAAAAAGCCTACAGCACCTGGTGTTCCCAGTTGGTCTCCCAACCAAGTACTAACCAGGCCCAACACTGCTTAGATTCCAAGATCAGACGAGATTGGGCCTATCCAATGTGGTAGGGCTGTAGGTGAGATACAGGCACTTTTTTGCCCTCTTCTACTTCTATCACAAGGTAAGCTAATAAAAAAGTTTCCTAACTGTATTGGCTTACTTAAAAAAAATCATGTGTTGGTAATGTAAAAAGACCTACAGGACATGATATTAGCAGGGGGTCTTAAATTAAACTACTAAACAGGCTCAACACTGTTTAGCTGCCAAAAGCAGTTGGAATTGAGCCTAAACAGTGTGGTAAGTCTTTAGGTGATGGCTATTGTGTCTGTTTGACCTCTTCCAAATGTCTGTGCTGGCAATAAAACGAAAAAGTTTCCAATATAAATAGCTAGAGAATAAAAACAATTTGCCTGTAATGTGAAAAAACCTACAGCACCTGGTGTTCCCATGTGGTCTCCCACCCAAGTACTAACCAGGCCCAACACTGCTTAGCTTCCAAGATCAGACGAGATTGGGCCTATCCAATGTGGTAGGGCTGTAGGTGAGATACAGGCACTTTTTTGCCCTCTTCTACTTCTATCACCAGGTAAGCTAATATAAAAGTTTCCTAACTGTATTGGCTTACTAAAAAAAATCATGTGTTGGTAATGTAAAAAGACCTACAGGACATGATATTAGCAGGGGGTCTTAAATGAAACTACAAAAGAGGCTCAACACTGTTTAGCTGCCAAAAGCAGTTGGAATTGAGCCTAAACAGTGTGGTAAGTCTTTAGGTGATGGCTATTGTGTCTGTTTGACCTCTTCCAAATGTCTGTGCTGGCAATAAAAAGAAAAAGTTTCCAATTTAAATAGCTAGAGAATAAAAACAATTTTCCTGTAATGTGAAAAAACCTACAGCACCTGGTGTTCCCATGTGGTCTCCCACCCAAGTACTAACCAGGCCCAACACTGCTAAGCTTCAAAGATCAGACGAGATTGGGCCTATTCAATGTGGTATGGCTGTAGGTGAGATACAGGCACTTTTTTGCCCTCTTCTACTTCTATCACCAGGTAAGCTAATACAAAAGTTTCCTAACTGTATTGGCTTACTAAAAAAAATCATGTGTTGGTAATGTAAAAAGACCTACAGGACATGATATTAGCAGGGGGGCTTAAATTAAACTACAAAAGAGGCTCAACACTGTTTAGCTGCCAAAAGCAGTTGGAATTGAGCCTAAACAGTGTGGTAAGTCTTTAGGTGATGGCTATTGTGTCTGTTTGACCTCTTCCAAATGTCTGTGCTGGCAATAAAAAGAAAAAGTTTCCAATATAAATAGCTAGAGAATAAAAACAATTTGCCAGTAATGTGAAAAAACCTACAGCACCTGGTGTTCCCAGGTGGTCTACCACCCAAGTACTAACCAGGCCCAACACTGCTTAGCTTCCAAGATCAGACGAGATTGGGCCTATCCAATGTGGTATGGCTGTAGGTGAGATACATGCACTTTTTTGCCCTCTTCTACTTCTATCACCAGGTAAGCTAATACAAAAGTTTCCTAACTGTATTGGCTTACTAAAAAAAATCATGTGTTGGTAATGTAAAAAGACCTACAGGACATGATATTAGCAGGGGGGCTTAAATTAAACTACAAAAGAGGCTCAACACTGTTTAGCTGCCAAAAGCAGTTGGAATTGAGCCTAAACAGTGTGGTAAGTCTTTAGGTGATGGCTATTGTGTCTGTTTGACCTCTTCCAAATGTCTGTGCTGGCAATAAAAAGAAAAAGTTTCCAATTTAAATAGCTAGAGAATAAAAACAATTTGCCAGTAATGTGAAAAAACCTACAGCACCTGGTGTTCCCAGGTGGTCTCCCACCCAAGTACTAACCAGGCCCAACACTGCTTAGCTTCCAAGATCAGACGAGATTGGGCCTATCCAATGTGGTATGGCTGTAGGTGAGATACAGGCACTTTTTTGCCCTCTTCTACTTCTATCACCAGGTAAGCTAATAAAAAAGTTTCCTAACTGTATTGGCTTACTTAAAAAAAATCATGTGTTGGTAATGTAAAAAGACCTACAGGACATGATCTTAGCAGGGGGTCTTAAATTAAACTACTAAACAGGCTCAACACTGTTTAGCTGCCAAAAGCAGTTGGAATTGGGCCTAAACAGTGTGGTAAGTCTTTAGGTGATGGCTATTGTGTCTGTTTGACCTCTTCCAAATGTCTGTACTGGCAATAAAAAGAAAAAATGTCCAATTTAAATAGCTAGAGAATAAAAACAATTTGCCTGTAATGTGAAAAAACCTACAGCACCTGGTGTTCCCATGTGGTCTCCCACCCAAGTACTAACCAGTCCCAACACTGCTTAGCTTCCAAGATCAGACGAGATTGGGCCTATCCAATGTGGTATGGCTGTAGGTGAGATACAGGCACTTTTTTGCCCTCTTCTACTTCTATCACCAGGTAAGCTAATAAAAAAGTTTCCTAACTGTATTGGCTTACTGAAAAAAATCATGTGTTGGTAATGTAAAAAGACCTACAGGACATGATATTAGCAGGGGGTCTTAAATTAAACTACTAAAGAGGCTCAACACTGTTTAGCTGCCAGAAGCAGTTGGAATTGGGCCTAAACAGTGTGGTAAGTCTTTAGGTGATGGCTATTGTGTCTGTTTGACCTCTTCCAAATGTCTGTACTGGCAATAAAAAGAAAAAGTTTCCAATTTAAATAGCTAGAGAATAAAAACAATTTGCCTGTAATGTGAAAAAACCTACAGCACCTGGTGTTCCCATGTGGTCTCCCACCCAAGTACTAACCAAGCCCAACACTGCTTAGCTTCCAAGATCAGACGAGATTGGGACTATCCAATGTGGTATGGCTGTAGGTGAGATACAGGCACTTTTTTGCCCTCTTCTACTTCTATCACCAGGTAAGCTAATAAAAAAGTTTCCTAACTGTATTGGCTTACTGAAAAAAATCATGTGTTGGTAATGTAAAAAGACCTACAGGACATTATATTAGCAGGGGGTCTTAAATTAAACTACTAAAGAGGCTCAACACTGTTTAGCTGCCAAAAGCAGTTGGAATTGGGCCTAAACAGTGTGGTAAGTCTTTAGGTGATTGCTATTGTGTCTGTTTGACCTCTTCCAAATGTCTGTACTGGCAATAAAAAGAAAAAGTTTCCAATTTAAATAGCTAGAGAATAAAAACAATTTGCCTGTAATGTGAAAAAACCTACAGCACCTGGTGTTCCCATGTGGTCTCCCACCCAAGTACTAACCAGGCCCAACACTGCTTAGCTTCCAAGATCAGACGAGATTGGGCCTATCCAATGTGGTATGGCTGTAGGTGAGACACAGGCACTTTTTTGCCCTCTTCTACTTCTATCACCAGGTAGGCTAATAAAAAAGTTTCCTAACTGTATTGGCTTACTGAAAAAAATCATGTGTTGGTAATGTAAAAAGACCTACAGGACATGATATTAGCAGGGGGTCTTAAATTAAACTACTAAAGAGGCTCAACACTGTTTAGCTGCCAAAAGCAGTTGGAATTGGGCCTAAACAGTGTGGTAAGTCTTTAGGTGATGGCTATTGTGTCTGTTTGACCTCTTCCAAATGTCTGTACTGGCAATAAAAAGAAAAAGTTTCCAATCTAAATAGCTAGAGAATAAAAACAATTTGCCAGTAATGTGAAAAAACCTACAGCACCTGGTGTTCCCAGTTGGTCTCCCACCCAAGTACTAACCAGGCCCAACACTGCTTAGCTTCCAAGATCAGACGAGATTGGGCCTATCCAATGTGGTAGGGCTGTAGGTGAGATACAGGCACTTTTTTGCCCTCTTCTACTTCTATCACAAGGTAAGCTAATAAAAAAGTTTCCTAACTGTATTGGCTTACTTAAAAAAAATCATGTGTTGGTAATGTAAAAAGACCTACAGGACATGATATTAGCAGGGGGTCTTAAATTAAACTACTAAACAGGCTCAACACTGTTTAGCTGCCAAAAGCAGTTGGAATTGAGCCTAAACAGTGTGGTAAGTCTTTAGGTGATGGCTATTGTGTCTGTTTGACCTCTTCCAAATGTCTGTGCTGGCAATAAAACGAAAAAGTTTCCAATATAAATAGCTAGAGAATAAAAACAATTTGCCTGTAATGTGAAAAAACCTACAGCACCTGGTGTTCCCATGTGGTCTCCCACCCAAGTACTAACCAGGCCCAACACTGCTTAGCTTCCAAAATCAGACGAGATTGGGCCTATCCAATGTGGTAGGGCTGTAGGTGAGATACAGGCACTTTTTTGCCCTCTTCTACTTCTATCACCAGGTAAGCTAATATAAAAGTTTCCTAACTGTATTGGCTTACTAAAAAAAATCATGTGTTGGTAATGTAAAAAGACCTACAGGACATGATATTAGCAGGGGGTCTTAAATGAAACTACAAAAGAGGCTCAACACTGTTTAGCTGCCAAAAGCAGTTGGAATTGAGCCTAAACAGTGTGGTAAGTCTTTAGGTGATGGCTATTGTGTCTGTTTGACCTCTTCCAAATGTCTGTGCTGGCAATAAAAAGAAAAAGTTTCCAATTTAAATAGCTAGAGAATAAAAACAATTTTCCTGTAATGTGAAAAAACCTACAGCACCTGGTGTTCCCATGTGGTCTCCCACCCAAGTACTAACCAGGCCCAACACTGCTAAGCTTCAAAGATCAGACGAGATTGGGCCTATTCAATGTGGTATGGCTGTAGGTGAGATACAGGCACTTTTTTGCCCTCTTCTACTTCTATCACCAGGTAAGCTAATACAAAAGTTTCCTAACTGTATTGGCTTACTAAAAAAAATCATGTGTTGGTAATGTAAAAAGACCTACAGGACATGAT
This sequence comes from Crinia signifera, assembly GCF_055691185.1. Taxonomy (NCBI): domain Eukaryota; kingdom Metazoa; phylum Chordata; class Amphibia; order Anura; family Myobatrachidae; genus Crinia; species Crinia signifera. Next base: position 159,642 of record NW_028142853.1, on the reverse strand, counting down.
ATTAGCAGGGGGGCTTAAATTAAACTACAAAAGAGGCTCAACACTGTTTAGCTGCCAAAAGCAGTTGGAATTGAGCCTAAACAGTGTGGTAAGTCTTTAGGTGATGGCTATTGTGTCTGTTTGACCTCTTCCAAATGTCTGTGCTGGCAATAAAAAGAAAAAGTTTCCAATATAAATAGCTAGAGAATAAAAACAATTTGCCAGTAATGTGAAAAAACCTACAGCACCTGGTGTTCCCAGGTGGTCTCCCACCCAAGTACTAACCAGGCCCAACACTGCTTAGCTTCCAAGATCAGACGAGATTGGGCCTATCCAATGTGGTATGGCTGTAGGTGAGATACAGGCACTTTTTTGCCCTCTTCTACTTCTATCACCAGGTAAGCTAATACAAAAGTTTCCTAACTGTATTGGCTTACTAAAAAAAATCATGTGTTGGTAATGTAAAAAGACCTACAGGACATGATATTAGCAGGGGGGCTTAAATTAAACTACAAAAGAGGCTCAACACTGTTTAGCTGCCAAAAGCAGTTGGAATTGAGCCTAAACAGTGTGGTAAGTCTTTAGGTGATGGCTATTGTGTCTGTTTGACCTCTTCCAAATGTCTGTGCTGGCAATAAAAAGAAAAAGTTTCCAATTTAAATAGCTAGAGAATAAAAACAATTTGCCAGTAATGTGAAAAAACCTACAGCACCTGGTGTTCCCAGGTGGTCTCCCACCCAAGTACTAACCAGGCCCAACACTGCTTAGCTTCCAAGATCAGACGAGATTGGGCCTATCCAATGTGGTATGGCTGTAGGTGAGATACAGGCACTTTTTTGCCCTCTTCTACTTCTATCACCAGGTAAGCTAATAAAAAAGTTTCCTAACTGTATTGGCTTACTTAAAAAAAATCATGTGTTGGTAATGTAAAAAGACCTACAGGACATGATCTTAGCAGGGGGTCTTAAATTAAACTACTAAACAGGCTCAACACTGTTTAGCTGCCAAAAGCAGTTGGAATTGGGCCTAAACAGTGTGGTAAGTCTTTAGGTGATGGCTATTGTGTCTGTTTGACCTCTTCCAAATGTCTGTACTGGCAATAAAAAGAAAAAATGTCCAATTTAAATAGCTAGAGAATAAAAACAATTTGCCTGTAATGTGAAAAAACCTACAGCACCTGGTGTTCCCATGTGGTCTCCCACCCAAGTACTAACCAGTCCCAACACTGCTTAGCTTCCAAGATCAGACGAGATTGGGCCTATCCAATGTGGTATGGCTGTAGGTGAAATACAGGCACTTTTTTGCCCTCTTCTACTTCTATCACCAGGTAAGCTAATAAAAAAGTTTCCTAACTGTATTGGCTTACTGAAAAAAATCATGTGTTGGTAATGTAAAAAGACCTACAGGACATGATATTAGCAGGGGGTCTTAAATTAAACTACTAAAGAGGCTCAACACTGTTTAGCTGCCAGAAGCAGTTGGAATTGGGCCTAAACAGTGTGGTAAGTCTTTAGGTGATGGCTATTGTGTCTGTTTGACCTCTTCCAAATGTCTGTACTGGCAATAAAAAGAAAAAGTTTCCAATTTAAATAGCTAGAGAATAAAAACAATTTGCCTGTAATGTGAAAAAACCTACAGCACCTGGTGTTCCCATGTGGTCTCCCACCCAAGTACTAACCAAGCCCAACACTGCTTAGCTTCCAAGATCAGACGAGATTGGGACTATCCAATGTGGTATGGCTGTAGGTGAGATACAGGCACTTTTTTGCCCTCTTCTACTTCTATCACCAGGTAAGCTAATAAAAAAGTTTCCTAACTGTATTGGCTTACTGAAAAAAATCATGTGTTGGTAATGTAAAAAGACCTACAGGACATTATATTAGCAGGGGGTCTTAAATTAAACTACTAAAGAGGCTCAACACTGTTTAGCTGCCAAAAGCAGTTGGAATTGGGCCTAAACAGTGTGGTAAGTCTTTAGGTGATTGCTATTGTGTCTGTTTGACCTCTTCCAAATGTCTGTACTGGCAATAAAAAGAAAAAGTTTCCAATTTAAATAGCTAGAGAATAAAAACAATTTGCCTGTAATGTGAAAAAACCTACAGCACCTGGTGTTCCCATGTGGTCTCCCACCCAAGTACTAACCAGGCCCAACACTGCTTAGCTTCCAAGATCAGACGAGATTGGGCCTATCCAATGTGGTATGGCTGTAGGTGAGACACAGGCACTTTTTTGCCCTCTTCTACTTCTATCACCAGGTAAGCTAATAAAAAAGTTTCCTAACTGTATTGGCTTACTGAAAAAAATCATGTGTTGGTAATGTAAAAAGACCTACAGGACATGATATTAGCAGGGGGTCTTAAATTAAACTACTAAAGAGGCTCAACACTGTTTAGCTGCCAAAAGCAGTTGGAATTGGGCCTAAACAGTGTGGTAAGTCTTTAGGTGATGGCTATTGTGTCTGTTTGACCTCTTCCAAATGTCTGTACTGGCAATAAAAAGAAAAAGTTTCCAATTTAAATAGCTAGAGAATAAAAACAATTTGCCAGTAATGTGAAAAAACCTACAGCACCTGGTGTTCCCACGTGGTCTCCCACCCAAGTACTAACCAGGCCCAACACTGCTTAGCTTCCAAGATCAGACGAGATTGGGCCTAGCCAATGTGGTAGGGCTGTAGGTGAGTTAAAAGCTTTTTTTTGCCCTCTTCTACTTCTATCACCAGCTAAGCTAATACAAAAGTTTCCTAACTGTATTGGCTTACTGAAAAAAATCATGTGTTGGTAATGTAAAAAGACCTACAGGACATGATATTAGCAGGGGGTCTTAAATTAAACTACAAAAGAGGCTCAACACTGTTTAGCTGCCAAAAGCAGTTGGAATTGAGCCTAAACAGTGTGGTAAGTCTTTAGGTGATGGCTATTGTGTCTGTTTGACCTCTTCCAAATGTCTGTGCTGGCAATAAAAAGAAAAAGTTTCCAATATAAATAGCTAGAGAAAAAAAACAATTTTTCCAGTAATGTGAAAAAACCTACAGCACCTGGTGTTCCCAGGTGGTCTCCCACCCAAGTACTAACCAGGCCCAACTCTGCTTAGCTTCCAAGATCAGACGAGATTGGGCCTATCCAATGTGGTATGGCTGTAGGTGAGATACAGGCACTTTTTTGCCCTCTTCTACTTCTATCACCAGGTAAGCTAATACAAAAGTTTCCTAACTGTATTGGCTTACTAAAAAAAATCATGTGTTGGTAATGTAAAAAGACCTACAGGACATGATATTAGCAGGGGGGCTTAAATTAAACTACAAAAGAGGCTCAACACTGTTAAGCTGCCAAAAGCAGTTGGAATTGAGCCTAAACAGTGTGGTAAGTCTTTAGGTGATGGCTATTGTGTCTGTTTGACCTCTTCCAAATGTCTGTGCTGGCAATAAAAAGAAAAAGTTTCCAATTTAAATAGCTAGAGAATAAAAACAATTTGCCAGTAATGTGAAAAAACCTACAGCACCTGGTGTTCCCAGGTGGTCTTCCACCCAAGTACTAACCAGGCCCAACACTGCTTAGCTTCCAAGATCAGACGAGATTGGGCCTATCCAATGTGGTATGGCTGTAGGTGAGATACAGGCACTTTTTTGCACTTTCTACTTCTATCACCAGGTAAGCTAATAAAAAAGTTTCCTAACTGTATTGGCTTACTTAAAAAAAATCATGTGTTGGTAATGTAAAAAGACCTACAGGACATGATCTTAGCAGGGGGTCTTAAATTAAACTACTAAACAGGCTCAACACTGTTTAGCTGCCAAAAGCAGTTGGAATTGGGCCTAAACAGTGTGGTAAGTCTTTAGGTGATGGCTATTGTGTCTGTTTGACCTCTTCCAAATGTCTGTACTGGCAATAAAAAGAAAAAGTTTCCAATTTAAATAGCTAGAGAATAAAAACAATTTGCCTGTAATGTGAAAAAACCTACAGCACCTGGTGTTTCCATGTGGTCTCCCAACCAAGTACTAACCAGGCCCAACACTGCTTAGCTTCCAAGATCAGAAGAGATTGGGCCTATCCAATGTGGTAGGGCTGTAGGTGAGACACAGGCACTTTTTTGCCCTCTTCTACTTCTATCACCAGGTAAGCTAATAAAAACGTTTCCTAACTGTATTGGCTTACTGAAAAAAATCATGTGTTGGTAATGTAAAAAGACCTACAGGACATGATATTAGCAGGGGGTCTTAAATTAAACTACTAAAGAGGCTCAACACTGTTTAGCTGCCAAAAGCAGTTGGAATTGGGCCTAAACAGTGTGGTAAGTCTTTAGGTGATGGCTATTGTGTCTGTTTGACCTCTTCCAAATGTCTGTACTGGCAATAAAAAGAAAATTTTTCCAATTTAAATAGCTAGAGAATAAAAACAATTTGCCTGTAATGTGAAAAAACCTACAGCACCTGGTGTTCCCATGTGGTCTCCCACCCAAGTACTAACCAGGCCCAACACTGCTTAGCTTCCAAGATCAGACGAGATTGGGCCTATCCAATGTGGTATGGCTGTAGGAGAGTTAAAGGCACTTTTTTGCCCTCTTCTACTTCTATCACCAGGTAAGCTAATACAAAAGTTTCCTAACTGTATTGGCTTACTGAAAAAAATCATGTGTTGGTAATGTAAAAAGACCTACAGGACATGATATTAGCAGGGGGTCTTAAATTAAACTACAAAAGAGGCTCAACACTGTTTAGCTGCCAAAAGCAGTTGGAATTGAGCCTAAACAGTGTGGTAAGTCTTTAGGTGATGGCTATTGTGTCTGTTTGACCTCTTCCAAATGTCTGTGCTGGCAATAAAAAGAAAAAGTTTCCAATTTAAATAGCTAGAGAATAAAAACAATTTGCCAGTAATGTGAAAAAACCTACAGCACCTGGTGTTCCCAGGTGGTCTCCCACCCAAGTACTAACCAGGCCCAACACTGCTTAGCTTCCAAGATCAGACGAGATTGGGCCTATCCAATGTGGTATGGCTGTAGGTGAGATACAGGCACTTTTTTGCCCTCTTCTACTTCTATCACAAGGTAAGCTAAAAAAAAAGTTTCCTAACTGTATTGGCTTACTTAAAAAAAATCATGTGTTGGTAATGTAAAAAGACCTACAGGACATGATATTAGCAGGGGGTCTTAAATTAAACTACTAAACAGGCTCAACACTGTTTAGCTGCCAAAAGCAGTTGGAATTGGGCCTAAACAGTGTGGTAAGTCTTTAGGTGATGGCTATTGTGTCTGTTTGACCTCTTCCAAATGTCTGTACTGGCAATAAAAAGAAAAAGTTTCCAATTTAAATAGCTAAAGAATAAAAACAATTTGCCTGTAATGTGAAAAAACCTACAGCACCTGGTGTTTCCATGTGGTCTCCCACCCAAGTACTAACCAGGCCCAACACTGCTTAGCTTCCAAGATCAGAAGAGATTGGGCCTATCCAATGTGGTAGGGCTGTAGGTGAGACACAGGCACTTTTTTGCCCTCTTCTACTTCTATCACCAGGTAAGCTAATAAAAACGTTTCCTAACTGTATTGGCTTACTGAAAAAAATCATGTGTTGGTAATGTAAAAAGACCTACAGGACATGATATTAGCAGGGGGTCTTAAATTAAACTACTAAAGAGGCTCAACACTGTTTAGCTGCCAAAAGCAGTTGGAATTGGGCCTAAACAGTGTGGTAAGTCTTTAGGTGATGGCTATTGTGTCTGTTTGACCTCTTCCAAATGTCTGTACTGGCAATAAAAAGAAAAAGTTTCCAATTTAAATAGCTAGAGAATAAAAACAATTTGCCTGTAATGTCAAAAAACCTACAGCACCTGGTGTTCCCATGTGGTCTCCCACCCAAGTACTAACCAGGCCCAACACTGCTTAGCTTCCAAGATCAGACGAGATTGGGCCTATCCAATGTGGTAGGGCTGTAGGTGAGATACAGGCACTTTTTTGCCCTCTTCTACTTCTATCACCAGGTAAGCTAATACAAAAGTTTCCTAACTATATTGGCTTACTGAAAAAAATCATGTGTTGGTAATGTAAAAAGACCTACATGACATGATATTAGCAGGGGGTCTTAAATTAAACTACAAAAGAGGCTCAACACTGTTTAGCTGCCAAAAGCAGTTGGAAATTGAGCCTAAACAGTGTGGTAAGTCTTTAGGTGATGGCTATTGTGTCTGTTTGACCTCTTCCAAATGTCTGTGCTGGCAATAAAAAGAAAAAGTTTCCAATATAAATAGCTAGAGAATAAAAACAATTTGCCAGTAATGTGAAAAAACCTACAGCACCTGGTGTTCCCAGTTGGTCTCCCACCCAAGTGCTAACCAGGCCCAACACTGCTTAGCTTCCAAGATCAGACGAGATTGGGCCTATCCAATGTGGTATGGCTGTAGGTGAGATACAGGCACTTTTTTGCCCTCTTCTACTTCTATCACCAGGTAAGCTAATATAAAAGTTTCCTAACTGTATTGGCTTACTAAAAAAAATCATGTGTTGGTAATGTAAAAAGACCTACAGGACATGATATTAGCAGGGGGTCTTAAATTAAACTACTAAACAGGCTCAACACTGTTTAGCTGCCAAAAGCAGTTGGAATTGGGCCTAAACAGTGTGGTAAGTCTTTAGGTGATGGCTATTGTGTCTGTTTGACCTCTTCCAAATGTCTGTACTGGCAATAAAAAGAAAAAGTTTCCAATTTAAATAGCTAGAGAATAAAAACAATTTGCCTGTAATGTGAAAAAACCTACAGCACCTGGTGTTCCCACGTGGTCTCCCACCCAAGTACTAACCAGGCCCAACACTGCTTAGCTTCCAAGATCAGACGAGATTGGGCCTAGCCAATGTGGTAGGGCTGTAGGTGAGTTAAAAGCTTTTTTTTGCCCTCTTCTACTTCTATCACCAGCTAAGCTAATACAAAAGTTTCCTAACTGTATTGGCTTACTGAAAAAAATCATGTGTTGGTAATGTAAAAAGACCTACAGGACATGATATTAGCAGGGGGTCTTAAATTAAACTACAAAAGAGGCTCAACACTGTTTAGCTGCCAAAAGCAGTTGGAATTGAGCCTAAACAGTGTGGTAAGTCTTTAGGTGATGGCTATTGTGTCTGTTTGACCTCTTCCAAATGTCTGTGCTGGCAATAAAAAGAAAAAGTTTCCAATATAAATAGCTAGAGAATAAAAACAATTTGCCAATAATGTGAAAAAACCTACAGCACCTGGTGTTCCCATGTGGTCTCCCACCCAAGCACTAACCAGGCCCAACACTGCTTAGCTTCCAAGATCAGACGAGAATGGGCCTATCCAATGTGGTATGGCTGTAGGTGAGATACAGGCACTTTTTTGCCCTCTTCTACTTCTATCACCAGGTAAGCTAATACAAAAGTTTCCTAACTGTATTGGCTTACTGAAAAAAATCATGTGTTGGTAATGTAAAAAGACCTACAGGACATGATATTAGCAGGGGGTCTTAAATTAAACTACAAAAGAGGCTCAACACTGTTTAGCTGCCAAAAGCAGTTGGAATTGAGCCTAAACAGTGTGGTAAGTCTTTAGGTGATGGCTATTGTGTCTGTTTGACCTCTTCCAAATGTCTGTGCTGGCAATAAAAAGAAAAAGTTTCCAATATAAATAGCTAGAGAATAAAAACAATTTGCCAGTAATGTGAAAAAACCTACAGCACCTGGTGTTCCCAGTTGGTCTCCCACCCAAGTACTAACCAGGCCCAACACTGCTTAGCTTCCAAGATCAGACGAGATTGGGCCTATCCAATGTGGTAGGGCTGTAGGTGAGATACAGGCACTTTTTTGCCCTCTTCTACTTCTATCACAAGGTAAGCTAATAAAAAGTTTCCTAACTGTATTGGCTTACTTAAAAAAAATCATGTGTTGGTAATGTAAAAAGACCTACAGGACATGATATTAGCAGGGGGTCTTAAATTAAACTACTAAACAGGCTCAACACTGTTTAGCTGCCAAAAGCAGTTGGAATTGAGCCTAAACAGTGTGGTAAGTCTTTAGGTGATGGCTATTGTGTCTGTTTGACCTCTTCCAAATGTCTGTGCTGGCAATAAAACGAAAAAGTTTCCAATATAAATAGCTAGAGAATAAAAACAATTTGCCTGTAATGTGAAAAAACCTACAGCACCTGGTGTTCCCATGTGGTCTCCCACCCAAGTACTAACCAGGCCCAACACTGCTTAGCTTCCAAGATCAGACGAGATTTTGCCTATCCAATGTGGTAGGGCTGTAGGTGAGATACAGGCACTTTTTTGCCCTCTTCTACTTCTATCACCAGGTAAGCTAATATAAAAGTTTCCTAACTGTATTGGCTTACTAAAAAAAATCATGTGTTGGTAATGTAAAAAGACCTACAGGACATGATATTAGCAGGGGGTCTTAAATGAAACTACAAAAGAGGCTCAACACTGTTTAGCTGCCAAAAGCAGTTGGAATTGAGCCTAAACAGTGTGGTAAGTCTTTAGGTGATGGCTATTGTGTCTGTTTGACCTCTTCCAAATGTCTGTGCTGGCAATAAAAAGAAAAAGTTTCCAATTTAAATAGCTAGAGAATAAAAACAATTTTCCTGTAATGTGAAAAAACCTACAGCACCTGGTGTTCCTATGTGGTCTCCCACCCAAGTACTAACCAGGCCCAACACTGCTAAGCTTCAAATATCAGACGAGATTGGGCCTATCCAATGTGGTATGGCTGTAGGTGAGATACAGGCACTTTTTTGCCTTCTTCTACTTCTATCACCAGGTAAGCTAATTAAAAAAGTTTCCTAACTGTATTGGCTTAATGAAAAAAATCATGTGTTGGTAATGTAAAAAGACCTACAGGACATTATATTAGCAGGGGGTCTTAAATTAAACTACTAAAGAGGCTCAACACTGTTTAGCTGCCAAAAGCAGTTGGAATTGGGCCTAAACAGTGTGGTAAGTCTTTAGGTGATGGCTATTGTGTCTGTTTGACCTCTTCCAAATGTCAGTGCTGGCAATAAAAAGAAAAAGTTTCCAATTTAAATAGCTAGAGAATAAAAACAATTTGCCAGTATTGTGAAAAAACCTACAGCACCTGGTGTTCCCATGTGGTCTCCCACCCAAGTACTAACCAGGCCCAACACTGCTTAACTTCCAAGATCAGACGAGATTGGGCCTATCCAATGTGGTATGGCTGTAGGTGAGATACAAGCACTTTTTTGCCCTCTTCTGCTTCTATCACCAGGTAAGCTAATAAAAAAGTTTCCTAACTGTATTGGATTACTGAAAAAAATCAAGTGTTGGTAATGTAAAAAGACCTACAGGACATGATATTAGCAATTTGATATTAGCATGACATTAGCATGATATTAACAATTTGCAAGTAATGTGAAAAAACCTACAGCACCTGGTGTTTCCATGTGGTCTCCCACCCAAGTACTAACCAGGCCCAACACTGCTTAGCTTCCATGAGTTAGCAGGTTATTGGGGAAGTAAGTCCTGATATTTTTGGAGGTTGCAAGGGCCACTACACCATTCAAAATAGGCAGGCTTTAGCATATGCAGTTAGGCCCTGTAGGTTGATTTTAGCTAAAAAGTGCCCCAAACACTCAAACAGGCTTGTATCTGGGAAGGGAAAATATGGCAAACATGACTTAGACACCAAATAAAGCACTGTATGCCATGTTTCCAAATTTTTATGCACAGTGGTTACAGCATGAAGCGAATGCATATGAATAAACAAAAGTACATTGCATTAAACAAGTCCAATGAGCGTCCCAAAATGGCCGGCCTGCCTGCTTTCATCCATCAATTGTTCTATATTTTTCATTACCCAATGAGCTGAGGTGGAATCTTAGCCAGTGGTACCATCAGGGAGGTGTGTAAAGCACTTTAGGCTAGACAGCCAATCAGCTGCCAGCTTCCATCTGTCAATCAAATACAGCAGCAATTTGAAAGCTGCCTATTGATCAGCAGGCCCTTTATGACATCACAGACAGACCCTCAGAACTATCTGTGCATGTCTAATGGCTGGCTGTCAGTTGGGCGGGTGGGTGGCAGAGGGAGGGGATGTCTGTCTCGTTCTCCTGAAAATTGCGTTTTTTCTGCGTTTACGGGAAAAGTTGAGGTCCGACGCGCAAAACTGGGGTATCGTAGAAATCACCTTTTAAAGACGCACATTTCTGGCGCCCCAAAAATGGGCATTTCAAATGAGAAATGAGTCCAATGAACAAAATAGGGTGAATAAGTATGTAATTCAGGGGTGAGTTAGCAGGTTATTGGGGAAGTAAGTCCTGATATTTTTGGAGGTTGCAGGGGCCACTAGACCATTCAAAATAGGCAGGCTTTACCATATGCAGTTAGGCCCCGTAGGATGATTTTAGCTAAAAAGTGCCCCAAACACTCAAACGGGCTAGTATCTGGGAAGGAAAAACATGGGAAACATGACTTAGACACCAAATGATACACTGTATGCCATGTTTCCAAATTTTTATGCACAGTGGTTACAGCATGAAGCGAATGCATGTGAATATACAAAGGTGCATTGCATTAAACAAGTCCACTGACCATCCCAAAATGGCCGGCCTGCCTGCTTTCATCCATCAATTGTTCTAAATTTTTCATTACTCAATGAGCTGAGGTGGAGTCTTAGCCAGTGGTACCATCAGGGAGGTGTGTAAAGCACTTTAGGCTAGACAGCCAATCAGCTGCCAGCTTCCATCTGTCAATCGAATACAGCAGCCAATCAGAAAGCTGCCCATTGATCAGCAGGCCCTTTATGACATCACAGACAGACCCTCAGAACTATCTGTGCATGTCTAATGGCTGGCTGTCAGTTGGGCGGGTGGGTGGCAGAGGGAGGGGATGTCTGTCTCGTTTCTCCTGAAAATTGCGTTTTTTCTGCGTTTACGGGAAAAGTTGAGGTCTGACGCGCAAAAGTGGGGTATCGTAGAAATCACCTTTTAAAGACGCACATTTCTGGCCCCCCAAAAATGGGCATTTCAAATGAGAAATGAGTCCAATGAACAAATAGGGTGAATAAGTATGTATTTCAGGGGTGAGTTAGCAGGTTATTGGGGAAGTAAGTCCTAATATTTTTGGAGGTTGCAGGGGCCACTACACCATTCAAAATAGGCAGGCTTTAGCATATGCAGTTAGGCCCTGTAGGATGATTTTAGCTAAAAAGTGTCCCAAACACTCAAACGGGCTTGTATCTGGGAAGGGAAAATATGGGAAACATGACTTAGACACCAAATGATACGCTGTATGCCATGTTTCCAAATTTTTATGCACAGTGGTTACAGCATGAAGCGAATGCATGTGAATATACAAAGGTGCATTGCATTAAACAAGTCCACTGAGCGTCCCAAAATGGCCGGCCTGCCTGCTTTCATCCATCAATTGTTCTAAATTTTTCATTACCCAATGAGCTGAGGTGGAGTCTTAGCCAGTGGTACCATCAGGGAGGTGTGTAAAGCACTTTAGGCTAGACAGCCAATCAGCTGCCAGCTTCCATCTGTCAATCAAATACAGCAGCCAATCAGAAAGCTGCCCATTGATTAGAGGGCCCTTTATGACATCACAGACAGACCCTCAGAACTATCTGTGCATGTCTAATGGCTGGCTTTCAGTTGGGCGGGTGGGTGGCAGAGGGAGGGGATGTCTGTCTCGTTTCTCCTGTAAATTGCGTTTTTTCGGCGTTTACGGGAAAAGTTGAGGTCCGACGCGCAAAAGTGGGGTATCGTAGAAATCACCTTTTAAAGACGCACATTTCTGGCCCCCCAAAAAAGGGCATTTCAAATGAGAAATAAGTCCAATGAACAAAATAGGGTGAATAAGTATGTATTTTAGGGGTGAGTTAGCAGGTTATTGTGGAAGTAAGTCCTAATATTTTTGGAGGTTGCAGGGGCAACTACACCATTCAAAAAAAGGAAGGCTTTAGCATATGCAGTTAGGCCCCGTAGGATGATTTTAGCTAAAAAGTGCCCCAAACACTCAAACGGGCTTGTATCTGGGAAGGGAAAATATGGGAAACATGACTTAGACACCAAATGATACACTGTATGCCATGTTTCCAAATTTTTATGCACAGTGGTTACAGCATGAAGCGAATGCATGTGAAAATACAAAGGTGCATTGCATTAAACAAGTCCAATGAGCGTCCCAAAATGGCCGGCCTGCCTTCTTTCATCCATCAATTGTTCTATATTTTTCATTACCCAATGAGCTGAGGTGGAGTCTTAGCCAGTGGTATCATCAGGGAGGTGTGTAAAGCACTTTAGGCTAGACAGCCAATCAGCTGCCAGCTTCCATCTGTCAATCAAATACAGCAGCCAATTTGAAAGCTGCCCATTGATCAGCAGGCCCTTTATGACATCACAGACAGACCCTCAGAACTATCTGTGCATGTCTAATGGCTGGCTGTCAGTTGGGCGGGTGGGTGGCAGAGGGAGGGGATGTCTGTCTCGTTTCTCCTGAAAATTGCGGTTTTTCTGCGTTTACGGGAAAAGTTGAGGTCCGACGCGCAAAAGTGGGGTATCGTAGAAATCACCTTTTAAAGACGCACATTTCTGGCCCCCCAAATATGGGCATTTCAAATGAGAAATGAGTCCAATGAACAAAATAGGGTGAATAAGTATGTATTTCAGGGGTGAGTTAGCAGGTTATTGGGGAAGTAAGTCCTGATATTTTTGGAGGTTGCAGGGGCCACTACACCATTTAAAATAGGCAGGCTTTAGCATATGCAGTTAGGCCCCGTAGGATGATTTTAGCTAAAAAGTGCCCTAAACACTCAAACGGGCTAGTATCTGGGAAGGGAAAATATGGGAAACATGACTTAGACACCAAATGATACACTGTATGCCATGTTTCCAAATTTGTATGCACAGTAGTTACAGCATGAAGCGAATGCATGTGAATATACAAAGGTGCATTGCATTAAACAAGTCCAATGAGCGTCCCAAAATGGCCGGCCTGCCTGCTTTCATCCATCAATTGTTCTAAATTTTTCATTACCCAATGAGCTGAGGTGGAGTCTTAGCCAGTGGTACCATCAGGGAGGTGTGTAAAGCACTTTAGGCTAGACAGCCAATCAGCTGCCAGCTTCCATCTGTCAATCAAATACAGCAGCCAATCAGAAAGCTGCCATTGATCAGCAGGCCCTTTATGACATCACAGACAGACCCTCAGAACTATCTGTGCATGTCTATTGGCTGGCTGTCAAGTGGGCGGGTGGGTGGCAGAGGGAGGGGATGTCTGTCTCGTTTCTTCTGAAAATTGCGGCTTTTCTGCGTTTACGGGAAAAGTTGAGGTCCGACGCGCAAAAGTGGGGTATCGTAGAAATCACCTTTTAAAGACGCAGATTTCTGGCCCCCCAAAAACTGGCATTTTAAATGAGAAATGAGTCCAATTAACAAAATAGGGTGAATAAGTATGTATTTCAGGGGTGAGTTAGCAGGTTATTGGGGAAGTAAGTCCTGATATTTTTGGAGGTTGCAGGGGCCACTAGACCATTAAAAATAGGCAGGCTTTAGCATATGCAGTTAGGCCCCGTAGGAGGATTTTAGCTAAAAAGTGCTCCAAACACTCAAATGGCTAGTATCTGGGAAGGAAAAACATGGGAAACATGATTTAGACACCAAATGATACACTGTATGCCATGTTTCCAAATTTTTTTGCACAGTGGTTACAGCATGAAGCGAATGCATGTGAAAATACAAAGGTGCATTGCATTAAACAAGTCCAATGAGCGTCCCAAAATGGCCGGCCTCCCTGCTTTCATCCATCAATTGTTCTAAATTTTTCATTACCCAATGAGCTGAGGTGGAGTCTTAGCCAGTGGTACCATCAGGGAGGTGTGTAAAGCACTTTAGGCTAGACAGCCAATCAGCTGCCAGCTTCCATCTGTCAATCAAATACAGCAGCCAATTTGAAAGCTGCCCATTGATCAGCAGGCCCTTTATGACATCACAGACAGACCCTCAGAACTATCTGTGCATGTCTAATGGCTGGCTGTAAGTTGGGCGGGTGGGTGGCAGAGGGAGGGGATGTCTGTCTCGTTTCTCCTGAAAATTGCGTTTTTTCTGCGTTTACGGGAAAAGTTGAGGTCCGACGCGCAAAAGTGGGGTATCGTAGAAATCACCTTTTAACCCCTTCCCGACATTTGACGTACATTTACGTCATGGCCGGGATGTACTTCCCGACGCATGGCATAAATGTACGTCATGGCTTTAAACTGTCACCGCGTCTATAGACGCGGTGACAGTTTAAACATGTCTGCTGTCCCTGACAGCAGACATGTCCCTGCATGCCCAGGGGGGGTGGCGATGCCTCCCCCCCGTCGGCGATCGCTGTGATTGGCTGTTCAAATGTGAACAGCCAATTACAGCGTTTTCTGTGTACCGGCGAATAACGTTCGCCGGTGACACAGGGATCGGTGGTGATTGGTGCTGTAAAGTACAGCACCAATCACCACGGGGTGTAAGGGTGACACTGGTGTCACCCCACCTCACCCCACCCGCCCCCAAAGGCCGTGATTGGTCTGTCGGACCGACGGACCAATCACAGCCATGGAGGGTGATTTAAACTAACGGTGACTGCACTGCAGACGCCATTCCGGTCTGGAATTGCGTGCAGTGCGGTCACCGTGCCTATCTGCCGTGATATACTGACCTGATCCTTGCAAATACTTACCTGATCACCTGATCACTGCTTGTAGCGTGCTGGATGCTTCCTGGATCTGACTTCTTGTGACTTCCTGTGTTGTGCTGCTGCTGCTGCATTGTGATAGAGTTATAGATAGAGAGATAGAGAGAGATAGAGAGAGATAGAGAGAGATAGTGACAGAGAGTGCTATATTTTGTGTCTGCTGCCCCCCATTTTGTGCTGATCAGTATAAATTAACTGATCAGCAACTTTTTGGGGGTGCAGTGCTGCTGCTGCAGTGCCATAGAGTGATAGATAGTGAGAGATAGAGAGATAGAGAGAGATAGTGACAGAGAGTGATAGAGAGTGCTATATTTTGTGTCTGCTACCCCCCTTTTGTGCTGATCAGTATATCTGTGCTGAACAGCAACTTTTTGGGGGTGCAAGGGCTTTTTTTATATATATATAACTGTCAGTGCTGCTGCTGCAGTGTCATAGAGTAATAGATAGTGATAGATAGTGAGAGATAGAGAGATAGAGAGATAGTGACAGAGAGTGATAGAGAATGCTATATTTTGTGTCTGCTACCCCCCCTTTTGTGCTGATCAGTATATCTGTGCTGATCAGCAACTTTTTGGGGGTGCAGGTTTTTTTTTTTTATATATACCTGTCAGTTGCTGCCAGTTGCACTGTCAGTTGCACCAAAGGTTGTGCACCTGCTGCCCCTCACTGGTAATCAGTGTCGCATCACTGATCACCTTTTTTTTTTTTTTTGAGGGTGCTGTGGGGTCTTTTTTTAATTTTTTTTTTTACACACACTGTGATTTCGTGGGTGTCCTGTGGCCACTGTGCGCTGATCAGTGACGTACATCACTGATCAGCTTTTTCGGCACAGGGTTGATCTATTTTTTTTTTTTTTTTTTTATCAAATTCCTGTTGCCTTTGAGCACTGTTCAGTGACGGACGTTACTGACCAACATCTGTGCTCAATTTTTGGCGCAGGACCTTTTTTTTTTTTTTTTTTTCTGCACTACATACACACTACACACTACATACCCCCCCGGGTTGAAATAAAGTTTGTACTCCCCCTACACTATACACGTGTTGAAACATTTAACTACCAGAAACACAAAAATAAAAATGGCATCCCAAATGTCATCCCAAATGTCATCCCAGTCATCCAGAAGAATGTATTCAGCGGAGGAGGCATATGCCATGCTTGCCTCTGACTCTGACACAGCCAGTGAGGCAAGCGGGGAATTTGAAGGATTCATCTTAAGCTCCTCTTCCTCCTCTAGTGATGAGGGACCCCCTCAAAGACGCCTCCGTAGAGCAGCTGAGACCCCCCCCCAATAATTGATCTCGTATGGACCCCACCACCAGACAATTTTGAGCCCCAGGTTCCTGAGTTTTTGGCCATCCCAGGAATCCAATTTGATTCCACAGGTCTCAGAGAAATTGACTTTTTCAAATTATTTTTCTCTGATGATTTTATAAATTTAATGGTGGACCAAACTAATTTATATGCACAGCAGTTTATTGCTCAAAACCCCACGTCATCATTTGCTAGGTGGACCCCTGTAGATGCAGTAGAGATGATGACGTTTTGGGGTCTGGTGTTTCATATGGGCATAGTAAAAAAGCCAGAAATTAGGCAATATTGGAGTACAGATGTTCTGTACAGCACCCCACTTTACCGTATGGCCATGACCCGGACTCGTTTTGAGTTAATCCTTAAATTTTTGCATTACAACGATAATGCACAGTGCCCACCCAGAGATGATCCCACCTTTGACCGGCTATTCAAAGTCAGGCCGGTCATTGATCATTTCAGTGCCAAATTTCCAGAGACGTACATCCCAGATAAATTCATTTGCATAGACGAGTCCCTTATACATTTTAAAGGAAGGGTTAAATTCCGCCAGTACCTTCCCAGTAAGAGGGCAAGGTATGGCATAAAAATGTATAAGCTGTGTGAAAGCACCTCAGGGTACACTCACAGGTTTAGGGTATATAAAGGGAAGGATTCAAGAATTGAACCGCCAGAATGCCCCCCCTCCCTCGTAGGTGTTAGTGGAAAAATTGTCTGGGATTTAGTGCACCCCTTCCTGGATAAAGGTTATCACCTCTATGTGGATAACTTTTACACTAGCATCCCCCTGTTTAAGGCCCTTGGTTCAAGAGGTACAGCAGCTTGCGGTACTGTGCGCAAGAACCAAAGAGGCCTCCCAAAAACGCACATTGCCCAAGTAATGAGAAGGGGTGAAAGCAGGGGAATATGCACCGAAAATATGTTGTTGGTCAAATATAAGGACAAGAGGGATGTCCTTATACTGACAACAATTCACGGAGACAGTACCACCTCCGTCCCTGTACGAGGTACCAGTACCCACACCTCAAAACCTAATTGTATCCTGGATTACAATAAGTACATGGGCGGAGTGGATCTTTCAGATCAGGTACTGAAGCCGTACAGTGCCCTGCGGAAAACAAAAATCTGGTACAAGAAGCTGGCCGTGTATATCATCCAGATGGCACTGTATAACGCTTACGTGCTATTCCGTTCTACCAGTTAGTGGGGGACATTTATGCACTTTCAAGAGGAAGTCATAAAGAGCCTAATATTTGGGAACCAGCAGGCAGAGGGCCCCAGTACTTCTAGTACTGGCCCCCGTATTGTACCAGGGCAGCATTTTCCTGATGAAATCCCCTCCACTGGAAAAAAGGGCAGGACACAAAAAAGGTGCAAAGTTTGCTATAAAAAGGGAATAAGAAAGCAAACTATTTTCCAGTGTGACACTTGCCCCGACAAACCCGGCCTATGTATAAAGGAGTGTTTTAAAATATACCACACTTCTATGGATTATTAGGTTCATCATTTCACCGTGCTTCGGGGGTCTTGCTAATGCCACATAGCACCCACCATTCATTCCACCAGAATCTGAGCCGCAAAATCCAAAAATCACTCCTTCCCTTCTGAGTCCTGCCATGCACCCAACTGGTATTTTTTGGTCACATGTGAGACATTGCCGTACTCGGGAGAAATTAGGGCACAAATTTTGGGGTGCTTTTTCTCCTTCATACCTTATGAAAATGAAAAATTTTGAGCCAGAACTGCATTTTTGTGTAAAAAAATGTAATTTTTCATTTGCACTGCCCAGTTTTATCAAAATTGGTGAAACCCCTGGGGGTTTGAAATGTACACTATACCCCTAGATGAATTCCCTGAGGGGTGTAGTTTGCAAAATGGGGTCACTTGTGGGGGGGTTCCACTGTATTGGTGCTTTGGGGGTCTTGCTAATGCGACATAGCACCCACCAAAATTCCACCAGAATCTGTGCTGCAAAATCCAAATATCACTCCTTCCCTTCTGAGTCCTGCCATTTTTTGGTCACACATGAAGCATTGCCGTACTCGGGAGAAATTGGGGCACAGATTTAGGGGAGCTTTTTCTCCTTCATACCTTATAAAAATGAAAAATTTTGAGCCAGAACTGCATTTTTGTGTAAAAAAATGTAATTTTTCATTTGCACAGCCCAGTTGTATCAAAATTGGTAAAACCCCTGGGGGTTTGAAATGTACACTATACCCCTAGATGAATTCCCTGAGGGGTGTAGTTTGCAAAATGGGGTCACTTGTGGGGGGGTTCCACTGTATTGGTGCTTTGGGGGTCTTGCTAATGCGACATAGCACCCACCAAAATTCCACCAGAATCTGAGCTGCAAAATACAAAAATCACTCCTTCCATTCTGAGTCCTGCCATGCACCCAAATGGTATTTTTTGGTCACATGTGAGGCATTGCCGTACTCGGGAGAAATTGTGGCACAGATTTTGGGGTGCTTTGTCTCCTTCATTAATTGTGAAAATGAAAAATTTTGAGCCAGAACTGCATTTTTGTGTAAAAAATTTAATTTTTCATTTTCACTGCCCAGTTGTACCACAATTGGTGAAACCCCTGGGGGTCTGAAATGTACATTATACCCCTAGATGAATTCCCAGAGGGGTGTAGTTTGCAAAATGGGGTCACTTGTGGGGGGCTTCCACTGTATTGGTGCTTTGGGGGTCTTGCTAATGCGACATAGCACCCACCAAAATTCCACCAGAATCTGAGCTGCAAAATACAAAAATCACTCCTTCCCTTCTGAGTCCTGCCATGCACCCAAATGGTATTTTTTGGTCACATGTGAGGCATTGCCGTACTCGGGAGAAATTGGGGCACAGATTTTGGGGTGCTTTGTCTCCTTCATTCCTTGTGAAAATGAAAAATTTTGAGCCAGAACTGCATTTTTGTGTAAAAAAATGTAATTTTTCATTTGCACAGCCCAGTTGTATCAAAATTGGTGAAACCCCTGGGGGTTTGAAATGTACACTATACCCCTAGATGAATTCCCTGAGGGGTGTAGTTTGCAAAATGGGGTCACTTGTGGGGGGCTTCCACTGTATTGGTGCTTTGGGGGTCTTGCTAATGCGACATAGCACCCACCAAAATTCCACCAGAATCTGAGCTGCAAAATACAAAAATCACTCCTTCCCTTCTGAGTCCTGCCATGCACCCAAATGGTATTTTTTGGTCACATGTGAGGCATTGCCGTACTCGGGAGAAATTGGGGCACAGATTTTGGGGTGCTTTGTCTCCTTCATTCCTTGTGAAAATGACAAATTTGGAGCCAGAACTGCATTTTTGTGTAAAAAATGTAATTTTTCATTTGCACAGCCCAGTTGTATCAAAATTGGTGAAACCCCTGGGGGTTTGAAATGTACACTATACCCCTAGATGAATTCCCTGAGGGGTGTAGTTTGCAAAATGGGGTCACTTGTGGGGGGCTTCCACTGTATTGGTGCTTTGGGAGTCTTGCTAATGCGACATAGCACCCACCAAAATTCCACCAGAATCTGAGCTGCAAAATACAAAAATCACTCCTTCCCTTCTGAGTCCTGCCATGCACCCAAATGGTATTTTTTGGTCACATGTGAGGCATTGCCGTTCTCGGGAGAAATTGGGGCACAGATTTTGGGGTGCTTTGTCTCCTTCATTCCTTGTGAAAATGAAAAATTTTGAGCCAGAACTGCATTTTTGTGTAAAAAATTTAATTTTTCATTTTCACTGCCCAGTTGTACCACAATTGGTGAAACCCCTGGGGATTTGAAATGTACATTATACCCCTAGATGAATTCCCTGAGGGGTGTAGTTTGCAAAATGGGGTCACTTGTGGGGGGGTTCCTAACTTTTAGCATCTTATGGTGCCTAGAAACCTACATGGTGCCTAAAAAATAATCTCATAAAAAGGAGGCTCCAAAATCAAGTAGGTGCTCCTTCTATTATGAAGCCTGTGGTTTGGTCAACGTGCACACTAGGGCCACATATAGGATATTTATGAAAACAAAAGAATTGGGGGAATCAATTTTTAGTCACATTTCTCTAGTAAAATGTATTGTGTTCCTTAGAAAAATGTATTAAAATTGCAAATCTGCAAAAAAAATGAAATTTTGAAATTTCACCTACACTTTGTTTTAATTCCTGTGAAACACCTAAAGGGTTAACAAACTTCCAAAATGCTGTTTTGAATACTGTGAGGGGTGCAGTTTTTGAAATGGCATCATTTATGGGGGTGTCTCACATACAAGTCCCTCAAAGTCTCATCAGAACTGAACTGGTCCCTAAAAAAATCAGTGTTTAAAATTTTCTTGAAAATTTGAGAATTTGCTATTCATATTTTAAGCCTACTAGTGTCCAAAAAATTTAAAAGGAAGTTGAAATAATGATGGAAACATAAAGTAGACATATGGTCTATGTTAGTTATTAACTATTTTGAGTGGTATGATTATTTGTCTCACAAGCAGAAAATTTAACATTTTGCAAATTGCAAAATTTTCCATTTTTTTGCGAAATTTTGGTATTTTTCACAAAAAAACACAGACTGTATCGACCCAAATTTACCACTAACTTGAAGTACAATGTGTCACGAGAAAATAATCTCAAAATCACTGGGATAAGTAAAAGCAAAAAAAAGTTATCCCCACTTAAGTGATACATGTCAGATTTGAAAAAAAAGGGCTCTGTCAGGAAGGCAAAAACTGGCTGTGTCAGGAAGGGGTTAAAGACGCACATTTCTGGCCCCCCAAAAACTGGCATTTTAAATGAGAAATGAGTCCAATTAACAAAATAGGGTGAATAAGTATGTATTTCAGGGGTGAGTTAGCAGGTTATTGGGGAAGTAAGTCCTGATATTTTTGGAGGTTGCAGGGGCCACTAGACCATTCAAAATAGGCAGGCTTTAGCATATGCAGTTAGGCCCCGTAGGATGATTTTAGCTAAAAAGTGCCCCAAACACTCAAATGGCTAGTACTGTATCTGGGAAGGAAAAACATGGGAAACATGACTTAGACACCAAATGATACACTGTATGCCATGTTTCCAAATTTTTATGCACAGTGGTTACAGCATGAAGCGAATGCATGTGAAAATACAAAGGTGCATTGCATGAAACAAGTCCAATGAGCGTCCCAAAATGGCCGGCTTGCCTGCTTTCATCCATCAATTGTTCTAAATTTTTCATTACCCAATGAGCTGAGGTGGAGTCTTAGCCAGTGGTACCATCAGGGAGGTGTGTAAAGCACTTTAGGCTAGACAGCCAATCAGCTGCCAGCTTCCATCTGTCAATCAAATACAGCAGCCAATCAGAAAGCTGCCCATTGATCAGCAGGCCCTTTATGACATCACAGACAGACCCTCAGAACTATCTGTGCATGTCTAATGGCTGGCTTTCAGTTGGGCGGGTGGGTGGCAGAGGGAGGGGATGTCTGTCTCGTTTCTCCTGAAAATTGCGGTTTTTCTGCGTTTACGGGAAAAGTTGAGATCCGACGGGCAAAAGTGGGGTATCGTAGAAATCACCTTTTAAAGATGCACATTTCTGGCTCCCCAAAAATGGGCATTTCAAATGAGAAATTAGTCCAATGAACAAAATAGGGTGAATAAGTATGTATTTCAGGGGTGAGTTAGCAGGTTATTGGGGAAGTAAGTCCTGATATTTTTGGAGGTTGCAGGGGCCACTACACCATTCAAAATAGGCAGGCTTTAGCATATGCAGTTAGGCCCTGTAGGATGATTTTAGCTAAAAAGTGTCCCAAACGGGCTTGTATCTGGGAAGGGAAAATATGGGAAACATGACTTAGACACCAAATGATACACTGTATGCCATGTTTCCAAATTTTTATGCACAGTGGTTACAGCATGAAGCAAATGCATGTGAATATACAAAGGTGCATTGCATTAAACAAGTCCACTGAGCGTCCCAAAATGGCCGGCCTGCCTGCTTTCATCCATCAATTGTTCTAAATTTTTCATTACCCAATGAGCTGAGGTGGAGTCTTAGCCAGTGGTACCATCAGGGAGGTGTGTAAAGCACTTTAGGCTAGACAGCCAATCAGCTGCCAGCTTCCATCTGTCAATCAAATACAGCAGCCAATCAGGAAGCTGCCCATTGATCAGCAGGCCCTTAATGACATCACAGACAGACCCTCAGAACTATCTGTGCATGTCTAATGGCTGGCTTTCAGTTGGGCGGGTGGGTGGCAGAGGGAGGGGATGTCTGTCTCGTTTCTCCTGAAAATTGCGGTTTTTCTGCGTTTACGGGAAAAGTTGAGGTCCGTCGCGCAAAAGTGGGGTATCGTAGAAATCACCTTTTAAAGACGCACATTTCTGGCTCCCCAAAAATGGGCATTTCAAATGAGAAATTAGTCCAATGAACAAAATAGGGTGAATAAGTATGTATTTCAGGGGTGAGTTAGCAGGTTATTGGGGAAGTAAGTCCTGATATTTGTGGAGGTTGCAGGGGCCACTACACCATTCAAAATAGGCAGGCTTTAGCATATGCAGTTAGGCCCTGTAGGATGATTTTAGCTAAAAAGTGTCCCAAACGGGCTTGTATCTGGGAAGGGAAAATATGGGAAACATGACTTTGACACCAAATGATACACTATATGCCATGTTTCCAAATTTTTATGCACAGTGGTTACAGCATGAAGCAAATGCATGTGAATATACAAAGGTGCATTGCATTAAACAAGCCCACTGAGCGTCCCAAAATGGCCGGCCTGCCTGCTTTCATCCAACAATTGTTCTAAATTTTTCATTACCCAATGAGCTGAGGTGGAGTCTTAGCCAGTGGTACCATCAGGGAGGTGTGTAAAGCACTTTAGGCTAGACAGCCAATCAGCTGCCAGCTTCCATCTGTCAATCAAATACAGCAGCCAATCAGAAAGCTGCCCATTGATCAGCAGGCCCTTTATGACATCACAGACAGACCCTCAGAACTATCTGTGCATGTCTAATGGCTGGCTTTCAGTTGGGCGGGTGGGTGGCAGAGGGAGGGGATGTCTGTCTCGTTTCTCCTGAAAATTGCGGTTTTTCTGCGTTTACGGGAAAAGTTGAGGTCCGACGCGCAAAAGTGGGGTATCGTAGAAATCACCTTTTAAAGACGCACATTTCTGGCGCCTCAAAAATGGGCATTTCAAATGAGAAATGAGTCCAATGAACAAAATAGGGTGAATAAGTATGTATTTCAGGGGTGAGTTAGCAGGTTATTGGGGAAGTAAGTCCTGATATTTTTGGAGGTTGCAGGGGCCACTACACCATTCAAAATAGGCAGGCTTTAGCATATGCAGTTAGGCCCCGTAGGATGATTTTAGCTAAAAAGTGCCCCAAACACTCCAACGGGCTTGTATCTGGGAAGGGAAAATATGGGAAACATGACTTAGACACCAAATGATACACTGTATGCCATGTTTCCAAATTTTTATGCACAATGGTAACAGCATGAAGCGAATGCATGTGAATATACAAAGGTGCATTGCATTAAACAAGTCCAATGAGTGTCCCAAAATGGCCGGCCTGCCTGCTTTCATCCATCAATTGTTCTAAATTTTTCATTACTCAATGAGCTGAGGTGGAGTCTTAGCCAGTGGTACCATCAGGGAGGTGTGTAAAGCACTTTAGGCTAGACAGCCAATCAGCTGCCAGCTTCCATCTGTCAATCAAATACAGCAGCCAATCAGAAAGCTGCCCATTGATCAGCAGGCCCTTTATGACATCACAGACAGACCCTCAGAACTATCTGTGCATGTCTAATGGCTGGCTGTCAGTTGGGCGGGTGGGTGGCAGAGGGAGGGGATGTCTGTCTCGTTTCTCCTGAAAATTGCGGTTTTTCTGCGTTTACGGGAAAAGTTGAGGTCTGACGCGCAAAAGTGGGGTATCGTAGAAATCACCTTTTAAAGACGCACATTTCTGGCCCCCCAAAAATGGGCATTTCAAATGAGAAATGAGTCCAATGAACAAATAGGGTGAATAAGTATGTATTTCAGGGGTGAGTTAGCAGGTTATTGGGGATATAAGTCCTGATATTTTTGGAGGTTGCAGGGGCCACTAGACCATTCAAAATAGGCAGGCTTTAGCATATGCAGTTAGGCCCTGTAGGATGATTTTAGCTAAAAAGTGTCCCAAACACTCAAACGGGCTTGTATCTGGGAAGGGAAAATATGGGAAACATGACTTAGACACCAAATGATACGCTGTATGCCATGTTTCCAAATTTGTATGCACAGTGGTTACAGCATGAAGCGAATGCATGTGAATATACAAAGGTGCATTGCATTAAACAAGTCCACTGAGCGTCCCAAAATGGCCGGCCTTCCTGCTTTCATCCATCAATTGTTCTAAATTTTTCATTACCCAATGAGCTGAGGTGGAGTCTTAGCCAGTGGTACCATCAGGGAGGTGTGTAAAGCACTTTAGGCTAGACAGCCAATCAGCTGCCAGCTTCCATCTGTCAATCAAATACAGCAGCCAATCAGAAAGCTGCCAAATGATCAGCAGGCCCTTTATGACATCACAGACAGACCCTCAGAACTATCTGTGCATGTCTAATGGCTGGCTGTCAGTTGGGCGGGTGGGTGGCAGAGGGAGGGGATGTCTGTCTCGCTTCTCCTGAAAATTGCGGTTTTTCTGCGTTTACGGGAAAAGTTGAGATCCGACGCGCAAAAGTGGGGTATCGTAGAAATCACCTTTTACAGACGCACATTTCTGGCTCCCCAAAAATGGGCATTTCAAATGAGAAATTAGTCCAATGAACAAAATAGGGTGAATAAGTATGTATTTCAGGGGTGAGTTAGCAGGTTATTGGGGAAGTAAGTCCTGATATTTTTGGAGGTTGCAGTGGCCACTACACCATTCAAAATAGGCAGGCTTTAGCATATGCAGTTAGGCCCTGTAGGATGATTTTAGCTAAAAAGTGTCCCAAACACTCAAACGGGCTTGTATCTGGAAAGGGAAAATATGGGAAACATGACTTAGACACCAAATGATACACTGTATGCCATGTTTCCAAATTTTTATGCACAGTGGTTACAGCATTAAGCGAATGCATGTGAATATACAAAGGTGCATTGCATTAAACAAGTCCAATGAGCGTCCCAAAATGGCCGGCCTGCCTGCTTTCATCCATCAATTGTTCTAAATTTTTCATTACCCAATGAGCTGAGGTGGAGTCTTAGCCAGTGGTACCATCAGGGAGGTGTGTAAACCACTTTAGGCTAGACAGCCAATCAGCTGCCAGCTTCCATCTGTCAATCAAATACAGCAGCCAATCAGAAAGCTGCCCATTGATCAGCAGGCCCTTTATGACATCACAGACAGACCCTCAGAACTATCTGTGCATGTCTAATGGCTGGCTGTCAGTTGGGCGGGTGGGTGGCAGAGGGAGGGGATGTCTGTCTCGTTTCTCCTGAAAATTGCGTTTTTTCTGCGTTTACGGGAAAAGTTGAGGTCCGACGCGCAAAAGTGGGGTATCGTAGAAATCACCTTTTAAAGACGCACATTTCTGGCCCCCCAAAAATGGGCATTTCAAATGAGAAATGAGTCCAATTAACAAAATAGGGTGAATTAGTATGTATTTCAGGGGTGAGTTAGCAGGTTATTGGGGAAGTAAGTCCTGATATTTTTGGAGGTTGCAGGGGCCACTAGACCATTCAAAATAGGCAGGCTTTAGCATATGCAGTTAGGCCCCGTAGGATGATTTTAGCTAAAAAGTGCCCCAAACACTCAAACGGGCTTGTATCTGGAAAGGGAAAATATGGGAAACATGACTTAGACACCAAATGATACACTGTATGCCATGTTTCCAAATTTTTATGCACAGTGGTTACAGCATGAAGCGAATGCATGTGAATATACAAAGGTGCATTGCATTAAACAAGTCCACTGACCATCCCAAAATGGCCGGCCTGCCTGCTTTCATCCATCAATTGTTCTAAATTTTTCATTACTCAATGAGCTGAGGTGGAGTCTTAGCCAGTAGTACCATCAGGGAGGTGTGTAAAGCACTTTAGGCTAGACAGCCAATCAGCTGCCAGCTTCCATCTGTCAATCAAATACAGCAGCCAATCAGAAAGCTGCCCATTGATCAGCAGGCCCTTTATGACATCACAGACAGACCCTCAGAACTATCTGTGCATGTCTAATGGCTGGCTGTCAGTTGGGCGGGTGGGTGGCAGAGGGAGGGGATGTCTGTCTCGTTTCTCCTGAAAATTGCGGTTTTTCTGCGTTTACGGGAAAAGTTGAGATCCGACGCGCAAAAGTGGGGTATCGTAGAAATCACCTTTTACAGACGCACATTTCTGGCTCCCCAAAAATGGGCATTTCAAATGAGAAATTAGTCCAATGAACAAAATAGGGTGAATAAGTATGTATTTCAGGGGTGAGTTAGCAGGTTATTGGGGAAGTAAGTCCTGATATTTGTGGAGGTTGCAGGGGCCACTACACCATTCAAAATAGGCAGGCTTTAGCATATGCAGTTAGGCCCTGTAGGATGATTTTAGCTAAAAAGTGTCCCAAACGGGCTTGTATCTGGGAAGGGAAAATATGGGAAACATGACTTTGACACCAAATGATACACTGTATGCCATGTTTCCAAATTTTTATGCACAGTGGTTACAGCATGAAGCAAATGCATGTGAATATACAAAGGTGCATTGCATTAAACAAGCCCACTGAGCGTCCCAAAATGGCCGGCCTGCCTGCTTTCATCCATCAATTGTTCTAAATTTTTCATTACCCAATGAGCTGAGGTGGAGTCTTAGCCAGTGGTACCATCAGGGAGGTGTGTAAAGCACTTTAGGCTAGACAGCCAATCAGCTGCCAGCTTCCATCTGTCAATCAAATACAGCAGCCAATCAGAAAGCTGCCCATTGATCAGCAGGCCCTTTATGACATCACAGACAGACTCTCAGAACTATCTGTGCATGTCTAATGGCTGGCTTTCAGTTGGGCGGGTGGGTGGCAGAGGGAGGGGATGTCTGTCTCGTTTCTCCTGAAAATTGCGGTTTTTCTGCGTTTACGGGAAAAGTTGAGGTCCGACGCGCAAAAGTGGGATATCGTAGAAATCACCTTTTAAAGACGCACATTTCTGGCGCCTCAAAAATGGGCATTTCAAATGAGAAATGAGTCCAATGAACAAAATAGGGTGAATAAGTATGTATTTCAGGGGTGAGTTAGCAGGTTATTGGGGAAGTAAGTCCTGATATTTTTGGAGGTTGCAGGGGCCACTACACCATTCAAAATAGGCAGGCTTTAGCATATGCAGTTAGGCCCCGTAGGATGATTTTAGCTAAAAAGTGCCCCAAACACTCCAACGGGCTTGTATCTGGGAAGGGAAAATATGGGAAACATGACTTAGACACCAAATGATACACTGTGTGCCATGTTTCCAAATTTTTATGCACAGTGGTAACAGCATGAAGCGAATGCATGTGAATATACAAAGGTGCATTGCATTAAACAAGTCCAATGAGTGTCCCAAAATGGCCGGCCTGCCTGCTTTCATCCATCAATTGTTCTAAATTTTTCATTACCCAATGAGCTGAGGTGGAGTCTTAGCCAGTGGTACCATCAGGGAGGTGTGTAAAGCACTTTAGGCTAGACAGCCAATCAGCTGCCAGCTTCCATCTGTCAATCAAATACAGCAGCCAATCAGAAAGCTGCCCATTGATCAGCAGGCCCTTTATGACATCACAGACAGACCCTCAGAACTATCTGTGCATGTCTAATGGCTGGCTGTCAGTTGGGCGGGTGGGTGGCAGAGGGAGGGGATGTCTGTCTCGTTTCTCCTGAAAATTGCGGTTTTTCTGCGTTTATGGGAAAAGTTGAGGTCCGACGCGCAAAAGTGGGGTATCGTAGAAACCACCTTTTAAAGACGCACATTTCTGGCCCCCCAAAAATGGGCATTTCAAATGAGAAATGAGTCCAATGAACAAAATAGGGTGAATAAGTATGTATTTCAGGGGTGAGTTAGCAGGTTATTGGGGAAGTAAGTCCTGATATTTTTGGAGGTTGCGGGGGCCACTAGACCATTCAAAATAGGCAGGCTTTACCATATGCAGTTAGGCCCCGTAGGATGATTTTAGCTAAAAAGTGCCCCAAACACTCAAACGGGCTAGTATCTGGGAAGGAAAAACATGGGAAACATGACTTAGACACCAAATGATACACTGTATGCCATGTTTCCAAATTTTT
The DNA here is from genome assembly GCF_055691185.1 of Crinia signifera. Classification (NCBI taxonomy): domain Eukaryota; kingdom Metazoa; phylum Chordata; class Amphibia; order Anura; family Myobatrachidae; genus Crinia; species Crinia signifera. Next base: position 131,480 of record NW_028142853.1, on the reverse strand, counting down.
ATGCACAGTGGTTACAGCATGAAGCGAATGCATGTGAATATACAAAGCTTCATTGCATTAAACAAGTCCACTGACCATCCCAAAATGGCCGGCCTGCCTGCTTTCATCCATCAATTGTTCTAAATTTTTCATTACTCAATGAGCTGAGGTGGAGTCTTAGCCAGTGGTACCATCAGGGAGGTGTGTAAAGCACTTTAGGCTAGACAGCCAATCAGCTGCCAGCTTCCATCTGTCAATCAAATACAGCAGCCAATCAGAAAGCTGCCCATTGATCAGCAGGCCCTTTATGACATCACAGACAGACCCTCAGAACTATCTGTGCATGTCTAATGGCTGGCTGTCAGTTGGGCGGGTGGGTGGCAGAGGGAGGGGATGTCTGTCTCGTTTCTCCTGAAAATTGCGGTTTTTCTGCGTTTACGGGAAAAGTTGAGGTCTGACGCGCAAAAGTGGGGTATCGTAGAAATCACCTTTTAAAGACGCACATTTCTGGCCCCCCAAAATGGGCATTTCAAATGAGAAATGAGTCCAATGAACAAATAGGGTGAATAAGTATGTATTTCAGGGGTGAGTTAGCAGGTTATTGGGGATATAAGTCCTGATATTTTTGGAGGTTGCAGGGGCCACTAGACCATTCAAAATAGGCAGGCTTTAGCATATGCAGTTAGGCCCTGTAGGATGATTTTAGCTAAAAAGTGTCCCAAACACTCAAACGGGCTTGTATCTGGGAAGGGAAAATATGGGAAACATGACTTAGACACCAAATGATACGCTGTATGCCATGTTTCCAAATTTGTATGCACAGTGGTTACAGCATGAAGCGAATGCATGTGAATATACAAAGGTGCATTGCATTAAACAAGTCCACTGAGCGTCCCAAAATGGCCGGCCTTCCTGCTTTCATCCATCAATTGTTCTAAATTTTTCATTACCCAATGAGCTGAGGTGGAGTCTTAGCCAGTGGTACCATCAGGGAGGTGTGTAAAGCACTTTAGGCTAGACAGCCAATCAGCTGCCAGCTTCCATCTGTCAATCAAATACAGCAGCCAATCAGAAAGCTGCCCATTGATCAGCAGGCCCTTTATGACATCACAGACAGACCCTCAGAACTATCTGTGCATGTCTAATGGCTGGCTGTCAGTTGGGCGGGTGGGTGGCAGAGGGAGGGGATGTCTGTCTCGTTTCTCCTGAAAATTGCGGTTTTTCTGCGTTTACGGGAAAAGTTGAGATCCGACGCGCAAAAGTGGGGTATCGTAGAAATCACCTTTTACAGACGCACATTTCTGGCTCCCCAAAAATGGGCATTTCAAATGAGAAATTAGTCCAATGAACAAAATAGGGTGAATAAGTATGTATTTCAGGGGTGAGTTAGCAGGTTATTGGGGAAGTAAGTCCTGATATTTGTGGAGGTTGCAGGGGCCACTACACCATTCAAAATAGGCAGGCTTTAGCATATGCAGTTAGGCCCTGTAGGATGATTTTAGCTAAAAAGTGTCCCAAACGGGCTTGTATCTGGGAAGGGAAAATATGGGAAACATGACTTTGACACCAAATGATACACTGTATGCCATGTTTCCAAATTTTTATGCACAGTGGTTACAGCATGAAGCAAATGCATGTGAATATACAAAGGTGCATTGCATTAAACAAGCCCACTGAGCGTCCCAAAATGGCCGGCCTGCCTGCTTTCATCCATCAATTGTTCTAAATTTTTCATTACCCAATGAGCTGAGGTGGAGTCTTAGCCAGTGGTACCATCAGGGAGGTGTGTAAAGCACTTTAGGCTAGACAGCCAATCAGCTGCCAGCTTCCATCTGTCAATCAAATACAGCAGCCAATCAGAAAGCTGCCCATTGATCAGCAGGCCCTTTATGACATCACAGACAGACTCTCAGAACTATCTGTGCATGTCTAATGGCTGGCTTTCAGTTGGGCGGGTGGGTGGCAGAGGGAGGGGATGTCTGTCTCGTTTCTCCTGAAAATTGCGGTTTTTCTGCGTTTACGGGAAAAGTTGAGGTCCGACGCGCAAAAGTGGGGTATCGTAGAAATCACCTTTTAAAGACGCACATTTCTGGCGCCTCAAAAATGGGCATTTCAAATGAGAAATGAGTCCAATAAACAAAATAGGGTGAATAAGTATGTATTTCAGGGGTGAGTTAGCAGGTTATTGGGGAAGTAAGTCCTGATATTTTTGGAGGTTGCAGGGGCCACTACACCATTCAAAATAGGCAGGCTTTAGCATATGCAGTTAGGCCCCGTAGGATGATTTTAGCTAAAAAGTGCCCCAAACACTCCAACGGGCTTGTATCTGGGAAGGGAAAATATGGGAAACATGACTTAGACACCAAATGATACACTGTGTGCCATGTTTCCAAATTTTTATGCACAGTGGTAACAGCATGAAGCGAATGCATGTGAATATACAAAGGTGCATTGCATTAAACAAGTCCAATGAGTGTCCCAAAATGGCCGGCCTGCCTGCTTTCATCCATCAATTGTTCTAAATTTTTCATTACCCAATGAGCTGAGGTGGAGTCTTAGCCAGTGGTACCATCAGGGAGGTGTGTAAAGCACTTTAGGCTAGACAGCCAATCAGCTGCCAGCTTCCATCTGTCAATCAAATACAGCAGCCAATCAGAAAGCTGCCCATTGATCAGCAGGCCCTTTATGACATCACAGACAGACCCTCAGAACTATCTGTGCATGTCTAATGGCTGGCTGTCAGTTGGGCGGGTGGGTGGCAGAGGGAGGGGATGTCTGTCTCGTTTCTCCTGAAAATTGCGGTTTTTCTGCGTTTATGGGAAAAGTTGAGGTCCGACGCGCAAAAGTGGGGTATCGTAGAAACCACCTTTTAAAGACGCACATTTCTGGCCCCCCAAAAATGGGCATTTCAAATGAGAAATGAGTCCAATGAACAAAATAGGGTGAATAAGTATGTATTTCAGGGGTGAGTTAGCAGGTTATTGGGGAAGTAAGTCCTGATATTTTTGGAGGTTGCGGGGGCCACTAGACCATTCAAAATAGGCAGGCTTTACCATATGCAGTTAGGCCCCGTAGGATGATTTTAGCTAAAAAGTGCCCCAAACACTCAAACGGGCTAGTATCTGGGAAGGAAAAACATGGGAAACATGACTTAGACACCAAATGATACACTGTATGCCATGTTTCCAAATTTTTATGCACAGTGGTTACAGCATGAAGCGAATGCATGTGAATATACAAAGCTTCATTGCATTAAACAAGTCCACTGACCATCCCAAAATGGCCGGCCTGCCTGCTTTCATCCATCAATTGTTCTAAATTTTTCATTACTCAATGAGCTGAGGTGGAGTCTTAGCCAGTGGTACCATCAGGGAGGTGTGTAAAGCACTTTAGGCTAGACAGCCAATCAGCTGCCAGCTTCCATCTGTCAATCAAATACAGCAGCCAATCAGAAAGCTGCCCATTGATCAGCAGGCCCTTTATGACATCACAGACAGACCCTCAGAACTATCTGTGCATGTCTAATGGCTGGCTGTCAGTTGGGCGGGTGGGTGGCAGAGGGAGGGGATGTCTGTCTCGTTTCTCCTGAAAATTGCGGTTTTTCTGCGTTTACGGGAAAAGTTGAGGTCTGACGCGCAAAAGTGGGGTATCGTAGAAATCACCTTTTAAAGACGCACATTTCTGGCCCCCCAAAATGGGCATTTCAAATGAGAAATGAGTCCAATGAACAAATAGGGTGAATAAGTATGTATTTCAGGGGTGAGTTAGCAGGTTATTGGGGATATAAGTCCTGATATTTTTGGAGGTTGCAGGGGCCACTAGACCATTCAAAATAGGCAGGCTTTAGCATATGCAGTTAGGCCCTGTAGGATGATTTTAGCTAAAAAGTGTCCCAAACACTCAAACGGGCTTGTATCTGGGAAGGGAAAATATGGGAAACATGACTTAGACACCAAATGATACGCTGTATGCCATGTTTCCAAATTTGTATGCACAGTGGTTACAGCATGAAGCGAATGCATGTGAATATACAAAGGTGCATTGCATTAAACAAGTCCACTGAGCGTCCCAAAATGGCCGGCCTTCCTGCTTTCATCCATCAATTGTTCTAAATTTTTCATTACCCAATGAGCTGAGGTGGAGTCTTAGCCAGTGGTACCATCAGGGAGGTGTGTAAAGCACTTTAGGCTAGACAGCCAATCAGCTGCCAGCTTCCATCTGTCAATCAAATACAGCAGCCAATCAGAAAGCTGCCAAATGATCAGCAGGCCCTTTATGACATCACAGACAGACCCTCAGAACTATCTGTGCATGTCTAATGGCTGGCTGTCAGTTGGGCGGGTGGGTGGCAGAGGGAGGGGATGTCTGTCTCGCTTCTCCTGAAAATTGCGGTTTTTCTGCGTTTACGGGAAAAGTTGAGATCCGACGCGCAAAAGTGGGGTATCATAGAAATCACCTTTTACAGACGCATATTTCTGGCTCCCCAAAAATGGGCATTTCAAATGAGAAATTAGTCCAATGAACAAAATAGGGTGAATAAGTATGTATTTCAGGGGTGAGTTAGCAGGTTATTGGGGAAGTAAGTCCTGATATTTTTGGAGGTTGCAGTGGCCACTACACCATTCAAAATAGGCAGGCTTTAGCATATGCAGTTAGGCCCTGTAGGATGATTTTAGCTAAAAAGTGTCCCAAACACTCAAACGGGCTTGTATCTGGAAAGGGAAAATATGGGAAACATGACTTAGACACCAAATGATACACTGTATGCCATGTTTCCAAATTTTTATGCACAGTGGTTACAGCATTAAGCGAATGCATGTGAATATACAAAGGTGCATTGCATTAAACAAGTCCAATGAGCGTCCCAAAATGGCCGGCCTGCCTGCTTTCATCCATCAATTGTTCTAAATTTTTCATTACCCAATGAGCTGAGGTGGAGTCTTAGCCAGTGGTACCATCAGGGAGGTGTGTAAACCACTTTAGGCTAGACAGCCAATCAGCTGCCAGCTTCCATCTGTCAATCAAATACAGCAGCCAATCAGAAAGCTGCCCATTGATCAGCAGGCCCTTAATGACATCACAGACAGACCCTCAGAACTATCTGTGCATGTCTAATGGCTGGCTTTCAGTTGGGCGGGTGGGTGGCAGAGGGAGGGGATGTCTGTCTCGTTTCTCCTGAAAATTGCGGTTTTTCTGCGTTTACGGGAAAAGTTGAGGTCCGTCGCGCAAAAGTGGGGTATCGTAGAAATCACCTTTTAAAGACGCACATTTCTGGCTCCCCAAAAATGGGCATTTCAAATGAGAAATTAGTCCAATGAACAAAATAGGGTGAATAAGTATGTATTTCAGGGGTGAGTTAGCAGGTTATTGGGGAAGTAAGTCCTGATATTTGTGGAGGTTGCAGGGGCCACTACACCATTCAAAATAGGCAGGCTTTAGCATATGCAGTTAGGCCCTGTAGGATGATTTTAGCTAAAAAGTGTCCCAAACGGGCTTGTATCTGGGAAGGGAAAATATGGGAAACATGACTTTGACACCAAATGATACACTATATGCCATGTTTCCAAATTTTTATGCACAGTGGTTACAGCATGAAGCAAATGCATGTGAATATACAAAGGTGCATTGCATTAAACAAGCCCACTGAGCGTCCCAAAATGGCCGGCCTGCCTGCTTTCATCCATCAATTGTTCTAAATTTTTCATTACCCAATGAGCTGAGGTGGAGTCTTAGCCAGTGGTACCATCAGGGAGGTGTGTAAAGCACTTTAGGCTAGACAGCCAATCAGCTGCCAGCTTCCATCTGTCAATCAAATACAGCAGCCAATCAGAAAGCTGCCCATTGATCAGCAGGCCCTTTATGACATCACAGACAGACCCTCAGAACTATCTGTGCATGTCTAATGGCTGGCTTTCAGTTGGGCGGGTGGGTGGCAGAGGGAGGGGATGTCTGTCTCGTTTCTCCTGAAAATTGCGGTTTTTCTGCGTTTACGGGAAAAGTTGAGGTCCGACGCGCAAAAGTGGGGTATCGTAGAAATCACCTTTTAAAGACGCACATTTCTGGCGCCTCAAAAATGGGCATTTCAAATGAGAAATGAGTCCAATGAACAAAATAGGGTGAATAAGTATGTATTTCAGGGGTGAGTTAGCAGGTTATTGGGGAAGTAAGTCCTGATATTTTTGGAGGTTGCAGGGGCCACTACACCATTCAAAATAGGCAGGCTTTAGCATATGCAGTTAGGCCCCGTAGGATGATTTTAGCTAAAAAGTGCCCCAAACACTCCAACGGGCTTGTATCTGGGAAGGGAAAATATGGGAAACATGACTTAGACACCAAATGATACACTGTATGCCATGTTTCCAAATTTTTATGCACAATGGTAACAGCATGAAGCGAATGCATGTGAATATACAAAGGTGCATTGCATTAAACAAGTCCAATGAGTGTCCCAAAATGGCCGGCCTGCCTGCTTTCATCCATCAATTGTTCTAAATTTTTCATTACCCAATGAGCTGAGGTGGAGTCTTAGCCAGTGGTACCATCAGGGAGGTGTGTAAAGCACTTTAGGCTAGACAGCCAATCAGCTGCCAGCTTCCATCTGTCAATCAAATACAGCAGCCAATCAGAAAGCTGCCCATTGATCAGCAGGCCCTTTATGACATCACAGACAGACCCTCAGAACTATCTGTGCATGTCTAATGGCTGGCTGTCAGTTGGGCGGGTGGGTGGCAGAGGGAGGGGATGTCTGTCTCGTTTCTCCTGAAAATTGCGGTTTTTCTGCGTTTATGGGAAAAGTTGAGGTCCGACGCGCAAAAGTGGGGTATCGTAGAAACCACCTTTTAAAGACGCACATTTCTGGCCCCCCAAAAATGGGCATTTCAAATGAGAAATGAGTACAAAGAACAAAATAGGGTGAATAAGTATGTATTTCAGGGGTGAGTTAGCAGATTATTGGGGAAGTAAGTCCTGATATTTTTGGAGGTTGCGGGGGCCACTAGACCATTCAAAATAGGCAGGCTTTACCATATGCAGTTAGGCCCCGTAGGATGATTTTAGCTAAAAAGTGCCCCAAACACTCAAACGGGCTAGTATCTGGGAAGGAAAAACATGGGAAACATGACTTAGACACCAAATGATACACTGTATGCCATGTTTCCAAATTTTTATGCACAGTGGTTACAGCATGAAGCGAATGCATGTGAATATACAAAGCTTCATTGCATTAAACAAGTCCACTGACCATCCCAAAATGGCCGGCCTGCCTGCTTTCATCCATCAATTGTTCTAAATTTTTCATTACTCAATGAGCTGAGGTGGAGTCTTAGCCAGTGGTACCATCAGGGAGGTGTGTAAAGCACTTTAGGCTAGACAGCCAATCAGCTGCCAGCTTCCATCTGTCAATCAAATACAGCAGCCAATCAGAAAGCTGCCCATTGATCAGCAGGCCCTTTATGACATCACAGACAGACCCTCAGAACTATCTGTGCATGTCTAATGGCTGGCTGTCAGTTGGGCGGGTGGGTGGCAGAGGGAGGGGATGTCTGTCTCGTTTCTCCTGAAAATTGCGGTTTTTCTGCGTTTACGGGAAAAGTTGAGGTCTGACGCGCAAAAGTGGGGTATCGTAGAAATCACCTTTTAAAGACGCACATTTCTGGCCCCCCAAAAATGGGCATTTCAAATGAGAAATGAGTCCAATGAACAAATAGGGTGAATAAGTATGTATTTCAGGGGTGAGTTAGCAGGTTATTGGGGATATAAGTCCTGATATTTTTGGAGGTTGCAGGGGCCACTAGACCATTCAAAATAGGCAGGCTTTAGCATATGCAGTTAGGCCCTGTAGGATGATTTTAGCTAAAAAGTGTCCCAAACACTCAAACGGGCTTGTATCTGGGAAGGGAAAATATGGGAAACATGACTTAGACACCAAATGATACGCTGTATGCCATGTTTCCAAATTTGTATGCACAGTGGTTACAGCATGAAGCGAATGCATGTGAATATACAAAGGTGCATTGCATTAAACAAGTCCACTGAGCGTCCCAAAATGGCCGGCCTTCCTGCTTTCATCCATCAATTGTTCTAAATTTTTCATTACCCAATGAGCTGAGGTGGAGTCTTAGCCAGTGGTACCATCAGGGAGGTGTGTAAAGCACTTTAGGCTAGACAGCCAATCAGCTGCCAGCTTCCATCTGTCAATCAAATACAGCAGCCAATCAGAAAGCTGCCAAATGATCAGCAGGCCCTTTATGACATCACAGACAGACCCTCAGAACTATCTGTGCATGTCTAATGGCTGGCTGTCAGTTGGGCGGGTGGGTGGCAGAGGGAGGGGATGTCTGTCTCGCTTCTCCTGAAAATTGCGGTTTTTCTGCGTTTACGGGAAAAGTTGAGATCCGACGCGCAAAAGTGGGGTATCGTAGAAATCACCTTTTACAGACGCACATTTCTGGCTCCCCAAAAATGGGCATTTCAAATGAGAAATTAGTCCAATGAACAAAATAGGGTGAATAAGTATGTATTTCAGGGGTGAGTTAGCAGGTTATTGGGGAAGTAAGTCCTGATATTTTTGGAGGTTGCAGTGGCCACCACACCATTCAAAATAGGCAGGCTTTAGCATATGCAGTTAGGCCCTGTAGGATGATTTTAGCTAAAAAGTGTCCCAAACACTCAAACGGGCTTGTATCTGGAAAGGGAAAATATGGGAAACATGACTTAGACACCAAATGATACACTGTATGCCATGTTTCCAAATTTTTATGCACAGTGGTTACAGCATTAAGCGAATGCATGTGAATATACAAAGGTGCATTGCATTAAACAAGTCCAATGAGCGTCCCAAAATGGCCGGCCTGCCTGCTTTCATCCATCAATTGTTCTAAATTTTTCATTACCCAATGAGCTGAGGTGGAGTCTTAGCCAGTGGTACCATCAGGGAGGTGTGTAAACCACTTTAGGCTAGACAGCCAATCAGCTGCCAGCTTCCATCTGTCAATCAAATACAGCAGCCAATCAGAAAGCTGCCCATTGATCAGCAGGCCCTTTATGACATCACAGACAGACCCTCAGAACTATCTGTGCATGTCTAATGGCTGGCTGTCAGTTGGGCGGGTGGGTGGCAGAGGGAGGGGATGTCTGTCTCGTTTCTCCTGAAAATTGCGTTTTTTCTGCGTTTACGGGAAAAGTTGAGGTCCGACGCGCAAAAGTGGGGTATCGTAGAAATCACCTTTTAAAGACGCACATTTCTGGCCCCCCAAAAATGGGCATTTCAAATGAGAAATGAGTCCAATTAACAAAATAGGGTGAATAAGTATGTATTTCAGGGGTGAGTTAGCAGGTTATTGGGGAAGTAAGTCCTGATATTTTTGGAGGTTGCAGGGGCCACTAGACCATTCAAAATAGGCAGGCTTTAGCATATGCAGTTAGGCCCCGTAGGATGATTTTAGCTAAAAAGTGCCCCAAACACTCAAACGGGCTTGTATCTGGAAAGGGAAAATATGGGAAACATGACTTAGACACCAAATGATACACTGTATGCCATGTTTCCAAATTTTTATGCACAGTGGTTACAGCATGAAGCGAATGCATGTGAATATACAAAGGTGCATTGCATTAAACAAGTCCACTGACCATCCCAAAATGGCCGGCCTGCCTGCTTTCATCCATCAATTGTTCTAAATTTTTTATTACCCAATGAGCTGAGGTGGAGTCTTAGCCAGTGGTACCATCAGGGAGGTGTGTAAAGCACTTTAGGCTAGACAGCCAATCAGCTGCCAGCTTCCATCTGTCAATCAAATACAGCAGCCAATCAGAAAGCTGCCCATTGATCAGCAGGCCCTTTATGACATCACAGACAGACCCTCAGAACTATCTGTGCATGTCTAATGGCTGGCTGTCAGTTGGGCGGGTGGGTGGCAGAGGGAGGGGATGTCTGTCTCGTTTCTCCTGAAAATTGCGTTTTTTCTGCGTTTACGGGAAAAGTTGATGTCTGACGCGCAAAAGTGGGGTATCGTAGAAATCACCTTTTAAAGACGCACATTTCTGGCCCCCCAAAAATGGGCATTTCAAATGAGAAATGAGTCCAATGAACAAATAGGGTGAATAAGTATGTATTTCAGGGGTGAGTTAGCAGGTTATTGGGGATATAAGTCCTGATATTTTTGGAGGTTGCAGGGGCCACTAGACCATTCAAAATAGGCAGGCTTTAGCATATGCAGTTAGGCCCTGTAGGATGATTTTAGCTAAAAAGTGTCCCAAACACTCAAACGGGCTTGTATCTGGGAAGGGAAAATATGGGAAACATGACTTAGACACCAAATGATACGCTGTATGCCATGTTTCCAAATTTGTATGCACAGTGGTTACAGCATGAAGCGAATGCATGTGAATATACAAAGGTGCATTGCATTAAACAAGTCCACTGAGCGTCCCAAAATGGCCGGCCTTCCTGCTTTCATCCATCAATTGTTCTAAATTTTTCATTACCCAATGAGCTGAGGTGGAGTCTTAGCCAGTGGTACCATCAGGGAGGTGTGTAAAGCACTTTAGGCTAGACAGCCAATCAGCTGCCAGCTTCCATCTGTCAATCAAATACAGCAGCCAATCAGAAAGCTGCCAAATGATCAGCAGGCCCTTTATGACATCACAGACAGACCCTCAGAACTATCTGTGCATGTCTAATGGCTGGCTGTCAGTTGGGCGGGTGGGTGGCAGAGGGAGGGGATGTCTGTCTCGCTTCTCCTGAAATTGCGGTTTTTCTGCGTTTACGGGAAAAGTTGAGATCCGACGCGCAAAAGTGGGGTATCGTAGAAATCATCTTTTACAGACGCACATTTATGGCTCCCCAAAAATGGGCATTTCAAATGAGAAATTAGTCCAATGAACAAAATAGGGTGAATAAGTATGTATTTCAGGGGTGAGTTAGCAGGTTATTGGGGAAGTAAGTCCTGATATTTTTGGAGGTTGCAGTGGCCACTACACCATTCAAAATAGGCGGGCTTTAGCATATGCAGTTAGGCCCTGTAGGATGATTTTAGCTAAAAAGTGTCCCAAACACTCAAACGGGCTTGTATCTGGAAAGGGAAAATATGGGAAACATGACAGACACCAAATGATACACTGTATGCCATGTTTCCAAATTTTTATGCACAGTGGTTACAGCATTAAGCGAATGCATGTGAATATACAAAGGTGCATTGCATTAAACAAGTCCAATGAGCGTCCCAAAATGGCCGGCCTGCCTGCTTTCATCCATCAATTGTTCTAAATTTTTCATTACCCAATGAGCTGAGGTGGAGTCTTAGCCAGTGGTACCATCAGGGAGGTGTGTAAACCACTTTAGGCTAGACAGCCAATCAGCTGCCAGCTTCCATCTGTCAATCAAATACAGCAGCCAATCAGAAAGCTGCCCATTGATCAGCAGGCCCTTTATGACATCACAGACAGACCCTCAGAACTATCTGTGCATGTCTAATGGCTGGCTGTCAGTTGGGCGGGTGGGTGGCAGAGGGAGGGGATGTCTGTCTCGTTTCTCCTGAAAATTGCGTTTTTTCTGCGTTTACGGGAAAAGTTGAGGTCCGACGCGCAAAAGTGGGGTATCGTAGAAATCACCTTTTAAAGACGCACATTTCTGGCCCCCCAAAAATGGGCATTTCAAATGAGAAATGAGTCCAATTAACAAAATAAGGTGAATAAGTATGTATTTCAGGGGTGAGTTAGCAGGTTATTGGGGAAGTAAGTCCTGATATTTTTGGAGGTTGCAGGGGCCACTAGACCATTCAAAATAGGCAGGCTTTAGCATATGCAGTTAGGCCCCGTAGGATGATTTTAGCTAAAAAGTGCCCCAAACACTCAAACGGGCTTGTATCTGGAAAGGGAAAATATGGGAAACATGACTTAGACACCAAATGATACACTGTATGCCATGTTTCCAAATTTTTATGCACAGTGGTTACAGCATGAAGCGAATGCATGTGAATATACAAAGGTGCATTGCATTAAACAAGTCCACTGACCATCCCAAAATGGCCGGCCTGCCTGCTTTCATCCATCAATTGTTCTAAATTTTTCATTACTCAATGAGCTGAGGTGGAGTCTTAGCCAGTAGTACCATCAGGGAGGTGTGTAAAGCACTTTAGGCTAGACAGCCAATCAGCTGCCAGCTTCCATCTGTCAATCAAATACAGCAGCCAATCAGAAAGCTGCCCATTGATCAGCAGGCCCTTTATGACATCACAGACAGACCCTCAGAACTATCTGTGCATGTCTAATGGCTGGCTGTCAGTTGGGCGGGTGGGTGGCAGAGGGAGGGGATGTCTGTCTCGTTTCTCCTGAAAATTGCGGTTTTTCTGCGTTTACGGGAAAAGTTGAGATCCGACGCGCAAAAGTGGGGTATCGTAGAAATCACCTTTTACAGACGCACATTTCTGGCTCCCCAAAAATGGGCATTTCAAATGAGAAATTAGTCCAATGAACAAAATAGGGTGAATAAGTATGTATTTCAGGGGTGAGTTAGCAGGTTATTGGGGAAGTAAGTCCTGATATTTGTGGAGGTTGCAGGGGCCACTACACCATTCAAAATAGGCAGGCTTTAGCATATGCAGTTAGGCCCTGTAGGATGATTTTAGCTAAAAAGTGTCCCAAACGGGCTTATATCTGGGAAGGGAAAATATGGGAAACATGACTTTGACACCAAATGATACACTGTATGCCATGTTTCCAAATTTTTATGCACAGTGGTTACAGCATGAAGCAAATGCATGTGAATATACAAAGGTGCATTGCATTAAACAAGCCCACTGAGCGTCCCAAAATGGCCGGCCTGCCTGCTTTCATCCATCAATTGTTCTAAATTTTTCATTACCCAATGAGCTGAGGTGGAGTCTTAGCCAGTGGTACCATCAGGGAGGTGTGTAAAGCACTTTAGGCTAGACAGCCAATCAGCTGCCAGCTTCCATCTGTCAATCAAATACAGCAGCCAATCAGAAAGCTGCCCATTGATCAGCAGGCCCTTTATGACATCACAGACAGACTCTCAGAACTATCTGTGCATGTCTAATGGCTGGCTTTCAGTTGGGCGGGTGGGTGGCAGAGGGAGGGGATGTCTGTCTCGTTTCTCCTGAAAATTGCGGTTTTTCTGCGTTTACGGGAAAAGTTGAGGTCCGACGCGCAAAAGTGGGGTATCGTAGAAATCACCTTTTAAAGACGCACATTTCTGGCTCCCCAAAAATGGGCATTTCAAATGAGAAATTAGTCCAATGAACAAAATAGGGTGAATAAGTATGTATTTCAGGGGTGAGTTAGCAGGTTATTGGGGAAGTAAGTCCTGATATTTGTGGAGGTTGCAGGGGCCACTACACCATTCAAAATAGGCAGGCTTTAGCATATGCAGTTAGGCCCTGTAGGATGATTTTAGCTAAAAAGTGTCCCAAACGGGCTTGTATCTGGGAAGGGAAAATATGGGAAACATGACTTTGACACCAAATGATACACTGTATGCCATGTTTCCAAATTTTTATGCACAGTGGTTACAGCATGAAGCAAATGCATGTGAATATACAAAGGTGCATTGCATTAAACAAGCCCACTGAGCGTCCCAAAATGGCCGGCCTGCCTGCTTTCATCCATCAATTGTTCTAAATTTTTCATTACCCAATGAGCTGAGGTGGAGTCTTAGCCAGTGGTACCATCAGGGAGGTGTGTAAAGCACTTTAGGCTAGACAGCCAATCAGCTGCCAGCTTCCATCTGTCAATCAAATACAGCAGCCAATCAGAAAGCTGCCCATTGATCAGCAGGCCCTTTATGACATCACAGACAGACTCTCAGAACTATCTGTGCATGTCTAATGGCTGGCTTTCAGTTGGGCGGGTGGGTGGCAGAGGGAGGGGATGTCTGTCTCGTTTCTCCTGAAAATTGCGGTTTTTCTGCGTTTACGGGAAAAGTTGAGGTCCGACGCGCAAAAGTGGGGTATCGTAGAAATCACCTTTTAAAGACGCACATTTCTGGCGCCTCAAAAATGGGCATTTCAAATGAGAAATGAGTCCAATGAACAAAATAGGGTGAATAAGTATGTATTTCAGGGGTGAGTTAGCAGGTTATTGGGGAAGTAAGTCCTGATATTTTTGGAGGTTGCAGGGGCCACTACACCATTCAAAATAGGCAGGCTTTAGCATATGCAGTTAGGCCCCGTAGGATGATTTTAGCTAAAAAGTGCCCCAAACACTCCAACGGGCTTGTATCTGGGAAGGGAAAATATGGGAAACATGACTTAGACACCAAATGATACACTGTATGCCATGTTTCCAAATTTTTATGCACAGTGGTAACAGCATGAAGCGAATGCATGTGAATATACAAAGGTGCATTGCATTAAACAAGTCCAATGAGTGTCCCAAAATGGCCGGCCTGCCTGCTTTCATCCATCAATTGTTCTAAATTTTTCATTACCCAATGAGCTGAGGTGGAGTCTTAGCCAGTGGTACCATCAGGGAGGTGTGTAAAGCACTTTAGGCTAGACAGCCAATCAGCTGCCAGCTTCCATCTGTCAATCAAATACAGCAGCCAATCAGAAAGCTGCCCATTGATCAGCAGGCCCTTTATGACATCACAGACAGACCCTCAGAACTATCTGTGCATGTCTAATGGCTGGCTGTCAGTTGGGCGGGTGGGTGGCAGAGGGAGGGGATGTCTGTCTCGTTTCTCCTGAAAATTGCGGTTTTTCTGCGTTTATGGGAAAAGTTGAGGTCCGACGCGCAAAAGTGGGGTATCGTAGAAACCACCTTTTAAAGACGCACATTTCTGGCCCCCCAAAAATGGGCATTTCAAATGAGAAATGAGTCCAATGAACAAAATAGGGTGAATAAGTATGTATTTCAGGGGTGAGTTAGCAGGTTATTGGGGAAGTAAGTCCTGATATTTTTGGAGGTTGCGGGGGCCACTAGACCATTCAAAATAGGCAGGCTTTACCATATGCAGTTAGGCCCCGTAGGATGATTTTAGCTAAAAAGTGCCCCAAACACTCAAACGGGCTAGTATCTGGGAAGGAAAAACATGGGAAACATGACTTAGACACCAAATGATACACTGTATGCCATGTTTCCAAATTTTTATGCACAGTGGTTACAGCATGAAGCGAATGCATGTGAATATACAAAGCTTCATTGCATTAAACAAGTCCACTGACCATCCCAAAATGGCCGGCCTGCCTGCTTTCATCCATCAATTGTTCTAAATTTTTCATTACTCAATGAGCTGAGGTGGAGTCTTAGCCAGTGGTACCATCAGGCAGGTGTGTAAAGCACTTTAGGCTAGACAGCCAATCAGCTGCCAGCTTCCATCTGTCAATCAAATACAGCAGCCAATCAGAAAGCTGCCCATTGATCAGCAGGCCCTTTATGACATCACAGACAGACCCTCAGAACTATCTGTGCATGTCTAATGGCTGGCTGTCAGTTGGGCGGGTGGGTGGCAGAGGGAGGGGATGTCTGTCTCGTTTCTCCTGAAAATTGCGGTTTTTCTGCGTTTATGGGAAAAGTTGAGGTCCGACGCGCAAAAGTGGGGTATCGTAGAAACCACCTTTTAAAGACGCACATTTCTGGCCCCCCAAAAATGGGCATTTCAAATGAGAAATGAGTCCAATGAACAAAATAGGGTGAATAAGTATGTATTTCAGGGGTGAGTTAGCAGGTTATTGGGGAAGTAAGTCCTGATATTTTTGGAGGTTGCGGGGGCCACTAGACCATTCAAAATAGGCAGGCTTTACCATATGCAGTTAGGCCCCGTAGGATGATTTTAGCTAAAAAGTGCCCCAAACACTCAAACGGGCTTGTATCTGGGAAGGGAAAATATGGGAAACATGACTTAGACACCAAATGATACGCTGTATGCCATGTTTCCAAATTTGTATGCACAGTGGTTACAGCATGAAGCGAATGCATGTGAATATACAAAGGTGCATTGCATTAAACAAGTCCACTGAGCGTCCCAAAATGGCCGGCCTTCCTGCTTTCATCCATCAATTGTTCTAAATTTTTCATTACCCAATGAGCTGAGGTGGAGTCTTAGCCAGTGGTACCATCAGGGAGGTGTGTAAAGCACTTTAGGCTAGACAGCCAATCAGCTGCCAGCTTCCATCTGTCAATCAAATACAGCAGCCAATCAGAAAGCTGCCAAATGATCAGCAGGCCCTTTATGACATCACAGACAGACCCTCAGAACTATCTGTGCATGTCTAATGGCTGGCTGTCAGTTGGGCGGGTGGGTGGCAGAGGGAGGGGATGTCTGTCTCGCTTCTCCTGAAAATTGCGGTTTTTCTGCGTTTACGGGAAAAGTTGAGATCCGACGCGCAAAAGTGGGGTATCGTAGAAATCACCTTTTACAGACGCACATTTCTGGCTCCCCAAAAATGGGCATTTCAAATGAGAAATTAGTCCAATGAACAAAATAGGGTGAATAAGTATGTATTTCAGGGGTGAGTTAGCAGGTTATTGGGGAAGTAAGTCCTGATATTTTTGGAGGTTGCAGTGGCCACTACACCATTCAAAATAGGCAGGCTTTAGCATATGCAGTTAGGCCCTGTAGGATGATTTTAGCTAAAAAGTGTCCCAAACACTCAAACGGGCTTGTATCTGGAAAGGGAAAATATGGGAAACATGACTTAGACACCAAATGATACACTGTATGCCATGTTTCCAAATTTGTATGCACAGTGGTTACAGCATGAAGCGAATGCATGTGAATATACAAAGGTGCATTGCATTAAACAAGTCCAATGAGCGTCCCAAAATGGCCGGCCTGCCTGCTTTCATCCATCAATTGTTCTAAATTTTTCATTACCCAATGAGCTGAGGTGGAGTCTTAGCCAGTGGTACCATCAGGGAGGTGTGTAAACCACTTTAGGCTAGACAGCCAATCAGCTGCCAGCTTCCATCTGTCAATCAAATACAGCAGCCAATCAGAAAGCTGCCCATTGATCAGCAGGCCCTTTATGACATCACAGACAGACCCTCAGAACTATCTGTGCATGTCTAATGGCTGGCTTTCAGTTGGGCGGGTGGGTGGCAGAGGGAGGGGATGTCTGTCTCGTTTCTCCTGAAAATTGCGTTTTTTCTGCGTTTACGGGAAAAGTTGAGGTCCGACGCGCAAAAGTGGGGTATCGTAGAAATCACCTTTTAAAGACGCACATTTCTAGCCCCCCAAAAATGGGCATTTCAAATGAGAAATGAGTCCAATTAACAAAATAGGGTGAATAAGTATGTATTTCAGGGGTGAGTTAGCAGGTTATTGGGGAAGTAAGTCCTGATATTTTTGGAGGTTGCAGGGGCCACTAGACCATTCAAAATAGGCAGGCTTTAGCATATGCAGTTAGGCCCCGTAGGATGATTTTAGCTAAAAAGTGCCCCAAACACTCAAACGGGCTTGTATCTGGAAAGGGAAAATATGGGAAACATGACTTAGACACCAAATGATACACTGTATGCCATGTTTCCAAATTTTTATGCACAGTGGTTACAGCATGAAGCGAATGCATGTGAATATACAAAGGTGCATTGCATTAAACAAGTCCACTGACCATCCCAAAATGGCCGGCCTGCCTGCTTTCATCCATCAATTGTTCTAAATTTTTTATTACCCAATGAGCTGAGGTGGAGTCTTAGCCAGTGGTACCATCAGGGAGGTGTGTAAAGCACTTTAGGCTAGACAGCCAATCAGCTGCCAGCTTCCATCTGTCAATCAAATACAGCAGCCAATCAGAAAGCTGCCCATTGATCAGCAGGCCCTTTATGACATCACAGACAGACCCTCAGAACTATCTGTGCATGTCTAATGGCTGGCTGTCAGTTGGGCGGGTGGGTGGCAGAGGGAGGGGATGTCTGTCTCGTTTCTCCTGAAAATTGCGTTTTTTCTGCGTTTACGGGAAAAGTTGAGGTCTGACGCGCAAAAGTGGGGTATCGTAGAAATCACCTTTTAAAGACGCACATTTCTGGCCCCCCAAAAATGGGCATTTCAAATGAGAAATGAGTCCAATGAACAAATAGGGTGAATAAGTATGTATTTCAGGGGTGAGTTAGCAGGTTATTGGGGATATAAGTCCTGATATTTTTGGAGGTTGCAGGGGCCACTAGACCATTCAAAATAGGCAGGCTTTAGCATATGCAGTTAGGCCCTGTAGGATGATTTTAGCTAAAAAGTGTCCCAAACACTCAAACGGGCTTGTATCTGGGAAGGGAAAATATGGGAAACATGACTTAGACACCAAATGATACGCTGTATGCCATGTTTCCAAATTTGTATGCACAGTGGTTACAGCATGAAGCGAATGCATGTGAATATACAAAGGTGCATTGCATTAAACAAGTCCACTGAGCGTCCCAAAATGGCCGGCCTTCCTGCTTTCATCCATCAATTGTTCTAAATTTTTCATTACCCAATGAGCTGAGGTGGAGTCTTAGCCAGTGGTACCATCAGGGAGGTGTGTAAAGCACTTTAGGCTAGACAGCCAATCAGCTGCCAGCTTCCATCTGTCAATCAAATACAGCAGCCAATCAGAAAGCTGCCAAATGATCAGCAGGCCCTTTATGACATCACAGACAGACCCTCAGAACTATCTGTGCATGTCTAATGGCTGGCTGTCAGTTGGGCGGGTGGGTGGCAGAGGGAGGGGATGTCTGTCTCGCTTCTCCTGAAAATTGCGGTTTTTCTGCGTTTACGGGAAAAGTTGAGATCCAACGCGCAAAAGTGGGGTATCGTAGAAATCACCTTTTAAAGACGCACATTTCTGGCTCCCCAAAAATGGGCATTTCAAATGAGAAATTAGTCCAATGAACAAAATAGGGTGAATAAGTATGTATTTCAGGGGTGAGTTAGCAGGTTATTGGGGAAGTAAGTCCTGATATTTTTGGAGGTTGCAGTGGCCACTACACCATTCAAAATAGGCAGGCTTTAGCATATGCAGTTAGGCCCTGTAGGATGATTTTAGCTAAAAAGTGTCCCAAACACTCAAACGGGCTTGTATCTGGAAAGGGAAAATATGGGAAACATGACTTAGACACCAAATGATACACTGTATGCCATGTTTCCAAATTTTTATGCACAGTGGTTACAGCATTAAGCGAATGCATGTGAATATACAAAGGTGCATTGCATTAAACAAGTCCAATGAGCGTCCCAAAATGGCCGGCCTGCCTGCTTTCATCCATCAATTGTTCTAAATTTTTCATTACCCAATGAGCTGAGGTGGAGTCTTAGCCAGTGGTACCATCAGGGAGGTGTGTAAACCACTTTAGGCTAGACAGCCAATCAGCTGCCAGCTTCCATCTGTCAATCAAATACAGCAGCCAATCAGAAAGCTGCCCATTGATCAGCAGGCCCTTTATGACATCACAGACAGACCCTCAGAACTATCTGTGCATGTCTAATGGCTGGCTGTCAGTTGGGCGGGTGGGTGGCAGAGGGAGGGGATGTCTGTCTCGTTTCTCCTGAAAATTGCGTTTTTTCTGCGTTTACGGGAAAAGTTGAGGTCCGACGCGCAAAAGTGGGGTATCGTAGAAATCACCTTTTAAAGACGCACATTTCTGGCCCCCCAAAAATGGGCATTTCAAATGAGAAATGAGTCCAATTAACAAAATAGGGTGAATAAGTATGTATTTCAGGGGTGAGTTAGCAGGTTATTGGGGAAGTAAGTCCTGATATTTTTGGAGGTTGCAGGGGCCACTAGACCATTCAAAATAGGCAGGCTTTAGCATATGCAGTTAGGCCCCGTAGGATGATTTTAGCTAAAAAGTGCCCCAAACACTCAAACGGGCTTGTATCTGGAAAGGGAAAATATGGGAAACATGACTTAGACACCAAATGATACACTGTATGCCATGTTTCCAAATTTTTATGCACAGTGGTTACAGCATGAAGCGAATGCATGTGAATATACAAAGGTGCATTGCATTAAACAAGTCCACTGACCATCCCAAAATGGCCGGCCTGCCTGCTTTCATCCATCAATTGTTCTAAATTTTTTATTACCCAATGAGCTGAGGTGGAGTCTTAGCCAGTGGTACCATCAGGGAGGTGTGTAAAGCACTTTAGGCTAGACAGCCAATCAGCTGCCAGCTTCCATCTGTCAATCAAATACAGCAGCCAATCAGAAAGCTGCCCATTGATCAGCAGGCCCTTTATGACATCACAGACAGACCCTCAGAACTATCTGTGCATGTCTAATGGCTGGCTGTCAGTTGGGCGGGTGGGTGGCAGAGGGAGGGGATGTCTGTCTCGTTTCTCCTGAAAATTGCGTTTTTTCTGCGTTTACGGGAAAAGTTGAGGTCCGACGCGCAAAAGTGGGGTATCGTAGAAATCACCTTTTAAAGACGCACATTTCTGGCCCCCCAAAAATGGGCATTTCAAATGAGAAATGAGTCCAATTAACAAAATAAGGTGAATAAGTATGTATTTCAGGGGTGAGTTAGCAGGTTATTGGGGAAGTAAGTCCTGATATTTTTGGAGGTTGCAGGGGCCACTAGACCATTCAAAATAGGCAGGCTTTAGCATATGCAGTTAGGCCCCGTAGGATGATTTTAGCTAAAAAGTGCCCCAAACACTCAAACGGGCTTGTATCTGGAAAGGGAAAATATGGGAAACATGACTTAGACATCAAATGATACACTGTATGCCATGTTTCCAAATTTTTATGCACAGTGGTTACAGCATGAAGCGAATGCATGTGAATATACAAAGGTGCATTGCATTAAACAAGTCCACTGACCATCCCAAAATGGCCGGCCTGCCTGCTTTCATCCATCAATTGTTCTAAATTTTTCATTACTCAATGAGCTGAGGTGGAGTCTTAGCCAGTAGTACCATCAGGGAGGTGTGTAAAGCACTTTAGGCTAGACAGCCAATCAGCTGCCAGCTTCCATCTGTCAATCAAATACAGCAGCCAATCAGAAAGCTGCCCATTGATCAGCAGGCCCTTTATGACATCACAGACAGACCCTCAGAACTATCTGTGCATGTCTAATGGCTGGCTGTCAGTTGGGCGGGTGGGTGGCAGAGGGAGGGGATGTCTGTCTCGTTTCTCCTGAAAATTGCGGTTTTTCTGCGTTTACGGGAAAAGTTGAGATCCGACGCGCAAAAGTGGGGTATCGTAGAAATCACCTTTTACAGACGCACATTTCTGGCTCCCCAAAAATGGGCATTTCAAATGAGAAATTAGTCCAATGAACAAAATAGGGTGAATAAGTATGTATTTCAGGGGTGAGTTAGCAGGTTATTGGGGAAGTAAGTCCTGATATTTGTGGAGGTTGCAGGGGCCACTACACCATTCAAAATAGGCAGGCTTTAGCATATGCAGTTAGGCCCTGTAGGATGATTTTAGCTAAAAAGTGTCCCAAACGGGCTTGTATCTGGGAAGGGAAAATATGGGAAACATGACTTTGACACCAAATGATACACTGTATGCCATGTTTCCAAATTTTTATGCACAGTGGTTACAGCATGAAGCAAATGCATGTGAATATACAAAGGTGCATTGCATTAAACAAGCCCACTGAGCGTCCCAAAATGGCCGGCCTGCCTGCTTTCATCCATCAATTGTTCTAAATTTTTCATTACCCAATGAGCTGAGGTGGAGTCTTAGCCAGTGGTACCATCAGGGAGGTGTGTAAAGCACTTTAGGCTAGACAGCCAATCAGCTGCCAGCTTCCATCTGTCAATCAAATACAGCAGCCAATCAGAAAGCTGCCCATTGATCAGCAGGCCCTTTATGACATCACAGACAGACTCTCAGAACTATCTGTGCATGTCTAATGGCTGGCTTTCAGTTGGGCGGGTGGGTGGCAGAGGGAGGGGATGTCTGTCTCGTTTCTCCTGAAAATTGCGGTTTTTCTGCGTTTACGGGAAAAGTTGAGGTCCGACGCGCAAAAGTGGGGTATCGTAGAAATCACCTTTTAAAGACGCACATTTCTGGCGCCTCAAAAATGGGCATTTCAAATGAGAAATGAGTCCAATGAACAAAATAGGGTGAATAAGTATGTATTTCAGGGGTGAGTTAGCAGGTTATTGGGGAAGTAAGTCCTGATATTTTTGGAGGTTGCAGGGGCCACTACACCATTCAAAATAGGCAGGCTTTAGCATATGCAGTTAGGCCCCGTAGGATGATTTTAGCTAAAAAGTGCCCCAAACACTCCAACGGGCTTGTATCTGGGAAGGGAAAATATGGGAAACATGACTTAGACACCAAATGATACACTGTATGCCATGTTTCCAAATTTTTATGCACAGTGGTAACAGCATGAAGCGAATGCATGTGAATATACAAAGGTGCATTGCATTAAACAAGTCCAATGAGTGTCCCAAAATGGCCGGCCTGCCTGCTTTCATCCATCAATTGTTCTAAATTTTTCATTACCCAATGAGCTGAGGTGGAGTCTTAGCCAGTGGTACCATCAGGGAGGTGTGTAAAGCACTTTAGGCTAGACAGCCAATCAGCTGCCAGCTTCCATCTGTCAATCAAATACAGCAGCCAATCAGAAAGCTGCCCATTGATCAGCAGGCCCTTTATGACATCACAGACAGACCCTCAGAACTATCTGTGCATGTCTAATGGCTGGCTGTCAGTTGGGCGGGTGGGTGGCAGAGGGAGGGGATGTCTGTCTCGTTTCTCCTGAAAATTGCGGTTTTTCTGCGTTTATGGGAAAAGTTGAGGTCCGACGCGCAAAAGTGGGGTATCGTAGAAACCACCTTTTAAAGACGCACATTTCTGGCCCCCCAAAAATGGGCATTTCAAATGAGAAATGAGTCCAATGAACAAAATAGGGTGAATAAGTATGTATTTCAGGGGTGAGTTAGCAGGTTATTGGGGAAGTAAGTCCTGATATTTTTGGAGGTTGCGGGGGCCACTAGACCATTCAAAATAGGCAGGCTTTACCATATGCAGTTAGGCCCCGTAGGATGATTTTAGCTAAAAAGTGCCCCAAACACCCAAACGGGCTAGTATCTGGGAAGGAAAAACATGGGAAACATGACTTAGACACCAAATGATACACTGTATGCCATGTTTCCAAATTTTTATGCACAGTGGTTACAGCATGAAGCGAATGCATGTGAATATACAAAGCTTCATTGCATTAAACAAGTCCACTGACCATCCCAAAATGGCCGGCCTGCCTGCTTTCATCCATCAATTGTTCTAAATTTTTCATTACTCAATGAGCTGAGGTGGAGTCTTAGCCAGTGGTACCATCAGGGAGGTGTGTAAAGCACTTTAGGCTAGACAGCCAATCAGCTGCCAGCTTCCATCTGTCAATCAAATACAGCAGCCAATCAGAAAGCTGCCCATTGATCAGCAGGCCCTTTATGACATCACAGACAGACCCTCAGAACTATCTGTGCATGTCTAATGGCTGGCTGTCAGTTGGGCGGGTGGGTGGCAGAGGGAGGGGATGTCTGTCTCGTTTCTCCTGAAAATTGCGTTTTTTCTGCGTTTACGGGAAAAGTTGAGGTCCGACGCGCAAAAGTGGGGTATCGTAGAAATCACCTTTTAAAGACGCACATTTCTGGCCCCCCAAAAATGGGCATTTCAAATGAGAAATGAGTCCAATGAACAAAATAGGGTGAATAAGTATGTAATTCAGGGGTGAGTTAGCAGGTTATTGGGGAAGTAAGTCCTGATATTTTTGGAGGTTGCAGGGGCCACTAGACCATTCAAAATAGGCAGGCTTTAGCATATGCAGTTAGGCCCCGTAGGATGATTTTAGCTAAAAAGTGCCCCAAACACTCAAACGGGCTTGTATCTGGAAAGGGAAAATATGGGAAACATGACTTAGACACCAAATGATACACTGTATGCCATGTTTCCAAATTTTTATGCACAGTGGTTACAGCATGAAGCGAATGCATGTGAATATACAAAGGTGCATTGCATTAAACAAGTCCACTGACCATCCCAAAATGGCCGGCCTGCCTGCTTTCATCCATCAATTGTTCTAAATTTTTCATTACTCAATGAGCTGAGGTGGAGTCTTAGCCAGTGGTACCATCAGGGAGGTGTGTAAAGCACTTTAGGCTAGACAGCCAATCAGCTGCCAGCTTCCATCTGTCAATCAAATACAGCAGCCAATCAGAAAGCTGCCAAATGATCAGCAGGCCCTTTATGACATCACAGACAGACCCTCAGAACTATCTGTGCATGTCTAATGGCTGGCTGTCAGTTGGGCGGGTGGGTGGCAGAGGGAGGGGATGTCTGTCTCGCTTCTCCTGAAAATTGCGGTTTTTCTGCGTTTACGGGAAAAGTTGAGATCCGACGCGCAAAAGTGGGGTATCGTAGAAATCACCTTTTACAGACGCACATTTCTGGCTCCCCAAAAATGGGCATTTCAAATGAGAAATTAGTCCAATGAACAAAATAGGGTGAATAAGTATGTATTTCAGGGGTGAGTTAGCAGGTTATTGGGGAAGTAAGTCCTGATATTTTTGGAGGTTGCAGTGGCCACTACACCATTCAAAATAGGCAGGCTTTAGCATATGCAGTTAGGCCCTGTAGGATGATTTTAGCTAAAAAGTGTCCCAAACACTCAAACGGGCTTGTATCTGGAAAGGGAAAATATGGGAAACATGACTTAGACACCAAATGATACACTGTATGCCATGTTTCCAAATTTTTATGCACAGTGGTTACAGCATTAAGCGAATGCATGTGAATATACAAAGGTGCATTGCATTAAACAAGTCCAATGAGCGTCCCAAAATGGCCGGCCTGCCTGCTTTCATCCATCAATTGTTCTAAATTTTTCATTACCCAATGAGCTGAGGTGGAGTCTTAGCCAGTGGTACCATCAGGGAGGTGTGTAAACCACTTTAGGCTAGACAGCCAATCAGCTGCCAGCTTCCATCTGTCAATCAAATACAGCAGCCAATCAGAAAGCTGCCCATTGATCAGCAGGCCCTTTATGACATCACAGACAGACCCTCAGAACTATCTGTGCATGTCTAATGGCTGGCTGTCAGTTGGGCGGGTGGGTGGTAGAGGGAGGGGATGTCTGTCTCGTTTCTCCTGAAAATTGCGTTTTTTCTGCGTTTACGGGAAAAGTTGAGGTCCGACGCGCAAAAGTGGGGTATCGTAGAAATCACCTTTTAAAGACGCACATTTCTGGCCCCCCAAAAATGGGCATTTCAAATGAGAAATGAGTCCAATTAACAAAATAGGGTGAATAAGTATGTATTTCAGGGGTGAGTTAGCAGGTTATTGGGGAAGTAAGTCCTGATATTTTTGGAGGTTGCAGGGGCCACTAGACCATTCAAAATAGGCAGGCTTTAGCATATGCAGTTAGGCCCCGTAGGATGATTTTAGCTAAAAAGTGCCCCAAACACTCAAACGGGCTTGTATCTGGAAAGGGAAAATATGGGAAACATGACTTAGACACCAAATGATACACTGTATGCCATGTTTCCAAATTTTTATGCACAGTGGTTACAGCATGAAGCGAATGCATGTGAATATACAAAGGTGCATTGCATTAAACAAGTCCACTGACCATCCCAAAATGGCCGGCCTGCCTGCTTTCATCCATCAATTGTTCTAAATTTTTTATTACCCAATGAGCTGAGGTGGAGTCTTAGCCAGTGGTACCATCAGGGAGGTGTGTAAAGCACTTTAGGCTAGACAGCCAATCAGCTGCCAGCTTCCATCTGTCAATCAAATACAGCAGCCAATCAGAAAGCTGCCCATTGATCAGCAGGCCCTTTATGACATCACAGACAGACCCTCAGAACTATCTGTGCATGTCTAATGGCTGGCTGTCAGTTGGGCGGGTGGGTGGCAGAGGGAGGGGATGTCTGTCTCGTTTCTCCTGAAAATTGCGTTTTTTCTGCGTTTACGGGAAAAGTTGAGGTCTGACGCGCAAAAGTGGGGTATCGTAGAAATCACCTTTTAAAGACGCACATTTCTGGCCCCCCAAAAATGGGCATTTCAAATGAGAAATGAGTCCAATGAACAAATAGGGTGAATAAGTATGTATTTCAGGGGTGAGTTAGCAGGTTATTGGGGATATAAGTCCTGATATTTTTGGAGGTTGCAGGGGCCACTAGACCATTCAAAATAGGCAGGCTTTAGCATATGCAGTTAGGCCCTGTAGGATGATTTTAGCTAAAAAGTGTCCCAAACACTCAAACGGGCTTGTATCTGGGAAGGGAAAATATGGGAAACATGACTTAGACACCAAATGATACGCTGTATGCCATGTTTCCAAATTTGTATGCACAGTGGTTACAGCATGAAGCGAATGCATGTGAATATACAAAGGTGCATTGCATTAAACAAGTCCACTGAGCGTCCCAAAATGGCCGGCCTTCCTGCTTTCATCCATCAATTGTTCTAAATTTTTCATTACCCAATGAGCTGAGGTGGAATCTTAGCCAGTGGTACCATCAGGGAGGTGTGTAAAGCACTTTAGGCTAGACAGCCAATCAGCTGCCAGCTTCCATCTGTCAATCAAATACAGCAGCCAATCAGAAAGCTGCCAAATGATCAGCAGGCCCTTTATGACATCACAGACAGACCCTCAGAACTATCTGTGCATGTCTAATGGCTGGCTGTCAGTTGGGCGGGTGGGTGGCAGAGGGAGGGGATGTCTGTCTCGCTTCTCCTGAAAATTGCGGTTTTTCTGCGTTTACGGGAAAAGTTGAGATCCGACGCGCAAAAGTGGGGTATCGTAGAAATCACCTTTTAAAGACGCACATTTCTGGCTCCCCAAAAATGGGCATTTCAAATGAGAAATTAGTCCAATGAACAAAATAGGGTGAATAAGTATGTATTTCAGGGGTGAGTTAGCAGGTTATTGGGGAAGTAAGTCCTGATATTTTTGGAGGTTGCAGTGGCCACTACACCATTCAAAATAGGCAGGCTTTAGCATATGCAGTTAGGCCCTGTAGGATGATTTTAGCTAAAAAGTGTCCCAAACACTCAAACGGGCTTGTATCTGGAAAGGGAAAATATGGGAAACATGACTTAGACACCAAATGATACACTGTATGCCATGTTTCCAAATTTTTATGCACAGTGGTTACAGCATTAAGCGAATGCATGTGAATATACAAAGGTGCATTGCATTAAACAAGTCCAATGAGCGTCCCAAAATGGCCGGCCTGCCTGCTTTCATCCATCAATTGTTCTAAATTTTTCATTACCCAATGAGCTGAGGTGGAGTCTTAGCCAGTGGTACCATCAGGGAGGTGTGTAAACCACTTTAGGCTAGACAGCCAATCAGCTGCCAGCTTCCATCTGTCAATCAAATACAGCAGCCAATCAGAAAGCTGCCCATTGATCAGCAGGCCCTTTATGACATCACAGACAGACCCTCAGAACTATCTGTGCATGTCTAATGGCTGGCTGTCAGTTGGGCGGGTGGGTGGCAGAGGGAGGGGATGTCTGTCTCGTTTCTCCTGAAAATTGCGTTTTTTCTGCGTTTACGGGAAAAGTTGAGGTCCGACGCGCAAAAGTGGGGTATCGTAGAAATCACCTTTTAAAGACGCACATTTCTGGCCCCCCAAAAATGGGCATTTCAAATGAGAAATGAGTCCAATGAACAAAATAGGGTGAATAAGTATGTATTTCAGGGGTGAGTTAGCAGGTTATTGGGGAAGTAAGTCCTGATATTTTTGGAGGTTGCAGGGGCCACTAGACCATTCAAAATAGGCAGGCTTTAGCATATGCAGTTAGGCCCCGTAGGATGATTTTAGCTAAAAAGTGCCCCAAACACTCAAACGGGCTTGTATCTGGAAAGGGAAAATATGGGAAACATGACTTAGACACCAAATGATACACTGTATGCCATGTTTCCAAATTTTTATGCACAGTGGTTACAGCATGAAGCGAATGCATGTGAATATACAAAGGTGCATTGCATTAAACAAGTCCACTGACCATCCCAAAATGGCCGGCCTGCCTGCTTTCATCCATCAATTGTTCTAAATTTTTTATTACCCAATGAGCTGAGGTGGAGTCTTAGCCAGTGGTACCATCAGGGAGGTGTGTAAAGCACTTTAGGCTAGACAGCCAATCAGCTGCCAGCTTCCATCTGTCAATCAAATACAGCAGCCAATCAGAAAGCTGCCCATTGATCAGCAGGCCCTTTATGACATCACAGACAGACCCTCAGAACTATCTGTGCATGTCTAATGGCTGGCTGTCAGTTGGGCGGGTGGGTGGCAGAGGGAGGGGATGTCTGTCTCGTTTCTCCTGAAAATTGCGTTTTTTCTGCGTTTACGGGAAAAGTTGAGGTCCGACGCGCAAAAGTGGGGTATCGTAGAAATCACCTTTTAAAGACGCACATTTCTGGCCCCCCAAAAATGGGCATTTCAAATGAGAAATGAGTCCAATTAA
Organism: Crinia signifera; assembly: GCF_055691185.1. Lineage (NCBI taxonomy): Eukaryota > Metazoa > Chordata > Amphibia > Anura > Myobatrachidae > Crinia > Crinia signifera. The sequence continues at coordinate 103,137 of NW_028142853.1, read as the reverse complement.
CAAAATAAGGTGAATAAGTATGTATTTCAGGGGTGAGTTAGCAGGTTATTGGGGAAGTAAGTCCTGATATTTTTGGAGGTTGCAGGGGCCACTAGACCATTCAAAATAGGCAGGCTTTAGCATATGCAGTTAGGCCCCGTAGGATGATTTTAGCTAAAAAGTGCCCCAAACACTCAAACGGGCTTGTATCTGGAAAGGGAAAATATGGGAAACATGACTTAGACATCAAATGATACACTGTATGCCATGTTTCCAAATTTTTATGCACAGTGGTTACAGCATGAAGCGAATGCATGTGAATATACAAAGGTGCATTGCATTAAACAAGTCCACTGACCATCCCAAAATGGCCGGCCTGCCTGCTTTCATCCATCAATTGTTCTAAATTTTTCATTACTCAATGAGCTGAGGTGGAGTCTTAGCCAGTAGTACCATCAGGGAGGTGTGTAAAGCACTTTAGGCTAGACAGCCAATCAGCTGCCAGCTTCCATCTGTCAATCAAATACAGCAGCCAATCAGAAAGCTGCCCATTGATCAGCAGGCCCTTTATGACATCACAGACAGACCCTCAGAACTATCTGTGCATGTCTAATGGCTGGCTGTCAGTTGGGCGGGTGGGTGGCAGAGGGAGGGGATGTCTGTCTCGTTTCTCCTGAAAATTGCGGTTTTTCTGCGTTTACGGGAAAAGTTGAGATCCGACGCGCAAAAGTGGGGTATCGTAGAAATCACCTTTTTACAGACGCACATTTCTGGCTCCCCAAAAATGGGCATTTCAAATGAGAAATTAGTCCAATGAACAAAATAGGGTGAATAAGTATGTATTTCAGGGGTGAGTTAGCAGGTTATTGGGGAAGTAAGTCCTGATATTTGTGGAGGTTGCAGGGGCAACTACACCATTCAAAATAGGCAGGCTTTAGCATATGCAGTTAGGCCCTGTAGGATGATTTTAGCTAAAAAGTGTCCCAAACGGGCTTGTATCTGGGAAGGGAAAATATGGGAAACATGACTTTGACACCAAATGATACACTGTATGCCATGTTTCCAAATTTTTATGCACAGTGGTTACAGCATGAAGCAAATGCATGTGAATATACAAAGGTGCATTGCATTAAACAAGCCCACTGAGCGTCCCAAAATGGCCGGCCTGCCTGCTTTCATCCATCAATTGTTCTAAATTTTTCATTACCCAATGAGCTGAGGTGGAGTCTTAGCCAGTGGTACCATCAGGGAGGTGTGTAAAGCACTTTAGGCTAGACAGCCAATCAGCTGCCAGCTTCCATCTGTCAATCAAATACAGCAGCCAATCAGAAAGCTGCCCATTGATCAGCAGGCCCTTTATGACATCACAGACAGACTCTCAGAACTATCTGTGCATGTCTAATGGCTGGCTTTCAGTTGGGCGGGTGGGTGGCAGAGGGAGGGGATGTCTGTCTCGTTTCTCCTGAAAATTGCGGTTTTTCTGCGTTTACGGGAAAAGTTGAGGTCCGACGCGCAAAAGTGGGGTATCGTAGAAATCACCTTTTAAAGACGCACATTTCTGGCGCCTCAAAAATGGGCATTTCAAATGAGAAATGAGTCCAATGAACAAAATAGGGTGAATAAGTATGTATTTCAGGGGTGAGTTAGCAGGTTATTGGGGAAGTAAGTCCTGATATTTTTGGAGGTTGCAGGGGCCACTACACCATTCAAAATAGGCAGGCTTTAGCATATGCAGTTAGGCCCCGTAGGATGATTTTAGCTAAAAAGTGCCCCAAACACTCCAACGGGCTTGTATCTGGGAAGGGAAAATATGGGAAACATGACTTAGACACCAAATGATACACTGTATGCCATGTTTCCAAATTTTTATGCACAGTGGTAACAGCATGAAGCGAATGCATGTGAATATACAAAGGTGCATTGCATTAAACAAGTCCAATGAGTGTCCCAAAATGGCCGGCCTGCCTGCTTTCATCCATCAATTGTTCTAAATTTTTCATTACCCAATGAGCTGAGGTGGAGTCTTAGCCAGTGGTACCATCAGGGAGGTGTGTAAAGCACTTTAGGCTAGACAGCCAATCAGCTGCCAGCTTCCATCTGTCAATCAAATACAGCAGCCAATCAGAAAGCTGCCCATTGATCAGCAGGCCCTTTATGACATCACAGACAGACCCTCAGAACTATCTGTGCATGTCTAATGGCTGGCTGTCAGTTGGGCGGGTGGGTGGCAGAGGGAGGGGATGTCTGTCTCGTTTCTCCTGAAAATTGCGGGTTTTTCTGCGTTTATGGGAAAAGTTGAGGTCCGACGCGCAAAAGTGGGGTATCGTAGAAACCACCTTTTAAAGACGCACATTTCTGGCCCCCCAAAAATGGGCATTTCAAATGAGAAATGAGTCCAATGAACAAAATAGGGTGAATAAGTATGTATTTCAGGGGTGAGTTAGCAGGTTATTGGGGAAGTAAGTCCTGATATTTTTGGAGGTTGCGGGGGCCACTAGACCATTCAAAATAGGCAGGCTTTACCATATGCAGTTAGGCCCCGTAGGATGATTTTAGCTAAAAAGTGCCCCAAACACTCAAACGGGCTAGTATCTGGGAAGGAAAAACATGGGAAACATGACTTAGACACCAAATGATACACTGTATGCCATGTTTCCAAATTTTTATGCACAGTGGTTACAGCATGAAGCGAATGCATGTGAATATACAAAGCTTCATTGCATTAAACAAGTCCACTGACCATCCCAAAATGGCCGGCCTGCCTGCTTTCATCCATCAATTGTTCTAAATTTTTCATTACTCAATGAGCTGAGGTGGAGTCTTAGCCAGTGGTACCATCAGGGAGGTGTGTAAAGCACTTTAGGCTAGACAGCCAATCAGCTGCCAGCTTCCATCTGTCAATCAAATACAGCAGCCAATCAGAAAGCTGCCCATTGATCAGCAGGCCCTTTATGACATCACAGACAGACCCTCAGAACTATCTGTGCATGTCTAATGGCTGGCTGTCAGTTGGGCGGGTGGGTGGCAGAGGGAGGGGATGTCTGTCTCGTTTCTCCTGAAAATTGCGTTTTTTCTGCGTTTACGGGAAAAGTTGAGGTCCGACGCGCAAAAGTGGGGTATCGTAGAAATCACCTTTTAAAGACGCACATTTCTGGCCCCCCAAAAATGGGCATTTCAAATGAGAAATGAGTCCAATGAACAAAATAGGGTGAATAAGTATGTAATTCAGGGGTGAGTTAGCAGGTTATTGGGGAAGTAAGTCCTGATATTTTTGGAGGTTGCAGGGGCCACTAGACCATTCAAAATAGGCAGGCTTTAGCATATGCAGTTAGGCCCCGTAGGATGATTTTAGCTAAAAAGTGCCCCAAACACTCAAACGGGCTTGTATCTGGAAAGGGAAAATATGGGAAACATGACTTAGACACCAAATGATACACTGTATGCCATGTTTCCAAATTTTTATGCACAGTGGTTACAGCATGAAGCGAATGCATGTGAATATACAAAGGTGCATTGCATTAAACAAGTCCACTGACCATCCCAAAATGGCCGGCCTGCCTGCTTTCATCCATCAATTGTTCTAAATTTTTCATTACTCAATGAGCTGAGGTGGAGTCTTAGCCAGTGGTACCATCAGGGAGGTGTGTAAAGCACTTTAGGCTAGACAGCCAATCAGCTGCCAGCTTCCATCTGTCAATCAAATACAGCAGCCAATCAGAAAGCTGCCAAATGATCAGCAGGCCCTTTATGACATCACAGACAGACCCTCAGAACTATCTGTGCATGTCTAATGGCTGGCTGTCAGTTGGGCGGGTGGGTGGCAGAGGGAGGGGATGTCTGTCTCGCTTCTCCTGAAAATTGCGGTTTTTCTGCGTTTACGGGAAAAGTTGAGATCCGACGCGCAAAAGTGGGGTATCGTAGAAATCACCTTTTACAGACGCACATTTCTGGCTCCCCAAAAATGGGCATTTCAAATGAGAAATTAGTCCAATGAACAAAATAGGGTGAATAAGTATGTATTTCAGGGGTGAGTTAGCAGGTTATTGGGGAAGTAAGTCCTGATATTTTTGGAGGTTGCAGTGGCCACTACACCATTCAAAATAGGCAGGCTTTAGCATATGCAGTTAGGCCCTGTAGGATGATTTTAGCTAAAAAGTGTCCCAAACACTCAAACGGGCTTGTATCTGGAAAGGGAAAATATGGGAAACATGACTTAGACACCAAATGATACACTGTATGCCATGTTTCCAAATTTTTATGCACAGTGGTTACAGCATTAAGCGAATGCATGTGAATATACAAAGGTGCATTGCATTAAACAAGTCCAATGAGCGTCCCAAAATGGCCGGCCTGCCTGCTTTCATCCATCAATTGTTCTAAATTTTTCATTACCCAATGAGCTGAGGTGGAGTCTTAGCCAGTGGTACCATCAGGGAGGTGTGTAAACCACTTTAGGCTAGACAGCCAATCAGCTGCCAGCTTCCATCTGTCAATCAAATACAGCAGCCAATCAGAAAGCTGCCCATTGATCAGCAGGCCCTTTATGACATCACAGACAGACCCTCAGAACTATCTGTGCATGTCTAATGGCTGGCTGTCAGTTGGGCGGGTGGGTGGTAGAGGGAGGGGATGTCTGTCTCGTTTCTCCTGAAAATTGCGTTTTTTCTGCGTTTACGGGAAAAGTTGAGGTCCGACGCGCAAAAGTGGGGTATCGTAGAAATCACCTTTTAAAGACGCACATTTCTGGCCCCCCAAAAATGGGCATTTCAAATGAGAAATGAGTCCAATTAACAAAATAGGGTGAATAAGTATGTATTTCAGGGGTGAGTTAGCAGGTTATTGGGGAAGTAAGTCCTGATATTTTTGGAGGTTGCAGGGGCCACTAGACCATTCAAAATAGGCAGGCTTTAGCATATGCAGTTAGGCCCCGTAGGATGATTTTAGCTAAAAAGTGCCCCAAACACTCAAACGGGCTTGTATCTGGAAAGGGAAAATATGGGAAACATGACTTAGACACCAAATGATACACTGTATGCCATGTTTCCAAATTTTTATGCACAGTGGTTACAGCATGAAGCGAATGCATGTGAATATACAAAGGTGCATTGCATTAAACAAGTCCACTGACCATCCCAAAATGGCCGGCCTGCCTGCTTTCATCCATCAATTGTTCTAAATTTTTTATTACCCAATGAGCTGAGGTGGAGTCTTAGCCAGTGGTACCATCAGGGAGGTGTGTAAAGCACTTTAGGCTAGACAGCCAATCAGCTGCCAGCTTCCATCTGTCAATCAAATACAGCAGCCAATCAGAAAGCTGCCCATTGATCAGCAGGCCCTTTATGACATCACAGACAGACCCTCAGAACTATCTGTGCATGTCTAATGGCTGGCTGTCAGTTGGGCGGGTGGGTGGCAGAGGGAGGGGATGTCTGTCTCGTTTCTCCTGAAAATTGCGTTTTTTCTGCGTTTACGGGAAAAGTTGAGGTCTGACGCGCAAAAGTGGGGTATCGTAGAAATCACCTTTTAAAGACGCACATTTCTGGCCCCCCAAAAATGGGCATTTCAAATGAGAAATGAGTCCAATGAACAAATAGGGTGAATAAGTATGTATTTCAGGGGTGAGTTAGCAGGTTATTGGGGATATAAGTCCTGATATTTTTGGAGGTTGCAGGGGCCACTAGACCATTCAAAATATGCAGGCTTTAGCATATGCAGTTAGGCCCTGTAGGATGATTTTAGCTAAAAAGTGTCCCAAACACTCAAACGGGCTTGTATCTGGGAAGGGAAAATATGGGAAACATGACTTAGACACCAAATGATACGCTGTATGCCATGTTTCCAAATTTGTATGCACAGTGGTTACAGCATGAAGCGAATGCATGTGAATATACAAAGGTGCATTGCATTAAACAAGTCCACTGAGCGTCCCAAAATGGCCGGCCTTCCTGCTTTCATCCATCAATTGTTCTAAATTTTTCATTACCCAATGAGCTGAGGTGGAGTCTTAGCCAGTGGTACCATCAGGGAGGTGTGTAAAGCACTTTAGGCTAGACAGCCAATCAGCTGCCAGCTTCCATCTGTCAATCAAATACAGCAGCCAATCAGAAAGCTGCCAAATGATCAGCAGGCCCTTTATGACATCACAGACAGACCCTCAGAACTATCTGTGCATGTCTAATGGCTGGCTGTCAGTTGGGCGGGTGGGTGGCAGAGGGAGGGGATGTCTGTCTCGCTTCTCCTGAAAATTGCGGTTTTTCTGCGTTTACGGGAAAAGTTGAGATCCGACGCGCAAAAGTGGGGTATCGTAGAAATCACCTTTTACAGACGCACATTTCTGGCTCCCCAAAAATGGGCATTTCAAATGAGAAATTAGTCCAATGAACAAAATAGGGTGAATAAGTATGTATTTCAGGGGTGAGTTAGCAGGTTATTGGGGAAGTAAGTCCTGATATTTTTGGAGGTTGCAGTGGCCACTACACCATTCAAAATAGGCAGGCTTTAGCATATGCAGTTAGGCCCTGTAGGATGATTTTAGCTAAAAAGTGTCCCAAACACTCAAACGGGCTTGTATCTGGAAAGGGAAAATATGGGAAACATGACTTAGACACCAAATGATACACTGTATGCCATGTTTCCAAATTTTTATGCACAGTGGTTACAGCATTAAGCGAATGCATGTGAATATACAAAGGTGCATTGCATTAAACAAGTCCAATGAGCGTCCCAAAATGGCCGGCCTGCCTGCTTTCATCCATCAATTGTTCTAAATTTTTCATTACCCAATGAGCTGAGGTGGAGTCTTAGCCAGTGGTACCATCAGGGAGGTGTGTAAACCACTTTAGGCTAGACAGCCAATCAGCTGCCAGCTTCCATCTGTCAATCAAATACAGCAGCCAATCAGAAAGCTGCCCATTGATCAGCAGGCCCTTTATGACATCACAGACAGACCCTCAGAACTATCTGTGCATGTCTAATGGCTGGCTGTCAGTTGGGCGGGTGGGTGGCAGAGGGAGGGGATGTCTGTCTCGTTTCTCCTGAAAATTGCGTTTTTTCTGCGTTTACGGGAAAAGTTGAGGTCCGACGCGCAAAAGTGGGGTATCGTAGAAATCACCTTTTAAAGACGCACATTTCTGGCCCCCCAAAAATGGGCATTTCAAATGAGAAATGAGTCCAATGAACAAAATAGGGTGAATAAGTATGTATTTCAGGGGTGAGTTAGCAGGTTATTGGGGAAGTAAGTCCTGATATTTTTGGAGGTTGCAGGGGCCACTAGACCATTCAAAATAGGCAGGCTTTAGCATATGCAGTTAGGCCCCGTAGGATGATTTTAGCTAAAAAGTGCCCCAAACACTCAAACGGGCTTGTATCTGGAAAGGGAAAATATGGGAAACATGACTTAGACACCAAATGATACACTGTATGCCATGTTTCCAAATTTTTATGCACAGTGGTTACAGCATGAAGCGAATGCATGTGAATATACAAAGGTGCATTGCATTAAACAAGTCCACTGACCATCCCAAAATGGCCGGCCTGCCTGCTTTCATCCATCAATTGTTCTAAATTTTTTATTACCCAATGAGCTGAGGTGGAGTCTTAGCCAGTGGTACCATCAGGGAGGTGTGTAAAGCACTTTAGGCTAGACAGCCAATCAGCTGCCAGCTTCCATCTGTCAATCAAATACAGCAGCCAATCAGAAAGCTGCCCATTGATCAGCAGGCCCTTTATGACATCACAGACAGACCCTCAGAACTATCTGTGCATGTCTAATGGCTGGCTGTCAGTTGGGCGGGTGGGTGGCAGAGGGAGGGGATGTCTGTCTCGTTTCTCCTGAAAATTGCGTTTTTTCTGCGTTTACGGGAAAAGTTGAGGTCTGATGCGCAAAAGTGGGGTATCGTAGAAATCACCTTTTAAAGACGCACATTTCTGGCCCCCCAAAAATGGGCATTTCAAATGAGAAATGAGTCCAATGAACAAATAGGGTGAATAAGTATGTATTTCAGGGGTGAGTTAGCAGGTTATTGGGGATATAAGTCCTGATATTTTTGGAGGTTGCAGGGGCCACTAGACCATTCAAAATAGGCAGGCTTTAGCATATGCAATTAGGCCCTGTAGGATGATTTTAGCTAAAAAGTGTCCCAAACACTCAAACGGGCTTGTATCTGGGAAGGGAAAATATGGGAAACATGACTTAGACACCAAATGATACGCTGTATGCCATGTTTCCAAATTTGTATGCACAGTGGTTACAGCATGAAGCGAATGCATGTGAATATACAAAGGTGCATTGCATTAAACAAGTCCACTGAGCGTCCCAAAATGGCCGGCCTTCCTGCTTTCATCCATCAATTGTTCTAAATTTTTCATTACCCAATGAGCTGAGGTGGAGTCTTAGCCAGTGGTACCATCAGGGAGGTGTGTAAAGCACTTTAGGCTAGACAGCCAATCAGCTGCCAGCTTCCATCTGTCAATCAAATACAGCAGCCAATCAGAAAGCTGCCAAATGATCAGCAGGCCCTTTATGACATCACAGACAGACCCTCAGAACTATCTGTGCATGTCTAATGGCTGGCTGTCAGTTGGGCGGGTGGGTGGCAGAGGGAGGGGATGTCTGTCTCGCTTCTCCTGAAAATTGCGGTTTTTCTGCGTTTACGGGAAAAGTTGAGATCCGACGCGCAAAAGTGGGGTATCGTAGAAATCACCTTTTACAGACGCACATTTCTGGCTCCCCAAAAATGGGCATTTCAAATGAGAAATTAGTCCAATGAACAAAATAGGGTGAATAAGTATGTATTTCAGGGGTGAGTTAGCAGGTTATTGGGGAAGTAAGTCCTGATATTTTTGGAGGTTGCAGTGGCCACTACACCATTCAAAATAGGCAGGCTTTAGCATATGCAGTTAGGCCCTGTAGGATGATTTTAGCTAAAAAGTGTCCCAAACACTCAAACGGGCTTGTATCTGGAAAGGGAAAATATGGGAAACATGACTTAGACACCAAATGATACACTGTATGCCATGTTTCCAAATTTTTATGCACAGTGGTTACAGCATTAAGCGAATGCATGTGAATATACAAAGGTGCATTGCATTAAACAAGTCCAATGAGCGTCCCAAAATGGCCGGCCTGCCTGCTTTCATCCATCAATTGTTCTAAATTTTTCATTACCCAATGAGCTGAGGTGGAGTCTTAGCCAGTGGTACCATCAGGGAGGTGTGTAAAGCACTTTAGGCTAGACAGCCAATCAGCTGCCAGCTTCCATCTGTCAATCAAATACAGCAGCCAATCAGAAAGCTGCCCATTGATCAGCAGGCCCTTTATGACATCACAGACAGACCCTCAGAACTATCTGTGCATGTCTAATGGCTGGCTGTCAGTTGGGCGGGTGGGTGGCAGAGGGAGGGGATGTCTGTCTCGTTTCTCCTGAAAATTGCGTTTTTTCTGCGTTTACGGGAAAAGTTGAGGTCCGACGCGCAAAAGTGGGGTATCGTAGAAATCACCTTTTAAAGACGCACATTTCTGGCCCCCCAAAAATGGGCATTTCAAATGAGAAATGAGTCCAATTAACAAAATAGGGTGAATAAGTATGTATTTCAGGGGTGAGTTAGCAGGTTATTGGGGAAGTAAGTCCTGATATTTTTGGAGGTTGCAGGGGCCACTAGACCATTCAAAATAGGCAGGCTTTAGCATATGCAGTTAGGCCCCGTAGGATGATTTTAGCTAAAAAGTGCCCCAAACACTCAAACGGGCTTGTATCTGGAAAGGGAAAATATGGGAAACATGACTTAGACACCAAATGATACACTGTATGCCATGTTTCCAAATTTTTATGCACAGTGGTTACAGCATGAAGCGAATGCATGTGAATATACAAAGGTGCATTGCATTAAACAAGTCCACTGACCATCCCAAAATGGCCGGCCTGCCTGCTTTCATCCATCAATTGTTCTAAATTTTTCATTACTCAATGAGCTGAGGTGGAGTCTTAGCCAGTGGTACCATCAGGGAGGTGTGTAAAGCACTTTAGGCTAGACAGCCAATCAGCTGCCAGCTTCCATCTGTCAATCAAATACAGCAGCCAATCAGAAAGCTGCCCATTGATCAGCAGGCCCTTTATGACATCACAGACAGACCCTCAGAACTATCTGTGCATGTCTAATGGCTGGCTGTCAGTTGGGCGGGTGGGTGGCAGAGGGAGGGGATGTCTGTCTCGTTTCTCCTGAAAATTGCGTTTTTTCTGCGTTTACGGGAAAAGTTGAGGTCTGACGCGCAAAAGTGGGGTATCGTAGAAATCACCCTTTAAAGACGCACATTTCTGGCCCCCCAAAAATGGGCATTTCAAATGAGAAATGAGTCCAATGAACAAATAGGGTGAATAAGTATGTATTTCAGGGGTGAGTTAGCAGGTTATTGGGGAAGTAAGTCCTGATATTTTTGGAGGTTGCAGGGGCCACTACACCATTCAAAATAGGCAGGCTTTAGCATATGCAGTTAGGCCCTGTAGGATGATTTTAGCTAAAAAGTGTCCCAAACACTCAAACGGGCTTGTATCTGGGAAGGGAAAATATGGGAAACATGACTTAGACACCAAATGATACACTGTATGCCATGTTTACAAATTTTTATGCACAGTGGTTACAGCATGAAGCGAATGCATGTGAATATACAAAGGTGCATTGCATTAAACAAGTCCACTGAGCGTCCCAAAATGGCCGGCCTGCCTGCTTTCATCCATCAATTGTTCTAAATTTTTCATTACCCAATGAGCTGAGGTGGAGTCTTAGCCAGTGGTACCATCAGGGAGGTGTGTAAAGCACTTTAGGCTAGACAGCCAATCAGCTGCCAGCTTCCATCTGTCAATCAAATACAGCAGCCAATCAGAAAGCTGCCCATTGATCAGCAGGCCCTTTATGACATCACAGACAGACCCTCAGAACTATCTGTGCATGTCTAATGGCTGGCTGTCAGTTGGGCGGGTGGGTGGCAGAGGGAGGGGATGTCTGTCTCGTTTCTCCTGAAAATTGCGGTTTTTCTGCGTTTACGGGAAAAGTTGAGATCCGACGCGCAAAAGTGGGGTATCGTAGAAATCACCTTTTACAGACGCACATTTCTGGCTCCCCAAAAATGGGCATTTCAAATGAGAAATTAGTCCAATGAACAAAATAGGGTGAATAAGTATGTATTTCAGGGGTGAGTTAGCAGGTTATTGGGGAAGTAATTCCTGATATTTTTGGAGGTTGCAGTGGCCACTACACCATTCAAAATAGGCAGGCTTTAGCATATGCAGTTAGGCCCTGTAGGATGATTTTAGCTAAAAAGTGTCCCAAACACTCAAACGGGCTTGTATCTGGGAAGGGAAAATATGGGAAACATGACTTAGACACCAAATGATACGCTGTATGCCATGTTTCCAAATTTTTATGCACAGTGGTTACAGCATGAAGCGAATGCATGTGAATATACAAAGGTGCATTGCATTAAACAAGTCCACTGAGCGTCCCAAAATGGCCGGCCTGCCTGCTTTCATCCATCAATTGTTCTAAATTTTTCATTACCCAATGAGCTGAGGTGGAGTCTTAGCCAGTGGTACCATCAGGGAGGTGTGTAAAGCACTTTAGGCTAGACAGCCAATCAGCTGCCAGCTTCCATCTGTCAATCAAATACAGCAGCCAATCAGAAAGCTGCCCATTGATTAGAGGGCCCTTTATGACATCACAGACAGACCCTCAGAACTATCTGTGCATGTCTAATGGCTGGCTTTCAGTTGGGCGGGTGGGTGGCAGAGGGAGGGGATGTCTGTCTCGTTTCTCCTGTAAATTGCGTTTTTTCTGCGTTTACGGGAAAAGTTGAGGTCCGACGCGCAAAAGTTGGGTATCGTAGAAATCACCTTTTAAAGACGCACATTTCTGGCCCCCCAAAAATGGGCATTTCAAATGAGAAATAAGTCCAATGAACAAAATAGGGTGAATAAGTATGTATTTTAGGGGTGAGTTAGCAGGTTATTGTGGAAGTAAGTCCTAATATTTTTGGAGGTTGCAGGGGCAACTACACCATTCAAAAAAAGGAAGGCTTTAGCATATGCAGTTAGGCCCCGTAGGATGATTTTAGCTAAAAAGTGCCCCAAACACTCAAACGGGCTTGTATCTGGGAAGGGAAAATATGGGAAACGTGACTTAGACACCAAATGATACACTGTATGCCATGTTTCCAAATTTTTATGCACAGTGGTTACAGCATGAAGCGAATGCATGTGAATATACAAAGGTGCATTGCATTAAACAAGTCCACTGAGCGTCCCAAAATGGCCGGCCTGCCTGCTTTCATCCATCAATTGTTCTAAATTTTTCATTACCCAATGAGCTGAGGTGGAGTCTTAGCCAGTGGTACCATCAGGGAGGTGTGTAAAGCACTTTAGGCTAGACAGCCAATCAGCTGCCAGCTTCCATCTGTCAATCAAATATAGCAGCCAATCAGAAAGCTGCCCATTGATTAGAGGGCCCTTTATGACATCACAGACAGACCCTCAGAACTATCTGTGCATGTCTAATGGCTGGCTTTCAGTTGGGCGGGTGGGTGGCAGAGGGAGGGGATGTCTCGTTTCTCCTGTAAATTGCGTTTTTTCTGCGTTTACGGGAAAAGTTGAGGTCCGACGCGCAAAAGTGGAGTATCGTAGAAATCACCTTTTAAAGACGCACATTTCTGGCCCCCCAAAAATGGGCATTTCAAATGAGAAATAAGTCCAATGAACAAAATAGGGTGAATAAGTATGTATTTCAGGGGTGAGTTAGCAGGTTATTGTGGAAGTAAGTCCTAATATTTTTGGAGGTTGCAGGGGCAACTACACCATTCAAAAAAAGTAAGGCTTTAGCATATGCAGTTAGGCCCCGTAGGATGATTTTAGCTAAAAAGTGCCCCAAACACTCAAACGGGCTTGTATCTGGGAAGGGAAAATATGGGAAACATGACTTAGACACCAAATGATACACTGTATGCCATGTTTCCAAATTTTTATGCACAGTGGTTACAGCATGAAGCGAATGCATGTGAATATACAAAGGTGCATTGCATTAAACAAGTCCACTGAGCATCCCAAAATGGCCTGCCTGCTTTCATCCATCAATTGTTCTAAATTTTTCATTACCCAATGAGCTGAGGTGGAGTCTTAGCCAGTGGTACCATCAGGGAGGTGTGTAAAGCACTTTAGGCTAGACAGCCAATCAGCTGCCAGCTTCTATCTGTCAATCAAATACAGCAGCCAATCAGAAAGCTGCCCATTGATTAGAGGGCCCATTATGACATCACAGACAGACCCTCAGAACTATCTGTGCATGTCTAATGGCTGGCTTTCAGTTGGGCGGGTGGGTGGCAGAGGGAGGGGATGTCTGTCTCGTTTCTCCTGTAAATTGCGTTTTTTCTGCGTTTACGGGAAAAGTTGAGGTCCGACGCGCAAAAGTGGGGTATCGTAGAAATCATCTTTTAAAGACGCACATTTCTGGCCCCCCAAAAATGGGCATTTCAAATGAGAAATAAGTCCAATGAACAAAATAGGGTGAATAAGTATGTATTTTAGGGGTGAGTTAGCAGGTTATTGTGGAAGTAAGTCCTAATATTTTTGGAGGTTGCAGGGGCAACTACACCATTCAAAAAAAGGAAGGCTTTAGCATATGCAGTTAGGCTCCGTAGGATGATTTTAGCTAAAAAGTGCCCCAAACACTCAAACGGGCTTGTATCTGGGACGGGAAAATATGGGAAACATGACTTAGACACCAAATGATACACTGTATGCCATGTTTCCAAATTTTTATGCACAATGGTTACAGCATGAAGCGAATGCATGTGAATATACAAAGGTGCATTGCATTAAACAAGTCCACTGAGTGTCCCAAAATGGCCGGCCTGCCTGCTTTCATCCATCAATTGTTCTAAATTTTTCATTACCCAATGAGCTGAGGTGGAGTCTTAGCCAGTGGTACCATCAGGGAGGTGTGTAAAGCACTTTAGGCTAGACAGCCAATCAGCTGCCAGCTTCCATCTGTCAATCAAATACAGCAGCCAATCAGAAAGCTGCCCATTGATCAGCAGGCCCTTTATGACATCACAGACAGACCCTCAGAACTATCTGTGCATGTCTAATGGCTGGCTGTCAGTTGGGCGGGTGGGTGGAAGAGGGAGAGGATGTCTGTCTCGTTTCTCCTGAAAATTGCGGTTTTTCTGCGTTTACGGGAAAAGTTGAGATCCGACGCGCAAAAGTGGGGTATCGTAGAAATCACCTTTTACAGACGCACATTTCTGGCTCCCCAAAAATGGGCATTTCAAATGAGAAATTAGTCCAATGAACAAAATAGGGTGAATAAGTATGTATTTCAGGGGTGAGTTAGCAGGTTATTGGGGAAGTAAGTCCTGATATTTTTGGAGGTTGCAGTGGCCACTACACCATTCAAAATAGGCAGGCTTTAGCATATGCAGTTAGGCCCTGTAGGATGATTTTAGCTAAAAAGTGTCCCAAACACTCAAACGGGCTTGTATCTGGGAAGGGAAAATATGGGAAACATGACCTAGACACCAAATGATACGCTGTATGCCATGTTTCCAAATTTTTATGCACAGTGGTTACAGCATGAAGCGAATGCATGTGAATATACAAAGGTGCATTGCATTAAACAAGTCCACTGAGCGTCCCAAAATGGCCGGCCTGCCTGCTTTCATCCATCAATTGTTCTAAATTTTTCATTACCCAATGAGCTGAGGTGGAGTCTTAGCCAGTGGTACCATCAGGGAGGTGTGTAAAGCACTTTAGGCTAGACAGCCAATCAGCTGCCAGCTTCCATCTGTCAATCAAATACAGCAGCCAATCAGAAAGCTGCCCATTAATCAGCAGGCCCTTTATGACATCACAGACAGACCCTCAGAACTATCTGTGCATGTCTAATGGCTGGCTTTCAGTTGGGCGGGTGGGTGGCAGAGGGAGGGGATGTCTGTCTCGTTTCTCCTGTAAATTGCGTTTTTTCTGCGTTTACGGGAAAAGTTGAGGTCCGACGCGCAAAAGTGGGGTATCGTAGAAATCACCTTTTAAAGACGCATATTTCTGGCCCCCCAAAAATGGGCATTTCAAATGAGAAATAAGTCCAATGAACAAAATAGGGTGAATAAGTATGTATTTTAGGGGTGAGTTAGCAGGTTATTGTGGAAGTAAGTCCTAATATTTTTGGAGGTTGCAGGGGCAACTACACCATTCAAAAAAAGGAAGGCTTTAGCATATGCAGTTAGGCCCCGTAGGATGATTTTAGCTAAAAAGTGCCCCAAACACTCAAACGGGCTTGTATCTGGGAAGGGAAAATATGGGAAACATGACTTAGACACCAAATGATACACTGTATGCCATGTTTCCAAATTTTTATGCACAGTGGTTACAGCATGAAGCGAATGCATGTGAATATACAAAGGTGCATTGCATTAAACAAGTCCACTGAGCGTCCCAAAATGGCCGGCCTGCCTGCTTTCATCCATCAATTGTTCTAAATTTTTCATTACCCAATGAGCTGAGGTGGAGTCTTAGCCAGTGGTACCATCAGGGAGGTGTGTAAAGCACTTTAGGCTAGACAGCCAATCAGCTGCCAGCTTCCATCTGTCAATCAAATACAGCAGCCAATCAGAAAGCTGCCCATTGATCAGCAGGCCCTTTATGACATCACAGACAGACCCTCAGAACTATCTGTGCATGTCTAATGGCTGGCTGTCAGTTGGGCGGGTGGGTGGCAGAGGGAGGGGATGTCTGTCTCGTTTCTCCTGAAAATTGCGGTTTTTCTGCGTTTACGGGAAAAGTTGAGATCCAACGCGCAAAAGTGGGGTATCGTAGAAATCACCTTTTACAGACGCACATTTCTGGCTCCCCAAAAATGGGCATTTCAAATGACAAATTAGTCCAATGAACAAAATAGGGTGAATAAGTATGTATTTCAGGGGTGAGTTAGCAGGTTATTGGGGAAGTAAGTCCTGATATTTTTGGAGGTTGCAGTGGCCACTACACCATTCAAAATAGGCAGGCTTTAGCATATGCAGTTAGGCCCTGTAGGATGATTTTAGCTAAAAAGTGTCCCAAACACTCAAACGGGCTTGTATCTGGGAAGGGAAAATATGGGAAACATGACTTAGACACCAAATGATACGCTGTATGCCATGTTTCCAAATTTTTATGCACAGTGGTTACAGCATGAAGCGAATGCATGTGAATATACAAAGGTGCATTGAATTAAACAAGTCCACTGAGCATCCCAAAATGGCCGGCCTGCCTGCTTTCATCCATCAATTGTTCTAAATTTTTCATTACCCAATGAGCTGAGGTGGAGTCTTAGCCAGTGGTACCATCAGGGAGGTGTGTAAAGCACTTTAGGCTAGACAGCCAATCAGCTGCCAGCTTCCATCTGTCAATCAAATACAGCAGCCAATCAGAAAGCTGCCCATTGATCAGCAGGCCCTTTATGACATCACAGACAGACCCTCAGAACTATCTGTGCATGTCTAATGGCTGGCTTTCAGTTGGGCGGGTGGGTGGCAGAGGGAGGGGATGTCTGTCTCGTTTCTCCTGAAAATTGCGGTTTTTCTGCGTTTACGGGAAAAGTTGAGATCCAACGCGCAAAAGTGGGGTATCGTAGAAATCACCTTTTACAGACGCACATTTCTGGCTCCCCAAAAATGGGCATTTCAAATGACAAATTAGTCCAATGAACAAAATAGGGTGAATAAGTATGTATTTCAGGGGTGAGTTAGCAGGTTATTGGGGAAGTAAGTCCTGATATTTTTGGAGGTTGCAGTGGCCACTACACCATTCAAAATAGGCAGGCTTTAGCATATGCAGTTAGGCCCTGTAGGATGATTTTAGCTAAAAAGTGCCCCAAACACTCAAACGGGCTAGTATCTGGGAAGGGAAAATATGGGAAACATGACTTAGACACCAAATGATACACTGTATGCCATGTTTCCAAATTTTTATGCACAGTGGTTACAGCATGAAGCGAATGCATGTGAATATACAAAGGTGCATTGCATTAAACAAGTCCAATGAGTGTCCCAAAATGGCCGGCCTGCCTGCTTTCATCCATCAATTGTTCTAAATTTTTCATTACCCAATGAGCTGAGGTGGAGTCTTAGCCAGTGGTACCATCAGGGAGGTGTGTAAAGCACTTTAGGCTAGATAGCCAATCAGCTGCCAGCTTCCATCTGTCAATCAAATACAGCAGCCAATCAGAAAGCTGCCCATTGATCAGCAGGCCCTTTATGACATCACAGACAGACCCTCAGAACTATCTGTGCATGTCTAATGGCTGGCTTTCAGTTGGGCGGGTGGGTGGCAGAGGGAGGGGATGTCTGTCTCGTTTCTCCTGAAAATTGCGGTTTTTCTGCGTTTACGGGAAAAGTTGAGATCCGACGGGCAAAAGTGGGGTATCGTAGAAATCACCTTTTAAAGATGCACATTTCTGGATCCCCAAAAATGGGCATTTCAAATGAGAAATTAGTCCAAAAAACAAAATAGGGTGAATAAGTATGTATTTCAGGGGTGAGTTAGCAGGTTATTGGGGAAGTAAGTCCTGATATTTTTGGAGGTTGCAGGGGCCACTACACCATTCAAAATAGGCAGGCTTTAGCATATGCAGTTAGGCCCTGTAGGATGATTTTAGCTAAAATGTGTCCCAAACGGGCTTGTATCTGGGAAGGGAAAATATGGGAAACATGACTTAGACACCTAATGATACACTGTATGCCATGTTTCCAAATTTTTATGCACAGTGGTTACAGCATGAAGCAAATGCATGTGAATATACAAAGGTGCATTGCATTAAACAAGTCCACTGAGCGTCCCAAAATGGCCGGCCTGCCTGCTTTCATCCATCAATTGTTCTAAATTTTTCATTACCCAATGAGCTGAGGTGGAGTCTTAGCCAGTGGTACCATCAGGGAGGTGTGTAAAGCACTTTAGGCTAGACAGCCAATCAGCTGCCAGCTTCCATCTGTCAATCAAATACAGCAGCCAATCAGAAAGCTGCCCATTGATCAGCAGGCCCTTTATGACATCACAGACAGACCCTCAGAACTATCTGTGCATGTCTAATGGCTGGCTGTCAGTTGGGCGGGTGGGTGGCAGAGGGAGGGGATGTCTGTCTCGTTTCTCCTGAAAATTGCGGTTTTTCTGCGTTTACGGGAAAAGTTGAGATCCAACGCGCAAAAGTGGGGTATCGTAGAAATCACCTTTTACAGACGCACATTTCTGGCTCCCCAAAAATGGGCATTTCAAATGACAAATTAGTCCAATGAACAAAATAGGGTGAATAAGTATGTATTTCAGGGGTGAGTTAGCAGGTTATTGGGGAAGTAAGTCCTGATATTTTTGGAGGTTGCAGTGGCCACTACACCATTCAAAATAGGCAGGCTTTAGCATATGCAGTTAGGCCCTGTAGGATGATTTTAGCTAAAAAGTGTCCCAAACACTCAAACGGGCTTGTATCTGGGAAGGGAAAATATGGGAAACATGACTTAGACACCAAATGATACGCTGTATGCCATGTTTCCAAATTTTTATGCACAGTGGTTACAGCATGAAGCGAATGCATGTGAATATACAAAGGTGCATTGAATTAAACAAGTCCACTGAGCATCCCAAAATGGCCGGCCTGCCTGCTTTCATCCATCAATTGTTCTAAATTTTTCATTACCCAATGAGCTGAGGTGGAGTCTTAGCCAGTGGTACCATCAGGGAGGTGTGTAAAGCACTTTAGGCTAGACAGCCAATCAGCTGCCAGCTTCCATCTGTCAATCAAATACAGCAGCCAATCAGAAAGCTGCCCATTGATCAGCAGGCCCTTTATGACATCACAGACAGACCCTCAGAACTATCTGTGCATGTCTAATGGCTGGCTTTCAGTTGGGCGGGTGGGTGGCAGAGGGAGGGGATGTCTGTCTCGTTTCTCCTGAAAATTGCGGTTTTTCTGCGTTTACGGGAAAAGTTGAGATCCAACGCGCAAAAGTGGGGTATCGTAGAAATCACCTTTTACAGACGCACATTTCTGGCTCCCCAAAAATGGGCATTTCAAATGACAAATTAGTCCAATGAACAAAATAGGGTGAATAAGTATGTATTTCAGGGGTGAGTTAGCAGGTTATTGGGGAAGTAAGTCCTGATATTTTTGGAGGTTGCAGTGGCCACTACACCATTTAAAATAGGCAGGCTTTAGCATATGCAGTTAGGCCCTGTAGGATGATTTTAGCTAAAAAGTGCCCCAAACACTCAAACGGGCTAGTATCTGGGAAGGGAAAATATGGGAAACATGACTTAGACACCAAATGATACACTGTATGCCATGTTTCCAAATTTTTATGCACAGTGGTTACAGCATGAAGCGAATGCATGTGAATATACAAAGGTGCATTGCATTAAACAAGTCCACTGAGCGTCCCAAAATGGCCGGCCTGCCTGCTTTCATCCATCAATTGTTCTAAATTTTTCATTACCCAATGAGCTGAGGTGGAGTCTTAGCCAGTGGTACCATCAGGGAGGTGTGTAAAGCACTTTAGGCTAGACAGCCAATCAGCTGCCAGCTTCTATCTGTCAATCAAATACAGCAGCCAATCAGAAAGCTGCCCATTGATTAGAGGGCCCATTATGACATCACAGACAGACCCTCAGAACTATCTGTGCATGTCTAATGGCTGGCTTTCAGTTGGGCGGGTGGGTGGCAGAGGGAGGGGATGTCTGTCTCGTTTCTCCTGTAAATTGCGTTTTTTCTGCGTTTACGGGAAAAGTTGAGGTCCGACGCGCAAAAGTGGGGTATCGTAGAAATCATCTTTTAAAGACGCATATTTCTGGCCCCCCAAAAATGGGCATTTCAAATGAGAAATAAGTCCAATGAACAAAATAGGGTGAATAAGTATGTATTTTAGGGGTGAGTTAGCAGGTTATTGTGGAAGTAAGTCCTAATATTTTTGGAGGTTGCAGGGGCAACTACACCATTCAAAAAAAGGAAGGCTTTAGCATATGCAGTTAGGCCCCGTAGGATGATTTTAGCTAAAAAGTGCCCCAAACACTCAAACGGGCTTGTATCTGGGAAGGGAAAATATGGGAAACATGACTTAGACACCAAATGATACACTGTATGCCATGTTTCCAAATTTTTATGCACAGTGGTTACAGCATGAAGCGAATGCATGTGAATATACAAAGGTGCATTGCATTAAACAAGTCCACTGAGCGTCCCAAAATGGCCGGCCTGCCTGCTTTCATCCATCAATTGTTCTAAATTTTTCATTACCCAATGAGCTGAGGTGGAGTCTTAGCCAGTGGTACCATCAGGGAGGTGTGTAAAGCACTTTAGGCTAGACAGCCAATCAGCTGCCAGCTTCCATCTGTCAATCAAATACAGCAGCCAATCAGAAAGCTGCCCATTGATCAGCAGGCCCTTTATGACATCACAGACAGACCCTCAGAACTATCTGTGCATGTCTAATGGCTGGCTGTCAGTTGGGCGGGTGGGTGGCAGAGGGAGGGGATGTCTGTCTCGTTTCTCCTGAAAATTGCGGTTTTTCTGCGTTTACGGGAAAAGTTGAGATCCAACGCGCAAAAGTGGGGTATCGTAGAAATCACCTTTTACAGACGCACATTTCTGGCTCCCCAAAAATGGGCATTTCAAATGACAAATTAGTCCAATGAACAAAATAGGGTGAATAAGTATGTATTTCAGGGGTGAGTTAGCAGGTTATTGGGGAAGTAAGTCCTGATATTTTTGGAGGTTGCAGTGGCCACTACACCATTCAAAATAGGCAGGCTTTAGCATATGCAGTTAGGCCCTGTAGGATGATTTTAGCTAAAAAGTGTCCCAAACACTCAAACGGGCTTGTATCTGGGAAGGGAAAATATGGGAAACATGACTTAGACACCAAATGATACGCTGTATGCCATGTTTCCAAATTTTTATGCACAGTGGTTACAGCATGAAGCGAATGCATGTGAATATACAAAGGTGCATTGAATTAAACAAGTCCACTGAGCATCCCAAAATGGCCGGCCTGCCTGCTTTCATCCATCAATTGTTCTAAATTTTTCATTACCCAATGAGCTGAGGTGGAGTCTTAGCCAGTGGTACCATCAGGGAGGTGTGTAAAGCACTTTAGGCTAGACAGCCAATCAGCTGCCAGCTTCCATCTGTCAATCAAATACAGCAGCCAATCAGAAAGCTGCCCATTGATCAGCAGGCCCTTTATGACATCACAGACAGACCCTCAGAACTATCTGTGCATGTCTAATGGCTGGCTTTCAGTTGGGCGGGTGGGTGGCAGAGGGAGGGGATGTCTGTCTCGTTTCTCCTGAAAATTGCGGTTTTTCTGCGTTTACGGGAAAAGTTGAGATCCAACGCGCAAAAGTGGGGTATCGTAGAAATCACCTTTTACAGACGCACATTTCTGGCTCCCCAAAAATGGGCATTTCAAATGACAAATTAGTCCAATGAACAAAATAGGGTGAATAAGTATGTATTTCAGGGGTGAGTTAGCAGGTTATTGGGGAAGTAAGTCCTGATATTTTTGGAGGTTGCAGTGGCCACTACACCATTCAAAATAGGCAGGCTTTAGCATATGCAGTTAGGCCCTGTAGGATGATTTTAGCTAAAAAGTGCCCCAAACACTCAAACGGGCTAGTATCTGGGAAGGGAAAATATGGGAAACATGACTTAGACACCAAATGATACACTGTATGCCATGTTTCCAAATTTTTATGCACAGTGGTTACAGCATGAAGCGAATGCATGTGAATATACAAAGGTGCATTGCATTAAACAAGTCCAATGAGTGTCCCAAAATGGCCGGCCTGCCTGCTTTCATCCATCAATTGTTCTAAATTTTTCATTACCCAATGAGCTGAGGTGGAGTCTTAGCCAGTGGTACCATCAGGGAGGTGTGTAAAGCACTTTAGGCTAGATAGCCAATCAGCTGCCAGCTTCCATCTGTCAATCAAATACAGCAGCCAATCAGAAAGCTGCCCATTGATCAGCAGGCCCTTTATGACATCACAGACAGACCCTCAGAACTATCTGTGCATGTCTAATGGCTGGCTTTCAGTTGGGCGGGTGGGTGGCAGAGGGAGGGGATGTCTGTCTCGTTTCTCCTGAAAATTGCGGTTTTTCTGCGTTTACGGGAAAAGTTGAGATCCGACGGGCAAAAGTGGGGTATCGTAGAAATCACCTTTTAAAGATGCACATTTCTGGATCCCCAAAAATGGGCATTTCAAATGAGAAATTAGTCCAAAAAACAAAATAGGGTGAATAAGTATGTATTTCAGGGGTGAGTTAGCAGGTTATTGGGGAAGTAAGTCCTGATATTTTTGGAGGTTGCAGGGGCCACTACACCATTCAAAATAGGCAGGCTTTAGCATATGCAGTTAGGCCCTGTAGGATGATTTTAGCTAAAATGTGTCCCAAACGGGCTTGTATCTGGGAAGGGAAAATATGGGAAACATGACTTAGACACCTAATGATACACTGTATGCCATGTTTCCAAATTTTTATGCACAGTGGTTACAGCATGAAGCAAATGCATGTGAATATACAAAGGTGCATTGCATTAAACAAGTCCACTGAGCGTCCCAAAATGGCCGGCCTGCCTGCTTTCATCCATCAATTGTTCTAAATTTTTCATTACCCAATGAGCTGAGGTGGAGTCTTAGCCAGTGGTACCATCAGGGAGGTGTGTAAAGCACTTTAGGCTAGACAGCCAATCAGCTGCCAGCTTCCATCTGTCAATCAAATACAGCAGCCAATCAGAAAGCTGCCCATTGATCAGCAGGCCCTTTATGACATCACAGACAGACCCTCAGAACTATCTGTGCATGTCTAATGGCTGGCTTTCAGTTGGGCGGGTGGGTGGCAGAGGGAGGGGATGTCTGTCTCGTTTCTCCTGAAAATTGCGGTTTTTCTGCGTTTACGGGAAAAGTTGAGGTCCGACGCGCAAAAGTGGGGTATCGTAGAAATCACCTTTTAAAGACGCACATTTCTGGCGCCTCAAAAATGGGCATTTCAAATGAGAAATGAGTCCAATGAACAAAATAGGGTGAATAAGTATGTAATTCAGGGGTGAGTTAGCAGGTTATTGGGGAAGTAAGTCCTGATATTTTTGGAGGTTGCAGGGGCCACTACACCATTCAAAATAGGCAGGCTTTAGCATATGCAGTTAGGCCCCGTAGGATGATTTTAGCTAAAAAGTGCCCCAAACACTCCAACGGGCTTGTATCTGGGAAGGGAAAATATGGGAAACATGACTTAGACACCAAATGATACACTGTATGCCATGTTTCCAAATTTTTATGCACAGTGGTTACAGCATGAAGCGAATGCATGTGAATATACAAAGGTGCATTGCATTAAACAAGTCCAATGAGTGTCCCAAAATGGCCGGCCTGCCTGCTTTCATCCATCAATTGTTCTAAATTTTTCATTACCCAATGAGCTGAGGTGGAGTCTTAGCCAGTGGTACCATCAGGGAGGTGTGTAAAGCACTTTAGGCTAGACAGCCAATCAGCTGCCAGCTTCCATCTGTCAATCAAATACAGCAGCCAATCAGAAAGCTGCCCATTGATCAGCAGGCCCTTTATGACATCACAGACAGACCCTCAGAACTATCTGTGCATGTCTAATGGCTGGCTGTCAGTTGGGCGGGTGGGTGGCAGAGGGAGGGGATGTCTGTCTCGTTTCTCCTGAAAATTGCGGTTTTTCTGCATTTACGGGAAAAGTTGAGGTCCGACGCGCAAAAGTGGGGTATCGTAGAAACCAACTTTTAAAGACGCACATTTCTGGCCCCCCAAAAATGGGCATTTCAAATGAGAAATGAGTCCAATGAACAAAATAGGGTGAATAAGTATGTATTTCAGGGGTGAGTTAGCAGGTTATTGGGGAAGTAAGTCCTGATATTTTTGGAGGTTGCAGGGGCCACTAGACCATTCAAAATAGGCAGGCTTTACCATATGCAGTTAGGCCCCGTAGGATGATTTTAGCTAAAAAGTGCCCCAAACACTCAAACGGGCTAGTATCTGGGAAGGAAAAACATGGGAAACATGACTTAGACACCAAATGATACACTGTATGCCATGTTTCCAAATTTTTATGCACAGTGGTTACAGCATGAAGCGAATGCATGTGAATATACAAAGCTTCATTGCATTAAACAAGTCCACTGACCATCCCAAAATGGCCGGCCTGCCTGCTTTCATCCATCAATTGTTCTAAATTTTTCATTACTCAATGAGCTGAGGTGGAGTCTTAGCCAGTGGTACCATCAGGGAGGTGTGTAAAGCACTTTAGGCTAGACAGCCAATCAGCTGCCAGCTTCCATCTGTCAATCAAATACAGCAGCCAATCAGAAAGCTGCCCATTGATCAGCAGGCCCTTTATGACATCACAGACAGACCCTCAGAACTATCTGTGCATGTCTAATGGCTGGCTGTCAGTTGGGCGGGTGGGTGGCAGAGGGAGGGGATGTCTGTCTCGTTTCTCCTGAAAATTGCGGTTTTTCTGCGTTTACGGGAAAAGTTGAGGTCTGACGCGCAAAAGTGGGGTATCGTAGAAATCACCTTTTAAAGATGCACATTTCTGGCCCCCCAAAAATGGGCATTTCAAATGAGAAATGAGTCCAATGAACAAATAGGGTGAATAAATATGTATTTCAGGGGTGAGTTAGCAGGTTATTGGGGATATAAGTCCTGATATTTTTGGAGGTTGCAGGGGCCACTAGACCATTCAAAATAGGCAGGCTTTAGCATATGCAGTTAGGCCCTGTAGGATGATTTTAGCTAAAAAGTGTCCCAAACACTCAAACGGGCTTGTATCTGGGAAGGGAAAATATGGGAAACATGACTTAGACACCAAATGATACGCTGTATGCCATGTTTCCAAATTTTTATGCACAGTGGTTACAGCATGAAGCGAATGCATGTGAATATACAAAGGTGCATTGCATTAAACAAGTCCACTGAGCGTCCCAAAATGGCCGGCCTGCCTGCTTTCATCCATCAATTGTTCTAAATTTTTCATTACCCAATGAGCTGAGGTGGAGTCTTAGCCAGTGGTACCATCAGGGAGGTGTGTAAAGCACTTTAGGCTAGACAGCCAATCAGCTGCCAGCTTCCATCTGTCAATCAAATACAGCAGCCAATCAGAAAGCTGCCCATTGATCAGCAGGCCCTTTATGACATCACAGACAGACCCTCAGAACTATCTGTGCATGTCTAATGGCTGGCTGTCAGTTGGGCGGGTGGGTGGCAGAGGGAGGGGATGTCTGTCTCGTTTCTCCTGAAAATTGCGGTTTTTCTGCGTTTACGGGAAAAGTTGAGATCCGACGCGCAAAAGTGGGGTATCGTAGAAATCACCTTTTACAGACGCACATTTCTGGCTCCCCAAAAATGGGCATTTCAAATGAGAAATTAGTCCAATGAACAAAATAGGGTGAATAAGTTTGTATTTCAGGGGTGAGTTAGCAGGTTATTGGGGAAGTAAGTCCTAATATTTTTGGAGGTTGCAGGGGCAACTACACCATTCAAAATAGGCAGGCTTTAGCATATGCAGTTAGGCCCCGTAGGATGATTTTAGCTAAAAAGTGCCCCAAACACTCCAACGGGCTTGTATCTGGGAAGGGAAAATATGGGAAACATGACTTAGACACCAAATGATACACTGTATGCCATGTTTCCAAATTTTTATGCACAGTGGTTACAGCATGAAGCGAATGCATGTGAATATACAAAGGTGCATTGCATTAAACAAGTCCAATGAGTGTCCCAAAATGGCCGGCCTGCCTGCTTTCATCCATCAATTGTTCTAAATTTTTCATTACCCAATGAGCTGAGGTGGAGTCTTAGCCAGTGGTACCATCAGGGAGGTGTGTAAAGCACTTTAGGCTAGACAGCCAATCAGCTGCCAGCTTCCATCTGTCAATCAAATACAGCAGCCAATCAGAAAGCTGCCCATTGATCAGCAGGCCCTTTATGACATCACAGACAGACCCTCAGAACTATCTGTGCATGTCTAATGGCTGGCTGTCAGTTGGGCGGGTGGGTGGCAGAGGGAGGGGATGTCTGTCTCGTTTCTCCTGAAAATTGCGGTTTTTCTGCATTTACGGGAAAAGTTGAGGTCCGACGCGCAAAAGTGGGGTATCGTAGAAACCAACTTTTAAAGACGCACATTTCTGGCCCCCCAAAAATGGGCATTTCAAATGAGAAATGAGTCCAATGAACAAAATAGGGTGAATAAGTATGTATTTCAGGGGTGAGTTAGCAGGTTATTGGGGAAGTAAGTCCTGATATTTTTGGAGGTTGCAGGGGCCACTAGACCATTCAAAATAGGCAGGCTTTACCATATGCAGTTAGGCCCCGTAGGATGATTTTAGCTAAAAAGTGCCCCAAACACTCAAACGGGCTAGTTTCTGGGAAGGAAAAACATGGGAAACATGACTTAGACACCAAATGATACACTGTATGCCATGTTTCCAAATTTGTATGCACAGTGGTTACAGCATGAAGCGAATGCATGTGAATATACAAAGCTTCATTGCATTAAACAAGTCCACTGACCATCCCAAAATGGCCGGCCTGCCTGCTTTCATCCATCAATTGTTCTAAATTTTTCATTACTCAATGAGCTGAGGTGGAGTCTTAGCCAGTGGTACCATCAGGGAGGTGTGTAAAGCACTTTAGGCTAGACAGCCAATCAGCTGCCAGCTTCCATCTGTCAATCAAATACAGCAGCCAATCAGAAAGCTGCCCATTGATCAGCAGGCCCTTTATGACATCACAGACAGACCCTCAGAACTATCTGTGCATGTCTAATGGCTGGCTGTCAGTTGGGCGGGTGGGTGGCAGAGGGAGGGGATGTCTGTCTCGTTTCTCCTGAAAATTGCGGTTTTTCTGCGTTTACGGGAAAAGTTGAGGTCTGACGCGCAAAAGTGGGGTATCGTAGAAATCACCTTTTAAAGACGCACATTTCTGGCCCCCCAAAAATGGGCATTTCAAATGAGAAATGAGTCCAATGAACAAATAGGGTGAATAAGTATGTATTTCAGGGGTGAGTTAGCAGGTTATTGGGGATATAAGTCCTGATATTTTTGGAGGTTGCAGGGGCCACTAGACCATTCAAAATAGGCAGGCTTTAGCATATGCAGTTAGGCCCTGTAGGATGATTTTAGCTAAAAAGTGTCCCAAACACTCAAACGGGCTTGTATCTGGGAAGGGAAAATATGGGAAACATGACTTAGACACCAAATGATACGCTGTATGCCATGTTTCCAAATTTTTATGCACAGTGGTTACAGCATGAAGCGAATGCATGTGAATATACAAAGGTGCATTGCATTAAACAAGTCCACTGAGCGTCCCAAAATGGCCGGCCTTCCTGCTTTCATCCATCAATTGTTCTAAATTTTTCATTACCCAATGAGCTGAGGTGGAGTCTTAGCCAGTGGTACCATCAGGGAGGTGTGTAAAGCACTTTAGGCTAGACAGCCAATCAGCTGCCAGCTTCCATCTGTCAATCAAATACAGCAGCCAATCAGAAAGCTGCCAATTGATCAGCAGGCCCTTTATGACATCACAGACAGACCCTCAGAACTATCTGTGCATGTCTAATGGCTGGCTGTCAGTTGGGCGGGTGGGTGGCAGAGGGAGGGGATGTCTGTCTCGTTTCTCCTGAAAATTGCGGTTTTTCTGCGTTTACGGGAAAAGTTGAGATCCGACGCGCAAAAGTGGGGTATCGTAGAAATCACCTTTTACAGACGCACATTTCTGGCTCCCCAAAAATGGGCATTTCAAATGAGAAATTAGTCCAATGAACAAAATAGGGTGAATAAGTATGTATTTCAGGGGTGAGTTAGCAGGTTATTGGGGAAGTAAGTTCTAATATTTTTGGAGGTTGCAGGGGCAACTACACCATTCAAAAAAAGGAAGGCTTTAGCATATGCAGTTAGGCCCCGTAGGATGATTTTAGCTAAAAAGTGCCCCAAACACTCAAACGGGCTTGTATCTGGGAAGGGAAAATATGGGAAACATGACTTAGACACCAATGATACACTGTATGCCATGTTTCCAAATTTTTATGCACAGTGGTTACAGCATGAAGCGAATGCATGTGAAAATACAAAGGTGCATTGCATTAAACAAGTCCAATGAGCGTCCCTAAATGGCCGGCCTGCCTGCTTTCATCCATCAATTGTTCTAAATTTTTCATTACCCAATGAGCTGAGGTGGAGTCTTAGCCAGTGGTACCATCAGGGAGGTGTGTAAAGCACTTTAGGCTATACAGCCAATCAGCTGCCAGCTTCCATCTGTCAATCAAATACAGCAGCCAATCAGAAAGCTGCCCATTGATCAGCAGGCCCTTTATGACATCACAGACAGACCCTCAGAACTATCTGTGCATGTCTAATGGCTGGCTTTCAGTTGGGCGGGTGGGTGGCAGAGGGAGGGGATGTCTGTCTCGTTTCTCCTGAAAATTGTGGTTTTTCTGCGTTTACGGGAAAAGTTGAGGTCCGACGCGCAAAAGTGGGGTATCGTAGAAATCACCTTTTAAAGACGCACATTTCTGGCTCCCCAAAAATGGGCATTTCAAATGAGAAATGAGTCCAATGAACAAAATAGGGTGAATACGTGTGTATTTCAGGGGTGAGTTAGCAGGTTATTGGGGAAGTAAGTCCTGATATTTTTGGAGGTTGCAGGGGCCACTAGACCATTCAAAATAGGCAGGCTTTAGCATATGCAGTTAGGCCCTGTAGGATGATTTTAGCTAAAAAGTGTCCCAAACACTCAAACGGGCTTGTATCTGGGAAGGGAAAATATGGGAAACATGACTTAGACACCAAATGATACGCTGTATGCCATGTTTCCAAATTTTTATGCACAGTGGTTACAGCATGAAGCGAATGCATGTGAATATACAAAGGTGCATTGCATTAAACAAGTCCACTGAGCGTCCCAAAATGGCCGGCCTTCCTGCTTTCATCCATCAATTGTTCTAAATTTTTCATTACCCAATGAGCTGAGGTGGAGTCTTAGCCAGTGGTACCATCAGGGAGGTGTGTAAAGCACTTTAGGCTAGACAGCCAATCAGCTGCCAGCTTCCATCTGTCAATCAAATACAGCAGCCAATCAGAAAGCTGCCAATTGATCAGCAGGCCCTTTATGACATCACAGACAGACCCTCAGAACTATCTGTGCATGTCTAATGGCTGGCTGTCAGTTGGGCGGGTGGGTGGCAGAGGGAGGGGATGTCTGTCTCGTTTCTCCTGAAAATTGCGGTTTTTCTGCGTTTACGGGAAAAGTTGAGATCCGACGCGCAAAAGTGGGGTATCGTAGAAATCACCTTTTACAGACGCACATTTCTGGCTCCCCAAAAATGGGCATTTCAAATGAGAAATTAGTCCAATGAACAAAATAGGGTGAATAAGTATGTATTTCAGGGGTGAGTTAGCAGGTTATTGGGGAAGTAAGTTCTAATATTTTTGGAGGTTGCAGGGGCAACTACACCATTCAAAAAAAGGAAGGCTTTAGCATATGCAGTTAGGCCCCGTAGGATGATTTTAGCTAAAAAGTGCCCCAAACACTCAAACGGGCTTGTATCTGGGAAGGGAAAATATGGGAAACATGACTTAGACACCAATGATACACTGTATGCCATGTTTCCAAATTTTTATGCACAGTGGTTACAGCATGAAGCGAATGCATGTGAAAATACAAAGGTGCATTGCATTAAACAAGTCCAATGAGCGTCCCTAAATGGCCGGCCTGCCTGCTTTCATCCATCAATTGTTCTAAATTTTTCATTACCCAATGAGCTGAGGTGGAGTCTTAGCCAGTGGTACCATCAGGGAGGTGTGTAAAGCACTTTAGGCTATACAGCCAATCAGCTGCCAGCTTCCATCTGTCAATCAAATACAGCAGCCAATCAGAAAGCTGCCCATTGATCAGCAGGCCCTTTATGACATCACAGACAGACCCTCAGAACTATCTGTGCATGTCTAATGGCTGGCTTTCAGTTGGGCGGGTGGGTGGCAGAGGGAGGGGATGTCTGTCTCGTTTCTCCTGAAAATTGTGGTTTTTCTGCGTTTACGGGAAAAGTTGAGGTCCGACGCGCAAAAGTGGGGTATCGTAGAAATCACCTTTTAAAGACGCACATTTCTGCCCCCCCAAAAATGGGCATTTCAAATGAGAAATGAGTCCAATGAACAAAATAGGGTGAATAAGTATGTATTTCAGGGGTGAGTTAGCAGGTTATTGGGGAAGTAAGTCCTGATATTTTTGGAGGTTGCAGGGGCCACTACACCATTCAAAATAGGCAGGCTTTAGCATATGCAGTTAGGCCCTGTAGGATGATTTTAGCTAAAAAGTGCCCCAAACACTCAAAAGTGCTTGTATCTGGGAAGGGAAATTATGGGAAACATGACTTAGACACCAAATGATACACTGTATGCCATGTTTCCAAATTTTTATGCACAGTGGTTACAGCATGAAGCGAATGCATGTGAATATACAAAGGTGCATTGCATTAAACAAGTCCACTGAGCGTCCCAAAATGGCCGGCCTGCCTGCTTTCATCCATCAATTGTTCTAAATTTTTCATTACCCAATGAGCTGAGGTGGAGTCTTAGCCAGTGGTACCATCAGGGAGGTGTGTAAAGCACTTTAGGCTAGACAGCCAATCAGCTGCCAGCTTCCATCTGTCAATCAAATACAGCAGCCAATCAGAAAGCTGCCCATTGATCAGCAGGCCCTTTGTGACATCGCAGACAGACCCTCAGAACTATCTGTGCATGTCTAATGGCTGGCTGTCAGTTGGGCGGGTGGGTGGCAGAGGGAGGGGATGTCTGTCTCGTTTCTCCTGAAAATTGCGGTTTTTCTGCGTTTACGGGAAAAGTTGAGATCCGACGCGCAAAAGTGGGGTATCGTAGAAATCACCTTTTACAGACGCACATTTCTGGCTCCCCAAAAATGGGCATTTCAAATGAGAAATTAGTCCAATGAACAAAATAGGGTGAATAAGTTTGTATTTCAGGGGTGAGTTAGCAGGTTATTGGGGAAGTAAGTCCTAATATTTTTGGAGGTTGCAGGGGCAACTACACCATTCAAAAAAAGGAAGGCTTTAGCATATGCAGTTAGGCCCCGTAGGATGATTTTAGCTAAAAAGTGCCCCAAACACTCAAACGGGCTTGTATCTGGGAAGGGAAAATATGGGAAACATGACTTAGACACCAAATGATACACTGTATGCCATGTTTCCAAATTTTTATGCACAGTGGTTACAGCATGAAGCGAATGCATGTGAATACATAAAGGTGCATTGCATTAAACAAGTCCACTGAGCGTCCCAAAATGGCCGGCCTGCCTGCTTTCATCCATCAATTGTTCTAAATTTTTCATTACCCAATGAGCTGAGGTGGAGTCTTAGCCAGTGGTACCATCAGGGAGGTGTGTAAAGCACTTTAGGCTAGACAGCCAATCAGCTGCCAGCTTCCATCTGTCAATCAAATACAGCAGCCAATCAGAAAGCTGCCCATTGATTAGAGGGCCCTTTATGACATCACAGACAGACCCTCAGAACTATCTGTGCATGTCTAATGGCTGGCTGTCAGTTGGGCGGGTGGGTGGCAGAGGGAGGGGATGTCTGTCTCGTTTCTCCTGAAAATTGCGGTTTTTCTGCGTTTACGGGAAAAGTTGAGGTCCGACGCGCAAAAGTGGGGTATCGTAGAAATCACCTTTTAAAGACGCACATTTCTGGCCCCCCAAATATGGGCATTTCAAATGAGAAATGAGTCCAATGAACAAAATAGGTTGAATAAGTATGTATTTCAGGGGTGAGTTAGCAGGTTATTGTGGAAGTAAGTCCTAATATTTTTGGAGGTTGCAGGGGCAACTACACCATTCAAAAAAATGAAGGCTTTAGCATATGCAGTTAGGCCCCGTAGGATGATTTTAGCTAAAAAGTGCCCCAAACACTCAAACGGGCTTGTATCTGGGAAGGGAAAATATGGGAAACATGACTTAGACACCAAATGATACACTGTATGCCATGTTTCCAAATTTTTATGCACAGTGGTTACAGCATGAAGCGAATGCATGTGAAAATACAAAGGTGCATTGCATTAAACAAGTCCAATGAGCGTCCCAAAATGGCCGGCCTGCCTGCTTTCATCCATCAATTGTTCTATATTTTTCATTACCCAATGAGCTGAGGTGGAGTCTTAGCCAGTGGTATCATCAGGGAGGTGTGTAAAGCACTTTAGGCTAGACAGCCAATCAGCTGCCAGCTTCCATCTGTCAATCAAATACAGCAGCCAATCAGAAAGCTGCCCATTGATTAGAGGGCCCTTTATGACATCACAGACAGACCCTCAGAACTATCTGTGCATGTCTAATGGCTGGCTGTCAGTTGGGCGGGTGGGTGGCAGAGGGAGGGGATGTCTGTCTCGTTTCTCCTGAAAATTGCGGTTTTTCTGCGTTTACGGGAAAAGTTGAGGTCCGACGCGCAAAAGTGGGGTATCGTAGAAATCACCTTTTAAAGACGCACATTTCTGGCCCCCCAAATATGGGCATTTCAAATGAGAAATGAGTCCAATGAACAAAATAGGTTGAATAAGTATGTATTTCAGGGGTGAGTTAGCAGGTTATTGTGGAAGTAAGTCCTAATATTTTTGGAGGTTGCAGGGGCAACTACACCATTCAAAAAAAGGAAGGCTTTAGCATATGCAGTTAGGCCCCGTAGGATGATTTTAGCTAAAAAGTGCCCCAAACACTCAAACGGGCTTGTATCTGGGAAGGGAAAATATGGGAAACATGACTTAGACACCAAATGATACACTGTATGCCATGTTTCCAAATTTTTATGCACAGTGGTTACAGCATGAAGCGAATGCATGTGAAAATACAAAGGTGCATTGCATTAAACAAGTCCAATGAGCGTCCCAAAATGGCCGGCCTGCCTGCTTTCATCCATCAATTGTTCTATATTTTTCATTACCCAATGAGCTGAGGTGGAGTCTTAGCCAGTGGTATCATCAGGGAGGTGTGTAAAGCACTTTAGGTTAGACAGCCAATCAGCTGCCAGCTTCCATCTGTCAATCAAATACAGCAGCCAATCAGAAAGCTGCCCATTGATCAGCAGGCCCTTTATGACATCACAGACAGACCCTCAGAACTATCTGTGCATGTCTATTGGCTGGCTGTCAAGTGGGCGGGTGGGTGGCAGAGGGAGGGGATGTCTGTCTCGTTTCTCCTGAAAATTGCGGCTTTTCTGCGTTTACGGGAAAAGTTGAGGTCCGACGCGCAAAAGTGGGGTATCGTAGAAATCACCTTTTAAAGACGCAGATTTCTGGCCCCCCAAAAACTGGCATTTCAAATGAGAAATGAGTCCAATGAACAAAATAGGTTGAATAAGTATGTATTTCAGGGGTGAGTTAGCAGGTTATTGGGGAAGTAAGTCCTAATATTTTTGGAGGTTGCAGGGGCAACTACACCATTCAAAAAAAGGAAGGCTTTAGCATATGCAGTTAGGCCCCGTAGGATGATTTTAGCTAAAAAGTGCCCCAAACACTCAAACGGGCTTGTATCTGGGAAGGGAAAATATGGGAAACATGACTTAGACACCAAATGATACACTGTATGCCATGTTTCCAAATTTTTATGCACAGTGGTTACAGCATGAAGCGAATGCATGTGAAAATACAAAGATGCATTGCATTAAACAAGTCCAATGAGCGTCCCAAAATGGCCGGCCTGCCTGCTTTCATCCATCAATTGTTCTAAATTTTTCATTACCCAATGAGCTGAGGTGGAGTCTTAGCCAGTGGTATCATCAGGGAGGTGTGTAAAGCACTTTAGGCTAGACAGCCAATCAGCTGCCAGCTTCCATCTGTCAATCAAATACAGCAGCCAATCAGAAAGCTGCCCATTGATCAGCAGGCCCTTTATGACATCACAGACAGACCCTCAGAACTATCTGTGCATGTCTATTGGCTGGCTGTCAAGTGGGCGGGTGGGTGGCAGAGGGAGGGGATGTCTGTCTCGTTTCTCCTGAAAATTGCGGCTTTTCTGCGTTTACGGGAAAAGTTGAGGTCCGACGCGCAAAAGTGGGGTGTCGTAGAAATCACCTTTTAAAGACGCAGATTTCTGGCCCCCCAAAAACTGGCATTTTAAATGAGAAATGAGTCCAATTAACAAAATAGGGTGAATAAGTATGTATTTCAGGGGTGAGTTAGCAGGTTATTGGGGAAGTAAGTCCTGATATTTTTGGAGGTTGCAGGGGCCACTAGACCATTCAAAATAGGCAGGCTTTAGCATATGCAGTTAGGCCCCGTAGGAGGATTTTAGCTAAAAAGTGCTCCAAACACTCAAATGGCTAGTATCTGGGAAGGAAAAACATGGGAAACATGACTTAGACACCAAATGATACACTGTATGCCATGTTTCCAAATTTTTATGCACAGTGGTTACAGCATGAAGCGAATGCATGTGAAAATACAAAGGTGCATTGCATTAAACAAGTCCAATGAGCGTCCCTAAATGGCCGGCCTGCCTGCTTTCATCCATCAATTGTTCTAAATTTTTCATTACCCAATGAGCTGAGGTGGAGTCTTAGCCAGTGGTACCATCAGGGAGGTGTGTAAAGCACTTTAGGCTAGACAGCCAATCAGCTGCCAGCTTCCATCTGTCAATCAAATACAGCAGCCAATTTGAAAGCTGCCCATTGATCAGCAGGCCCTTTATGACATCACAGACAGACCCTCAGAACTATCTGTGCATGTCTAATGGCTGGCTGTAAGTTGGGCGGGTGGGTGGCAGAGGGAGGGGATGTCTGTCTCGTTTCTCCTGAAAATTGCGGTTTTTCTGCGTTTACGGGAAAAGTTGAGGTCCGACGCGCAAAAGTGGGGTATCGTAAAAATCACCTTTTAAAGACGCACATTTATGGCCCCCCAAAAATGGGCATTTCCAATTAGAAATGAGTCCAATGAACAAAATAGGGTGATTAAGTATGTATTTCAGGGGTGAGTTAGCAGGTTATTGGGGAAGTAAGTCCTGAAATTTTTGGAGGTTGCAGGGGCCACTACACCATTCAAAATAGGCAGGCTTTACCATATGCAGTTAGGCCCCGTAGGATGATTTTAGCTAAAAAGTGCCCCAAACACTCAAACGGGCTTGTATCTGGAAAGGGAAAATATGGGAAACATGACTTAGACACCAAATGATACACTGTATGCCATGTTTCCAAATTTTTATGCACAGTGGTTACAGCATTAAGCGAATGCATGTGAATATACAAAGGTGCATTGCATTAAACAAGTCCAATGAGCGTCCCAAAATGGCCGGCCTGCCTGCTTTCATCCATCAATTGTTCTAAATTTTTCATTACCCAATGAGCTGAGGTGGAGTCTTAGCCAGTGGTACCATCGGGGAGGTGTGTAAAGCACTTTAGGCTAGACAGCCAATCAGCTGCCAGCTTCCATCTGTCAATCAAATACAGCAGCCAATCAGTAAGCTGCCCATTGATCAGCAGGCCCTTTATGACATCACAGACAGACCCTCAGAACTATCTGTGCATGTCTAATGGCTGGCTGTCAGTTGGGCGGGTGGGTGGCAGAGGGAGGGGATGTCTGTCTCGTTTCTCCTGAAAATTGCGGTTTTTCTGCGTTTACGGGAAAAGTTGAGGTCCGACGCGCAAAAGTGGGGTATCGAAGAAATCACCTTTTAACCCCTTCCCGACATTTGACGTACATTTACGTCATGACCGGGATGTACTTTCCGACGCATGGCATAAATGTACGTCATGGCTTTAAACTGTCACCGCGTCTATAGACGCGGTGACAGTTTAAACATGTCTGCTGTCCCTGACAGCAGACATGTCCCTGCATGCCCAGGGGGAGTGGCGATGCCTCCCCCCCGTCGGCGATCGCTGTGATTGGCTGTTCAAATGTGAACAGCCAATTACAGCGTTTTCTGTGTACCGGCGAATAACGTTCGCCGGTGACACAGGGATCGGTGGTGATTGGTGCTGTAAAGTACAGCACCAATCACCACGGGGTGTAAGGGTGACACTGGTGTCACCCCACCTCACCCCACCCGCCCCCAAAGGCCGTGATTGGTCCGTCGGACCGACGGACCAATCACAGCCATGGAGGGTGATTTAAACTAACGGTGACTGCACTGCAGACGCCATTCCGGTCTGGAATTGCGTGCAGTGCGGTCACCGTGCCTATCTACCGTGATATACTGACCTGATCCTTGCAAATACTTACCTGATCACCTGATCACTGCTTGTAGCGTGCTGGATGCTTCCTGGATCTGACTTCTTGTGACTTCCTGTGTTGTGCTGCTGCTGCTGCATTGTGATAGAGTTATAGATAGAGAGATAGAGAGAGAGAGATAGAGAGAGATAGAGAGAGATAGAGAGAGATAGTGACAGAGAGTGCTATATTTTGTGTCTGCTGCCCCCCCCCCATGTTGTGCTGATCAGTATATCTGTGCTGATCAGCAACTTTTTGGGGGTGCTGGGTTTTTTTTATATATATATACAGCTGTGCTGCGTGTGCAACTGACTGCTGCCCCCCCTTTTGTGCTGATCAGTATAAATTAACTGATCAGCAACTTTTTGGGGGTGCAGTGCTGCTGCTGCAGTGCCATAGAGTGATAGATAGTGAGAGATAGAGAGATAGAGAGAGATAGTGACAGAGAGTGATAGAGAGTGCTATATTTTGTGTCTGCTACCCCCCTTTTGTGCTGATCAGTATATCTGTGCTGAACAGCAACTTTTTGGGGGTGCAGGGGCTTTTTTTATATATATAACTGTCAGTGCTGCTGCTGCAGTGTCATAGAGTGTTAGATAGTGATAGATAGTGAGAGATAGAGAGATAGAGAGAGATAGTGACAGAGAGTGATAGAGAATGCTATATTTTGTGTCTGCTACCCCCCCTTTTGTGCTGATCAGTATATCTGTGCTGATCAGCAACTTTTTGGGGGTGCAGGGTTTTTTTTTTTATATATACCTGTCAGTTGCTGCCAGTTGCACTGTCAGTTGCACCAAAGGTTGTGCACCTGCTGCCCCTCACTGGTAATCAGTGTCGCATCACTGATCACCTTTTTTTTTTTTTTTTGAGGGTGCTGTGGGGTCTTTTTTTAATTTTTTTTTTACACACACTGTGATTTTGTGGGTGTCCTGTGGCCACTGTGCGCTGATCAGTGACGTACATCACTGATCAGCTTTTTCGGCACAGGGTTGATCTATTTTTTTTTTTTTTTATCAAATTCCTGTTGCCTTTGAGCGCTGTTCAGTGACGGACGTTACTGACCAACATCTGTGCTCAATTTTTGGCGCAGGACCTTTTTTTTTTTTTTTTTTCTGCACTACATACACACTACACACTACATACCCCCCCGGGTTGAAATAAAGTTTGTACCCCCCCTACACTATACACGTGTTGAAACATTTCACTACCAGAAACACAAAAATAAAAATGGCATCCCAAATGTCATCCCAAATGTCATCCCAGTCATCCAGAAGAATGTATTCAGCGGAGGAGGCATATGCCATGCTTGCCTCTGACTCTGACACAGCCAGTGAGGCAAGCGGGGAATTTGAAGGATTCATCTTAAGCTCCTCTTCCTCCTCTAGTGATGAGGGACCCCCTCAAATACGCCCCCGTAGAGCAGCTGAGACCCCCCCCCAATAATTGATCTCGTATGGACCCCACCACCAGACAATTTTGAGCCCCAGGTTCCTGAGTTTTTGGCCATCCCAGGAATCCAATTTGATTCCACAGGTCTCAGAGAAATTGACTTTTTCAAATTATTTTTCTCTGATGATTTTATAAATTTAATGGTGGACCAAACTAATTTATATGCCCAGCAGTTTATTGCTCAAAACCCCACGTCATCATTTGCTAGGTGGACCCCTGTAGATGCAGTAGAGATGATGACGTTTTGGGGTCTGGTGTTTCATATGGGCATAGTAAAAAAGCCAGAAATTAGGCAATATTGGAGTACAGATGTTCTGTACAGCACCCCACTTTACCGTATGGCCATGACCCGGACTCGTTTTGAGTTAATCCTTAAATTTTTGCATTACAACGATAATGCACAGTGCCCACCCAGAGATGATCCCACCTTTGACCGGCTATTCAAAGTCAGGCCGGTCATTGATCATTTCAGTGCCAAATTTCCAGAGATGTACATCCCAGATAAATTCATTTGCATAGACGAGTCCCTTATACATTTTAAAGGAAGGGTTAAATTCCGCCAGTACCTTCCCAGTAAGAGGGCAAGGTATGGCATAAAAATGTATAAGCTGTGTGAAAGCACCTCAGGGTACACTCACAGGTTTAGGGTATATGAAGGGTAGGATTCAAGAATTGAACCGCCAGAATGCCCCCCCTCCCTCGTAGGTGTTAGTGGAAAAATTGTCTGGGATTTAGTGCACCCCTTCCTGGATAAAGGTTATCACCTCTATGTGGATAACTTTTACACTAGCATCCCCCTGTTTAAGGCACTTGGTTCAAGAGGTACAGCAGCTTGCGGTACTGTGCGCAAGAACCAAAGAGGCCTCCCAAAAACGCACATTGCCCAAGTAATGAGAAGGGGTGAAAGCAGGGGAATATGCACCGAAAATATGTTGTTGGTCAAATATAAGGACAAGAGGGATGTCCTTATACTGACAACAATTCACAGAGACAGTACCACCTCCGTCCCTGTACGAGGTACCAGTACCCACACCTCAAAACCTAATTGTATCCTGGATTACAATAAGTACATGGGTGGAGTGGATCTTTCAGATCAGGTACTGAAGCCGTACAGTGCCCTGCGGAAAACAAAAATCTGGTACAAGAAGCTGGCCGTGTATATCATCCAGATGGCACTGTATAACGCTTACGTGCTATTCCGTTCTACCAGCCAGAGGGGGACATTTATGCACTTTCAAGAGGAAGTCATAAAGAGCCTAATATTTGGGAACCAGCAGGCAGAGGGCCCCAGTACTTCTAGTACTGGCCCCCGTATTGTACCAGGGCAGCATTTTCCTGATGAAATCCCCTCCACTGGAAAAAAGGGCAGGACACAAAAAAGGTGCAAAGTTTGCTATAAAAAGGGAATAAGAAAGCAAACTATTTTCCAGTGTGACACTTGCCCCGACAAACCCGGCCTATGTATAAAGGAGTGTTTTAAAATATACCACACATCTATGGATTATTAGGTTTATCATTTCACCGTGCTTCGGGGGTCTTGCTAATGCCACATAGCACCCACCATTCATTCCACCAGAATCTGAGCCGCAAAATCCAAAAATCACTCCTTCCCTTCTGAGTCCTGCCATGCACCCAACTGGTATTTTTTGGTCACATGTGAGGCATTGCCGTACTCGGGAGAAATTGGGGCACAGATTTTGGGGTGCTTTTTCTCCTTCATACCTTATGAAAATGAAAAATTTTGAGCCAGAACTGCATTTTTGTGTAAAAAAATGTAATTTTTCATTTGCACAGCCCAGTTGTATCAAAATTGGTGAAACCCCTGGGGGTTTGAAATGTACACTATACCCCTAGATGAATTCCCTGAGGGGTGTAGTTTGCAAAATGGGGTCACTTGTGGGGGGGTTCCACTGTATTGGTGCTTTGGGGGTCTTGCTAATGCGACATAGCATCCACCAAAATTCCACCAGAATCTGTGCTGCAAAATCCAAATATCACTCCTTCCCTTCTGAGTCCTGCCATTTTTTGGTCACACTTGAAGCATTGCCGTACTCGGGAGAAATTGGGGCACAGATTTTGGGGAGCTTTTTCTCCTTCATCCCTTATGAAAATGAAAAATTTTGAGCCAGAACTGCATTTTTGTGTAAAAAAATGTAATTTTTCATTTGCACAGCCCAGTTGTATCAAAATTGGTGAAACCCCTGGGGGTTTGAAATGTACACTATACCCCTAGATGAATTCCCTGAGGGGTGTAGTTTGCAAAATGGGGTCACTTGTGGGGGGGTTCCACTGTATTGGTGCTTTGGGGGTCTTGCTAATGCGACATAGCACCCACCAAAATTCCACCAGAATCTGAGCTGCAAAATACAAAAATCACTCCTTCCCTTCTGAGTCCTGCCATGCACCCAAATGGTATTTTTTGGTCACATGTGAGGCATTGCCGTACTCGGGAGAAATTGCGGCACAGATTTTGGGGTGCTTTGTCTCCTTCATTAATTGTGAAAATGAAAATTTTTAAGCCAGAACTGCATTTTTGTGTAAAAAATTTAATTTTTCATTTTCACTGCCCAGTTGTACCACAATTGGTGAAACCCCTGGGGGTTTGAAATGTACATTATACCCCTAGATGAATTCCCAGAGGGGTGTAGTTTGCAAAATGGGGTCACTTGTGGGGGGCTTCCACTGTATTGGTGCTTTGGGGGTCTTGCTAATGCGACATAGCACCCACCAAAATTCCACCAGAATCTGAGCTGCAAAATACAAAAATCACTCCTTCCCTTCTGGGTCCTGCCATGCACCCAAATGGTATTTTTTGGTCACATGTGAGGCATTGCCGTACTCGGGAGAAATTGGGGCACAGATTTTGGGGTGCTTTGTCTCCTTCATTCCTTGTGAAAATGAAAAATTTTGAGCCAGAACTGCATTTTTGTGTAAAAAATTTAATTTTTCATTTTCACTGCCCAGTTGTACCACAATTGGTGAAACCCCTGGGGTTTTGAAATGTACATTATACCCCTAGATGAATTCCCTGAGGGGTGTAGTTTGCAAAATGGGGTCACTTGTGGGGGGGTTCCTAACTTTTAGCATCTTATGGTGCCTAGAAACCTACATGGTGCCTAAAAAATAATCTCATAAAAAGGAGGCTCCAAAATCAAGTAGGTGCTCCTTCTATTATGAAGCCTGTGGTTTGGTCAACGTGCACACTAGGGCCACATATAGGATATTTATGAAAACAAAAGAATTGGGGGAATCAATTTTTAGTCACATTTCTCTAGTAAAATGTACTGTGTTCCTTAGAAAAATGTATTAAAATTGCAAATCTGCAAAAAAAATGAAATTTTGAAATTTCACCTACACTTTGTTTTATTTCCTGTGAAACACCTAAAGGGTTAACAAACTTCCAAAATGCTGTTTTGAATACTGTGAGGGGTGCAGTTTTTGAAATGGCATCATTTATGGGGGTGTCTCACATACAAGTCCCTCAAAGTCTCATCAGAACTGAACTGGTCCCTAAAAAAATCAGTGTTTGAAATTTTCTTGAAAATTTGAGAATTTGCTATTCATATTTTAAGCCTACTAGTGTCCAAAAAATGTAAAACGAAGTTGAAATAATGATGGAAACATAAAGTAGACATATGGTCTATGTTAGTTATTAACTATTTTGAGTGGTATGATTATTTGTCTCACAAGCAGAAAATTTAACATTTTGCAAATTGCTAAATTTTCCATTTTTTTGCAACATTTTGGTATTTTTCACAAAAAAACACAGACTGTATCGACCCAAATTTACCACTAACTTGAAGTACAATGTGTCACGAGAAAACAATCTCAAAATCACTGGGATAAGTAAAAGCAAAAAAAAGTTATCCCCACTTAAGTGATACATGTCAGATTTGAAAAAAATGGGCTCTGTCAGGAAGGCAAAAACTGGCTGTGTCAGGAAGGGGTTAAAGACGCACATTTCTGGCCCCCCAAAAACTGGCATTTTAAATGAGAAATGAGTCCAATTAACAAAATAGGGTGAATAAGTATGTATTTCAGGGGTGAGTTAGCAGGTTATTGGGGAAGTAAGTCCTGATATTTTTGGAGGTTGCAGGGGCCACTAGACCATTCAAAATAGGCAGGCTTTAGCATATGCAGTTAGGCCCCGTAGGATGATTTGGTACTCTTTACCTAGAAGGGCGCCAGCGATTGAAATCGCGGTCGTCGGGGGTAAAAATCGCGGTCATCGCGGTCATCGCGGGCATCGCGGGTAAATCGGGATGGTCGCGATGCCCGCGATGACCGCGATCACCGCGATTTTCCCATAGGGAACAATGTTAAAACGGCAGATTGACCGCGATTTTACTGTTAAATGCCTCAATGGACCCGATTTGGGGCCAAATAGGCCAAATTAACCCTTAAATGTCCCCCCAAATTTTTAACGCCACCCCACGATCCACGCCAACCCGAAGCGTGGCGAGCGCAGCGAGCCCGCGAGGGGTGGCGGTACGCGTCCTCCGACCTTTTCATGCCCTACTATCCACTAGGGCGT
This sequence comes from Crinia signifera, assembly GCF_055691185.1. NCBI lineage: Eukaryota > Metazoa > Chordata > Amphibia > Anura > Myobatrachidae > Crinia > Crinia signifera. The sequence goes on along the minus strand of NW_028142853.1, from coordinate 60,889 downwards.
GGTGTGAGAATATAATAGTGTGGCGAGCGCAGCGAGCCACCGAGCCCGAAGCGTGGCGAGCGCAGCGAGCCCCGCGAGGGGCCGCGGATACCTTCACAGGTAGACGCGTCCCCTCGCGGGCTTCACAGGTGTCCGCCTCGCCACGGACACCTGTGAAGCCCGCGAGGGGACGCGCATAACTGTGAAGGTATCCGCGTCCCCTCGCGTGGCTCGCTGCGCTCGCCACGCTTCGGGCGCGGTGGCTCGCTGCGCTCACCACACTATTATATTCTCACACCACGCCCTAGTGGATAGTAGGGCATGAAAAGGTCGGAGGATGCGTACCGCCGCCCCTCGCGGGCTCGCTGCGCTCGCCACGCTTCGGGTTGACGTGGATCGTGGGGTGGCGTTAAAAATTTGGGGGGACATTTAAGGGTTAATGGGCTCTGTGGCCCATTTAACATTGATTCCTATGGCCAAATCGGGTGGATTGAGCCATTTAACAGTAAAATCGGGTCCATCGCGCCTTTTAACATTGATTCCTATGGGAAATCGGGAGCATCACGTCGCGGGCATCGCGGGTACATTTATGGCCGGCCGCGACGCGACCGACACGATTTCCATGTTTAACATTGGTTTCAATGGGAAATCGCGGGCATCGCGTCGGTCGCGTCGCGGCCATACATAAATGTACCAGCGATGCCCGCGACGGGCGACCTTCTAGGTAAAGAGTACCGATGATTTCAGCTAAAAAGTGCACCAAACACTCAAATGGCTAGTACTGTATCTGGGAAGGAAAAACATGGGAAACATGACTTAGACACCAAATGATACACTGTATGCCATGTTTCCAAATTTTTATGCACAGTGGTTACAGCATGAAGCGAATGCATGTGAAAATACAAAGGTGCATTGCATGAAACAAGTCCAATGAGCGTCCCAAAATGGCCGGCCTGCCTGCTTTTATCCATCAATTGTTCTAAATTTTTCATTACCCAATGAGCTGAGGTGGAGTCTTAGCCAGTGGTACCATCAGGGAGGTGTGTAAAGCACTTTAGGCTAGACAGCCAATCAGCTGCCAGCTTCCATCTGTCAATCAAATACAGCAGCCAATCAGAAAGCTGCCCATTGATCAGCAGGCCCTTTATGACATCACAGACAGACCCTCAGAACTATCTGTGCATGTCTAATGGCTGGCTTTCAGTTGGGCGGGTGGGTGGCAGAGGGAGGGGATCAGTGGCGTAACTTCAAATCTTGAGCCCCCCCGCCAAAAGTTTCCTTGCGCCCCCCCCCCCCCCCGGCCGCCCACCAGCCCGCTCGCCCACCAGCCATACTTACATACATAGGAGTCCGGCTGTCAGCGATGCGGGCAGCGGGTGGGAGCCGGGCTGTCATCGGTGCGGGTGGGAGCTGGGATGCCTGTCAGCGCTGCGGTGGTCCCGGCTCCCGTCCTGGCTTCATTCTGATATGAAGAACGGGCCATAACAAAATGTCTGCCCCCATACAGCAGACAGTTTCAGAGAACTGTCGCTGTATGGGGGCGGACATTTTATAGTGGTCCGTCTCCATAGGCTCAGAATGAAGCCAGGTCGGGAGCCGGGACCACCGCAGCGCTGACAGGTAAAGCTGCGGTGCATATGGGGGAGGCGGGGGAGCAGGCAGGCATTACAATAGCACCGCAGCCACCCGGCGCCCGCACTTACACCGCGCCTCCCCGCGACCGCGGGGGCTGCGGTGCTATTGTTACGCCACTGGAGGGGATGTCTGTCTCGTTTCTCCTGAAAATTGCGGTTTTTCTGCGTTTACGGGAAAAGTTGAGATCCGACGGGCAAAAGTGGGGTATCGTAGAAATCACCTTTTAAAGACGCACATTTCTGGCTCCCCAAAAATGGGCATTTCAAATGAGAAATTAGTCCAATGAACAAAATAGGGTGAATAAGTATGTATTTCAGGGGTGAGTTAGCAGGTTATTGGGGAAGTAAGTGCTGATATTTTTGGAGGTTGCAGGGGCCACTACACCATTCAAAATAGGCAGGCTTTAGCATATGCAGTTAGGCCTGTAGGATGATTTTAGCTAAAAAGTGTCCCAAACGGGCTTGTATCTGGGAAGGGAAAATATGGGAAACATGACTTAGACACCAAATGATACACTGTATGCCATGTTTCCAAATTTTTATGCACAGTGGTTACAGCATTAAGCGAATGCATGTGAATATACAGAGGTGCATTGCATTAAACAAGTCCAATGAGCGTCCCAAAATGGCCTGCCTTCCTGCTTTCATCCATCAATTGTTCTAAATTTTTCATTACCCAATGAGCTGAGGTGGAGTCTTAGCCAGTGGTACCATCAGGGAGGTGTGTAAAGCACTTTAGGCTAGACAGCCAATCAGCTGCCAGCTTCCATCTGTCAATCAAATACAGCAGCCAATCAGAAAGCTGCCCATTGATCAGCAGGCCCTTTATGACATCACAGACAGACCCTCAGAACTATCTGTGCATGTCTAATGGCTGGCTTTCAGTTGGGCGGGTGGGTGGCAGAGGGAGGGGATGTCTGTCTCGTTTCTCCTGAAAATTCAGGTTTTTCTGCGTTTACGGGAAAAGTTGAGATCCGACGTGCAAAAGTGGGGTATCGTAGAAATCACCTTTTAAAGACGCACATTTCTGGCTCCCCAAAAATGGGCATTGCAAATGAGAAATTAGTCCAATGAACAAAATAGGGTGAATAAGTATGTATTTCAGGGGTGAGTTAGCAGGTTATTGGGGAAGTAAGTCCTGATATTTTTGGAGGTTGCAGTGGCCACTACACCATTCAAAATAGGCAGGCTTTAGCATATGCAGTTAGGCCCTGTAGGATGATTTTAGCTAAAAAGTGTCCCAAACACTCAAACGGGCTTGTATCTGGGAAGGGAAAATATGGGAAACATGACTTAGACACCAAATGATACAGTGTATGCCATGTTTCCAAATTTTTATGCACAGTGGTTACAGCATGAAGCGAATGCATGTGAATATACAAAGGTGCATTGCATTAAACAAGTCCAATGAGTGTCCCAAAATGGCCGGCCTGCCTGCTTTCATCCATCAATTGTTCTAAATTTTTCATTACCCAATGAGCTGAGGTGGAGTCTTAGCCAGTGGTACCATCAGGGAGGTGTGTAAAGCACTTTAGGCTAGACAGCCAATCAGCTGCCAGCTTCCATCTGTCAAGCAAATACAGCAGCCAATCAGAAAGCTGCCCATTGATCAGCAGGCCCTTTATGACATCACAGACAGACCCTCAGAACTATCTGTGCATGTCTAATGGCTGGCTGTCAGTTGGGCGGGTGGGTGGCAGAGGGAGGGGATGTCTGTCTCGTTTCTCCTAAAAATTGCGGTTTTTCTGCGTTTACGGGAAAAGTTGAGGTCCGACGCGCAAAAGTGGGGTATCGTAGAAATCACCTTTTAAAGACGCACATTTCTGGCTCCCCAAAAATGGGCATTTCAAATGAAAAATGAGTCCAATGAACAAAATAGGGTGAATACGTATGTATTTCAGGGGTGAGTTAGCAGGTTATTGGGGAAGTAAGTCCTGATATTTTTGGAGGTTGCAGGGGCCACTACACCATTCAAAATAGGCAGGCTTTAGCATATGCAGTTAGGCCCTGTAGGATGATTTTAGCTAAAAAGTGCCCCAAACACTCAAACGGGCTTGTATCTGGGAAGGGAAAATATGGGAAACATGACTTAGACACCAAATGATACACTGTATGCCATGTTTCCAAATTTTTATGCACAGTGGTTACAGCATGAAGCGAATGCATGTGAATATACAAAGGTGCATTGCATTAAACAAGTCCAATGAGTGTCCCAAAATGGCCGGCCTGCCTGCTTTCATCCATCAATTGTTCTAAATTTTTCATTACCCAATGAGCTGAGGTGGAGTCTTAGCCAGTGGTACCATCAGGGAGGTGTGTAAAGCACTTTAGGCTAGACAGCCAATCAGCTGCCAGCTTCTATCTGTCAATCAAATACAGCAGCCAATCAGAAAGCTGCCCATTGATCAGCAGGCCCTTTATAACATCACAGACAGACCCTCAGAACTATCTGTGCATGTCTAATGGCTGGCTGTCAGTTGGGCGGGTGGGTGGCAGAGGGAGGGGATGTCTGTCTCGTTTCTCCTGAAAATTCAGGTTTTTCTGCGTTTACGGGAAAAGTTGAGATCCGACGCGCAAAAGTGGGGTATCGTAGAAATCAACTTTTAAAGACGCACATTTCTGGCTCCCCAAAAATGGGCATTGCAAATGAGAAATTAGTCCAATGAACAAAATAGGGTGAATAAGTATGTATTTCAGGGGTGAGTTAGCAGGTTATTGGGGAAGTAAGTCCTGATATTTTTGGAGGTTGCAGTGGCCACTACACCATTCAAAATAGGCAGGCTTTAGCATATGCAGTTAGGCCCTGTAGGATGATTTTAGCTAAAAAGTGTCCCAAACACTCAAACGGGCTTGTATCTGGGAAGGGAAAATATGGGAAACATGACTTAGACACCAAATGATACAGTGCATGCCATGTTTCCAAATTTTTATGCACAGTGGTTACAGCATGAAGCGAATGCATGTGAATATACAAAGGTGCATTGCATTAAACAAGTCCAATGAGCGTCCCAAAATGGCCGGCCTGCCTGCTTTCATCCATCAATTGTTCTAAATTTTTCATTACCCAATGAGCTGAGGTGGAGTCTTAGCCAGTGGTACCATCAGGGAGGTGTGTAAAGCACTTTAGGCTAGACAGCCAATCAGCTGCCAGCTTCCATCTGTCAAGCAAATACAGCAGCCAATCAGAAAGCTGCCCATTGAGCAGCAGGCCCTTTATGACATCACAGACAGACCCTCAGAACTATCTGTGCATGTCTAATGGCTGGCTGTCAGTTGGGCGGGTGGGTGGCAGAGGGAGGGGATGTCTGTCTCGTTTCTCCTGAAAATTGCGGTTTTTCTACGTTTACGGGAAAAGTTGAGGTCCGACGCGCAAAAGTGGGGTATCGTAGAAATCACCTTTTAAAGACGCACATTTCTGGCTCCCCAAAAATGGGCATTTCAAATGAGAAATGAGTCCAATGAACAAAATAGGGTGAATAAGTATGTATTTCAGGGGTGAGTTAGCAGGTTATTGGGGAAGTAAGTCCTGATATTTTTGGAGGTTGCAGGGGCCACTACACCATTCAAAATAGGCAGGCTTTAGCATATGCAGTTAGGCCCTGTAGGATGATTTTAGCTAAAAAGTGCCCCAAACACTCAAACGGGCTTGTATCTGGGAAGGGAAAATATGGGAAACATGACTTAGACACCAAATGATATACTGTATGCCATGTTTCCAAATTTTTATGCACAGTGGTTACAGCATGAAGCGAATGCATGTGAATATACAAAGGTGCATTGCATTAAACAAGTCCAATGAGTGTCCCAAAATGGCCGGCCTGCCTGCTTTCATCCATCAATTGTTCTAAATTTTTCATTACCCAATGAGCTGAGGTGGAGTCTTAGCCAGTGGTACCATCAGGGAGGTGTGTAAAGCACTTTAGGCTAGACAGCCAATCAGCTGCCAGCTTCCATCTGTCAATCAAATACAGCAGCCAATCAGAAAGCTGCCCATTGATCAGCAGGCCCTTTATGACATCACAGACAGACCCTCAGAACTATCTGTGCATGTCTAATGGCTGGCTGTCAGTTGGGCGGGTGGGTGGCAGAGGGAGGGGATGTCTGTCTCGTTTCTCCTGAAAATTGCGGTTTTTCTGCGTTTACGGGAAAAGTTGAGGTCCGACGCGCAAAAGTGGGGTATCGTAGAAATCACCTTTTAAAGACGCACATTTCTGGCCCCCCAAAAATGGGCATTTCAAATGAGAAATGAGTCCAATTAACAAAATAGGGTGAATAAGTATGTATTTCAGGGGTGAGTTAGCAGGTTATTGGGGAAGTAAGTCCTGATATTTTTGGAGGTTGCAGGGGCCACTAGACCATTCAAAATAGGCAGGCTTTAGCATATGCAGTTAGGCCCCGTAGGATGATTTTAGCTAAAAAGTGCCCCAAACACTCAAACGGGCTTGTATCTGGAAAGGGAAAATATGGGAAACATGACTTAGACACCAAATGATACACTGTATGCCATGTTTCCAAATTTTTATGCACACTGGTTACAGCATTAAGCGAATGCATGTGAATATACAAAGGTGCATTGCATTAAACAAGTCCAATGAGCGTCCCAAAATGGCCGGCCTGCCTGCTTTCATCCATCAATTGTTCTAAATTTTTCATTACCCAATGAGCTGAGGTGGAGTCTTAGCCAGTGGTACCATCAGGGAGGTGTGTAAAGCACTTTAGGCTAGACAGCCAATCAGCTGCCAGCTTCCATCTGTCAATCAAATACAGCAGCCAATTTGAAAGCTGCCCATTGATCAGCAGGCCCTTTATGACATCACAGACAGACCCTCAGAACTATCTGTGCATGTCTAATGGCTGGCTGTCAGTTGGGCGGGTGGGTGGCAGAGGGAGGGGATGTCTGTCTCGTTTCTCCTGAAAATTCAGGTTTTTCTGCGTTTACGGGAAAAGTTGAGATCCGACGTGCAAAAGTGGGGTATCGTAGAAATCACCTTTTAAAGACGCACATTTCTGGCTCCCCAAAAATGGGCATTGCAAATGAGAAATTAGTCCAATGAACAAAATAGGGTGAATAAGTATGTATTTCAGGGGTGAGTTAGCAGGTTATTGGGGAAGTAAGTCCTGATATTTTTGGAGGTTGCAGTGGCCACTACACCATTCAAAATAGGCAGGCTTTAGCATATGCAGTTAGGCCCTGTAGGATGATTTTAGCTAAAAAGTGTCCCAAACACTCAAACGGGCTTGTATCTGGGAAGGGAAAATATGGGAAACATGACTTAGACACCAAATGATACAGTGTATGCCATGTTTCCAAATTTTTATGCACAGTGGTTACAGCATGAAGCGAATGCATGTGAATATACAAAGGTGCATTGCATTAAACAAGTCCAATGAGTGTCCCAAAATGGCCGGCCTGCCTGCTTTCATCCATCAATTGTTCTAAATTTTTCATTACCCAATGAGCTGAGGTGGAGTCTTAGCCAGTGGTACCATCAGGGAGGTGTGTAAAGCACTTTAGGCTAGACAGCCAATCAGCTGCCAGCTTCCATCTGTCAAGCAAATACAGCAGCCAATCAGAAAGCTGCCCATTGATCAGCAGGCCCTTTATGACATCACAGACAGACCCTCAGAACTATCTGTGCATGTCTAATGGCTGGCTGTCAGTTGGGCGGGTGGGTGGCAGAGGGAGGGGATGTCTGTCTCGTTTCTCCTAAAAATTGCGGTTTTTCTGCGTTTACGGGAAAAGTTGAGGTCCGACGCGCAAAAGTGGGGTATCGTAGAAATCACCTTTTAAAGACGCACATTTCTGGCTCCCCAAAAATGGGCATTTCAAATGAAAAATGAGTCCAATGAACAAAATAGGGTGAATACGTATGTATTTCAGGGGTGAGTTAGCAGGTTATTGGGGAAGTAAGTCCTGATATTTTTGGAGGTTGCAGGGGCCACTACACCATTCAAAATAGGCAGGCTTTAGCATATGCAGTTAGGCCCTGTAGGATGATTTTAGCTAAAAAGTGCCCCAAACACTCAAACGGGCTTGTATCTGGGATGGGAAAATATGGGAAACATGACTTAGACACCAAATGATACACTGTATGCCATGTTTCCAAATTTTTATGCACAGTGGTTACAGCATGAAGCGAATGCATGTGAATATACAAAGGTGCATTGCATTAAACAAGTCCAATGAGTGTCCCAAAATGGCCGGCCTGCCTGCTTTCATCCATCAATTGTTCTAAATTTTTCATTACCCAATGAGCTGAGGTGGAGTCTTAGCCAGTGGTACCATCAGGGAGGTGTGTAAAGCACTTTAGGCTAGACAGCCAATCAGCTGCCAGCTTCTATCTGTCAATCAAATACAGCAGCCAATCAGAAAGCTGCCCATTGATCAGCAGGCCCTTTATAACATCACAGACAGACCCTCAGAACTATCTGTGCATGTCTAATGGCTGGCTGTCAGTTGGGCGGGTGGGTGGCAGAGGGAGGGGATGTCTGTCTCGTTTCTCCTGAAAATTGCGGTTTTTCTGCGTTTACGGGAAAAGTTGAGGTCCGACGCGCAAAAGTGGGGTATCGTAGAAATCACCTTTTAAAGACGCACATTTCTGGCTCCCCAAAAATGGGCATTTCAAATGAGAAATGAGTCCAATGAACAAAATAGGGTGAATAAGTATGTATTTCAAGGGTGAGTTAGCAGGTTATTGGGGAAGTAAGTCCTGATATTTTTGGAGGTTGCAGGGGCCACTACACCATTCAAAATAGGCAGGCTTTAGCATATGCAGTTAGGCCCTGTAGGATGATTTTAGCTAAAAAGTGCCCCAAACACTCAAACGCGCTTGTATCTGGGAAGGGAAAATATGGGAAACATGACTTAGACACCAAATGATACACTGTATGCCATGTTTCCAAATTTTTATGCACAGTGGTTACAGCATGAAGCGAATGCATGTGAATATACAAAGGTGCATTGCATTAAACAAGTCCAATGAGTGTCCCAAAATGGCCGGCCTGCCTGCTTTCATCCATCAATTGTTCTAAATTTTTCATTACCCAATGAGCTGAGGTGGAGTCTTAGCCAGTGGTACCATCAGGGAGGTGTGTAAAGCACTTTAGGCTAGACAGCCAATCAGCTGCCAGCTTCCATCTGTCAATCAAATACAGCAGCCAATCAGAAAGCTGCCCATTGATCAGCAGGCCCTTTATGACATCACAGACAGACCCTCAGAACTATCTGTGCATGTCTAATGGCTGGCTGTCAGTTGGGCGGGTGGGTGGCAGAGGGAGGGGATGTCTGTCTCGTTTCTCCTGAAAATTGCTGTTTTTCTGCGTTTACGGGAAAAGTTGAGGTCCGTCGCGCAAAAGTGGGGTATCGTAGAAACCATCTTTTAAAGACGCACATTTATGGCCCCCCAAAAATGGGCATTTCAAATGAGAAATGAGTCCAATGAACAAAATAGGGTGAATAAGTATGTATTTGAGGGGTGAGTTAGCAGGTTATTGGGGAAGTAAGTCCTGATATTTTTGGAGGTTGCAGGGGCCACTAGACCATTCAAAATAGGCAGGCTTTAGCATATGCAGTTAGGCCCCGTAGGATGATTTTAGCTAAAAAGTGCCCCAAACACTCAAATGGCTAGTATCTGGGAAGGAAAAACATGGGAAACATGACTTAGACACCAAATGATACACTGTATGCCATGTTTCCAAATTTTTATGGACAGTGGTTACAGCATGAAGCGAATGCATGTGAAAATACAAAGGTGCATTGCATTAAACAAGTCCAATGAGCGTCCCAAAATGGCCGGCCTGCCTGCTTTCATCCATCAATTGTTCTAAATTTTTCATTACCCAATGAGCTGAGGTGGAGTCTTAGCCAGTGGTACCATCAGGGAGGTGTGTAAAGCACTTTAGGCTAGACAGCCAATCAGCTGCCAGCTTCCATCTGTCAATCAAATACAGCAGCCAATCAGAAAGCTGCCCATTGATCAGCAGGCCCTTTATGACATCACAGAGAGACCCTCAGAACTATCTGTGCATGTCTAATGGCTGACTGTCAGTTGGGCGGGTGGGTGGCAGAGGGAGGGGATGTCTGTCTTGTTTCTCCTGAAAATTGCGTTTTTTTTGCGTTTACGGGAAAAGTTGAGGTCTGACGTGCAAAAGTGGGGTATCGTAGAAATCACCTTTTAAAGACGCACATTTCTGGCCCCCCAAAAATGGGCATTTCAAATGAGAAATGAGTCCAATGAACAGATATGGTGAATAAGTATGTATTTCAGGGGTGAGTTAGCAGGTTATTGGGGAAGTAAGTCCTGATATTTTTGGAGGTTGCAGGGGCCACTACACCATTGAAAATAGGCAGGCTTTAGCATATGCAGTTAGGCCCTGTAGGATGATTTTAGCTAAAAAGTGCCCCAAACACTCAAACGGGCTTGTATCTGGGAAGGGAAAATATGGGAAACATGAATTAGACACCAAATGATACGCTGTATGCCATGTTTCCAAATTTTTATGCACAGTGGTTACAGCATGAAGCGAATGCATGTGAATATACAAAGGTGCATTGCATTAAACAAGTCCACTGAGCGTCCCAAAATGGCCGGCCTGCCTGCTTTCATCCATCAATTGTTCTAAATTTTTCATTACCCAATGAGCTGAGGTGGAGTCTTAGCCAGTGGTATCCTCAGGGAGGTGTGTAAAGCACTTTAGGCTAGACAGCCAATCAGCTGCCAGCTTCCATCTGTCAATCAAATACAGCAGCCAATCAGAAAGCTGCCCATTGATCAGCAGGCCCTTTATGACATCACAGACAGACCCTCAGAACTATCTGTGCATGTCTAATGGCTGGCTGTCAGTTGGGCGGGTGGGTGGCAGAGGGAGGGGATGTCTGTCTCGTTTCTCCTGAAAATTGCGGTTTTTCTGCGTTTACGGGAAAAGTTGAGGTCCGACGCGCAAAAGTGGGGTATCGTAGAAATCTCCTTTTAAAGACGCACATTTCTGGCCCCCCAAAAATGGGCATTTCAAATGAGAAATGAGTCCAATTAACAAAATAGGGTGAATACGTATGTATTTCAGGGGTGAGTTAGCAGGTTATTGGGGAAGTAAGTCCTGATATTTTTGGAGGTTGCAGGGGCCACTACACCATTCAAAATAGGCAGGCTTTAGCATATGCAGTTAGGCCCCGTAGGATGATTTTAGCTAAAAAGTGCCCCAAACACTCAAACGGGCTTGTATCTGGAAAGGGAAAATATGGGAAACATGACTTAGACACCAAATGATACACTGTATGCCATGTTTCCAAATTTTTATGCACAGTGGTTACAGCATTAAGCGAATGCATGTGAATATACAAAGGTGCATTGCATTAAACAAGTCCAATGAGCGTCCCAAAATGGCCGGCCTGCCTGCTTTCATCCATCAATTGTTCTAAATTTTTCATTACCCAATGAGCTGAGGTGGAGTCTTAGCCAGTGGTACCATCAGGGAGGTGTGTAAAGCACTTTAGGCTAGACAGCCAATCAGCTGCCAGCTTCCATCTGTCAATCAAATACAGCAGCCAATTTGAAAGCTGCCCATTGATCAGCAGGCCCTTTATGACATCACAGACAGACCCTCAGAACTATCTGTGCATGTCTAATGGCTGGCTGTCAGTTGGGCGGGTGGGTGGCAGAGGGAGGGGATGTCTGTCTCGTTTCTCCTGAAAATTTAGGTTTTTCTGCGTTTACGGGAAAAGTTGAGATCCGACGCGCAAAAGTGGGGTATCGTAGAAATCACCTTTTAAAGACGCACATTTCTGGCTCCCCAAAAATGGGCATTGCAAATGAGAAATTAGTCCAATGAACAAAATAGGGTGAATAAGTATGTATTTTAGGGGTGAGTTAGCAGGTTATTGGGGAAGTAAGTCCTGATATTTTTGGAGGTTGCAGTGGCCACTACACCATTCAAAATAGGCAGGCTTTAGCATATGCAGTTAGGCCCTGTAGGATGATTTTAGCTAAAAAGTGTCCCAAACACTCAAACGGGCTTGTATCTGGGAAGGGAAAATATGGGAAACATGACTTAGACACCAAATGATACAGTGTATGCCATGTTTCCAAATTTTTATGCACAGTGGTTACAGCATGAAGCGAATGCATGTGAATATACAAAGGTGCATTGCATTAAACAAGTCCAATGAGCGTCCCAAAATGGCCGGCCTGCCTGCTTTCATCCATCAATTGTTCTAAATTTTTCATTACCCAATGAGCTGAGGTGGAGTCTTAAGCTGGGTACACATATGTACAATCGTCGGGCCGTTCTTCCGATCTGCGGACGAACGGCCGTTCGATTGTATATATGTGTACGCTGTCCCGATCCCTTCGTTGCGATCGATAAACGGCCAAAAACGCTCTTGGCCGTCCACGGTCGGTCAGTCGCAGGTTCTTTTCTGCTTAATATTCTTCCGACAGGACGGCTCCATATCGAAAGAAAAGTGACATGTGTACGCACGTTCGATCGATATGCAGCCCGTTCCTGCGATCATTCCTCCCAAAAGCAGCACGCCCATGTGGGTGTTGACTAGCTGCGTCATCCCTCCATCAGCGCAGCATGTAAACAACAGGAAGTCTTCTCCCCCGTACTTTCCGCGCCATGCTGTTAAAGAATATTCGTTGTGTGTGCATTCCATTTGAAATAAATAATCGTTGTGTGTGCATTCCTGACAGATATAGTTATAGAAGATAGATAGATAGATAGATAGATAGATAGATATGTGATGTTCATTGTTCTGCATAAACACTTAACATTTATTAAGAAATACTGACAAAAAATACTGTGAACACTTTGTTTATTTGGGTGGTCGGACCTGAACAGAGTATCACATACAGGTGCTTGCCTGAAGGTGTAGCAGGAACGCCCACCCACCCAAAAAACATAAAAACACATTTGAACATGGTGGTGTATGTAGTGGAAAGCGGTCCCACGGCAGCAACGCTTCACATGGGAACATCCCGGCCTGCTCACATGTGATGCATTGCTGCCGTGGGACTGCTTGCCATGACATAAGTGCCACGTGTGAAGGTTTAGCAGGAACGCCCACCCACCCAAAAAACATAAAAACACATTTGAACACGGTGGTGTATGTAGTGGAAAGCGGTCCCACGGCAGCAACGCATCACATGGGAACATCCCGGCCTGCTCACATGTGATGCATTGCTGCCGTGGGACCGCTTGCCATGACATAAGTGCCACGTGTGAAGGTTTAGCAGGAACGCCCACCCACCCAAAAAACATAAAAACACATTTGAACATGGTGGTGTATGTAGTGGAAAGCGGTCCCACGGCAGCAACGCATCACATGGGAACATCCCGGCCTGCTCACATGTGATGCATTGCTGCCGTGGGACCGCTTGCCATGACATAAGTGCCACGTGTGAAGGTTTAGCAGGAACGCCCACCCACCCAAAAAACATAAAAACACATTTGAACATGGTGGTGTATGTAGTGGAAAGCGGTCCCACGGCAGCAACGCATCACATGGGAACATCCCGGCCTGCTCACATGTGATGCATTGCTGCCGTGGGACCGCTTGCCATGACATAAGTGCCACGTGTGAAGGTTTAGCAGGAACGCCCACCCACCCAAAAAACATGAAAACACATTTGAACACGGTGGTGTATGTAGTGGAAAGCGGTCCCAAGGCAGCAACGCATCACATGGGAACATCCCGGCCCGCTCACATGTGATGCATTGCTGCCGTGGGACCGCTTGCCATGACATAAGTGCCACGTGTGAAGGTTTAGCAGGAACGCCCACCCACCCAAAAAACATAAAAACACATTTGAACATGGTGGTGTATGTAGTGGAAAGCGGTCCCACGGCAGCAACGCATCACATGGGAACATCCCGGCCTGCTCACATGTGATGCATTGCTGCCGTGGGACTGCTTGCCATGACATGCACCATTTTAAGGTGCATGCTGCTGGCCTCCAAATAAACAAGAAGGAGAAAAAAGTAAAATAAAGTACACAAACTATTTTTTGACTTTATAATGCAAACCGTTATAAATTTTTTCATATAAAGAGTGTACTACTGCTACGCCTTTTTGGATTTTCGTAATTTTTTGGGCTACGGTATGGACTTTCCCGCTTAGTTCTTGTAGACATTTATGGACTTGTGTCATGTTTTCTTGCATTGTGCTTTCGTCGCTGGACGTGTCAGGTGATGGTGTGTTCTTCTCCCCCTCTGCACTGACATTTGAAATCTCGATGATATCTATAATAAGTACAGATAAAGAAATGTTTACCTTTCCACAAATGATACGTCACTATCCCATAAAGATGATTTGCAGTATACACTCACCATCTACACTGCTGGTGATCGCAATCACTTGGTGGCCCTCTGTGGTCCCTTCCATCGGCTGCGCAGCCTGGATATCATCTATAGTGACAAGGTAAAGTGACATATTACTACCCCTTGTTGTGTGTATAAAACATGTGTTGTTCTGTTGGTGTGCTGGTACAAAACCTTACCTGTTGTACTCTCCTTCTTTATTTTTAGGTTGGAGGCCCTGTCTCTGCCTTCCTCATGTCTTCTCCTGGATTGGATTTCCTCTGAGTAAAAACAAGCAACATGTCAGCAAAACACACAAAATGTAATGGATCAAGACAGTATATTAATAAAGCCACCTAGGGCATTGGACTCACTTCTTTTAATAATTCCACGAATTTTCTTGAGCTTGGCCTGCTCCTTGTGCTTCAGGTCCGACCACCGTTTTTGGAGCTGGTATTTGGACCTTCTTTTCCCAAACTTCTCCTTTATCTCCTTGCATACACGCTGCATAATAATTTCTTTTCTATAATTTGTCTTGGGGTATGTTTTTCTCGAACAATCGTAGTCCCTTCTATCCAGCATTTTGACCATCAGTTCCACCTCTGCAGATGACATGGCGGATGCGCGCGTCACTTTTTTCTCCTTGTTGTCAGCGATTTCTTTATCTGTTGTTATCAGTGCTTAATTGGAAAACAAAGGTGCTGTACTGGCCTCCCCCATATGCGGTGGCGCCAGACCCTCCGACATGGCTCCTCGATGTCCCGTGTCTGTGTGACGCGAAGCACGTGAGTGGGGCGGAGATTCCTGTGCTCATCCAATCACTGTGTTTCAAGCCACGTTCAGAACGAAAGAATATTCCGTCGTTGCTGTTGGATTGATCGGAGCAGCGCAGCGAATTTTCCGGACTGTATCGACATTTATTTCGGTGAGTATTAAAACAAAATGTGTAGTTTTCTATGACAGGGACTTCAATCTGTGGGCCATGGGTATGCTGGAGCTTGTAGTGACCGTGTATCCTATGTCCCACAGAGTTTCAACTCCTGTACTATAGCTACAGTATATCTAGTGGCCCACAGACTGAACACATGTACATTAAATGGTTTATGGTGTGCTTTGTGTATCAAGAAAATAATATGCCTTTTTATTTTATTTTTTGGAACAGAAATTCAACCATGGCAGAAAAAAATGTCGAGTTCATGAAGGACTTCATTGAGGCCTACAGGGATCAAAATTGTCTCTGGAACACAAAATCCAGAGACCATTCCAATCGGCAGAAGAGGCTATCTGCTCTGGAGGAGCTGGTGAGGGTGAGCCAAACATACTACCCCACAGCAAATGTAGAGTGGGTCCGGACTCGGATTGCCAATATGAGGACCGTCTTTAAAAAAGAACTGAATAAGGTTGAGTCCTCAAAGCGGTCTGGGGCAGGGGCAGACCAAGTCTATGTGCCCAGGCTGTGGTACTACGACCTGCTGGCCTTCACGGTGGACCAGGAGCTGCCCAGGGATTCGGTCAGCAACACTTCAAGGAACCAGCCTGACCCCTCCACCTCCGCGTGCAACCAAGAGGTTTCTGATGACACCATTTGCGGCACAGTAAGTAGACGGATTTTATTTTAAATTTTTTTTTCAAACCAGATAAATATAACAGCAAGTACAGTATAAAAATTGTGAACATGTAAAATTAAAAGGGGGGGTATCGCCCCCTGCAACTGACCTCTCTGTTGGGCACAACAGAGAGGTCAGTTGCAGGGGGCGATACCCCCCCCTTTTGGTTATACATCGTCAATTTGACCTTCTCTGTGGCCCTAATTCTGGTTCTTCTCAGTGGTGGAGCTATACTCTTATCCGCCTGAGAACACAGTGATCAATATTCAGACATCGCAAGTGCATTTACCACATTTTTTGTATTTGGAACTTTTGGTTGGCATTGGTAATCCCTGGTATCTACACTGTTGTAGTCTTTCTGGCGCGGATTATTGTAATATTTTTTGTTGTCTAAAATTAACGAAATAATATCATTCTGCCAATCCACAGCGCCAACACCAATAAAATACTGCATGTATTCATCCCTGTTAATTTAGCACGCATAGATGCATTTCTGGTGTTTAAATTAGTATTTGGTATGTCTGGTATCTAAATAATTAGTTTCCAGAGATGCCAGTCATAACGCCTCTTCAACTAGCTCACTTTCATCCATGGCAGCAACATGGTGGTGTGTGGGCTGCGTTCTTCTGCGTAGATATAAAAATATATGGAAGTCTTAAAAATCGATAGTGATACATCATCTTGTTTTGTTACAGCCATCGCTATTTGCCGAGGAGGAATCTTCGGCATCGCTGGAGGTGGCATCACAGCTGCCTTCACCGGCCCTCTGCTCCACCCCCACACCAACCGCCACGACCAGCGCTGAACCTCAATCAAGCGCTCAAAGTACAGCAGAAGCACCATCAAGAAGAGGGCGCAAAAGGCCGAGGCAGACTCCAGATGCTGCGGACGTGGCAACCACCAAGATCCTGGAGTCTGCCAACAGATTGATGAGCATGGATGAGGATGATGCGGACCGGGTGGGGAGTGTATTAGCTGACAATTTGCGAAAGTTGGACCCGGCTACAAGGGTGGAGGTAGAGCGCATATTTTATGAGACGCTGTACCGGGCCCGTGTGGGGACTCTGTCCCGGCACACACGTCTCACCGATGAGACCCCTCTGCCTAGGGTTGAATTTCAACCCATCAGCCCAGCTCCTATACCCCAACAAGCGGTATTTCACCCGGTGCAATATCCCCAGTATCAACATTTACAGCCACCAACTGGGCAAAGGCAGCACCAACCGGCAACGTTGGCTAATACGCTCCCACCAGGTCCACCTGGTGGCCCCTTCCAGAGTTTATTGGAAAGTCCATCTCCCTCCCAACCACCGATGGATACAGGGGATTATGGGGTGGGACAAGTTTACCACCATATGTAAATATTTTATATAGTTTATTTAAGTGCATTATTGTTTTAAATATTTTTATGTTTAAGTATTTCTTTATTATTTATTTACTTGTTATTTATGTTATATTTTTTATAAGTTTATAAGTTAATAATTTATATAAAAATTAAAAATTCTGTAATCTAGTTGGTGTCCGTGTGAAAATATCATTTACCATGCAGGGTGACTATAGGGCACAGATATACATATGGGGTACATGCATGTTGTTTCAATATTTACCTTCATGTATTGCTCCTGGAGACTGTACAAAAGTACCAGGAGAAATTGGCATAGAAATAGGTGTGGTGGAGCAACTACTTGCTAGTACATAAACACCAGTACTGGGTACAGTCTGCACTCCAGGTGCCGTGGCATTGTGCCCTCCAGGAATGCCTGGCACCTGAGTACTACCACTCACTTGCCGTGATTCGGCCTCCACCTCCCCCTCCTTGCTGCAAGAAGACGCAGAGGACAACTTGTGCGGAACTGTGAGTATACAAATTTTATTGGCAAAATATTGATTATTACACACCAAAAAACAATATATTTACAATGACAAAAAGGTACATTTTTAAGCAATCATGTCATTCTGCCACTCCACAGCCCCAACACCATTGAAATAATTCAAGTACTCGTCTCTTGACAACTTTGCTTGCGTTGATGCATTTCTGGTGTTTAAATTAGTTGCCAAAGCTGTCAGACCAATAGGCTCGTCAACAACTTGGCTCTCGTCCACTGTAGCCCCCAGTTGTTGTGTGTGCACCGCTTTTCTGCGCATGTAGTTGTGCAGCACACAACAGGCCAGCACCACTTTGTCAATCTTATCTAGGCGCAGATTGATGGGACTGTGAAAAATTCTGAATTTATTACTTAGAATCCCAAACGCATTTTCAACCACTCGCCTGGCACGTGACAGGCGATAGTTAAAAATGCGTCGTTCCCTGTTCAGTGCCCTTTGTGGGTAGGGTTTAAGGACATTAGGGTGCAATGCAAAGGCCTCATCCGCCACAAAAACAAAGTTCAAACCGTGCTCATTTTCAGTCCGCTCTGGCAGATTCAGTTCATTTTTTTTTCAGTTGGTCGTGGAAAAAGGTATTCTCCAGGGCTCCTCCATCTGAAACTCTACCATTTTTCCCAATGTCCACAAATACAAACTCGTATCGGGCATTAGCGATGGCCATTAGAACAATGCTGAAGAACCCCTTATAATTATAATAAAAAGATCCACTCTTTGCAGGGGGCATGATCCTGACGTGTTTGCCATCGATAGCTCCACCACAATTAGGGAAATTCCAAAGATCACGGAAATCACGTGCAATATTTTGCCACTCCTCCTTGGTCGATGAAAACTGCAATATAAAAGTATATGCGTATTAATAATCTGTTGGGTTGATTTTAGACCCATCAGCCCTCCCCATTGCAGCCTCAAAGCTATTACCCGCCTTATCAAAATGACCCCCCACCCACTGGTGTAAAAGATTAAATCAACAGGCATTGTAAAGATATACATATAGGGTACAGGTATGTGCACAGCTATACATATGGGGGACATGTACGTAATTTCCATATTTACCTTCATGTATTTGTCCTGTAGAACTTGGACGATGGCATCACAGGTGTCTGGTATTATCAACCCCAGCGCTTGAGATGATATTGCGGTGGTGAATCTCAGGTCGGCAAGGGTCCTGCCTGTTGCCAGGTAACGCAGCGTTGCCACCAGTCTCTGCTCTGCAGAAATAGGCCTCCTTAAATAGGTGTCCTCTCTCTCTATTAAAGGGGTAACCAGTGTCAGCAGCTCCATGAAGGTAGCGTCATCCATACGGAGATAATTCCTGAAATCATCAGGATTGTTCTCCCGTATCTCCTGTAGCAATGGCATGTGGGAGAAGGTGTCTCTCCTCAGAAGCCAGTCTCTGGTCCAGCAGCTCCGATTCTTGGTCCTTTTTCTTTTTTTAATAGCCCGCAATCTAATGGCCATAGCAGCCAAAATGCACGCACGAGCCTTCCTTCTCCTCAAGCTCATAATTAAAAAGGCCCAAATGCACCGATAGACGAACGAACGTACGTACGTATATCCAGTACAGCTAGCAATGATCTGAATAGTCACGGCTCTATTCACTGTACTACACGAACGATTCTTTGTTCCGTGATCACGCCTCGTTTTGGTATGCTCTTTTAATCCAGCCCATTATGATAATGTTGTGTACATTTTTATCGTGTGAATAGCCAGAACGGGAGAGTGTGTACGGTGGTACAATCTTTTTCTTGCGATTGTTTGGACGGGAGTATATCGGACGTCGCAAGTAAAATTGTACATATGTGTACGCGCAGATCTGTCGTTTGTTTCGGACGGCCGAACGTGAATTCGGTCGATCGAACGGTCGCAAGAAAAATGAAATTGTACATATGTGTACCCAGCTTTAGCCAGTGGTACCATCAGGGAGGTGTGTAAAGCACTTTAGGCTAGACAGCCAATCAGCTGCCAGCTTCCATCTGTCAAGCAAATACAGCAGCCAATCAGAAAGCTGCCCATTGATCAGCAGGCCCTTTATGACATCACAGACAGACCCTCAGAACTATCTGTGCATGTCTAATGGCTGGCTGTCAGTTGGGCGGGTGGGTGGCAGAGGGAGGGGATGTCTGTCTCGTTTCTCCTGAAAATTGCGGTTTTTCTGCGTTTATGGGAAAAGTTGAGGTCCGACGCGCAAAAGTGGGGTATCGTAGAAATCACCTTTTAAAGACGCACATTTCTGGCTCCCCAAAAATGGGCATTTCAAATGAGAAATGAGTCCAATGAACAAAATAGGGTGAATACGTATGTATTTCAGGGGTGAGTTAGCAGGTTATTGGGGAAGTAAGTCCTGATATTTTTGGAGGTTCAAGGGGCCACTACAACATTCAAAATAGGCAGGCTTTAGCATATGCAGTTAGGCCCTGTAGGATGATTTTAGCTAAAAAGTGCCCCAAACACTCAAACGGGCTAGTATCTGGGAAGGAAAAACATGGAAAACATGACTTAGACACCAAATGATACACTGTATGCCATGTTTCCAAATTTTTATGCACAGTGGTTACAGCATTAAGCGAATGCATGTGAATATACAAAGGTGCATTGCATTAAACAAGTCCAATGAGCGTCCCAAAATGGCCGGCCTGCCTGCTTTCATCCATCAATTGTTCTAAATTTTTCATTACCCAATGAGCTGAGGTGGAGTCTTAGCCAGTGGTACCATCAGGGAGGTGTGTAAAGCACTTTAGGCTAGACAGCCAATCAGCTGCCAGCTTCCATCTGTCAATCAAATACAGCAGCCAATCAGAAAGCTGCCCATTGATCAGCAGGCCCTTTATGACATCACAGACAGACCCTCAGAACTATCTGTGCATGTCTGATGGCTGGCTGTCAGTTGGGCGGGTGGGTGGCAGAGGGAGGGGATGTCTGTCTCGTTTCTCCTGAAAATTGCGGTTTTTCTGCGTTTACGGGAAAAGTTGAGGTCCGACGCGCAAAAGTGGGGTATCGTAGAAATCACCTTTTAAAGACGCACATTTCTGGCCCCCCAAAAATGGGCATTTCAAATGAGAAATTAGTCCAATTAACAAAATAGGGTGAATACGTATGTATTTCAGGGGTGAGTTAGCAGGTTATTGGGGAAGTAAGTCCTGATATTTTTGGAGGTTCCAGGGGCCACTACACCATTCAAAATAGGCAGGCTTTAGCATATGCAGTTAGGCCCTGTAGGATGATTTTAGCTAAAAAGTGCCCCAAACACTCAAACGGGCTAGTATCTGGGAAGGAAAAACATGGAAAACATGACTTAGACACCAAATGATACACTGTATGCCATGTTTCCAAATTTTTATGCACAGTGGTTACAGCATTAAGCGAATGCATGTGAATATACAAAGGTGCATTGCATTAAACAAGTCCAATGAGCGTCCCAAAATGGCCGGCCTGCCTGCTTTCATCCATCAATTGTTCTAAATTTTTCATTACCCAATGAGCTGAGGTGGAGTCTTAGCCAGTGGTACCATCAGGGAGGTGTGTAAAGCACTTTAGGCTAGACAGCCAATCAGCTGCCAGCTTCCATCTGTCAATCAAATACAGCAGCCAATCAGAAAGCTGCCCATTGATCAGCAGGCCCTTTATGACATCACAGACAGACCCTCAGAACTATCTGTGCATGTCTGATGGCTGTCTGTCAGTTGGGCGGGTGGGTGGCAGAGGGAGGGGATGTCTGTCTCGTTTCTCCTGAAAATTGCGGTTTTTCTGCGTTTACGGGAAAAGTTGAGGTCCGACGCGCAAAAGTGGGGTATCGTAGAAATCACCTTTTAAAGACGCACATTTCTGGCCCCCCAAAAATGGGCATTTCAAATGAGAAATTAGTCCAATTAACAAAATAGGGTGAATAAGTATGTATTTCAGGGGTGAGTTAGCAGGTTATTGGGGAAGTAAGTCCTGATATTTTTGGAGGTTGCAGGGGCCACTACACCATTCAAAATAGGCAGGCTTTAGCATATGCAGTTAGGCCCCGTAGGATGATTTTAGCTAAAAAGTGCCCCAAACACTCAAACAGGCTTGTATCTGGAAAGGGAAAATATGGGAAACATGACTTAGACACCAAATGATACACTGTATGCCATGTTTCCAAATTTTTATGCACAGTGGTTACAGCATTAAGCGAATGCATGTGAATATACAAAGGTGCATTGCATTAAACAAGTCCAATGAGTGTCCCAAAATGGCCGGCCTGCCTGCTTTCATCCATCAATTGTTCTAAATTTTTCATTACCCAATGAGCTGAGGTGGAGTCTTAGCCAGTGGTACCATCAGGGAGGTGTGTAAAGCACTTTAGGCTAGACAGCCAATCAGCTGCCAGCTTCCATCTGTCAATCAAATACAGCAGCCAATTTGAAAGCTGCCCATTGATCAGCAGGCCCTTTATGACATCACAGACAGACCCTCAGAACTATCTGTGCATGTCTAATGGCTGGCTGTCAGTTGGGCGGGTGGGTGGCAGAGGGAGGGGATGTCTGTCTCGTTTCTCCTGAAAATTTAGGTTTTTCTGCGTTTACGGGAAAAGTTGAGATCCGACGGGCAAAAGTGGGGTATCGTAGAAATCACCTTTTAAAGACGCACATTTCTGGCTCCCCAAAAATGGGCATTGCAAATGAGAAATTAGTCCAATGAACAAAATAGGGTGAATAAGTATGTATTTCAGGGGTGAGTTAGCAGGTTATTGGGGAAGTAAGTCCTGATATTTTTGGAGGTTGCAGTGGCCACTACACCATTCAAAATAGGCAGGCTTTAGCATATGCAGTTAGGCCCTGTAGGATGATTTTAGCTAAAAAGTGTCCCAAACACTCAAACGGGCTTGTATCTGGGAAGGGAAAATATGGGAAACATGACTTAGACACCAAATGATACAGTGTATGCCATGTTTCCAAATTTTTATGCACAGTGGTTACAGCATGAAGCGAATGCATGTGAATATACAAAGGTGCATTGCATTAAACAAGTCCAATGAGCGTCCCAAAATGGCCGGCCTGCCTGCTTTCATCCATCAATTGTTCTAAATTTTTCATTACCCAATGAGCTGAGGTGGAGTCTTAGCCAGTGGTACCATCAGGAAGGTGTGTAAAGCACTTTAGGCTAGACAGCCAATCAGCTGCCAGCTTCCATCTGTCAAGCAAATACAGCAGCCAATCAGAAAGCTGCCCATTGATCAGCAGGCCCTTTATGACATCACAGACAGACCCTCAGAACTATCTGTGCTTGTCTAATGGCTGGCTGTCAGTTGGGCGGGTGGGTGGCAGAGGGAGGGGATGTCTGTCTCGTTTCTCCTGAAAATTGCGGTTTTTCTGCGTTTACGGGAAAAGTTGAGGTCCGACGCGCAAAAGTGGGGTATCGTAGAAATCACCTTTTAAAGACGCACATTTCTGGCCCCCCAAAAACTGGCATTTTAAATGAGAAATGAGTCCAATTAACAAAATAGGGTGAATAAGTATGTATTTCAGGGGTGAGTTAGCAGGTTATTGGGGAAGTAAGTCCTGATATTTTTGGAGGTTGCAGGGGCCACTAGACCATTCAAAATAGGCAGGCTTTAGCATATGCAGTTAGGCCCCGTAGGATGATTTTAGCTAAAAAGTGCCCCAAACACTCAAATGGCTAGTATCTGGGAAGGAAAAACATGGGAAACATGACTTAGACACCAAATGATACACTGTATGCCATGTTTCCAAATTTTTATGCACAGTGGTTACAGCATGAAGCGAATGCATGTGAAAATACAAAGGTGCGTTGCATTAAACAAGTCCAATGAGCGTCCCAAAATGGCCGGCCTGCCTGCTTTCATCCATCAATTGTTCTAAATTTTTCATTACCCAATGAGCTGAGGTGGAGTCTTAGCCAGTGGTACCATCAGGGAGGTGTGTAAAGCACTTTAGGCTAGACAGCCAATCAGCTGCCAGCTTCCATCTGTCAATCAAATACAGCAGCCAATCAGAAAGCTGCCCATTGATCAGCAGGCCCTTTATGACATCACAGAGAGACCCTCAGAACTATCTGTGCATGTCTAATGGCTGACTGTCAGTTTGGCGGGTGGGTGGCAGAGGGAGGGGATATCTGTCTCGTTTCTCCTGAAAATTGCGTTTTTTTTGCGTTTACGGGAAAAGTTGAGGTCTGACGCGCAAAAGTGGGGTATCGTAGAAATCACCTTTTAAAGACGCACATTTCTGGTCCCCCAAAAATGGGCATTTCAAATGAGAAATGAGTCCAATGAACAGATATGGTCAATAAGTATGTATTTCAGGGGTGAGTTAGCAGGTTATTGGGGAAGTAAGTCCTGATATTTTTGGAGGTTGCAGGGGCCACTACACCATTCAAAATAGGCAGGCTTTAGCATATGCAGTTAGGCCCTGTAGGATGATTTTAGCTAAAAAGTGCCCCAAACACTCAAACGGGCTTGTATCTGGAAAGGGAAAATATGGGAAACATGACTTAGACACCAAATGATACACTGTATGCCATGTTTCCAAATTTTTATGCACAGTGGTTACAGCATTAAGCGAATGCATGTGAATATACAAAGGTGCATTGCATTAAACAAGTCCAATGAGCGTCCCAAAATGGCCGGCCTGCCTGCTTTCATCCATCAATTGTTCTAAATTTTTCATTACCCAATGAGCTGAGGTGGAGTCTTAGCCAGTGGTACCATCAGGGAGGTGTGTAAAGCACTTTAGGCTAGACAGCCAATCAGCTGCCAGCTTCCATCTGTCAATCAAATACAGCAGCCAATCAGAAAGCTGCCCATTGATCAGCAGGCCCTTTATGACATCACAGACAGACCCTCAGAACTATCTGTGCATGTCTGATGGCTGGCTGTCAGTTGGGCGGGTGGGTGGCAGAGGGAGGGGATGTCTGTCTCGTTTCTCCTGAAAATTGCGGTTTTTCTGCGTTTACGGGAAAAGTTGAGGTCCGACGCGCAAAAGTGGGGTATCGTAGAAATCACCTTTTAAAGACGCACATTTCTGGCCCCCCAAAAATGGGCATTTCAAATGAGAAATTAGTCCAATTAACAAAATAGGGTGAATACGTATGTATTTCAGGGGTGAGTTAGCAGGTTATTGGGGAAGTAAGTCCTGATATTTTTGGAGGTTCCAGGGGCCACTACACCATTCAAAATAGGCAGGCTTTAGCATATGCAGTTAGGCCCCGTAGGATGATTTTAGCTAAAAAGTGCCCCAAACACTCAAATGGCTAGTATCTGGGAAGGAAAAACATGGGAAACATGACTTAGACACCAAATGATACACTGTATGCCATGTTTCCAAATTTTTATGCACAGTGGTTACAGCATGAAGCGAATGCATGTGAAAATACAAAGGTGCGTTGCATTAAACAAGTCCAATGAGCGTCCCAAAATGGCCGGCCTGCCTGCTTTCATCCATCAATTGTTCTAAATTTTTCATTACCCAATGAGCTGAGGTGGAGTCTTAGCCAGTGGTACCATCAGGGAGGTGTGTAAAGCACTTTAGGCTAGACAGCCAATCAGCTGCCAGCTTCCATCTGTCAATCAAATACAGCAGCCAATCAGAAAGCTGCCCATTGATCAGCAGGCCCTTTATGACATCACAGAGAGACCCTCAGAACTATCTGTGCATGTCTAATGGCTGACTGTCAGTTTGGCGGGTGGGTGGCAGAGGGAGGGGATATCTGTCTCGTTTCTCCTGAAAATTGCGTTTTTTTTGCGTTTACGGGAAAAGTTGAGGTCTGACGCGCAAAAGTGGGGTATCGTAGAAATCACCTTTTAAAGACGCACATTTCTGGTCCCCCAAAAATGGGCATTTCAAATGAGAAATGAGTCCAATGAACAGATATGGTCAATAAGTATGTATTTCAGGGGTGAGTTAGCAGGTTATTGGGGAAGTAAGTCCTGATATTTTTGGAGGTTGCAGGGGCCACTACACCATTCAAAATAGGCAGGCTTTAGCATATGCAGTTAGGCCCTGTAGGATGATTTTAGCTAAAAAGTGCCCCAAACACTCAAACGGGCTTGTATCTGGAAAGGGAAAATATGGGAAACATGACTTAGACACCAAATGATACACTGTATGCCATGTTTCCAAATTTTTATGCACAGTGGTTACAGCATTAAGCGAATGCATGTGAATATACAAAGGTGCATTGCATTAAACAAGTCCAATGAGCGTCCCAAAATGGCCGGCCTGCCTGCTTTCATCCATCAATTGTTCTAAATTTTTCATTACCCAATGAGCTGAGGTGGAGTCTTAGCCAGTGGTACCATCAGGGAGGTGTGTAAAGCACTTTAGGCTAGACAGCCAATCAGCTGCCAGCTTCCATCTGTCAATCAAATACAGCAGCCAATTTGAAAGCTGCCCATTGATCAGCAGGCCCTTTATGACATCACAGACAGACCCTCAGAACTATCTGTGCATGTCTAATGGCTGGCTGTCAGTTGGGTGGGTGGGTGGCAGAGGGAGGGGATGTCTGTTTCGTTTCTCCTGAAAATTGCGGTTTTTCTGCGTTTACGGGAAAAGTTGAGATCCGACGCGCAAAAGTGGGGTATCGTAGAAATCACCTTTTAAAGACGCACATTTCTGGCTCCCCAAAAATGGGCATTGCAAATGAGAAATTAGTCCAATGAACAAAATAGGGTGAATAAGTATGTATTTCAGGGGTGAGTTAGCAGGTTATTGGGGAAGTAAGTCCTGATATTTTTGGAGGTTGCAGTGGCCACTACACCATTCAAAATAGGCAGGCTTTAGCATATGCAGTTAGGCCCTGTAGGATGATTTTAGCTAAAAAGTGTCCCAAACACTCAAACGGGCTTGTATCTGGGAAGGGAAAATATGGGAAACATGACTTAGACACCAAATGATACAGTGTATGCCATGTTTCCAAATTTTTATGCACAGTGGTTACAGCATGAAGCGAATGCATGTGAATATACAAAGGTGCATTGCATTAAACAAGTCCAATGAGCGTCCCAAAATGGCCGGCCTGCCTGCTTTCATCCATCAATTGTTCTAAATTTTTCATTACCCAATGAGCTGAGGTGGAGTCTTAGCCAGTGGTACCATCAGGGAGGTGTGTAAAGCACTTTAGGCTAGACAGCCAATCAGCTGCCAGCTTCCATCTGTCAAGCAAATACAGCAGCCAATCAGAAAGCTGCCCATTGATCAGCAGGCCCTTTATGACATCACAGACAGAACCTCAGAACTATCTGTGCATGTCTAATGGCTGGCTGTCAGTTGGGCGGGTGGGTGGCAGAGGGAGGGGATGTCTGTCTCGTTTCTCCTGAAAATTGCGGTTTTTCTGCGTTTACGGGAAAAGTTGAGGTCCGACGCGCAAAAGTGGGGTATCGTAGAAATCACCTTTTAAAGACGCACATTTCTGGCCCCCCAAAAACTGGCATTTTAAATGAGTCCAATTAACAAAATAGGGTGAATAAGTATGTATTTCAGGGGTGAGTTAGCAGGTTATTGGGGAAGTAAGTCCTGATATTTTTGGAGGTTGCAGGGGCCACTAGACCATTCAAAATAGGCAGGCTTTAGCATATGCAGTTAGGCCCCGTAGGATGATTTTAGCTAAAAAGTGCCCCAAACACTCAAATGGCTAGTATCTGGGAAGGAAAAACATGGGAAACATGACTTAGACACCAAATGATACACTGTATGCCATGTTTCCAAATTTTTATGCACAGTGGTTACAGCATGAAGCGAATGCATGTGAAAATACAAAGGTGCATTGCATTAAACAAGTCCAATGAGCGTCCCAAAATGGCCGGCCTGCCTGCTTTCATCCATCAATTGTTCTAAATTTTTCATTACCCAATGAGCTGAGGTGGAGTCTTAGCCAGTGGTACCATCAGGGAGGTGTGTAAAGCACTTTAGGCTAGACAGCCAATCAGCTGCCAGCTTCCATCTGTCAATCAAATACAGCAGCCAATCAGAAAGCTGCCCATTGATCAGCAGGCCCTTTATGACATCACAGACAGACCCTCAGAACTATCTGTGCATGTCTAATGGCTGGCTGTCAGTTGGGCGGGTGGGTGGCAGAGGGAGGGGATGTCTGTCTCGTTTCTCCTGAAAATTGCGGTTTTTTTGCGTTTACGGGAAAAGTTGAGGTCTGACGCGCAAAAGTGGGGTATCGTAGAAAACACCTTTTAAAGACGCACATTTCTGGCCCCCCAAAAATGGGCATTTCAAATTAGAAATTAGTCCAATGAACAAAATAGGGTGAATAAGTATGTATTTCAGGGGTGAGTTAGCAGGTTATTGGGGAAGTAAGTCCTGATATTTTTGGAGGTTGCAGTGGCCACTACACCATTCAAAATAGGCAGGCTTTAGCATATGCAGTTAGGCCCTGTAGGATGATTTTAGCTAAAACGTGCCCCAAACACTCAAACGGGCTTGTATCTGGGAAGGGAAAATATGGGAAACATGAATTAGACACCAAATGATACGCTGTATGCCATGTTTCCAAATTTTTATGCACAGTGGTTACTGCATGAAGCGAATGCATGTGAATATACAAAGGTGCATTGCATTAAACAAGTCCACTGAGCGTCCCAAAATGGCCGGCCTGCCTGCTTTCATCCATCAATTGTTCTAAATTTTTCATTACCCAATGAGCTGAGGTGGAGTCTTAGCCAGTGGTATCCTCAGGGAGGTGTGTAAAGCACTTTAGGCTAGACAGCCAATCAGCTGCCAGCTTCCATCTGTCAATCAAATACAGCAGCCAATCAGAAAGCTGCCCATTGATCAGCAGGCCCTTTATGACATCACAGACAGACCCTCAGAACTATCTGTGCATGTCTAATGGCTGGCTGTCAGTTGGGTGGGTGGGTGGCAGAGGGAGGGGATGTCTGTCTCGTTTCTCCTGAAAATTGCGGTTTTTCTGCGTTTACGGGAAAAGTTGAGATCCGACGCGCAAAAGTGGGGTATCGTAGAAATCACCTTTTAAAGACGCACATTTCTGGCTCCCCAAAAATGGGCATTTCAAATGAGAAATTAGTCCAATGAACAAAAAAGGGTGAATAAGTATGTATTTCAGGGGTGAGTTAGCAGGTTATTGGGGAAGTAAGTCCTGATATTTTTGGAGGTTGCAGTGGCCACTACACCATTCAAAATAGGCAGGCTTTAGCATATGCAGTTAGGCCCTGTAGGATGATTTTAGCTAAAAAGTGTCCCAAACACTCAAACGGGCTTGTATCTGGGAAGGGAAAATATGGGAAACATGACTTAGACACCAAATGATACACTGTATGCCATGTTTCCAAATTTTTATGCACAGTGGTTACAGCATGAAGCGAATGCATGTGAAAATACAAAGGTGCATTAAACAAGTCCAATGAGCGTCCCAAAATGGCCGGCCTGCCTGCTTTCATCCATCAATTGTTCTAAATTTGTCATTACCCAATGAGCTGAGGTGGAGTCTTAGCCAGTGGTACCATCAGGGAGGTGTGTAAAGCACTTTAGGCTAGACAGCCAATCAGCTGCCAGCTTCCATCTGTCAATCAAATACAGCAGCCAATCAGAAAGCTGCCCATTGATCAGCAGGCCCTTTATGACATCACAGACAGACCCTCAGAACTATCTGTGCATGTCTAATGGCTGGCTGTCAGTTGGGCGGGTGGGTGGCAGAGGGAGGGGATGTCTGTCTCGTTTCTCCTGAAAATTGCGGTTTTTTTGCGTTTACGGGAAAAGTTGAGGTCTGACGCGCAAAAGTGGGGTATCGTAGAAAACACCTTTTAAAGACGCACATTTCTGGCCCCCCAAAAATGGGCATTTCAAATTAGAAATTAGTCCAATGAACAAAATAGGGTGAATAAGTATGTATTTCAGGGGTGAGTTAGCAGGTTATTGGGGAAGTAAGTCCTGATATTTTTGGAGGTTGCAGTGGCCACTACACCATTCAAAATAGGCAGGCTTTAGCATATGCAGTTAGGCCCTGTAGGATGATTTTAGCTAAAAAGTGTCCCAAACACTCAAACGGGCTTGTATCTGGGAAGGGAAAATATGGGAAACATGACTTAGACACCAAATGATACACTGTATGCCATGTTTCCAAATTTTTATGCACAGTGGTTACAGCATGAAGCGAATGCATGTGAAAATACAAAGGTGCATTAAACAAGTCCAATGAGCGTCCCAAAATGGCCGGCCTGCCTGCTTTCATCCATCAATTGTTCTAAATTTTTCATTACCCAATGAGCTGAGGTGGAGTCTTAGCCAGTGGTACCATCAGGGAGGTGTGTAAAGCACTTTAGGCTAGACAGCCAATCAGCTGCCAGCTTCCATCTGTCAATCAAATACAGCAGCCAATCAGAAAGCTGCCCATTGATCAGCAGGCCCTTTATGACATCACAGACAGACCCTCAGAACTATCTGTGCATGTCTAATGGCTGGCTGTCAGTTGGGCGGGTGGGTGGCAGAGGGAGGGGATGTCTGTCTCGTTTCTCCTGAAAATTGCGTTTTTTTTGCGTTTACGGGAAAAGTTGAGGTCTGACGCGCAAAAGTGGGGTATCGTAGAAAACACCTTTTAAAGACGCACATTTATGGCCCCCCAAAAATGGGAATTTCTAATGAGAAATGAGTCCAATGAACAGATAGGGTGAATAAGTATGTATTTCAGGGGTGAGTTAGCAGGTTATTGGGGAAGTAAGTCCTGATATTTTTGGAGGTTGCAGGGGCCACTACACCATTCAAAATAGGCAGGCTTTAGCATATGCAGTTAGGCCCTGTAGGATGATTTTAGCTAAAAAGTGTCCCAAACACTCAAACGGGCTTGTATCTGGGAAGGGAAAATATGGGAAACATGACTTAGACACCAAATGATACACTGTATGCCATGTTTCCAAATTTTTATGCACAGTGGTTACAGCATGAAGCGAATGCATGTGAATATACAAAGGTGCATTGCATTAAACAAGTCCACTGAGCGTCCCAAAATGGCCGGCCTGCCTGCTTTCATCCATCAATTGTTCTAAATTTTTCATTACCCAATGAGCTGAGGTGGAGTCTTAGCCAGTGGTACCATCAGGGAGGTGTGTAAAGCACTTTAGGCTAGACAGCCAATCAGCTGCCAGCTTCCATCTGTCAATCAAATACAGCAGCCAATCAGAAAGCTGCCCATTGATCAGAGGGCCCTTTATGACATCACAGACAGACCCTCAGAACTATCTGTGCATGTCTAATGGCTGGCTGTCAGTTGGGCGGGTGGGTGGCAGAGGGAGGGGATGTCTGTCTAGTTTCTCCTGAAAATTGCGTTTTTTCTGCGTTTACGGGAAAAGTTGAGGTCCGACGCGCAAAAGTGGGGTATCGTAGAAATCACCTTTTAAAGACGCACATTTCTGGCCCCCCAAAAATGGGCATTTCAAATGAGAAATGAGTCCAATGAACAAAATAGGGTGATTAAGTATGTATTTTAGGGGTGAGTTAGCAGGTTATTGGGGAAATAAGTCCTGATATTTTTGGAGGTTGCAGGGGCAACTACACCATTCAAAAAAAGGAAGGCTTTAGCATATGCAGTTAGGCCCCGTAGGATGATTTTAGCTAAAAAGAGCCCCTAACACTCAAACGGGCTTGTATCTGGGAAGGGAAAATATGGGAAACATGACTTAGACACCAAATGATACACTGTATGCCATGTTTCCAAATTTTTATGCACAGTGGTTACAGCATGAAGCAAATGCATGTGAATATACAAAGGTGCATTGCATTAAACAAGTCCACTGAGCGTCCCAAAATGGCCGGCCTGCCTGCTTTCATCCATCAATTGTTCTAAATTTTTCATTACCCAATGAGCTGAGGTGGAGTCTTAGCCAGTGGTACCATCAGGGAGGTGTGTAAAGCACTTTAGGCTAGACAGCCAATCAGCTGCCAGCTTCCATCTGTCAATCAAATACAGCAGCCAATCAGAAAGCTGCCCATTGATCAGCAGGCCCTTTATGACATCACAGACAGACCCTCAGAACTATCTGTGCATGTCTAATGGCTGGCTGTCAGTTGGGCGGGTGGGTGGCAGAGGGAGGGGATGTCTGTCTCGTTTCTCCTGAAAATTGCGGTTTTTCTGAGTTTACGGGAAAAGTTGAGATCCGACGCGCAAAAGTGGGGTATCTTAGAAATCACCTTTTAAAGACGCACATTTCTGGCTCCCCAAAAATGGGCATTTCAAATGAGAAATTAGTCCAATGAACAAAATAGGGTGAATAAGTATGTATTTCAGGGGTGAGTTAGCAGGTTATTGGGGAAGTAAGTCCTGATATTTTTGGAGGTTGCAATGGCCACTACACCATTCAAATTAGGCAGGCTTTAGCATATGCAGTTAGGCCCTGTAGGATGATTTTAGCTAAAAAGTGTCCCAAACACTCAAACGGGCTTGTATCTGGGAAGGGAAAATATGGGAAACATGACTTATACACCAAATGATACACTGTATGCCATGTTTCCAAATTTTTATGCACAGTGGTTACAGCATGAAGCCAATGCATGTGAATATACAAAGGTGCATTGCATTAAACAAGTCCACTGAGCGTCCCAAAATGGCCGGCCTGCCTGCTTTCATCCATCAATTGTTCTAAATTTTTCATTACCCAATGAGCTGAGGTGGAGTCTTAGCCAGTGGTACCATCAGGGAGGTGTGTAAAGCACTTTAGGCTAGACAGCCAATCAGCTGCCAGCTTCCATCTGTCAATCAAATACAGCAGCCAATCAGAAAGCTGCCCATTGATCAGCAGGCCCTTTATGACATCACAGACAGACCCTCAGAACTATCTGTGCATGTCTAATGGCTGGCTGTCAGTTGGGCGGGTGGGTGGCAGAGGGAGGGGATGTCTGTCTCGTTTCTCCTGAAAATTGCGGTTTTTCTGCGTTTACGGGAAAAGTTGAGATCCGACGCGCAAAAGTGGGGTATCGTAGAAATCACCTTTTCAAGACGCACATTTCTGGCTCCCCAAAAATGGGCATTTCAAATGAGAAATTAGTCCAATGAACAAAATAGGGTGAATAAGTATGTATTTCAGGGGTGAGTTAGCAGGTTATTGGGGAAGTAAGTCCTGATATTTTTGGAGGTTGCAATAACCACTACACCATTCAAATTAGGCAGGCTTTAGCATATGCAGTTAGGTCCTGTAGGATGATTTTAGCTAAAAAGTGTCCCAAACACTCAAACGGGCTTGTATCTGGGAATGGAAAATATAGGAAACATGACTTAGACACCAAATGATTCACTGTATGCCATGTTTTAAAATTTTTATGCACAGTGGTTACAGCATGAAGCGAATGCATGTGAATATGCAACGGTGCATTGCATTAAACAAGTCCACTGAGCGTCCCAAAAAGGCCGGCCTGCCTGCTTTCATCCATCAATTGTTCTAAATTTTTCATTACCCAATGAGCTGAGGTGGAGTCTTAGCCAGTGGTACCATCAGGGAGGTGTGTAAAGCACTTTAGGCTAGACAGCCAATCAGCTGCCAGCTTCCATCTGTCAATCAAATACAGCAGCCATTTAGAAAGCTGCCCATTGATCAGCAGGCCCTTTATGACATCACAGACAGACCCTCAGAACTATCTGTGCATGTCTAATAGCTGGCTGTCAGTTGGGTGGGTGGGTGGCAGAGGGAGGGGATGTCTGTCTCGTTTCTCCTGAAAATTGCGGTTTTTCTGCGTTTACGGGAAAAGTTAAGATCCGACGCGCAAAAGTGGGGTATCGTAGAAATCACCTTTTAAAGATGCACATTTCTGGCCCCCCAAATATGGGCATTTCAAATGAGAAATGAGTGAATGAACCAAATAGGGTGAATAAGTATGTATTTCAGGGGTGAGTTAGCAGGTTATTGGGGAAGTAAGTCCTGATATTTTTGGAGGTTGCAGGGGCCACTACACCATTCAAAATAGGCAGGCTTTAGCATATGCAGTTAGGCCCCGTAGGATGATTTTAGCTAAAAAGTGCCCCAAACACTCAAACGGGCTAGTATCTGGGAAGGGAAAATATGGGAAACATGACTTAGACACCAAATGATACACTGTATGCCATGTTTCCAAATTTTTATGCACAGTGGTTACAGCATGAAGCGAATGCATGTGAAAATACAAAGGTGCATTGCATGAAACAAGTCCAATGAGCGTCCCAAAATGGCCGGCCTGCCTGCTTTCATCCATCAATTGTTCTAAATTTTTCATTACCCAATGAGCTGAGGTGGAGTCTTAGCCAGTGGTACCATCAGGGAGGTGTGTAAAGCACTTTAGGCTAGACAGCCAATCAGCTGCCAGCTTCCATCTGTCAATCAAATACAGCAGCCAATCAGAAAGCTGCCCATTGATCAGCAGGCCCTTTATGACATCACAGACAGATCCTCAGAACTATCTGTGCATGTCTAATGGCTGGCTTTCAGTTGGGCGGGTGGGTGGCAGAGGGAGGGTATGTCTGTCTCGTTTCTCCTGAAAATTGCGGTTTTTCTGCGTTTACGGGAAAAGTTGAGGTCCGACGCGCAAAAGTGGGGTATCGTAGAAATCACCTTTTAAAGACGCACATTTCTGGCCCCCCAAAAATGAGCATTTCAAATGAGAAATGAGTCCAATGAACAAAATAGGGTGAAAAAGTATGTATTTCAGGGGTGAGTTAGCAGGTTATTGGGGAAGTAAGTCCTGATATTTTTGGAGGTTGCAGGGGCCACTACACCATTCAAAATAGGCAGGTTTTAGCATATGCAGTTAGGCCCTGTAGGATTATTTTTGCTAAAAAGTGCCCCAAACACTCAAACGGGCTTGTATCTGGGAAGGGAAAATATGGGAAACATAACTTAGACACCAAATGATACACTGTATGCCATGTTTCCAAATTTTTATGCACAGTGGTTACAGCATGAAGCGAATGCATGTGAATATACAAAGGTGCATTGCATTAAACAAGTCCACTGAGCGTCCCAAAATGGCCGGCCTGCCTGCTTTCATCCATCAATTGTTCTAAATTTTTCATTACCCAATGAGCTGAGGTGGAGTCTTAGCCAGTGGTACCATCAGGGAGGTGTGTAAAGCACTTTAGGCTAGACAGCCAATCAGCTGCCAGCTTCCATCTATCAATAAAATACAGCAGCCAATCAAAAAGCTGCCCATTGATCAGCAGGCCCTTTAAGACATCATAGACAGACCCTCAGAAATATCTGTGCATGTCTAATGGCTGGCTGTCAGTTGGGCGGGTGGGTGGCAGAGGGAGGGGATGTCTGTCTCGTTTCTCCTGAAAATTGCGTTTTTTCTGCGTTTACGGGAAAAGTTGAGGTCCGACGCGCAAAAGTGGGGTATCGTCGAAATCACCTTTTAAAGACGCACATTTCTGGCCCCCCAAAAATGGGCATTTCAAATGAGAAATTAGTCCAATTAACAAAATAGGGTGAATAAGTATGTATTTCAGGGGAGAGTTAGCAGGTTATTGGGGAAGTAAGTCCTGATATTTTTGGAGGTTGCAGGGGCCACTACACCATTCAAAATAGGCAGGCCTTAGCATATGCAGTTAGGCCCTGTAGGATGATTTTAGCTAAAAAGTGCCCCAAACACTCAAACGGGCTTGTATCTGGGAAGGGAAAATATGGGAAACATGACTTAGACACCAAATGATACACTGTATGCCATGTTTCCAAATTTTTATGCACAGTGGTTACAGCATGAAGCGAATGCATGTGAATATACAAAGGTGCATTGCATTAAACAAGTCCAATGAGCGTCCCAAAATGGCCGGCCTGCCTGCTTTCATCCATCAATTGTTCTAAATTTTTCATTACCCAATAAGGTGAGGTGGAGTCTTAGCCAGTGGTACCATCAGGGAGGTGTGTAAAGCACTTAGGGCTAGACAGCCAATCAGCTGCCAGCTTCCATCTGTCAATCAAATACAGCAGCCAATCAGAAAGCTGCCCATTGATCAGCAGGCCCTTTATGACATCACAGACAGACCCTCAGAACTATCTGTGCATGTCTAATGGCTGGCTGTCAGTTGGGCGGGTGGGTGGCAGAGGGAGGGGATGTCTGTCTCGTTTCTCCTGAAAATTGTGGTTTTTCTGCGTTTACGGGAAAAGTTGAGGTCCGACGCGAAAAAGTGGGGTATCGTAGAAACCACCTTTTAAAGACGCACATTTCTGGCCCCCCAAATATGGGCATTTCAAATGAGAAATGAGTCCAATGAACAAAATAGGGTGAATAAGTATGTATTTCAGGGGTGAGTTAGCAGGTTATTGGGGAAGTAAGTCCTGATATTTTTGGAGGTTGCAGGGGCCACTACACCATTCAAAATAGGCAGGCTTTAGCATATGCAGTTAGGCCCCGTAGGATGATTTTAGCTAAAAAGTGCCCCAAACACTCAAACGGGCTAGTATCTGGGAAGGGAAAATATGGGAAACATGACTTAGACACCAAATGATACACTGTATGCCATGTTTCCAAATTTTTATGCACAGTGGTTACAGCATGAAGCGAATGCATGTGAATATACAAAGGTGCATTGCATTAAACAAGTCCAATGAGCGTCCCAAAATGGCCGGCCTGCCTGCTTTCATCCATCAATTGTTCTAAATTTTTCATTACCCAATGAGCTGAGGTGGAGTCTTAGCCAGTGGTACCATCAGGGAGGTGTGTAAAGCACTTTGGGCTAGACAGCCAATCAGCTGCCAGCTTCCATCTGTCAATCAAATACAGCAGCCAATCAGAAAGCTGCCCATTGATCAGCAGGCCCTTTATGACATCACAGACAGACCCTCAGAACTATCTGTGCATGTCTAATGGCTGGCTGTCAGTTGGGCGGGTGGGTGGCAGAGGGAGGGGATGTCTGTCTCGTTTCTACTGAAAATTGCGGTTTTTCTGCGTTTACGGGAAAAGTTGAGGTCCGACGCGCAAAAGTGGGGTATCGTAGAAATCACCTTTTAAAGACGCACATTTCTGGCCCCCCAAAAATGGGCATTTCAAATGAGAAATGAGTCCAATGAACAAAATAGGGTGATTAAGTATGTATTTCAGGGGTGAGTTAGCAGGTTATTGGGGAAGTAAGTCCTGAAATTTTTGGAGGTTGCAGGGGCCACTACACCATTCAAAATAGGCAGGCTTTACCATATGCAGTTAGGCCCCGTAGGATGATTTTAGCTAAAAAGTGCCCCAAACACTCAAACGGGCTTGTATCTGGAAAGGGAAAACATGGGAAACATGACTTAGACACCAAATGATACACTGTATGCCATGTTTCCAAATTTTTATGCACAGTGGTTACAGCATGAAGCGAATGCATGTGAAAATACAAAGGTGCATTGCATGAAACAAGTCCAATGAGCGTCCCAAAATGGCCGGCCTGCCTGCTTTCATCCATCAATTGTTCTAAATTTTTCATTACCCAATGAGCTGAGGTGGAGTCTTAGCCAGTGGTACCATCAGGGAGGTGTGTAAAGCACTTTAGGCTAGACAGCCAATCAGCTGCCAGCTTCCATCTGTCAATCAAATACAGCAGCCAATCAGAAAGCTGCCCATTGATCAGCAGGCCCTTTATGACATCACAGACAGACCCTCAGAACTATCTGTGCATGTCTAATGGCTGGCTTTCAGTTGGGCGGGTGGGTGGCAGAGGGAGGGTATGTCTGTCTCGTTTCTCCTGAAAATTGCGGTTTTTCTGCGTTTACGGGAAAAGTTGAGGTCCGACGCGCAAAAGTGGGGTATCGTAGAAATCACCTTTTAAAGACGCACATTTCTGGCCCCCCAAAAATGGGCATTTCAAATGAGAAATGAGTCCAATGAACAAAATAGGGTGATTAAGTATGTATTTCAGGGGTGAGTTAGCAGGTTATTGGGGAAGTAAGTCCTGAAATTTTTGGAGGTTGCAGGGGCCACTACACCATTCAAAATAGGCAGGCTTTACCATATGCAGTTAGGCCCCGTAGGATGATTTTAGCTAAAAAGTGCCCCAAACACTCAAACGGGCTTGTATCTGGAAAGGGAAAACATGGGAAACATGACTTAGACACCAAATGATACACTGTATGCCATGTTTCCAAATTTTTATGCACAGTGGTTACAGCATGAAGCGAATGCATGTGAAAATACAAAGGTGCATTGCATGAAACAAGTCCAATGAGCGTCCCAAAATGGCCGGCCTGCCTGCTTTCATCCATCAATTGTTCTAAATTTTTCATTACCCAATGAGCTGAGGTGGAGTCTTAGCCAGTGGTACCATCAGGGAGGTGTGTAAAGCACTTTAGGCTAGACAGCCAATCAGCTGCCAGCTTCCATCTGTCAATCAAATACAGCAGCCAATCAGAAAGCTGCCCATTGATCAGCAGGCCCTTTATGACATCACAGACAGACCCTCAGAACTATCTGTGCATGTCTAATGGCTGGCTTTCAGTTGGGCGGGTGGGTGGCAGAGGGAGGGTATGTCTGTCTCGTTTCTCCTGAAAATTGCGGTTTTTCTGCGTTTACGGGAAAAGTTGAGGTCCGACGCGCAAAAGTGGGGTATCGTAGAAATCACCTTTTAAAGACGCACATTTCTGGCTCCCCAAAAATTGGCATTTCAAATGAGAAATGAGTCCAATGAACAAAATAGGGTGAAAAAGTATGTATTTCAGGGGTGAGTTAGCAGGTTATTGGGGAAGTAAGTCCTGATATTTTTGGAGGTTGCAGGGGCCACTACACCATTCAAAATAGGCAGGTTTTAGCATATGCAGTTAGGCCCTGTAGGATTATTTTAGCTAAAAAGTGCCCCAAACACTCAAACGGGCTTGTATCTGGGAAGGGAAAATATGGGAAACATAACTTAGACACCAAATGATACACTGTATGCCATGTTTCCAAATTTTTATGCACAGTGGTTACAGCATGAAGCGAATGCATGTGAATATACAAAGGTGCATTGCATTAAACAAGTCCACTGAGCGTCCCAAAATGGCCTGCCTGCCCGCTTTCATCCATCAATTGTTCTAAATTTTTCATTACCCAATGAGCTGAGGTGGAGTCTTAGCCAGTGGTATCATTAGGGAGCTGTGTAAAGCACTTTAGGCTAGACAGCCAATCAGCTGCCAGCTTCCATCTGTCAATCAAATAAAGCAGCCAATTTGAAAGCTGCCCATTGATCAGCAGGCCCTTTATGACATCACAGACAGACCCTCAGAACTATCTGTGCATGTCTAATGGCTGGCTGTCAGTTGGGCGGGTGGGTGGCAGAGGGAGGGGATGTCTGTCTCGTTTCTCCTGAAAATTGCGGTTTTTCTGCGTTTACGGGAAAAGTTGAGGTCCGACGCGCAAAAGTGGGGTATCGTAGAAATCACCTTTTAAAGACGCACATTTCTGGCCCCCCAAAAATGGGCATTTCAAATGAGAAATGAGTCCAATGAACCAAATAGGGTGAATAAGTATGTATTTCAGGGGTGAGTTAGCAGGTTATTGGGGAAGTAAGTCCTGATATTTTTGGAGGTTGCAGGGGCCACTACACCATTCAAAATAGGCAGGCTTTAGCATATGCAGTTAGGCCCAGTAGGATGATTTTAGCTAAAAAGTGCCCCAAACACTCAAACGGGCTAGTATCTGGGAAGGGAAAATATGGGAAACATGACTTAGACACCAAATGATACACTGTATGCCATGTTTCCAAATTTTTATGCACAGTGGTTACAGCATGAAGCGAATGCATGTGAATATACAAAGGTGCATTGCATTAAACAAGTCCACTGAGCATCCCAAAATGGCCAGCCTGCCTGCTTTCATCCATCAATTGTTCTAAATTTTTTATTACCCAATGAGCTGAGGTGGAGTCTTAGCCAGTGGTACCATCAGGGAGGTGTGTAAAGCACTTTAGGCTAGACAGCCAATCAGCTGCCAGCTTCCATCTGTCAATAAAATACAGCAGCCAATCAAAAAGCTGCCCATTGATCAGCAGGCCCTTTAAGACATCACAGACAGACCCTCAGAACTATCTGTGCATGTCTAATGGCTGGCTGTCAGTTGGGCGGGTGGGTGGCAGAGGGAGGGGATGTCTGTCTCGTTTCTCCTGAAAATTGCGGTTTTTCTGCGTTTACGGGAAAAGTTGAGGTCCGACGCGCAAAAGTGGGGTATCGTCGAAATCACCTTTTAAAGACGCACATTTCTGGCCCCCCAAAAATGGGCATTTCAAATGAGAAATGAGTCCAATTAACAAAATAGGGTGAATAAGTATGTATTTCAGGGGAGAGTTAGCAGGTTATTGAGGAATTAAGTCCTGATATTTTTGGAGGTTGCAGGGGCCACTACACCATTCAAAATAGGCAGGCCTTAGCATATGCAGTTAGGCCCTGTAGGATGATTTTAGCTAAAAAGTGCCCCAAACACTCAAACGGGCTTGTATCTGGGAAGGGAAAATATGGGAAACATGACTTACACACCAAATGATACACTGTATGCCATGTTTCCAAATTTTTATGCACAGTGGTTACAGCATGAAGCGAATGCATGTGAATATACAAAGGTGCATTGCATTAAACCAGTCCAATGAGCATCCCAAAATGGCCGGCCTGCCTGCTTTCATCCATCAATTGTTCTAAATTTTTCATTACCCAATGAGCTGAGGTGGAGTCTTAGCCAGTGGTACCATCAGGGAGGTGTGTAAAGCACTTTAGGCTAGACAGCCAATCAGATGCCAGCTTCCATCTGTCAATCAAATACAGCAGCCAATCAGAAAGCTGCCCATTGATCAGCAGGCCCTTTATGACATCACAGACAGACCCTCAGAACTATCTGTGCATGTCTAATGGCTGGCTGTCAGTTGGGCGGGTGGGTGGCAGAGGGAGGGGATGTCTGTCTCGTTTCTCCTGAAAATTACGGTTTTTCTGCGTTTACGGGAAAAGTTGAGGTCCGACGCGCAAAAGTGGGGTATCGTAGAAATCACCTTTTAAAGACGCACATTTCTGGCCCCCCAAAAATGGGCATTTCAAATGAGAAATGAGTCCAATGAACAACATAGGGTGAATAAGTATGTATTTCAGGGGTGAGTTAGCAGGTTATTGGCTAAGTAAGTCCTGATATTTTTGGAGGTTGCAGGGGCCACTAGACCATTCAAAATAGGCAGGCTTTAGCATATGCAGTTAGGCCCCGTAGGATGATTTTAGCTAAAAAGTGCCCCAAACACTGAAACGGGCTAGTATCTGGGAAGGAAAAACATGGGAAACATGACTTAGACACCAAATGATACACTGTATGCCATGTTTCCAAATTTTTATGCACAGTGGTTACAGCATGAAGCGAATGCATGTGAAAATACAAAGGTGCATTGCTTTAAACAAGTCCAATGAGAGTCCCAAAATGGCCGGCCTGCCTGCTTTCATCCATCAATTGTTCTAAATTTTTCATTACCTAATGAGCTGAGGTGGAGTCTTAGCCAGTGGTACCATCAGGGAGGTGTGTAAAGCAGTTTAGGCTAGACAGCCAATCAGCTGCCAGCTTCCATCTGTCAATCAAATACAGCAGCCAATCAGAAAGCTGCCCATTGATCAGAGGGCCCTTTATGACATCACAGACAGACCCTCAGAACTATCTGTGCATGTCTAATGGCTGGCTTTCAGTTGGGCGGGTGGGTGGCAGAGGGAGGGGATGTCTGTCTCGTTTCTCCTGAAAATTGCGGTTTTTCTGCGTTTACGGGAAAAGTTGAGGTCCGACGCGCAAAAGTGGGGTATCGTAGAAATCACCTTTTAAAGACGCACATTTATGGCCCCCCAAAAATGGGCATTTCAAATGAGAAATAAGTCCAATGAACAAAATAGCGTGAATAAGTATGTATTTCAGGGGTGAGTTAGCAGGTTATTGGGGAAGTAAGTCCTGATATTTTTGGAGGTTGCAGGGGCCACTACACCATTCAAAATAGGCAGGCCTTAGCATATGCAGTTAGGCCCTGTAGGATGATTTTAGCTAAAAAGTGCCCCAAACACTCAAACGGGCTTGTATCTGGGAAGGGAAAATATGGGAAACATGACTTAGACACCAAATGATTCACTGTATGCCATGTTTCCAAATTTTTATGCACAGTGGTTACAGCATGAAGCGAATGCATGTGAAAATACAAAGGTGCATTGCATTAAACAAGTCCAATGAGCGTCCCAAAATGGCCGGCCTGCCTGCTTTCATCCATCAATTGTTCTATATTTTTCATTACCCAATGAGCTGAGGTGGAATCTTAGCCAGTGGTACCATCAGGGAGGTGTGTAAAGCACTTTAGGCTAGACAGCCAATCAGCTGCCAGCTTCCATCTGTCAATCAAATACAGCAGCCAATCAGAAAACTGCCCATTGATCAGCAGGCCCTTTATGAGATCACAGACAGACCCTCAGAACTATCTGTGCATGTCTAATGGCTGGCTTTCAGTTGGGCGGGTGGGTGGCAGAGGGAGGGGATGTCTGTCTCGTTTCTCCTGAAAATTGCGGTTTTTCTGCGTTTACGGGAAAATTTGAGGTCCGACGCGCAAAAGTGGGGTATCGTAGAAATCACCTTTTAAAGACGCACATTTCTGGCCCCCCAAAAATGGGCATTTCAAATGAGAAATGAGTCCCATGAACAAAATAGGGTGAATAAGTATGTATTTCAGGGGTGAGTTAGCAGGTTATTGGGGAAGTAAGTCCTGATATTTTTGGAGGTTGCAGGGGCCACTACACCATTCAAAATAGGCAGGCTTTAGCATATGCAGTTAGGCCCCGTAGGATGATTTTAGCTAAAAAGTGCCCCAAACACTCAAACTGGCTTATATCTGGGAAGGGAAAATATGGGAAACATGACTTAGACACCAAATGATACACTGTATGCCATGTTTCCAAATTTTTATGCACAGTGGTTACAGCATGAAGCGAATGCATGTGAATATACAAAGGTGCATTGCATTAAACAAGTCCACTGAGCGTCCCAAAATGGCCGGCCTGCCTGCTTTCATCCATCAATTGTTCTAAATTTTTCATTACCCAATGAGCTGAGGTGGAGTCTTAGCCAGTGGTACCATCAGGGAGGTGTGTAAAGCACTTTAGGCTAGACAGCCAATCAGCTGCCAGCTTCCATCTGTCAATCAAATACAGCAGCCAATCAGAAAGCTGCCCATTGATCAGCAGGCCCTTTATGACATCACAGACAGACCCTCAGAACTATCTGTGCATGTCTAATGGCTGGCTGTCAGTTGGGCGGGTGGGTGGCAGAGGGAGGGAATGTCTGTCTCGTTTCTCCTGAAAATCGCGGCTTTTCTGCGTTTACGGGAAAAGTTGAGGTCCGACGCGCAAAAGTGGGGTATCGTAGAAATCACATTTTAAAGACGCACATTTCTGGCCCCCCAAAAATGGGCATTTCAAATGAGAAATGAGTCCAATTAACAAAATAGGGTGAATAAGTATGTATTTCAGGGGTGAGTTAGCAGGTTGGTGGGGAAGTAAGTCCTGATATTTTTGGAGGTTGCAGGGGCCACTAGACCATTCAAAATAGGCAGGCTTTAGCATATGCAGTTAGGCCCTGTAGGATGATTTTAGCTAAAAAGTGCCCCAAACACTCAAACGGGCTAGTATCTGGGAAGGAAAAACATGGGAAACATGAATTAGACACCAAATGATACACTGTATGCCATGTTTCCAAATATTTATGCACAGTGGTTACAGCATGAAGCGAATGCATGTGAAAATACAAAGGTGCATTGCATTAAACAAGTCCACTGAGCGTCCCAAAATGGCCGGCCTGCCTGCTTTCATCCATCAATTGTTCTAAATTTTTCATTACCCAATGAGCTGAGGTGGAGTCTTAGCCAGTGGTACCATAAGGGAGGTGTGTAAAGCACTTTAGGCTAGACAGCCAATCAGCTGCCAGCTTCCATCTGTCAATCAAATACAGCAGCCAATCAGAAAGCTGCCCATTGATCAGCAGGCCCTTTATGACATCACAGACAGACCCTCAGAACTATCTGTGCATGTGT
Organism: Crinia signifera; assembly: GCF_055691185.1. NCBI lineage: Eukaryota > Metazoa > Chordata > Amphibia > Anura > Myobatrachidae > Crinia > Crinia signifera. Next base: position 17,556 of record NW_028142853.1, on the reverse strand, counting down.
AATGGCTGGCTTTCAGTTGGGCGGGTGGGTGGCAGGCAGAGGGAGGGGATGTCTGTCTCGTTTCTCCTGAAAATTGCGTTTTTTCTGCGTTTACGGGAAAAGTTAAGGTCCGACGCGCAAAAGTGGGGTATCGTAGAAATCACATTTTAAAGACGCACATTTCTGGCCCCCCAAAAATGGGCATTTCAAATGAGAAATGAGTCCAATTAACAAAATAGGGTGAATAAGTATGTATTTCAGGGGTGAGTTAGCAGGTTATTGGGGAAGTAAGTCCTGATATTTTTGGAGGTTGCAGGGGCAACTACACCATTCAAAAAAAGGAAGGCTTTAGCATATGCAGTTAGGCCCCGTAGGATGATTTTAGCTAAAAAGTGCCCCAAACACTCAAACGGGCTAGTATCTGGGAAGGAAAAACATGGGAAACATGAATTAGACACCAAATGATACACTGTATGCCATGTTTCCAAATATTTATGCACAGTGGTTACAGCATGAAGCGAATGCATGTGAAAATACAAAGGTGCATTGCATTAAACAAGTCCACTGAGCGTCCCAAAATGGCCGGCCTGCCTGCTTTCATCCATCAATTGTTCTAAATTTTTCATTACCCAATGAGCTGAGGTGGAGTCTTAGCCAGTGGTACCATCAGGGAGGTGTGTAAAGCACTTTAGGCTAGACAGCCAATCAGCTGCCAGCTTCCATCTGTCAATCAAATACAGCAGCCAATCAGAAAGCTGCCCATTGATCAGCAGGCCCTTTATGACATCACAGACAGACCCTCAGAACTATCTGTGCATGTCTAATGGCTGGCTTTCAGTTGGGCGGGTGGGTGGCAGAGGGAGGGGATGTCTGTCTCGTTTCTCCTGAAAATTGCGGTTTTTCTGCGTTTACGGGAAAAGTTGAGGTCCGACGCGCAAAAGTGGGGTATCGTAGAAATCACCTTTTAAAGACGCACATTTCTGGCTCCCCAAAAATTGCCATTTCAAATGAGAAATGAGTCCAATGAACAAAATAGAGTGAAAAAGTATGTATTTCAGGGGTGAGTTAGCAGGTTATTGGGGAAGTAAGTCCTGATATTTTTGGAGGTTGCAGGGGCCACTACACCATTCAAAATAGGCAGGTTTTAGCATATGCAGTTAGGCCCTGTAGGATTATTTTTGCTAAAAAGTGCCCCAAACACTCAAACGGGCTTGTATCTGGGAAGGGAAAATATGGGAAACATGACTTAGACACCAAATGATACACTGTATGCCATGTTTCCAAATTTTTATGCACAGTGGTTACAGCATGAAGCGAATGCATGTGAATATACAAAGGTGCATTGCATTAAACAAGTCCACTGAGCGTCCCAAAATGGCCGGCCTGCCTGCTTTCATCCATCAATTGTTCTAAATTTTTCATTACCCAATGAGCTGAGGTGGAGTCTTAGCCAGTGGTACCATCAGGGAGGTGTGTAAAGCACTTTAGGCTAGACAGCCAATCAGCTGCCAGCTTCCATCTATCAATAAAATACAGCAGCCAATCAAAAAGCTGCCCATTGATCAGCAGGCCCTTTAAGACATCATAGACAGACCCTCAGAAATATCTGTGCATGTCTAATGGCTGGCTGTCAGTTGGGCGGGTGGGTGGCAGAGGGAGGGGATGTCTGTCTCGTTTCTCCTGAAAATTGCGTTTTTTCTGCGTTTACGGGAAAAGTTGAGGTCCGACGCGCAAAAGTGGGGTATCGTCGAAATCACCTTTTAAAGACGCACATTTCTGGCCCCCCAAAAATGGGCATTTCAAATGAGAAATTAGTCCAATTAACAAAATAGGGTGAATAAGTATGTATTTCAGGGGAGAGTTAGCAGGTTATTGGGGAAGTAAGTCCTGATATTTTTGGAGGTTGCAGGGGCCACTACACCATTCAAAATAGGCAGGCCTTAGCATATGCAGTTAGGCCCTGTAGGATGATTTTAGCTAAAAAGTGCCCCAAACACTCAAACGGGCTTGTATCTGGGAAGGGAAAATATGGGAAACATGACTTAGACACCAAATGATACACTGTATGCCATGTTTCCAAATTTTTATGCACAGTGGTTACAGCATGAAGCGAATGCATGTGAATATACAAAGGTGCATTGCATTAAACAAGTCCAATGAGCGTCCCAAAATGGCCGGCCTGCCTGCTTTCATCCATCAATTGTTCTAAATTTTTCATTACCCAATAAGGTGAGGTGGAGTCTTAGCCAGTGGTACCATCAGGGAGGTGTGTAAAGCACTTTGGGCTAGACAGCCAATCAGCTGCCAGCTTCCATCTGTCAATCAAATACAGCAGCCAATCAGAAAGCTGCCCATTGATCAGCAGGCCCTTTATGACATCACAGACAGACCCTCAGAACTATCTGTGCATGTCTAATGGCTGGCTGTCAGTTGGGCGGGTGGGTGGCAGAGGGAGGGGATGTCTGTCTCGTTTCTCCTGAAAATTGCGGTTTTTCTGCGTTTACGGGAAAAGTTGAGGTCCGACGCGAAAAAGTGGGGTATCGTAGAAACCACCTTTTAAAGACGCACATTTCTGGCCCCCCAAATATGGGCATTTCAAATGAGAAATGAGTCCAATGAACAAAATAGTGTGAATAAGTATGTATTTCAGGGGTGAGTTAGCAGGTTATTGGGGAAGTAAGTCCTGATATTTTTGGAGGTTGCAGGGGCCACTAGACCATTCAAAATAGGCAGGCTTTAGCATATGCAGTTAGGCCCCGTAGGATGATTTTAGCTAAAAAGTGCCCCAAACACTCAAACGGGCTAGTATCTGGGAAGGGAAAATATGGGAAACATGACTTAGACACCAAATGATACACTGTATGCCATGTTTCCAAATTTTTATGCACAGTGGTTACAGCATGAAGCGAATGCATGTGAATATACAAAGGTGCATTGCATTAAACAAGTCCAATGAGCGTCCCAAAATGGCCGGCCTGCCTGCTTTCATCCATCAATTGTTCTAAATTTTTCATTACCCAATGAGCTGAGGTGGAGTCTTAGCCAGTGGTACCATCAGGGAGGTGTGTAAAGCACTTTGGGCTAGACAGCCAATCAGCTGCCAGCTTCCATCTGTCAATCAAATACAGCAGCCAATCAGAAAGCTGCCCATTGATCAGCAGGCCCTTTATGACATCACAGACAGACCCTCAGAACTATCTGTGCATGTCTAATGGCTGGCTGTCAGTTGGGCGGGTGGGTGGCAGAGGGAGGGGATGTCTGTCTCGTTTCTCCTGAAAATTGCGGTTTTTCTGCGTTTACGGGAAAAGTTGGGGTCCGACGCGCAAAAGTGGGGTATCGTAGAAATCACCTTTTAAAGACGCACATTTCTGGCCCCCCAAAAATGGGCATTTCAAATGAGAAATGAGTCCAATGAACAAAATAGGGTGATTAAGTATGTATTTCAGGGGTGAGTTAGCAGGTTATTGGGGAAGTAAGTCCTGAAATTTTTGGAGGTTGCAGGGGCCACTACACCATTCAAAATAGGCAGGCTTTACCATATGCAGTTAGGCCCCGTAGGATGATTTTAGCTAAAAAGTGCCCCAAACACTCAAACGGGCTTGTATCTGGAAAGGGAAAACATGGGAAACATGACTTAGACACCAAATGATACACTGTATGCCATGTTTCCAAATATTTATGCACAGTGGTTACAGCATGAAGCGAATGCATGTGAAAATACAAAGGTGCATTGCATTAAACAAGTCCACTGAGCGTCCCAAAATGGCCGGCCTGCCTGCTTTCATCCATCAATTGTTCTAAATTTTTCATTACCCAATGAGCTGAGGTGGAGTCTTAGCCAGTGGTACCATCAGGGAGGTGTGTAAAGCACTTTAGGCTAGACAGCCAATCAGCTGCCAGCTTCCATCTGTCAATCAAATACAGCAGCCAATCAGAAAGCTGCCCATTGATCAGCAGGCCCTTTATGACATCACAGACAGACCCTCAGAACTATCTGTGCATGTCTAATGGCTGGCTGTCAGTTGGGCGGGTGGGTGGCAGAGGGAGGGGATGTCTGTCTCGTTTCTCCTGAAAATCGCGGCTTTTCTGCGTTTACGGGAAAAGTTGAGGTCCGACGCGCAAAAGTGGGGTATCGTAGAAATCACATTTTAAAGACGCACATTTCTGGCCCCCCAAAAATGGGCATTTCAAATGAGAAATGAGTCCAATTAACAAAATAGGGTGAATAAGTATGTATTTCAGGGGTGAGTTAGCAGGTTAGTGGGGAAGTAAGTCCTGATATTTTTGGAGGTTGCAGGGGCCACTAGACCATTCAAAATAGGCAGGCTTTAGCATATGCAGTTAGGCCCTGTAGGATGATTTTAGCTAAAAAGTGCCCCAAACACTCAAACGGGCTAGTATCTGGGAAGGAAAAACATGGGAAACATGAATTAGACACCAAATGATACACTGTATGCCATGTTTCCAAATATTTATGCACAGTGGTTACAGCATGAAGCGAATGCATGTGAAAATACAAAGGTGCATTGCATTAAACAAGTCCACTGAGCGTCCCAAAATGGCCGGCCTGCCTGCTTTCATCCATCAATTGTTCTAAATTTTTCATTACCCAATGAGCTGAGGTGGAGTCTTAGCCAGTGGTACCATCAGGGAGGTGTGTAAAGCACTTTAGGCTAGACAGCCAATCAGCTGCCAGCTTCCATCTGTCAATCAAATACAGCAGCCAATCAGAAAGCTGCCCATTGATCAGCAGGCCCTTTATGACATCACAGACAGACCCTCAGAACTATCTGTGCATGTCTAATGGCTGGCTTTCAGTTGGGCGGGTGGGTGGCAGAGGGAGGGGATGTCTGTCTCGTTTCTCCTGAAAATTGCGTTTTTTCTGCGTTTACGGGAAAAGTTAAGGTCCGACGCGCAAAAGTGGGGTATCGTAGAAATCACATTTTAAAGACGCACATTTCTGGCCCCCCAAAAATGGGCATTTCAAATGAGAAATGAGTCCAATTAACAAAAGAGGGTGAATAAGTATGTATTTCAGGGGTGAGTTAGCAGGTTATTGGGGAAGTAAGTCCTGATATTTTTGGAGGTTGCAGGGGCAACTACACCATTCAAAAAAAGGAAGGCTTTAGCATATGCAGTTAGGCCCCGTAGGATGATTTTAGCTAAAAAGTGCCCCAAACACTCAAACGGGCTTGTATCTGGGAAGGGAAAATATGGGAAACATGACTTAGACACCAAATGATTCACTGTATGCCATGTTTCCAAATTTTTATGCACAGTGGTTACAGCATGAAGCGAATGCATGTGAAAATACAAAGGTGCATTGCATTAAACAAGTCCAATGAGCGTCCCAAAATGGCCGGCCTGCCTGCTTTCATCCATCAATTGTTCTATATTTTTCATTACCCAATGAGCTGAGGTGGAATCTTAGCCAGTGGTACCATCAGGGAGGTGTGTAAAGCACTTTAGGCTAGACAGCCAATCAGCTGCCAGCTTCCATCTGTCAATCAAATACAGCAGCCAATCAGAAAGCTGCCCATTGATCAGCAGGCCCTTTATGAGATCACAGACAGACCCTCAGAACTATCTGTGCATGTCTAATGGCTGGCTTTCAGTTGGGCGGGTGGGTGGCAGAGGGAGGGGATGTCTGTCTCGTTTCTCCTGAAAATTGCGGTTTTTCTGCGTTTACGGGAAAATTTGAGGTCCGACGCGCAAAAGTGGGGTATCGTAGAAATCACCTTTTAAAGACGCACATTTCTGGCCCCCCAAAAATGGGCATTTCAAATGAGAAATGAGTCCAATGAACAAAATAGGGTGAATAAGTATGTATTTCAGGGGTGAGTTAGCAGGTTATTGGGGAAGTAAGTCCTGATATTTTTGGAGGTTGCAGGGGCCACTACACCATTCAAAATAGGCAGGCTTTAGCATATGCAGTTAGGCCCCGTAGGATGATTTTAGCTAAAAAGTGCCCCAAACACTCAAACGGGCTTATATCTGGGAAGGGAAAATATGGGAAACATGACTTAGACACCAAATGATTCACTGTATGCCATGTTTCCAAATTTTTATGCACAGTGGTTACAGCATGAAGCGAATGCATGTGAATATACAAAGGTGCATTGCATTAAACAAGTCCACTGAGCGTCCCAAAATGGCCGGCCTGCCTGCTTTCATCCATCAATTGTTCTAAATTTTTCATTACCCAATGAGCTGAGGTGGAGTCTTAGCCAGTGGTACCATCAGGGAGGTGTGTAAAGCACTTTAGGCTAGACAGCCAATCAGCTGCCAGCTTCCATCTGTCAATCAAATACAGCAGCCAATCAGAAAGCTGCCCATTGATCAGCAGGCCCTTTATGACATCACAGACAGACCCTCAGAACTATCTGTGCATGTCTAATGGCTGGCTGTCAGTTGGGCGGGTGGGTGGCAGAGGGAGGGGATGTCTGTCTCGTTTCTCCTGAAAATTGCGGTTTTTCTGCGTTTACGGGAAAAGTTGAGGTCCGACGCGCAAAAGTGGGGTATCGTAGAAATCACATTTTAAAGACGCACATTTCTGGCCCCCCAAAAATGGGCATTTCAAATGAGAAATGAGTCCAATTAACAAAATAGGGTGAATAAGTATGTATTTCAGGGGTGAGTTAGCAGGTTAGTGGGGAAGTAAGTCCTGATATTTTTGGAGGTTGCAGGGGCCACTAGACCATTCAAAATAGGCAGGCTTTAGCATATGCAGTTAGGCCCTGTAGGATGATTTTAGCTAAAAAGTGCCCCAAACACTCAAACGGGCTAGTATCTGGGAAGGAAAAACATGGGAAACATGAATTAGACACCAAATGATACACTGTATGCCATGTTTCCAAATATTTATGCACAGTGGTTACAGCATGAAGCGAATGCATGTGAAAATACAAAGGTGCATTGCATTAAACAAGTCCACTGAGCGTCCCAAAATGGCCGGCCTGCCTGCTTTCATCCATCAATTGTTCTAAATTTTTCATTACCCAATGAGCTGAGGTGGAGTCTTAGCCAGTGGTACCATCAGGGAGGTGTGTAAAGCACTTTAGGCTAGACAGCCAATCAGCTGCCAGCTTCCATCTGTCAATCAAATACAGTAGCCAATCAGAAAGCTGCCCATTGATCAGCAGGCCCTTTATGACATCACAGACAGACCCTCAGAACTATCTGTGCATGTCTAATGGCTGGCTTTCAGTTGGGTGGGTGGGTGGCAGAGGGAGGGGATGTCTGTCTCGTTTCTCCTGAAAATTGCGGTTTTTCTGCGTTTACGGGAAAAGTTGAGGTCCGACGCGCAAAAGTGGGGTATCGTAGAAATCACCTTTTAAAGACGCACATTTCTGGCTCCCCAAAAATTGGCATTTCAAATGAGAAATGAGTCCAATGAACAAAATAGAGTGAAAAAGTATGTATTTCAGGGGTGAGTTAGCAGGTTATTGGGGAAGTAAGTCCTGATATTTTTGGAGGTTGCAGGGGCCACTACACCATTCAAAATAGGCAGGTTTTAGCATATGCAGTTAGGCCCTGTAGGATTATTTTTGCTAAAAAGTGCCCCAAACACTCAAACGGGCTTGTATCTGGGAAGGGAAAATATGGGAAACATAACTTAGACACCAAATGATACACTGTATGCCATGTTTCCAAATTTTTATGCACAGTGGTTACAGCATGAAGCGAATGCATGTGAATATACAAAGGTGCATTGCATTAAACAAGTCCACTGAGCGTCCCAAAATGGCCGGCCTGCCTGCTTTCATCCATCAATTGTTCTAAATTTTTCATTACCCAATGAGCTGAGGTGGAGTCTTAGCCAGTGGTACCATCAGGGAGGTGTGTAAAGCACTTTAGGCTAGACAGCCAATCAGCTGCCAGCTTCCATCTATCAATAAAATACAGCAGCCAATCAAAAAGCTGCCCATTGATCAGCAGGCCCTTTAAGACATCATAGACAGACCCTCAGAAATATCTGTGCATGTCTAATGGCTGGCTGTCAGTTGGGCGGGTGGGTGGCAGAGGGAGGGGATGTCTGTCTCGTTTCTCCTGAAAATTGCGTTTTTTCTGCGTTTACGGGAAAAGTTGAGGTCCGACGCGCAAAAGTGGGGTATCGTCGAAATCACCTTTTAAAGACGCACATTTCTGGCCCCCCAAAAATGGGCATTTCAAATGAGAAATTAGTCCAATTAACAAAATAGGGTGAAAAAGTATGTATTTCAGGGGTGAGTTAGCAGGTTATTGGGGAAGTAAGTCCTGATATTTTTGGAGGTTGCAGGGGCCACTACACCATTCAAAATAGGCAGGTTTTAGCATATGCAGTTAGGCCCTGTAAGATTATTTTTGCTAAAAAGTGCCCCAAACACTCAAACGGGCTTGTATCTGGGAAGGGAAAATATGGGAAACATAACTTAGACACCAAATGATACACTGTATGCCATGTTTCCAAATTTTTATGCACAGTGGTTACAGCATGAAGCGAATGCATGTGAATATACAAAGGTGCATTGCATTAAACAAGTCCACTGAGCGTCCCAAAATGGCCGGCCTGCCTGCTTTCATTCATCAATTGTTCTAAATTTTTCATTACCCAATGAGCTGAGGTGGAGTCTTAGCCAGTGGTACCATCAGGGAGGTGTGTAAAGCACTTTAGGCTAGACAGCCAATCAGCTGCCAGCTTCCATCTATCAATAAAATACAGCAGCCAATCAAAAAGCTGCCCATTGATCAGCAGGCCCTTTAAGACATCATAGACAGACCCTCAGAAATATCTGTGCATGTCTAATGGCTGGCTGTCAGTTGGGCGGGTGGGTGGCAGAGGGAGGGGATGTCTGTCTCGTTTCTCCTGAAAATTGCGTTTTTTCTGCGTTTACGGGAAAAGTTGAGGTCCGACGCGCAAAAGTGGGGTATCGTCGAAATCACCTTTTAAAGACGCACATTTCTGGCCCCCCAAAAATGGGCATTTCAAATGAGAAATTAGTCCAATTAACAAAATAGGGTGAATAAGTATGTATTTCAGGGGAGAGTTAGCAGGTTATTGGGGAAGTAAGTCCTGATATTTTTGGAGGTTGCAGGGGCCACTACACCATTCAAAATAGGCAGGCCTTAGCATATGCAGTTAGGCCCTGTAGGATGATTTTAGCTAAAAAGTGCCCCAAACACTCAAACGGGCTTGTATCTGGGAAGGGAAAATATGGGAAACATGACTTAGACACCAAATGATACACTGTATGCCATGTTTCCAAATTTTTATGCACAGTGGTTACAGCATGAAGCGAATGCATGTGAATATACAAAGGTGCATTGCATTAAACAAGTCCAATGAGCGTCCCAAAATGGCCGGCCTGCCTGCTTTCATCCATCAATTGTTCTAAATTTTTCATTACCCAATAAGGTGAGGTGGAGTCTTAGCCAGTGGTACCATCAGGGAGGTGTGTAAAGCACTTTGGGCTAGACAGCCAATCAGCTGCCAGCTTCCATCTGTCAATCAAATACAGCAGCCAATCAGAAAGCTGCCCATTGATCAGCAGGCCCTTTATGACATCACAGACAGACCCTCAGAACTATCTGTGCATGTCTAATGGCTGGCTGTCAGTTGGGCGGGTGGGTGGCAGAGGGAGGGGATGTCTGTCTCGTTTCTCCTGAAAATTGCGGTTTTTCTGCGTTTACGGGAAAAGTTGAGGTCCGACGCGAAAAAGTGGGGTATCGTAGAAACCACCTTTTAAAGACGCACATTTCTGGCCCCCCAAATATGGGCATTTCAAATGAGAAATGAGTCCAATGAACAAAATAGGGTGAATAAGTATGTATTTCAGGGGTGAGTTAGCAGGTTATTGGGGAAGTAAGTCCTGATATTTTTGGAGGTTGCAGGGGCCACTAGACCATTCAAAATAGGCAGGCTTTAGCATATGCAGTTAGGCCCCGTAGGATGATTTTAGCTAAAAAGTGCCCCAAACACTCAAACGGGCTAGTATCTGGGAAGGGAAAATATGGGAAACATGACTTAGACACCAAATGATACACTGTATGCCATGTTTCCAAATTTTTATGCACAGTGGTTACAGCATGAAGCGAATGCATGTGAATATACAAAGGTGCATTGCATTAAACAAGTCCAATGAGCGTCCCAAAATGGCCGGCCTGCCTGCTTTCATCCATCAATTGTTCTAAATTTTTCATTACCCAATGAGCTGAGGTGGAGTCTTAGCCAGTGGTACCATCAGGGAGGTGTGTAAAGCACTTTGGGCTAGACAGCCAATCAGCTGCCAGCTTCCATCTGTCAATCAAATACAGCAGCCAATCAGAAAGCTGCCCATTGATCAGCAGGCCCTTTATGACATCACAGACAGACCCTCAGAACTATCTGTGCATGTCTAATGGCTGGCTGTCAGTTGGGCGGGTGGGTGGCAGAGGGAGGGGATGTCTGTCTCGTTTCTCCTGAAAATTGCGTTTTTTCTGCGTTTACGGGAAAAGTTGAGGTCCGACGCGCAAAAGTGGGGTATCGTAGAAATCACCTTTTAAAGACGCACATTTCTGGCCCCCCAAAAATGGGCATTTCAAATGAGAAATGAGTCCAATGAACAAAATAGGGTGATTAAGTATGTATTTCAGGGGTGAGTTAGCAGGTTATTGGGGAAGTAAGTCCTGAAATTTTTGGAGGTTGCAGGGGCCACTACACCATTCAAAATAGGCAGGCTTTACCATATGCAGTTAGGCCCCGTAGGATGATTTTAGCTAAAAAGTGCCCCAAACACTCAAACGGGCTTGTATCTGGAAAGGGAAAACATGGGAAACATGACTTAGACACCAAATGATACACTGTATGCCATGTTTCCAAATTTTTATGCACAGTGGTTACAGCATGAAGCGAATGCATGTGAAAATACAAAGGTGCATTGCATGAAACAAGTCCAATGAGCGTCCCAAAATGGCCGGCCTGCCTGCTTTCATCCATCAATTGTTCTAAATTTTTCATTACCCAATGAGCTGAGGTGGAGTCTTAGCCAGTGGTACCATCAGGGAGGTGTGTAAAGCACTTTAGGCTAGACAGCCAATCAGCTGCCAGCTTCCATCTGTCAATCAAATACAGCAGCCAATCAGAAAGCTGCCCATTGATCAGCAGGCCCTTTATGACATCACAGACAGACCCTCAGAACTATCTGTGCATGTCTAATGGCTGGCTTTCAGTTGGGCGGGTGGGTGGCAGAGGGAGGGTATGTCTGTCTCGTTTCTCCTGAAAATTGCGGTTTTTCTGCGTTTACGGGAAAAGTTGAGGTCCGACGCGCAAAAGTGGGGTATCGTAGAAATCACCTTTTAAAGACGCACATTTCTGGCTCCCCAAAAATTGGCATTTCAAATGAGAAATGAGTCCAATGAACAAAATAGGGTGAAAAAGTATGTATTTCAGGGGTGAGTTAGCAGGTTATTGGGGAAGTAAGTCCTGATATTTTTGGAGGTTGCAGGGGCCACTACACCATTCAAAATAGGCAGGTTTTAGCATATGCAGTTAGGCCCTGTAGGATTATTTTAGCTAAAAAGTGCCCCAAACACTCAAACGGGCTTGTATCTGGGAAGGGAAAATATGGGAAACATAACTTAGACACCAAATGATACACTGTATGCCATGTTTCCAAATTTTTATGCACAGTGGTTACAGCATGAAGCGAATGCATGTGAATATACAAAGGTGCATTGCATTAAACAAGTCCACTGAGCGTCCCAAAATGGCCTGCCTGCCCGCTTTCATCCATCAATTGTTCTAAATTTTTCATTACCCAATGAGCTGAGGTGGAGTCTTAGCCAGTGGTATCATTAGGGAGCTGTGTAAAGCACTTTAGGCTAGACAGCCAATCAGCTGCCAGCTTCCATCTGTCAATCAAATAAAGCAGCCAATTTGAAAGCTGCCCATTGATCAGCAGGCCCTTTATGACATCACAGACAGACCCTCAGAACTATCTGTGCATGTCTAATGGCTGGCTGTCAGTTGGGCGGGTGGGTGGCAGAGGGAGGGGATGTCTGTCTCGTTTCTCCTGAAAATTGCGGTTTTTCTGCGTTTACGGGAAAAGTTGAGGTCCGACGCGCAAAAGTGGGGTATCGTAGAAATCACCTTTTAAAGACGCACATTTCTGGCCCCCCAAAAATGGGCATTTCAAATGAGAAATGAGTCCAATGAACCAAATAGGGTGAATAAGTATGTATTTCAGGGGTGAGTTAGCAGGTTATTGGGGAAGTAAGTCCTGATATTTTTGGAGGTTGCAGGGGCCACTACACCATTCAAAATAGGCAGGCTTTAGCATATGCAGTTAGGCCCCGTAGGATGATTTTAGCTAAAAAGTGCCCCAAACACTCAAACGGGCTAGTATCTGGGAAGGGAAAATATGGGAAACATGACTTAGACACCAAATGATACACTGTATGCCATGTTTCCAAATTTTTATGCACAGTGGTTACAGCATGAAGCGAATGCATGTGAATATACAAAGGTGCATTGCATTAAACAAGTCCACTGAGCGTCCCAAAATGGCCAGCCTGCCTGCTTTCATCCATCAATTGTTCTAAATTTTTTATTACCCAATGAGCTGAGGTGGAGTCTTAGCCAGTGGTACCATCAGGGAGGTGTGTAAATCACTTTAGGCTAGACAGCCAATCAGCTGCCAGCTTCCATCTGTCAATAAAATACAGCAGCCAATCAAAAAGCTGCCCATTGATCAGCAGGCCCTTTAAGACATCACAGACAGACCCTCAGAACTATCTGTGCATGTCTAATGGCTGGCTGTCAGTTGGGCGGGTGGGTGGCAGAGGGAGGGGATGTCTGTCTCGTTTCTCCTGAAAATTGCGGTTTTTCTGCGTTTACGGGAAAAGTTGAGGTCCGACGCGCAAAAGTGGGGTATCGTCGAAATCACCTTTTAAAGACGCACATTTCTGGCCCCCCAAAAATGGGCATTTCAAATGAGAAATGAGTCCAATTAACAAAATAGGGTGAATAAGTATGTATTTCAGGGGAGAGTTAGCAGGTTATTGGGGAATTAAGTCCTGATATTTTTGGAGGTTGCAGGGGCCAGTACACCATTCAAAATAGGCAGGCCTTAGCATATGCAGTTAGGCCCTGTAGGATGATTTTAGCTAAAAAGTGCCCCAAACACTCAAACGGGCTTGTATCTGGGAAGGGAAAATATGGGAAACATGACTTACACACCAAATGATACACTGTATGCCATGTTTCCAAATTTTTATGCACAGTGGTTACAGCATGAAGCGAATGCATGTGAATATACAAAGGTGCATTGCATTAAACCAGTCCAATGAGCATCCCAAAATGGCCGGCCTGCCTGCTTTTATCCATCAATTGTTCTAAATTTTTCATTACCCAATGAGCTGAGGTGGAGTCTTAGCCAGTGGTACCATCAGGGAGGTGTGTAAAGCACTTTAGGCTAGACAGCCAATCAGATGCCAGCTTCCATCTGTCAATCAAATACAGCAGCCAATCAGAAAGCTGCCCATTGATCAGCAGGCCCTTTATGACATCACAGACAGACCCTCAGAACTATCTGTGCATGTCTAATGGCTGGCTGTCAGTTGGGCGGGTGGGTGGCAGAGGGAGGGGATGTCTGTCTCGTTTCTCCTGAAAATTACGGTTTTTCTGCGTTTACGGGAAAAGTTGAGGTCCGACGCGCAAAAGTGGGGTATCGTAGAAATCACCTTTTAAAGACGCACATTTCTGGCCCCCCAAAAATGGGCATTTCAAATGAGAAATGAGTCCAATGAACAACATAGGGTGAATAAGTATGTATTTCAGGGGTGAGTTAGCAGGTTATTGGGGAAGTAAGTCCTGATATTTTTGGAGGTTGCAGGGGACACTAGACCATTCAAAATAGGCAGGCTTTAGCATATGCAGTTAGGCCCCGTAGGATGATTTTAGCTAAAAAGTGCCCCAAACACTGAAACGGGCTAGTATCTGGGAAGGAAAAACATGGGAAACATGACTTAGACACCAAATGATACACTGTATGCCATGTTTCCAAATTTTTATGCACAGTGGTTACAGCATGAAGCGAATGCATGTGAAAATACAAAGGTGCATTGCTTTAAACAAGTCCAATGAGCGTCCCAAAATGGCCGGCCTTTCTGCTTTCATCCATCAATTGTTCTAAATTTTTCATTACCTAATGAGCTGAGGTGGAGTCTTAGCCAGTGGTACCATCAGGGAGGTGTGTAAAGCAGTTTAGGCTAGACAGCCAATCAGCTGCCAGCTTCCATCTGTCAATCAAATACAGCAGCCAATCAGAAAGCTGCCCATTGATCAGAGGGCCCTTTATGACATCACAGACAGACCCTCAGAACTATCTGTGCATGTCTAATGGCTGGCTTTCAGTTGGGCGGGTGGGTGGCAGAGGGAGGGGATGTCTGTCTCGTTTCTCCTGAAAATTGCGGTTTTTCTGCGTTTACGGGAAAAGTTGAGGTCCGACGCGCAAAAGTGGGGTATCGTAGAAATCACCTTTTAAAGACGCACATTTATGGCCCCCCAAAAATGGGCATTTCAAATGAGAAATAAGTCCAATGAACAAAATAGAGTGAATAAGTATGTATTTTAGGGGTGAGTTAGCAGGTTATTGGGGAAGTAAGTCCTGATATTTTTGGAGGTTGCAGGGGCAACTACACCATTCAAAAAAAGGAAGGCTTTAGCATATGCAGTTAGGCCCCGTAGGATGATTTTAGCTAAAAAGTGCCCCAAACACTCAAACGGGCTAGTATCTGGGAAGGGAAAATATGGGAAACATGACTTAGACACCAAATGATTCACTGTATGCCATGTTTCCAAATTTTTATGCACAGTGGTTACAGCATGAAGCGAATGCATGTGAAAATACAAAGGTGCATTGCATTAAACAAGTCCAATGAGCGTCCCAAAATGGCCGGCCTGCCTGCTTTCATCCATCAATTGTTCTATATTTTTCATTACCCAATGAGCTGAGGTGGAATCTTAGCCAGTGGTACCATCAGGGAGGTGTGTAAAGCACTTTAGGCTAGACAGCCAATCAGCTGCCAGCTTCCATCTGTCAATCAAATACAGCAGCCAATCAGAAAGCTGCCCATTGATCAGCAGGCCCTTTATGATATCACAGACAGACCCTCAGAACTATCTGTGCATGTCTAATGGCTGGCTTTCAGTTGGGCGGGTGGGTGGCAGAGGGAGGGGATGTCTGTCTCGTTTCTCCTGAAAATTGCGGTTTTTCTGCGTTTACGGGAAAATTTGAGGTCCGACGCGCAAAAGTGGGGTATCGTAGAAATCACCTTTTAAAGACGCACATTTCTGGCCCCCCAAAAATGGGCATTTCAAATGAGAAATGAGTCCAATGAACAAAATAGGGTGAATAAGTATGTATTTCAGGGGTGAGTTAGCAGGTTATTGGGGAAGTAAGTCCTGATATTTTTGGAGGTTGCAGGGGCCACTACACCATTCAAAATAGGCAGGCTTTAGCATATGCAGTTAGGCCCCGTAGGATGATTTTAGCTAAAAAGTGCCCCAAACACTCAAACGGGCTTATATCTGGGAAGGGAAAATATGGGAAACATGACTTAGACACCAAATGATACACTGTATGCCATGTTTCCAAATTTTTATGCACAGTGGTTACAGCATGAAGCGAATGCATGTGAATATACAAAGGTGCATTGCATTAAACAAGTCCACTGAGCGTCCCAAAATGGCCGGCCTGCCTGCTTTCATCCATCAATTGTTCTAAATTTTTCATTACCCAATGAGCTGAGGTGGAGTCTTAGCCAGTGGTACCATCAGGGAGGTGTGTAAAGCACTTTAGGCTAGACAGCCAATCAGCTGCCAGCTTCCATCTGTCAATCAGATACAGCAGCCAATCAGAAAGCTGCCCATTGATCAGCAGGCCCTTTATGACATCACAGACAGACCCTCAGAACTATCTGTGCATGTCTAATGGCTGGCTGTCAGTTGGGCGGGTGGGTGGCAGAGGGAGGGGATGTCTGTCTCGTTTCTCCTGAAAATCGCGGTTTTTCTGCGTTTACGGGAAAAGTTGAGGTCCGACGCGCAAAAGTGGGGTATCGTAGAAATCACATTTTAAAGACGCACATTTCTGGCCCCCCAAAAATGGGCATTTCAAATGAGAAATGAGTCCAATTAACAAAATAGGGTGAATAAGTATGTATTTCAGGGGTGAGTTAGCAGGTTAGTGGGGAAGTAAGTCCTGATATTTTTGGAGGTTGCAGGGGCCACTAGACCATTCAAAATAGGCAGGCTTTAGCATATGCAGTTAGGCCCTGTAGGATGATTTTAGCTAAAAAGTGCCCCAAACACTCAAACGGGCTAGTATCTGGGAAGGAAAAACATGGGAAACATGAATTAGACACCAAATGATACACTGTATGCCATGTTTCCAAATATTTATGCACAGTGGTTACAGCATGAAGCGAATGCATGTGAAAATACAAAGGTGCATTGCATTAAACAAGTCCACTGAGCGTCCCAAAATGGCCGGCCTGCCTGCTTTCATCCATCAATTGTTCTAAATTTTTCATTACCCAATGAGCTGAGGTGGAGTCTTAGCCAGTGGTACCATCAGGGAGGTGTGTAAAGCACTTTAGGCTAGACAGCCAATCAGCTGCCAGCTTCCATCTGTCAATCAAATACAGCAGCCAATCAGAAAGCTGCCCATTGATCAGCAGGCCCTTTATGACATCACAGACAGACCCTCAGAACTATCTGTGCATGTCTAATGGCTGGCTTTCAGTTGGGCGGGTGGGTGGCAGAGGGAGGGGATGTCTGTCTCGTTTCTCCTGAAAATTGCGTTTTTTCTGCGTTTACGGGAAAAGTTAAGGTCCGACGCGCAAAAGTGGGGTATCGTAGAAATCACATTTTAAAGACGCACATTTCTGGCCCCCCAAAAATGGGCATTTCAAATGAGAAATGAGTCCAATGAACAAAATAGGGTGAATAAGTATGTATTTCAGGGGTGAGTTAGCAGGTTATTGGGGAAGTAAGTCCTGATATTTTTGGAGGTTGCAGGGGCCACTACACCATTCAAAATAGGCAGGCTTTAGCATATGCAGTTAGGCCCCGTAGGATGATTTTAGCTAAAAAGTGCCCCAAACACTCAAACGGGCTTATATCTGGGAAGGGAAAATATGGGAAACATGACTTAGACACCAAATGATACACTGTATGCCATGTTTCCAAATTTTTATGCACAGTGGTTACAGCATGAAGCGAATGCATGTGAATATACAAAGGTGCATTGCATTAAACAAGTCCACTGAGCGTCCCAAAATGGCCGGCCTGCCTGCTTTCATCCATCAATTGTTCTAAATTTTTCATTACCCAATGAGCTGAGGTGGAGTCTTAGCCAGTGGTACCATCAGGGAGGTGTGTAAAGCACTTTAGGCTAGACAGCCAATCAGCTGCCAGCTTCCATCTGTCAATCAAATACAGCAGCCAATCAGAAAGCTGCCCATTGATCAGCAGGCCCTTTATGACATCACAGACAGACCCTCAGAACTATCTGTGCATGTCTAATGGCTGGCTGTCAGTTGGGCGGGTGGGTGGCAGAG